>NC_046358.1:21749836-22417336 GCF_004027225.2 Strigops habroptila | reverse complement strand
ATGCCTAGTTTTGCTCTATTAAACATCCAGTGTAGGAGAAAATCTTCAGTTAATAAAACTGCCTACAGGCAGGCAGCAAAACTCATGGCAATATTGTTCAATTTCCTAGAGTTATTCACAATCCATTGCAAAGACCAATTGCTACATCTCCACAATCAGTTAACCTTTGGCCTCGGTGTGTGGATTTAGATGCCATTGTTCTAGTCACGACGTGAAAAATTAATCGTATTGTTGCTGTTACAACTCTATTTCTGGGAAAATGCTTGCATGGGCTGTACCGAACAGAATCCTCAAAGGAATGTTATTTTCCACAGTTAAAAACTCCCAAGCTTTAATACTATATGTAACAGCCCTTCCAACTTTTATAAATGAAGATGCTTCTTCCTAATACAGGTGGATAGAAGCCTGAAGTAGTTAAAAGTGCACACAGGGGGCTTACCTTTAAATACTGTATCCAAAATACTGCCTTTACATAGGCATTGCAGTGTTGGTTTTCATATCCATCACTCATCTTTACTTACTTTAGAGCTTTTCTTCTGTTCTATGAAGGTGATAGAAATACTAAGACAACCTCATCCAATGCTTGGATGCATGGATCCGAGGATCCATGTCTAGCCGCTGCACTACTGGGACAACTCCAGGAGAGCAAATATGTACAAAGCACCTTACCCAGCCCAGCAGCGCAGGCTCTGCCAGGGCAGGCGAAGGCAAAGAAAAGGGTTATCATCCTGAAGAGTCAGCAGGATTCCTCAGATATTTGTTGACGAAAGAGGAATATTCCATTGCAAGGTCAGTGGGAATTTTGGTCCTCAGGAGATCCGTAAATCTCATTCAGGAATATGCCACTATTTAGGAAGAGATGAAAAGTCTCTCTGTACTGCCAGTAAATTTGCTAATAACACCTCTGTTGATTTCAACAGTGCAGGATAAGCAATGAGTTCCTTACTGAGTCAGACAGTTTGAAACACAGGCTATTGAGTCTTCATGGCCACTTGGATTTCCCCTGGAAACTTCCCTCTATGCCACTCACCAAGCTTGAATTTGCTTAGACAACCAAGGATAACCCAGCAGGAGAGAGCCCAAGAACAGCAGTGGGCAGACCTTGAGGACCCAAAACGAAGTTCAAAATAAGAACTTCTTGGTGTCTTGCTTTCAAGACCTCAAAAAGAAGTCATGCTTTTGCAGTTTCTCACATGTTTTCCCCCCAAGTACTTTCCACCAGAGTTTATGGACAGCCTTTCCTGCTGGGCAAAAATAGATGCCAGAAGGCAGCGAATCCTGGGGCAGAGAATGTGCCCAGGCTGGGTGAAAACAACTGCAGTGAAAAGGTGTCCTGATTAGTCTCACCAGGTCTAAACACAATGCGGCTGCCACCGTGAAGGCCAGCTGGGATTGTGTCCCATGCAGTGACCTTTGAATGTTTCATTCCCTGATCTAAAATTAGGCCCCTCATCCCCTGCACACAAGCTGTGTGCCAGCCCGAGCACAGGCATCAGCATCTGAGCAGGACGCATGAGCTGAGCTCTAGTGAGTGCTCATGCGAATGCTCATGCCCCGGCCCTGGCTTCTAAACATGGATGGGCGCATTTCCCCCACTCCCATGGGCAGCGGGTATTCGAGCAGCTCCGCCAATGCCACTGAAGCAGCTCTGGCTGCTGCAGGGTGGTTTGGCAGTGCCAGGCTTCAGCTGGCAAGGTTTGTTTTGTGACAACTGTAGAGGATCACTTGACTTACAGGCAGCACAGTGGAAGCAGCTGTCTCAGGCTTGGTTTTGTATTCAAGACCTGACACTGCAGAGCTGGTGTGTCAGGACCAGATGAGCAACCCAGCCCTGTGCTGTGCTATCACATCTGGGAGCACCAAGCCACACCACAGAGAGCGTGGATGCCCAATGCTGCCCAGGATGTGGCTTCTTGCACCATTCGTTGTAGCTTAACTGGTGAGGCAGCTCCCCTTTGTCTTCCCTCAGGCCCTGGCTGTGCTGAGCTCGGAGGGCATCCGAGTCAAAAGGGGCCCCATCTTAGTGATACCTTTTTAATGTAGGAGCAATGTGAAAGACAGCATGCATCTTACACTTGTCTAGCTTTGTGAAGAGCTGGTCCTTGTGTGCTCATGCTGTGCCCTCCCTCCCCAAGGGCATTAAGAAGCTGTAAACAGAAAAGTAGTGTTATACAAAGAAGCAAGAGTAAGCTGGGAAAAATAAAGAACTAGGGGGTAGCAAGTGCTGGAGTACAGGGTGATAGAAACAAAGGTACTTTTCTGCCAGAGGATCTCTCGGGTTTCTCCAAAGCAGCAATGTTTCCCAAAATATCTGTGGTACAGGCAGATGTGACCCTCCCCATCTGCCCCAGCCCAGAGTTCTTGCAGATCTGCTCCAAGGGCCTCATTCAGCCCCATCCCAGACCTCAGATGGGTGCTGTGACCCCACAACATGCCCACCATTTCCAGTGAGAGCAGGATGGCAGGAACCATGAGTTCCCACTCCTCTGGAGTGAGCTGTGCTGAGGTGACTGGAATTCCACACTGGGGAAAAAGTTCTTCCAGTTTCCTTCATGTGAGGAGGAAAAAGCCACACACTTCCCTTAGCATTCGCCATTCCTCCCCCGGTCACCACATGGTAGATGTTGATAGCTGAGGCTGACGGACGCCTGTCAGTCTGCAACAGCTCCAAACATAGGGACAATATCACTACCTCCATTTAATGAGGTAGCGCAATTTGTCCAAGGCTACAAAGCTGCTCAGCTGAAGGTCCAGGGATAGCAAATTGGGAACTTCTGGCTTCCAAGGCCATTAGGACAAGGGGACCTTGCTTCAGCACGTGGTGTCTCCTGCCCGCTGTGAACGTGTCAGGGACAACTGGGCCCAGTTAGAAAACTCCGATATGGACCCCTCCTCCCATCTCCATGTCAGGAGGAGGGTGGCAGAGCAACCTCAAAAATGCACACCTCCCTCACACAAATATCAGGGGTAGGGTGCCGGGGCAGCCTCAGAGACAGATGCCTCCTCCACCAGAAATATCATGGCAAAGGTGTCATCAACCTCAGCTATGGACCACTCCTCAAGCAGAAATATCAGGGTGCGGATGCAGACCTTGCTTGCATACAAGCCCGCCCTTTGAAGAAGTTTAAGGGCACTCCTGTCAGATTCAAACTCCTAGTTCATTACTCAGACATGTTGGATTTTTGATGCCAGTAGAAACCAAAATCAGGAAAGCTCTGTATGGTTAGCTCAGTTCAGATGTGGCTGGAGAGGGCAAAACTATCACCATGTGAGGTTTATACCACTGGTAGCAAAGTTCTCAAAAGGGGTTCATGCTGTTGAAGCTACAGAATTACAACTTTGCTGCAGGTCTAACCTCCAACACCAACTTCCCTCAAATAGACCTGAGTGAAAACATGTGCATTCACCATTTGGGGAGGAAGAGAAGGGAGCCAGAGCTATGAGAGAAGGATGAAGACACAGTGCTGCTGAACATGGTTGGTCAAGGTTGTCCTGCTTGGCTTTCACATCCAGATTTAACGAAGCCTGAGCAGATCAATCTTCTCAGCACAAAGGCAGGCTTTTGCCTGCAGCAATGGGGTCCATATTGGAAAAGACAAAGGATTTTGCAGGAGGAAGGGAACTATTTGGATCAGAGAACACCAATTGGGCGAGTCCTTCAATACTTACAAAATATTCCATATCATTTGTCATTAAGGTGTTGAGGTTAGGTGTCGCTTTTGACCAGTAAGATATTACTAAAATTGGCCAACTTGTTGGTTCCCTTTAAGCTCAGACTGAGATATCACAGATGTGAGGGAAGAACCTGCTCTCACTTACCACAAAATATAACCTTCACAAGGAGTTCCTTAGAGAAGGCCATGAGTAAGCTTCAAAGACAGCAGAAATCTGTCCCTCAGCGTGTTTCTGTGACCATTTTGAAAGCCAGTGAATGATGTAGTTAACACACGTCTACAGACAAAGGATTCATTGCAAATGTGTAATTATTAAGGTTTGTGGGGCACAAATGAAAACAAAGTTGGGTCAGGGAAGTCGTTAATGAAATAAGTTGGGAAATGAGAGGTTATATTCTATCATTTTACAGGAGGTATTCAGACTGGCTAGGAACAAGAGTCCGTCAGCCTGAAAGGTTTCAGACTGGTGTCCCAGGAGGTACTCCTCACTCACCTGCTGAAGCTGGGCCCTAGGACACCTACAAGAAGTCCAGTTAGCTGCAATCTAGGAGTTTCTCAGTTCATTGACACATAGAGAAACTGCAAGAGGAAGCATCCTAGCAGTTTCACATGTTGTCTGGGAGAAGTCCTGGGTCCTCCATCTTTGCTCACCACTACTTATTTGTCTTTTACATGGCCCTGTCATCATCTGCCACAGGAATTTTTCCCAAAGTGGTTAGTACTGTGTGATGTAAACTGCACAGTGAACTTGGGTCCCCTCACCTCCCTTTCCCATGCTCTGTTCCTGCAGCTCACAACTACCCTGTTACTATGCTGTTAGGCCAGTATTTGGGCATATCATCGCAACTCTTCTGAGCCTGGTTGCTTATGGAGAAAAAGGGCTCTTGTTTCCATTACTTGCAGTCATCATCAACACTGGAGAGGAAGACATCTCAGTCAATCAGAAGTAACATATTTTGGCGATCACATCATCTAAGCAATCCTTGTACGATCTGAGTGGTCCAAGTTAAAATGCTCAAGAGTCCTGAGAGCTGGATCCACCTCCTCTAGACTTTCCACCAGCTACCAGCTGCTTTGCCTCAGCTGCTGAGCAGCGACAGTGCCTTTTGAGCCAGCAAGTTCCTGCACAGCTTACCGACCTGCCACATCCCTTCACTCGGGATGAGGAACTGGGGTCCCTCAAAACCTAGCTGCCATTGCTCTGGCCTTCAGATCTTGAGTCAGTTTTCAGAATTCAAACTTTCAGCCCTTTCGCTGACCCTGAACTTTACAAACTTCTGGACAGTCAGATAAGTGTGGCTGGTGTGACCTCTTGTTCTTTTACTCCACAGCTTAATGAGGACCCCAAATTCTACTCTATTACCCCTGTTTGCACATGCCCCTGCTTCTATCAAAATATCTCACAGTTAGCAGAAGTAAAAGAGGTATTTCTGTGCACAGGAAAGCAAAGCAATCAGCTACGAGCTGCTCAGGGCACAGCAGATATGGTCCCTATCACATGCTCCTCCGTGTGCCTCACCCAGCACTGCAGGGAAGTCAGCCACCACAGTGGCATCCTTCCCTGTCCGCCATTCCACATGGAGAAGCTGCTTGGCATTACCTGACCCTGGTTTTCCAGTCCAACCCCACACTGAGAACATTTTCTGACTCTCAAGCTTTATTTGGGCTTCTGTGCCCCACCAGCTCCAGAAGATGGTCCCAAATACCAAGCAGAAGATGACAGCAGTGGTGCCTGCTCTCCCAGAGAACTGCTACCGAGCACCTGCACCCAGACCTGCTGCTAGCACTGGAACATGCACAGCTGTAATTACTTAGAACAAACAAGTTAAGCTCATGGAAAATCCCACGGAAAATGAATAGTTCCACTGTCTGGAATAAAGGTAATTAAAACAAGCTTGAACAAAAATTCTCAAACACCATTCAATGAATAAGCATATTGAAATAATGGATCATATTGAAATAATGGATCCCAGGAAGAAAACCTTTACCCTCATAACAATCTGCTTCTTGACACACCTTCAGCTGGCAATGCAGGATAACAGCTCTTTGGCATGCTGAAAGAAGAAATTAAAATTTCACTTCAAAAAAGAAGAAAACTTCACTTCCAAAATAATATCCTTACCCACACCTCTTGTTCATAGTCTTTTTTACAGGCAAGACAATCTTTCGTTGTCCAGTACAAAGGATTCACAACTTTTTTTAGCAGAGACATACCCCTTTTGTAGGCTCCTGTCCAGCTAAATTTGGATATTAGGACTACTACTGAGAAAGTCTTTGATGTTCAATATAGGAGAGGTGAATGAACCTATGCAAGTTCACTGTTCAAAGTTAAGGAAGCATCTGCAAAATTAAGTTACAAATCTCTGAAGTATATCTTGCTTTTAAGTGTATATTATGGAAGTTAAGTGTAAAACCCTGGATTTCTCAAAATCACAGACTTAAGATAGCTTCTTAGATAGTATAAACACTGAATATCAGTGTAGCCCTATGCAACACATTCTGAGTAGTTACAGAGCACAGAAAAATTCTCACTAGAAGATGTGCAGCCTGGTATAACTTGGTTATCCACTACCCAATACTATATCAGTAAGTACAAGATGCCTGTCTTGGAAATCAGGCTACATAGACAAGCAATGTCGTGCTGGTGTATCAGCAGAAGCTCAAAGTGCAGTGATAGGTTTATTTCAGGTAAATAAGTGTACCTGATGGATGACACCTAAGCTCTAGGTTGTTAATTTAAGACCCAATTACAAGATGTTCCCCTGTCTGCTGGCAGAATTGCCCTGACCCCACTGAAGTTAATTTACAGTAGCTAAAGATGAGGCCCAGCAACAGATCCCACTATGTGAACCCACTTTGGATCCCACACAACTCATAACACATAACCAAGGACGTGAGAGTCAAACCAGCCCCAGGTCCTCCCTGCGTCCAGAACAGCACCCTCTGCTTTCAGACAGCCACAAACGCTGCTTGCCCAGCCATGCTTAGAGCTACGTGTGTGTGTGTAACCCCCAGGCCACACCAGCCTCCCTGGTGCCTCCCAGGAACCGCATCCCTTTGCCTCCTGCACAAAGGGTCATAGGATGCAGCACCACACTGCCCCAAAAACAGCTGTAATGGCAGACGGCAAACCTTGCCTCCCCTCCCCTTTGCACTGCCATTGGAGAAGGCAACGAAGCACTAAGAAAGTTACTGCACTTCAGGGCCAAATCTCGCACCATCTCATGTTTCCAACAATTTTCAGACTGATGTGGCATCCAGCATTTCTGTTCCATGATGATGGCTGTTTCTGGCCACCGGTTGTCAGGCAGCGAGGGGATCCAACCCCAGGGCAATCCCAGAGGGTCACCCTCCACCCAGCCACAGGCTGGCCTGAGATGAATCAGTTTTTTCCAGAGGCCGGAGATCATGGGTTTGCCCATCGAGGCGGCCCCTCCGCTCCTGCTTCCTGTTTTGGCAGACATTGTTTCGGGTTTTTTTTTTTCTTCCCTGCTACCATGGTGTTTTTGGGGAGAGAGTCCCATAGAGGAAAGCACCAGTCCCAGTGGGTAGGATGCCTGCCAAAAGGCACAGGGTGGGAGAAGCATCAGCTCTCCAGTGCCATACCCACTCAGCCGGGCACTCTTTCCAGCACAACCATTGGCCCCAGACCATGTCTGCTGCTGGGGCATGCCCCCACACTGGGTCTGCACAGCCCTCTGTGCAGCTACACAGGCCTTGAACATGGGCATCAGCAGCACCATGAAAGCTCACGGTTCACAATCAGCTTTAATCTCTGGGCTTTTTTTTTTTTTTTTTTTTTTTTTTGCATTTTGCAATAGACCACAGCTATGAGCAATAAAGTAGAAATTGTCCTAGACATAGTAACCAGACACTGAGACCTGCTGCCTGCTCCACAGCATCTCCACAGGAGAGGAGAGAAGAGGTAGGGTTTGCAGGACCACAGTATTTTTGCTGCTCCTGTCCAGATCTCACCCAGGTGGGTGCAGAAGGTGCTCCACATTGAGGCTATCTAAACAAGGGACAGCATAGCCCTGGCAGCCTTCACAGACCCTCTGCAATGGCCCCCCATAGCCATTGCTGTCACCTAGGCATCCCCTGGCAGTCATTCAGCTATACCCTGCCATGCAGGGCACACTTCCTCTGTATAATGGGCCCACCATACCTCCACAGCCAGGGATGCAGATGCCTACAAAATCAGGGACAGAAATCAGGAAGACAAATGTCCCTTCTGCAAGTGGAAGCTAGAGGTTCAGCGGCTTTGGGGTGAGGAAGGAAGCTTGTATCTCCCTAGACAGGGACTCAACCCACTACACTGAACATGCTTGATGATATTAGTGTCTCCTGGGGTCCCTGTGAGCCCTGCGCTGTGGAAGGTGCTTCACCTCGGGCACAATGTGGGACCCCGATACAGACACTGAAGGCTGTGCTTTCAGGCGCACACCTCATCCCTGCCTGCCCGCCCGCACCAATGCCCTGCTCAGGGAGCAGAGCTCTTGGAGGCACCTGCTCCATCCCTAACGGTGGGTTTCCAAGCCTGCAGTGGGACACATCGCGTAAACAACCCCTCGGGGCAGCGAGGCCAGGGTGTCCCATCCACCGGTCCCTCAGCACACCACTCTGGGGCTCAGCCCCTCTGGAAGGACCCGCCGCCACGCCGGGGCCAGCCACCCCCCTCGCCGCGACTTTTCCCCGTCGGAGGGGATTTCTCGCTCCCCTCTGGCTTGCGCCCGCTGTCGGAGGGGAGGCGCACTGGAGTTCCCCGTCCACCGGGTCTCCCGTCTCCGCCTCCGCGCCCTCCCTTATAGGGGCCGCCCGGGGCTGCCGCCGCCGCCGCGCAGACGCCCCGTGCCCGCCGCCCGCCGGGATCCGCAGCACAGTAAGTCCTTCGTGCCGCCTGCCCGCGCTGCGGAGCTCGGTGCTTTCCGCCTCCCCGTATCGCTGGGGTCTGTCCCGCTTCTCCTGTGCCTCTGCCTCCCTCGCAGCTAACTTGTCGCAAGGCTTGTTGAAGGCTCTCTGCTGTCTCCGAGGGAGCGGACGGGTCAGTGGTAGGCGCTTAGGGGTGGATTCCCGGACAAAGTGACGGATTTCAGCCCCACTTTGTAGTGACCAGAATAGAGAGTAAATCAAACTGCTGCGAGAAAGACAGCAGCTCCAGAGACATACCGGGGCTGGGGACTTCTAGGATATTTGTCTGCACTGTGGTGGCTGGGTCGGATTTCTGTTGTTCATCCCCCAGATTTCAGGCTATGAACATAGGCTGCGAGCAGTGACTACTGTTCACCTCATCCCCTTTCCCAAAATCCCGACGTAGGTCTTGATCGCCAAAGCATCCCTAAACCAGATCAGGCACCGGGATCCAGGTTCAGTATAGCACTTCATACCCCCTGCTCTTTGTCTCTGTTCAGAAGGCAGTGGTTCTCTTCCCAAATCACAGGAAAATAATTGGATTATGTTCACTCTGCATGATTGCACTGGAAAAACACCATTTAGGTGCTTGGATCCTGTATGGACCTAGCAGACCCTGTATCCTGCATCCTGCCAGGGTCACTGTGTTGAGCTGGCACATTTCTGCATTGCCATACTTGCCACTTTTTTTTTGCCCAGTCAGGGAAGCCCACTGCCTCTAGGACCTGCCTTTTCCCAGAGCACTAAAGAGCCTGTTGGAATTCCTCCTATCCTTGGGCAGCCACCCCACATCCACAGCATCAGCTCCTCAGGCACAAGTTAAAAGGTTCAACCTCAGGATTAGGATCCTTGGTGTGTTTACAGTAGGATTTCTTCTTGAGGCTGCTGCAAAGTAAGGAAGGAACTTTCTGTGACTGGACCATATGGCTCATGTAGAAGCCATGGTGCCTCACCAACACACCCAAGTTCAGAGCCAAAAACCTGAAGAAATAGTCATTCTCCAAAACATTCAATTGTTTGCCCCTGCTGAGGTACTTTGAGGCTTGCCAGTTCCTATAAAGCCAGTCAAACGGGAGCTTTGATTGAGCTTCGGAAAACTCAGGTTTGGGTTTGCTTCAGTTACCCTCTCTGTAAAAAGAGGCCTGGAAACCCAAGGAGTCTGAAGATTCTGGCAGAGGCTTCCAGGGAGTTTGTGTTTCTCCTCAGTCGCTGTTAGCTCTAGCAGTGAACTTTGCAAACTCCAGGCCTGAATGCAGGATTTGGCTTATTTTGTTATGAAAACAAAATCCTAGACAGCTGCAGCTGGGTTCTCATTTAGCAGCAGAAGTTTAAAATAACACTGCGCAGATTTGAAGCAAGAAGAAAAATGAAAATAACACCCTGCATTTTCTCTGCTTTTCCCCAATTACAATATATATGTGTAACTTTCTCTTCTCTTGTGCTGTTTGAAAACTTCTCACTAACAACAGGAGACAGTGGTTTACAGGACTGTTTTCAGTTATGTTACAGGAAAACAAATTCTCATTTAAAAATTACCGAGGCACTGTGTAGCTTCATCTACGCCGTTCCCTATCATGTAAAGTGATAACATGGTTTAATGCTGGTTTAAAGCGTCTCACACCAAGTGAGATGCCCTGGGATCCTCTGCCTGGTCTACCACTGCCATTCCCCGAGGTCCCTTGGGTTCCCCATCATGCCCAGCCCCATAGGGGTGTCGGGCACTGCTAAGGCACATGGATTGAGTCCCCTGGGAAGGCTCTACTCCTGCCTTGACTTCTTTACTGGAGACATAGGTTTTGTTTCCTCTCAGCTTCTGACCCCATTAGGAGCAGAGCTTGGCCCACCGCCAGGATGATGCTGGACCACACAGGGTGATGGGTGTCCATAAGGGTGTGGGGACAAGAGCCTGGATTTGAGCAGCACAGTATAATTTCAAGGTGAGGCTGTTGGTGTCCTAGCTTGTCTGTGGAATATGATTTCTCAGGCAGAGCCAAGTGGGAGCCCCTGTCTTCAGAGTGCCTCATTTCACTACCCAATCCAGCTGATGAAAATTCATAGGAAAGAAAAAGCTCCTAGGAGGGCTTCCCAACTTGCAAAGATTGGTGATGGCATCTCCATAGACAATTTGCTTTGATTAGGAGACTTTTTACGTGTCAGAGCTTAGTCCAAGGTACACTAAACTCAGACTGGCTGCACTGCTTTACTGCTTCAAAAGATGGTTTGCCCTGGTGTGATTTTCTTGTGTGGGCAGGGGTAACCCCACTTCCACAGGAAAGGGAGGGAGAAAAGGCTGATGCAAATGCAGAGATAAACTTAG
Organism: Strigops habroptila; assembly: GCF_004027225.2. NCBI lineage: Eukaryota > Metazoa > Chordata > Aves > Psittaciformes > Psittacidae > Strigops > Strigops habroptila. Next base: position 22,406,437 of record NC_046358.1, on the reverse strand, counting down.
CTAAATAACTCTGGATTTCTGCAAGGCTGTGGGAGAGTAGGGGATTTCCACTAAACGAGACATAAATCTTTGTGACGTGGTATGTCAGCAGGCTGGAGAGGACTAAGAATCCAAACAAATGCTTATTAATACTGGCAGCAGCTCAGGAAAAAGATCAGCAAAACATTTCAGAATAGGGGTAATTAGTAAATCTCTTCCCCCGAATGCTCTCTGGCACTGTATGAGCCACCTCTCGCAAATGAGCTCGTCCCGAAGTGTGCGGCATGAAAGATGTTTCCTTTGAGGGGGAAAAGGGGAAAAGGGAAGCCGCTGTGCCCAAGGTCTGGGTTGTGTCCTGCAATGTGACTCTGCTCCAGGTATTTCTCTCACCTTTGCAGCCCACCCTGGAAAAGCTCCAGACCAGGGTTACACACTGTGGTCAGCACCATGTGGAGAGCTTGCTGCATCCCTCTCCAGACACGCCATCAGTCAGCAGCACTGCTGTCCAAATGGTATAGAGCCACTGGATAGATGCTATGCATGCTATGCTGCTCTTCTGGTTGGAAACCACAAGCTGAATATACTACGTCAAAAATAATTTGAGCTAAAGATTCCCCTGGCATAGACTATAGTGCCACACAATAATGAGAATGATGATGATAACAGTAGATTAACAGCAAATTAGTAATAATAGTGAGTTGGGATCTATGTCAGGTCTTGATCTTAAACCACTGAATTTCACAAGATTTGAACTTGAACTGTGTGCCTGAGAAATGATTCAGCATTTCTCGAAGTGTTAACTGATAAAACAATTAGGAGCCTGCTGACGTTTTAACAAGCTTTGATGTGTGAGCAGAGCACAGGTATACAGGAGCAGCCTGTGGCTGTGCAAGCCAGAGCCAAGCTCCTGGTGTGTTGCATTGGCTGCAGCAGGTAGAGGCGGATGCTGACAGGGGCACAAGGAGCAGTGCTGGCACAGCATCTCCTGCCCATGGCCTCCAGCCATAACCAGTGCCACCTCCTGTTAGCTGAGCATTTCTCGTAGAAAGTGGGGAGGTTTTGTTAAGAAAGTTTGTTATAGGCAGTTTCTGCTAGGCGTTTTTTACAGTAAATGCTTGGCCATCTAATGATAAAGACAAGAGATGGAGGCGGAGTTTTTGGTACTACATGCCATAAGTGACAGAGGCTGCATTTCAAGGCAGAGCTGGGGTTTCCTGGTATTTCCTGCTGCAGATACTTCCTGCTGCAGCTACAAACATATAGAAACCAGCAGTGGCACACCCATAAATGCTGGGCAAGTGTTCAAGTTGGCCAAATGTGAGTGAGCATGGCCAATGCACCAATGGCAGACATTACACTGACAGCCTTACTCAGATGCTTAATTCCTTCAGTGTTTATGAGTTCAAGATGAAAAAGCACACCCTGACACGCCAATATTGCCAGCAGTTCCTATGCTGCTGATCTGGACAAAGGTCTGCCAGCCATTAAAAACTAAACTTTTAACCAACTTAATCATTCTCTTACGGACTATTTTATTTGTAATGTCATTTCAATGGTTTTCAAAGATACATAATATTCATCTTAGTATTGAAGAAGAAGAAAAACCATTTTGAAATCCACCTTTCTGATCATAATTCTTCAAAACAAAAGACACTGGAAGTTGTCTTTGGCTATAAGAAAGGGAAAGGTACTCTCTTTGATGAGAAAAAAAGGGAACAACAAATGCTTTGTTTGGAATAATAGGAGGGAGAGAAAGGACTCAGCTGAGTCTGTGCCTGAACAAACAGGAAGGAAGGGATTTGGCAGAATTAATCTCAACACACTATCATATTGGGAAATACAAGCAAGGAAAATAGCCCTACAAAAATTAGGGAAGTCCCAAACATTTAGAGAGCATCCCTGTTGCCATGATATTTTTTGTAATGGAAATGTAACAAAAAGAAGCTTTTTTCCACTGTTTTTAGGATTCTAGTGGGGCATCCTGATTAGAATAGCCAGAATGAAACACGGGGGTGTTTCCGCTCTCCTTCCCTCCCTCTCCAGTAAGTGTGCCAGGGGAAGAAGTAGCATAGCGTCAGCCATCGTTCGCTGCCGCTGGGCAGCTCTGGTCCTTGGCGCCCTTTGCTTGCCCACATCACTGGCACCGTAGCCCTGGGGCACCAGTGTTCTGCTGAGCAGTTACACGATGCAGTGACCCAAAAGCTCTGGCAGCCACCACCGTCACACTCCGCCATGGGAGCACTTTAGGTTTAGTTTCACACTTTGCCCCAGATCACATGTTTAGCTGAGAGCCAGCCAGGTCGTGCACACACACACACTCCCCTTCCTCTCCTTCCTGAATGAGTTTTAATCTTCACTGTGTTTTAAAAGCAGTAGCATTACTAATCCTGGACATGACCTGGCAGCCAAAGCACGGAGAAGGAAAGCTTTCAACGATGCCAGGCTTAACTGCTCTATATACCGCTCAGTTGCTACCACTAACTTGATGCTTCAAAGCTCTCCAAGCTGCTGGGAACCAGCAGGAGGAATTGCAATTAAAACATAAAAACCACAATCTTCCAACAATTTTGCCCAGAAATAAGTATCAGAGTTTGTATCAGCATGGTACGTATCAACAGTATCAACTTAACAAGGGTGTTTGAAGATCACCACATTGTGGCCTCATAAATGAAGTGAAATTCTTCCTTTATTTAAAGCCTAATTCCTCGCCTTACGCAGTACGAGTAAGCCAAAACTTGCCTGAGAGTTCTTCATACAGAAGTGCACTGGTCTCCTAGAAAGTCAATTAAAAAGAAGTGTTGTTAGAACAAGGATTGTAAACTATGAGTCTACTTATTTATTTACAATAATTATATAATTATAACCATTACATAGATTAATATAATTATGCAAATAAATCTATAGCAATATATTAAATGATACATGTACAGAAATAATTCTAAATACAAACTCTAAAAATGTGTTTTTACAATAGCAGATTGCTACCGTTCATTATTTGTAGCACAGGAGCATTAGTGGTAGAGCAGGAGTCTGGCAGGATAATGTTTAAACAAGTCTAAACCACCCTGATCCTTGTGCCTTGTTCCTGTTTCCCCCTCAGCCAGGCAAGGACTGCTCTGAACATGCATGCAGCAGCCCTGGTCACTAGCATCAGTTTCATTTAGCAGCTCTGGGAAAAGTCCAGTCTGGTTAGTGCCTGCTATCAGAACCTTCTCCCTCCTCTACCCCATTGCACTAGCATTTCTTTCTGAGCAAGCCCCACATTTCAACATAAAGAGACAGGGCAATAATTGATCCTGGGTATTTGAAAACACTCAACAAGTCACACTGAAGTTGCACCAAGCTGTGCTGAAGTTGCTTTGTCTTGGGATGCCATAGCGATGCTGGGACTATTTTGAAAATGAGATAATGTAGACTGTGAGTGGGTTTGAAGGGTCTGAATGCATCCCTGAGCTTTTGTCTGCTGCTTTAGTGATGCAGGGAGCATGTAGAGCATTGAAGCTGGGATTTTTGGAGCCTAAAGTGATAAGCCTCCTAATGCTCATATCAGGAGATACTGCTATGCTTCCCACACTCCCATCCTTTCCACCACGTTTTTCACATCCCCAGTGTTTCTGAACTCTCAGCCACTTTCTCTGTGAGCTCTCCTCGATAAAGCTAAGAATTTTATTAGTGACTTAAATGGGGACACAGTTAAATTAGCAGGACTTTTGCTCAGCAAAGACTGATGCATACCTGGCTTGGTAGGCTCAGCTCATTTTCATGCTATACTTGCAAACTCAGTGTGCAATAAGCTACATGGATGCTTCCAGAAAAAGCTGCAGCCAGATGAGCAGAGACCAGAAAAACAGGCTCTGAGGAAGGTGGGAATTGATCCCAATGCCATATAAAGCATATAAAGGGAGTTCTATGGTTGCTTTGAGTAGGCACAGGGTGCTTGTCCCACCCTCCCACATTGTTCATGTACAGCATTCATGCTCACGTCTGTACTTCCACAGCATCCTGTGGGAAAGCCCTGCTCTCCTGTATCCAGGCAAGCTTGAGGTCTCAAATCAGGCCACCTAAGTCGTCCTGAAAATCACTCATCAATTTTCTCTGCGTTATTTATTAGACCAGAGAGCTGCTTCCATTCTCTCAGTCACCTGAGGTGACGTTGTTCAGAGGCTCTCCTGCTGAGCTGTGCTCATACCAGATGTGTGTAGCACTGCCCACACATGGACAACTCATTCCAGAATTAATTTTGTTAACGGGAATACACTTTGCCACATTATGCCATGGTATAATCTGTTATAAACTGTTATAATCTGACCAGGTTTTTTTGAAATTTACAGGCTAGAAGGAAAATGATGAAAATGTTACCTTTTTTCCAAAATGGTCCCATTGGAATATGCAATGGATCAGAGGGTTGCATTGATGCAAATAGGCAGCTTGAAAACCCTTCAACATCAGTAGCGAAGCAAATCCCTGCCTGTCCTGAACCTTCTGGAGACGAGATCTGGTCCAGGGACCAGGAGAAGATGGGCGAAAGGCCAGAGGGAGCCTACAGAGCCTCACGTGCATCTTCCATTGCAAGCAATGGGAGCTGCACCTCTGCTGGGGACAGCCCTGAAAAGGGGAAGAAAGGAATAAAGGAAATCTTTACGAATGCATTTAAGAAAATTAAAAAGATCAAGACACCCAGTGGTAAGTGCTCTCCCATCCTCCTTGCACCACCTCATAGGCCACAGTTACTTCTACAGGGACTGCGCAAGGTGGAGAATCATCCCCTTGAGAAACAAGAGCACCAACAGGTTGAAGTGACTTGGCCAAGGAGCCTGGGGAAACATGGGCTGAGGGACACCTTGAGTCCTCGTTCTTTGCTACCAAGGGCATACTCCCTGAGGAACTGCCAGTTTGTGGCAGTTTGTTTTCTGTCCAAAACAAAACTTATTTCTACCTCTCATGGTGGCACACAGATCTGTGGGTGGGCAAGAAATCAAAACATAACTCTCTGCTCTGTTCTTCCATGAAACCACTACCCTGTGAAATCTCCTCTTTCCACAATGACAGCAGTGAGCAGCATGCATAGGTCTTTCTTGGGGCTGACCTGTGCTCCGGTCACAATAGGTGCTCAGAGAAACCCAGAACTGGAGAGGAAGGTGCCCCTTGGCACTTCCAAGTCTCACCTACCACCTCAGATGACATATCTCGTTACCCGGTTCATAAACTTAGTGAGCTGTACCTTGAATTTGCTCAGCTAAAGAACCAAGTCTACTGAAAATAGGCCCTTCCTGCCTTTCTTCTTACTGCTGCAGTGCCCCATTCCCAATGTCTTTTTTGAAATAAAGCAGAAAATATTCCAGATGAGATACCACCGATGCCTGGTACAATATGTTACTATTTTCCTATCTCGGCTGGACATTCCTCACCGTGTACATCCTGGGGTTATATATGACATTTGCACCATCATCTCACAATAATGGTGGTTACTAATTCTCCAGGAATCTCTCTTCTTCCTCCATCTCAAGCTGATTCACATCCAGCTTCCAGTAAAAATCTTATTTGTTACCTTTCGTTCTATTGAATTTATATCTTATACTTTGTGCTATTAAATTTAAGCGCATTTACTATTCAAGTTATCTCGTTGTTCCTGTACGATACACTAAGCCCTCAGTTTCGATGATGTCTCTGAACTTTGTGTAATCAACAGATGCCAATAGGGCACTCCCAGCTTTTGTGCCACAGTCTCTGAGGAGAATATGAAGTAAGATGAGTTTCATTAATGATATAAGCTTTCTCCTCCCAGGGTTTTCCATAAAAACCTTACATACCTAACAAAACTTATTTTGGGATATAACTTCTCCAGTTTAACTAGTAACTTCCCAGATTGCACCATATTGAGAGGCCGTAGTTCAGATAAGACAGTTCAATTGTATTTATATTGCCTGCGAAATGTGTCCTACAAAAATATTTCACAGGTCAGATTGTGCCAACCTATTTCTGGAAAACCCATGTGATATTTCCTCTAGCACATCTCATTTAGCTACATCTTGCCATCTGCATTTTTCCTAAAACCATACTTCCAGCTTTAGATCATATTACTGGGAAAGGGGATAATAAATAAATAAATAGAACTTCACAAATCTATATTTTGGAAACAGTTATAGGTAGCTCATGAATAGCTGTCCATACGTAACACACTAGTGACGGATATTCACATTTCCATTGCCCCAGTTACAGACAATCTAGAAAAAAACCTGATCTTTAAGTGACCAGAAAGATTTTCTATATGGTGCAGGAGCCTAAGATCCAATATTATAGAAATATAATAATTTTTCAAGCAAAGTATTCCAGAGCCGTTGTTTTTATAAAACAGAAATTTAAAACTTCACTGTTAGGTAAAGAAAGGCTGTTCTTTTTTCAACAGTCAAAAAAATCATGGATCTCCTTGAAGAGCAGAAGCTATGCGAAGCCACTCAGCATCTGATTGTCCTGCAGAAGAGCCTGTCTAGCAAAAGTGAGGAGGGGCTGAACACCAGCCAGCAAGATGTTGAGTCCATCTATGAAGTTCTGAATTACAAAGTCTTCAGCATCTTGAAGGACTCCATACTGCTAGCAAAAACAAACCCAGAACTGCTGCAGCAGGCAGTAGAGGCACTGAAAGAGCAGGAGAAAGAAGATCAGAACTACATGTCAGAGAATCCACCTGACCCAAATATGCCATTTAGACCTAGAAAATGGAAAGAGCTTTGGATGGCTACAGTAAAGGAGTCAGTAGAGACTCGAATGAAAGACACAAGCCGTACTCCTAGAACTGAGAACCTCTCTGCAGTTGGCCAGAATCTCCTGCACATGGGAAAGACAATGAAAGAGGATTTGATAGTAGTTGTGAAGTACATTAAACAGCTTTATCCTCCAGAGTTTAATGTGTTCAGCATATATGCAGAATTCTACCACAATTATTTTGCCTCCCAGACAAAGAAAAATGCTGAGTCTCATCTGGAAGACAAGGACGTTTATCTTCTCCTCTCATGGGTGCACAATTTTTATCCAAAGTAAGTAAGGCTTTTGCACATGCTTATCTTTGGTGATCAACATAGGTTCACTGGCTGCAAAACCAGGCATTTGCTTGATTAATGAATTGATATCACTGTGATGCAGTCTGGCACCTGGCTAGGTGTTAGTGCTATCGTGCTGATGTACACTAGCTGTCCAGGACAGCCAGAAGGGACACACTCACGACTACTAGTCTGTAAACTAAGGGCCGACCTCACCATTCAGGCCTCTGTGCAACAGACAGACACATGGATGTTTAGGGCTTTAATTGTTGGGTAAATTGGGCAGGTTTGTTACCCTGAGCTCTATATCTGCTGCAGACCTGAACTCATTCTTGGATAATTTGGAATTTCAGCCCTCTGGACCAGAGGGCAGCCAATAAAGAGAACAACCTGAGATCCAGTTATCCTCGGCATAATATCCTGTTGCTTAAATGTTACCTACTGGCTATGCTGTCCTCCTGGTTAGGAAACCAAAGGGTGCACCCCTGTGAGAGAACATCATCATCCAAGGGTCGCCCTTCATCCTCACAATCCCTGTCAGCTAGCGAACTGAAAATATTCCTTGTTGTGGCTTATAGTACTGGATGGAGAATTGAGGGCTCTCATTCTTAGAGTGACATTCTTACTGGTGACAAACAGTAGATAGATACACCAGCAACGTTTCTTCTGCTGTTCTAAAGCCGTTCAACCTTCACCTCCACTCTTTTCTTCTTGTGTTTCACTGATGGAATATAATGAGTCAGTGTTGATCCTGGAAGTTTTCCAGAGCCAGTAGTGTGCTCTGGGTCAAGATATTCAGGCCTGAACCAGTATGTGTTTGGAAATCAGTAGTTGTGAGGAGCAGGGCTGAGCCTGAGCAGCACAGCCTGGTGCTGGGGATGGTGTTGGCCTGGGCAGCAGCTGCTTTGTGGGGTGTTCCTGGAGGCCACGTCTAGGTATCTGCTGAGAGACCACCTCTCTCCACAGCCAGCTTGCTTGAGGTCCCCCATCCCCACCAGCGTGCAGCATGACTGTTCCCCAGGGTTGCTCAGGGTCCCACCCTCACAGGTCCCACCCCGGCACAGATTCAGCTCCTCCAAGTTCTGCCTGGACTAAGGACAATGTATGTTCCCATCTGGTTTTTCACCGATCGCCTTGAAAAGTGTTAGCGATTTGCTTCAACAGCTGTCTTGAATTACACTGCCCTTGGAAAATGTGATTGTTTGGTTTTTTCATTCCAGAGATATGAGAAAAGATCATGTTTTAGCCGAGGAGTTGGAAAAAGTTAAGCTTGGAAGCCTCTTACCATCAAGTCTGAGCAAAGAGCTTGAAAAGAAATACCTTGACAGAGAAGAGGTGAGAATCTGTTCAGTCGCTCCTCTTCCCTTAATTGCTCCCATGAGACTCCTTGGACGAGCTCTGACTTGTCCTGCACACACACTCCTCACCTGTGAGCCACACACCCTTCCAGAGAGAAGAAAAGCAAGAATTCTTTTGTTTCTTTTTGGGGATCGGGTCAGCGTTCTGCTAGGTGGGACTTGCAGAGCAAACTTCTGCCTAGCCCTGGGAGCCATCAGAAAAGAACTGCTCTGTTCTTCCAAACTTTGTGGTAGGAAACTGGGGGGAAATATAACAAATCTTTGTGGGTAACTTTCCAGTTGTCTGCTAAATCCCCAGAGGGATTTATGCTCCCTCTTGCAGCTGATGGATTCAGAATTACTTCTGGTCTCTGCAGCAGTGCCAGACCTTGGGTGAGCGCAAAGCATGTAGGTCTGGTTTTGAAAAAATCTGTTTCTTTGATGAAGGGTCGCCTGGTCTGCAGAAAATAAGAGTTGCTCTGGTTTTTGGATCGCTCTTGCATTAACGGAAACAAGAAGCAACTTTCACAGTACTCCCATAGCTTAGTGCTTTTGTTATTTTGGGCTGGAATTCCCAGAAAATGAAAAGACAAGTTCCAGGTTTAGCTGTAGCCAGTGATGGTTTGCATATGGGAGAGGTGGGTGTGAGGGCTGCAAAGCACATGAACAAACTTGGAGATCAAAAATATATGCCAGCCACCATACAGACTATTTCCAAAGCCATGCTGCACAGTGTGCACACAAGAGGGGTCAGAGCAGAGAAAATCTGGGAACATTTTGTTTCACTCTCCAGCACTCATAAGACGTCAGAATTGCTCATGAAAAAGCATTGCAAAACCAGGTCTGCAGAGTAGCACTGAGTGTGACACACAGGCAACGCGTGGCTGGGGGAATGTGGGCTCTGGCACGCATAGCTGCCTGCGACCTTCCTACCCACTGCTCCCTTCCCCTGCCCTCCAGATCACCACTAACGTGGCCGGCAGGGATGTACATCTTGACCTGCATTTCTAACCTGAAATACTCAAATCACTGTTGCATAGGTGGTTATTGTGAGGGAGTTGTCCTTGCCGCCGTGAAGTGGTAGGTAACGCATCTCGCAACAAGGAGCCTTTAGTTCTCAGCCAGGATGGAGGAAAAAGTCTGCTCAGCCAGACAAATGGTGGGTGGGCAAGTAAAACCTGCATAAGTCAGGAGCTGCTACATCCACTTTCTGGTAAATGGTGGTGTTCTTCCTTCCCTAAAGGCTACTATCAAAAATTTGCTGAGCAGATGTTTAGATAAAGAAATCCAGAGATGGAAAGAAGAAGAAGAACCGGAGAAATTCAATGGGCATTTTCAGAGTGAACTACTAGGAATATTTGTTATCCAGGTAATACAGATGTGTATTAGAAATAAACAATTTCATCCTGCACATATTTAGGATTTGAGAACAGCCACAGTCAATGCAAGAAAGTAAAAGGCCAAGTCGTGTGTAGGGCAGTAGTAGACGTGGGTGGTACAGGGCAGCCCAAGCCCATGGTCTGGCATGGTCCTGGTCCACCATATGCTGGAGACAAACTCCTTCGTAAGCAAAACGAGCAGGAAATCTGCCTTCATTTCTTCCCGTGCAGTTTCTTCTGCGCTACCAGACGATGCCAAGCCATTAGGCACTGGGTAGTGTAGCAGCAGAGAAAGGAGACAGGTTTAACCAAGCAAGGAAGCAGCACGATGCTGTTGCCCTGCTTGCTCCCAGGGAGACTGTCACTGGCAGAGCCGCTCCGAGTGCTCGTGCCCTTTCCCCAGTGCTCATACCCAGAGCCCAACACTCCTCTGACTGCAGAAGATTAGTGGAGTTTATTTATGAAAAATAAACATTTCGTGTTTTGAGGTGGTTGTGCTTAAATTGTTTTTTTTAATGCAATCATATGACATTTGGAAAAAAAGGAAAAACACCCAAGTGTCACTTTCCCCACTTTCTCAGCTACTTTATAGACATTCTTTAATGCTTCTTTCTTCTTCACCTCTCTCCCCATTTGAAAATGGAGTTCAAAATTGGCTTGAGCTAACTAAATAAGTATGGAAGTATAGCTGCTCTGCACGGTCCCTGGCTCAGTCAGAGGGGGATGCAGGAAAGCTGGGTGCAGTTGCCGCAGTTGAGGATCTGTGCCCTCTTAACCAGTGAACCCGGCCTTTTTGGAGCAGACAGCATTTAAAATTGATCTTGTTTCTTTGTTAGAGTATCTACAGTGGCCAGCAGCGAGCCAAGGACATCAGCATGGCAGTGGGAGAGGAGCTGTCGGATCGCCTCTGGAAGGAACTGCCTGTCTTCCTGAAAAGGTACAGTAAGGCAGCGTCAGGCAGCAGGGCTGGCAGAGCCACCCAGGGCATGCACTCATTCACCTCTCTTCTTCGCATATCCCCTCCAGCTACAAGGATGCTTTTGAAGACTTTAAGGAGAAAAGCAAGAAGCACAGATACTACAAGCCTATACTGGTAGCAAGTGTTAACAACTGCTGGAATTTTAGGTAAGGATCCAAAAGAAAAGGCTTTGCTCCTTCCTCCTTATCCTCCTATCCAATGGATAATAGTGTGATAGAGGGGAGGTACTCCAGGGTGGGCAGAAGAATATCCATCTGCCTGCAGAGGAAGGTTTGGATACCTCTGAATTTCTCTCCCTCTCTTTTAAGGACAGAATATTCTGACCTTGCTGATATTTGCTTGCAGAGACTACGCAGAGAAGAACATGTCAGAAAAGGATGACAATAAAGCCAGTATCCTCAGCACGCTCAGCGACATTGAAAACAGCGGCTTTGATGTGCTGCTTCAGCAGCTGTTTGTCCAGCTGAAGGTACCTTATCCATGCCCCATGCTCTGCTGCCCCATGTCTCAGCCTGTGCTGGTTTTAGGCATGTTCTCCTGCTATGCTATCAGTCGCCCAAACCTCCAATTCAAGTGCAGGAAAGTTCAGAAGGGCTCAGGGCCAGATCACCTCTCAGCATCAGTCCTAACTCACATTGCTGCCAGAAAACTCACTCACCTCTTCTTGAGCTAGTCCTCAAGCCTGCAGGCAAAACAGGCACAGCTACATAGGGGTGACAGTACAGACGAACATAAAACATGCTGATCACATCTAAGATAACTGCTGCAGGAGGGAGAGTCTTAACCTGCATGTGCTTACACTCCAAACTGTCGGAAGCAATCACAAATTACATGAACTGCAATTACGCAGCTTTTGGCTTCTTCATAACGGTGGCCTGATAATTTTTCTTTCTTTTTTCTTTTTTTTTTTTTTTAAATATATAACACAAGCTTTTGAAGTTAAGCAAGTGTGGTGGAGAGGAAGGCGTAGGAGTCAGGAATGTTCAGCCACAATCTCTCCTGCTTTTTCTGTAGGGCCTTTTGGAAGGCATGACAGAGCAGGGGGTGCTTTTATTATTATTTTCATATTTATTTACTGTGTCCAAGAAAAATTGTGATTGAAAACATCTCATAATGATTCTTTCTTCTTTTTTCCCTGACGGTTCCATAATTCTCTAATCAGGAAAGACAGTGTGGACAAAACATGAAAAATGTGGAGAAAAAAAAGCATCTCCAGTATGAGTCTTTCAAGCTCTTAGTCTTTTTCATCTTGAGCAACAAAGAAGGGGACACACACCCAATAAGCCTCCTCTTCCTCTGCCCCCATTGGTCATCATCACACGCATCCCTGCACAGGACTGCACACTGAACTGTCACTGTGTAGGATGTTGTACATACAGAAATGCTAAATATATATGTGCATAGAATTTGTTTTGAGGGAACTAAGCAAATTTTCCTCTTTTCAGCCAATTTATAAGAAGTTTACAGAAAATAAGTGGGACTCCAGCAATGAAATTATGAACGAGATCATTAAAACCACCATCAAACATATTTCAGACTTCAAGACCCTAAAGGACCCTTTCTACCACGTAAGTCCAAGAGAAATATTGGAGGGATTCTGGGATGCTGAGGCTGCGTATTCAGCTCTGATCCTCTGTGACTTGAGTTGCCTTGACCCGTGTTAGCTGGTGAGCTGGCCTGGCATCAGAGAGCCCTCACAGGCAGGATTCCCATCACCATGCAATTTATCTAGATTAGCCATATAAATCTTACTTTTCTCCAGCAGAGGCAGACTCCTGTAGCTCTGCTGTGGTGTTTGCAAAGGAAACCACCCCTGCTGTAGAGAAAGTGCTTTAGAGACCACCCAAATTACAGCTTTATTTATGTAGGAGTTTGGTTTAGCCACCTTGAAACACAGATGCAATTTCATGGTTCTGTCTCATGACTCCTTCAATTGCCCTAAGGACTGGAGGAGATGGATGCAACTGGGAAAAATCCCACATAACTGAGTCACAGCCACCTCTTCAGTGGTGCTGGAGTATATATGAAACATCACCATATAAAAAATCTTTGATTTCCTGCCTTTGTCTTTTTAGTAGCTGAAACGAAATTATGATGTTTTGTATATTAGAGAAAGGAACAGGAGGAGCAGTGTGAATTCCTGTTTCTCTGGAGTCCTGTTACTTCTCCAACACATGAAGATCTTTTCTGTGCTTTAAACTCTTCCCAGAAGGAAACAACATTTGGAAATTCCCACACTTCATTAGTCTGAGTACAAAGAAATTCTCGGCATCTAGGATGTTGTGTACCCAGTAATGGGGAGGTTGGCAACCAGCACCATTCCATGATCAGCAGCAGGCGTTTTGGTGGGGCAGGTCTTACAGCACCCGAGATGTTTCTGTCCTCTGTCCACACACATTGTTTGTCTTTTCCACAAGCAAAAGACAGATGGATGATCCCCCTTTTCCTTCTCAACAGGCTATAATCGAGAAGGTCCATGCCCATTTGGTTAAAGCATACATTGTGAGGCTGCTGAAGAGGAAAGTCAGTCTGAAAAGTCCAGCACAACAGCAAAACTTGGCCCAACAGATCTCCAAGAACGCTGCTGACCTGGAAGCCTTCTGCACCAGTAATGTACGTGAGTGTACCGTGAACACAATGGCATGGGGCATGATACACTGAGAAACAGGAAAATAGATTTTCTGGGGCCTCTCATTAACCTTTCTAACTCAGCTTAATTTCCTGGAAGGCAGAAAGAGATGTCCAAGTGCCTGCAGACAGGAAGGCTCCCCTGCCACCGGCCTGCCCCTCCCCAGATGGAGAGCCATGATTTCATCCTCCTTTGTCCCATAGGCAGTGATTTCCTTTCAAAGGTTTATATTATAATAGGGTCAGATGATTTAGCTAATCTCTGGTTTCAGTACAGCTTGCATGGAGTCTGGGTTTTGACTCTTTGCCCTCACCTTTGATATTTCTCATTCTGCTGCTTTTACGTGTGGCAGGGTCTGGAACAGGCCCCAGGAAACAGCTTCAGAAGCCAGCTCCTGGGCTGGGTGGAGATTTGCACCTCCACGATGCCCTATTGATGTCTTTCTCCTCTGGCAGGGGTCTCAAGCCACGTGGCTGAATTCGGCACTCCCCAAACTGGCTGAAATAATCCGACTTCAGGATTTAGGTGCTGTTAAAATTGAAGTTGCAACACTTGCCACGATGTACCCAGATATCCGGTAAGAAACACTGAAACAGATTTGCAAATACACTTAAGGAATTTTAGTTGAGCCAGGAAACAGTGAAATATGAGTATAGGTGAGGTTCATATAGCCTGAGTCTATAAAAATGGGTGGGAGCTGCCTGCCAGGCTGTGGCAATCCCAGTGCCATCAGACAACAAAATAATCTGTTTAAAAAAGCCTATTTATATATTCCAAATTCCCAGGACAGTGCTGGGTCCCATGTAAGACTGCCAGATGCTGATCTGGCATCTGTCAGGGACCTCAGCGCCCACCATGGGGTGGGAGCCGTGTCCTGGTGCAGGGGCTCCGACATGTAGAGATCTGCAGGAGGAGATAACACCTGCCTGTTTCTCTTCTGCAGCAAAAGGCACCTGGAAGCGTTCCTGTACATCAAAGCCAATTTGTCTCGCAGTGAACTCAAAAGCATCCTGGGCTACTTGGCAGACAGCACAGCATCCCTGCTGCCCAAAGCCCCTCTCTTCTCTGACATAAATGTGTCCTAGACCAAGGCACCCTTTGGCACCCCTTGTGTTGGACTGTCGGCTGAGCCAGGGATGGAGGCTGTCCCCTGGAGCAATGCACAGCGCACACTGCCACCTTTTCCTATGGAAAGTGCTGTGTCCTAATCTGCTGCTCAGCACTTGTATGTGAATCACTGTCCCCTGTGCAGGGCCGGGAGGAGGATGTGCCCGCGGGAGGAGCAGTGCCCACAAGGACCAGGACTGCCCCTTGCACTGGTCATGGATTCCCCCAAGGACTCCTTGGTGCCACCATGTTCTCTGCCTGGACGCTGCTCTGGTACTTTGACCTCTGTCTACCTCACAGGGTCTGTGAAGGCCATGTTGCTGCCTCCCCAACCAGCCCAGATCGAGCAGGCACCTCCTGTTTAGCTTTTTGTTTTCTAAGGGAACAGAGGGAAACACAAACAGAAGCTAAAATTTAGAGATGTTGGGAAAGTCCCATGTGAGCATGCTTGTACCCCGTCTGCCTTCCTCTGAGCCGGGCAGGGGCAGCTGCATTAGGGTGATGTCCCATCAGGCACCAGATTTCAGGTCAGGAGGAGCTGTTGCTCAGCCACAGCAGGACTCCTGCTGTCCCACTGTGCTGTAGGACCCCAGACCCGGAGCTTGGAGTGGCCCCGGCTGCACACTCTGCCCCACTGCCCAGGGGCATTGGAGTTTTCAAACTGGAGCATGGGTGCTTCACCTCTGTGAGGTGGAGTCCCCGTCTCTGACTCCCCTGGCAGCCACCAGCCCCTCTGCAGTGCATCTGCACTGGAGTGATTCCCTGCTAGCAGAGGATTGGGAGCAAGCTGCCTATTGCCATGGAGCATGGGGGCTAAGCCTTGGCATCTAGTAAAACACTTTGGATACTACTTAAGCCCTCCTTATCAAGGAGAGGACTTTCCCAGACCCTGTGAACACCGTAGGCTTTGAATGGGTGGAGGAACTGGTCTCAAATGCCACTAAAACGTACTCATCACCCCATATGCATCACCTTTTCCCTGCTTGCTCTTTCCCCCCTTGCTGTGAGGTAGATACGATGTGAAAACATAAATGGGTCTGTTGTGAAACTATGTTTTGTTTTTACAGCCCAGTTTTTTGGGAGACAAATCACTTGCCAAAACAACAATGTGTTTAGTTGATGACCTTTCCCTTCTATTTTTCTCCATTTCAACTTCTGAATCACTCTGTAGAAAGTCAGTCCGGAAGGAAGACACATAATGGCTGTGCAAGCCATGTAATGTATTTATATGCATATGCAGTGTACCATTGGTGTATTTTTGCATCCAGTTTTATTTTTTCTCAGAGATACTAATTTGCAATATTTATATTTAAACAGTATTCAAATATGCTAGAAAAGTGACTCATTTATTCTGTCTCTGGCTATTGTTTACTGCACTGCCACATGTTGTCCTATGTACTCCTTCCAAGAGCCAATTCTTCCACTACTCCCAGCCTGCTCTGGTGAATGTCACCCACTGGTTCCAGGTGAGGGGAGGGTCTTGCTGGACTACAGACAAGCTGGAAAAGCAGAGGCACCCTCTGTGCTGTGTTGGGTCTCAGCCTGGCTTTCCTCACTGCCTGAAGCAAGACTGCCATGTGCAGAGTGCTTGTGGTACCCGGTATAACAAAGTCCAAAACATCAGCCTCTAAGCACTACTGCAGCCTCAATGTTGAATAATAAAAAGCGATGTACTTGACATGCATCTCATCCTTACTGCTCTGGCATCCCCCGTCCCTGTTGTCTCCTCCTGTTCATACAAGCCTTTAGGGGATGCAGCCTGACAGAATTTGGCCCAGCTGGTCCCCCTGGCCACTTTTACACTCCTGGCAGTTGCAGCTAACTGTGTGTCATTGCTGCTGTCCCTGTGAGGACAGCAGATGCTGAGCACTCCAGGCTGCTCACTGGCAGTGGCTGGTGGTGCACCCCAGGAGAAGGAGTCCTCTGCTGACAGGTTACATGGCAAAACTGTACCTGGGTGAAAAACAGTGCTTTGCTTTCAGTCTGCTGCCTGGCCATGGGTACCACAAACACTGTCTCATTCCATCAGCACACTTACATTCGCACAAAACTCACATATACACGTAATTTAAAAACTTATTACGCATTATTTAAACACTTATCCCAACTACAAGTTGAAGCCAAACACCAAAACGAATTGACAGTGCTGAGCACTCATGAAACTGTCACCTGTTGTGGAACATTTTCTTTCCCAATTAGTGAAAGGTCATTTTATTGCTATAAATAATTGTGTTTTGATCTGTTAAAGGCCTCCAGAAATGCATCATACAAGTGATTGCACTGGCCTTTAAAAAAAAAAGGAAAAGATTCCAGCTAAGTAAGCGCTCCAAGGAAAATAGTGTATCTATTTATAGATCATAATTAGGATGGGTAGGAGAAAGTGGTTTTCATACAAATTTCATAAGCCATATGGAACTGCATTGTGCAATTCCCTTCATCCTGCTATAAACCCCCAGCTTTCAGCTCTAATGAGCCCAGGAAACTGACTTTTTTATCTTCTTGTATGACTCGACATTTACAATGGCATTTATTTATATTTGACATATTACACATAGCCAGGTACTTTCAAGTTTGCACAACTATCTTCTGATAACAGTGTGTTATGGTTTCAGCTGGGGTAGAGTTAATCTTTTCTTAGTCGCTGGTGCAGAGCTGTGTTTTGGATTCAGGATGAGAACAATGCTGATAACACACCAATGTTTTAGTTGTTGCTAAGTGGTGCTTACCCTAAGTCAAGGACTTTTCATTTTCCCGTGTTCAGCCAGTGAGGAGGGGCACAAAAAGCTGGGAGGAAGCAGACAGGACACCTGACCCAAACTAGCCAAAGGGGTATTCCATACCACAGCACATCATGCGCAGTGTATAAACTGCGGGGGTTGGCCAGGAGCCACCAATCTCTGCTCGGGTCAGGCTGGCTATCGGTCAACGGAAGGTGAGCAGTTGTATTGTGCGTCACTTGTGTTTCTTGGTTTTTATCTCTCTCTCTGGTTTTCCTATTATTATTGTTGTTATTATTATATTTTACTTTATTTCAATTATTAAACTGTTCTTATCTCAAACCATGGGTTTTACCTTTTTCTGATTCTCCCCCATCCCATGGCAGGGGAAGAGTAAGCAAGAAGCTGAATGGTACTTAGTTGCCAGCTGGGGTTAAACCATGACACAGTGTTAGATTAATACTGATAAATAGCACTTCTGTAAGCTAACTATATCAAATTTTGTGAGGTGAGTGTGGCTGGATGTTCTTTATCATGCAACCTCTGCTGACGTTGATGTCTGCCCCTCCCTGGAGGCAGAGCAGATAGCCACAACGAAAAAAGTAAATTCAGCTTTATAAAACAACTAAGCAAACTGGCTATAGCTGCTGTGGCATTTCCAGCTCTTCCTCTTGGCTGTCATCAGTGCCAGCAGGACATCAGCCTGCAACAGCCACTGCACTGGACACAAACCAAGCGCACACATGCATGCACACACTCTCCTGGCTCCATACCCATCCACCCCACCAGGCACTTCCATCATGTGGCAGAATACTTGCAATTTACAGTGCAAAGGATGCAGGGCCGCAAATCACAGTGTACCAGAGGGTGGACCGAGGCGTTACTCGCCTCCTTAGCTGCTGCAGGAGCTGTCCACTGCACACCAAGTCCCCAGAGACATCTGGGGAACCTCTGCCCTTACTGCAGGGGAAGCCAAAACCAGCCAGATTGCTCCTGGGCTCCTCCAAGGTGTGAGCATGATTTTAAACAGCAGAAATCTGACAGAGCCTGCTGAGAAACTTTGGGGTCTGCAGACCCAGAAATAAAGTGTTAAGAAACCAGAAAACCTGCAATTCCTCCTCTTTGAGGTGGGATCTTCTCACCAGGATCCCCTGAGACATGGCAGCACTGGACTAAAGGCCACAGGATTTACTGATGATGTTAAGAGAGACATACTAGACCAAAGTGCTTTGGCAACTGGGGCTTTCCCAATGCAGCCCACACCTCTGGGTGGACAGTCCTGGCTTCACTGACATGCACGGTGATATGCACATGTGACAGGTGACACAGTTCCTCATCCACTAATTACTGTAAAGCAGGAGGAGTATGTGCAAAGAGTGTGAGAGCAATGTGCCAACCTCCATTTGCAGATCTTGTGTTTAGTTTAGCTGCTATGAACCTTAATAGGAGAAACCTGGAAACTCCAATCCAGTAGTAAGAGACCATGAAGCCTAGCAATGCGTGGAGCATCCTCAAGGAAAAGTGCACCTGCAGTGAGTAGGAATGGCAAAGCCTCCTTTCCCAGGGGAATTAGGGTGCAGAGGCTGCGGGTCCTGCATCTCTCAGCATGGTTTCATGTGCTGCCCCATCACCTGCCTCTGCTTTGCACAGCCTGGGACAAAAGCTGGTGCTGGGGACCAAATGGGCAGGAGTCAGCATCACTAAGTGTTGGAGAGGGAGGATATTTCAGGAACAGGCTAGAGGCTGGTAAACTTGGGTGTCACACTAGCAAAAATTATGCTTTGCCACGCTGTAGATTGAAACCCATGAGAATTATTACTACCTTCATGAATGACTTAAAAGAGGATGCAGCCACTCTATCCACAATGATATCCTTGAAATACAAAATAGCTCTTGTGTAGCCACAATAACAGAGATAGCAGCTAACATCAGGGAATTTCAGGAAGTACTCTTCAGTTCAGCAACCTCACCTCCTGAGGGGAAAACCAGAGGAGATGCGCTGGAGCAGATGCACACATCAGGCCGTTGAGGAGCACTGGAGGAAGGTTAATTGTGTTTTTTAAAGCAATATGAAGGTTTTATGTGACTGTGAAGTGAATGTTCACACCTGCTGGACACCATTTCATGTTGCTACCCAGGGCTTTCTCCTCTAGAAATCAAGTTAAAAACAAAATCTTTTTGAACTGATCAGTTTGGAGGCTTCCCTACAAACCCATTTTTCGTCTCGGTCCTGCTCCCTCAGATGTTTTCATTTGCTTCTTTCATCTTCTCCACAAGCCTTGTGATGTCTCCCAACACTACCCAGTAGTCCCCTTGGACCACGTTCTCCTAATTGTCCCACCCTTTATTCAGTGGATGGGAGACACCAGGGCACATCATGTGCCAGCACCCATAAAAGAACATCATTTGAGGACAAGGAATTCATTTCTATTTGTCTAAGTGGTTTTCACCCAAATAGGATAGAGTACTTGAGCTGTAATAACGCTCCTAATGGACTAAAAAAAGAGGATAACTTATCATTTAGCAGAAAAGCTGAGCTCTCAAAAGTAGAGATTGGCTCCAAAAGGGAGGAGATTATAACAAACTCTCGGGTACAATAATATTGGTTCTGGAGTCTTCAAGAGCTTTTGAGCCCTATCCCAAAGGCTGGAGTCATATCCTAAAGGCTGGAGGCCAAACCCTAAATCCCAGTGGCAAGAGCAGTGCAGCCTGAGAGCTAAACCAAGGGTACAGATTAGAGAACATATCAGGATAAAGTTAACAGTGCTATGTCCTAGTTAACAGAGGATTGTTTCTGCTCTTTGGTTTTATTGCAGTCCCCTCTACCCTACTCCATGGCTACAAGAAGTGGTGACAGCCATCTGAGCTGTGGGGCAGGGATGTCATCTTCATGCTCCTGCACAGCAGACCCCTTGTCTTTGGCAAGGTCTCAATCCCAACTTTACCCATTGTGGCACAGCACCTTTACAATCTGCATGGGGCTATGCAGACCCAGAAAGGTTGGTTGAAGCTACCCACTCCCTCTCTTTAGAATGTGGGGAGTGACAGAGGTATTTCCAATACCCTAAGAGACGCATTTGACCCAGCAGGGTCCTGGCAGCCATCCGGTTGTGCAGACACTCACGGACCACGCTGGCCTTAAGGTCCCTGGGTCAGCAAGCAAGTATGAAGGGAATGTCATCTGTAGAGGCCACACTTCATTCAGAGGTGTAATAATTGCTGTCCTGTCTGACATGGGTGGTTTGCAGAAAACAGCTCTGCACAGCCTTGTGTCCGTCCCCTCGGGAAGGAGCATCCCATTCCACTTGCAAGGGATCACAGGGCTTGGAGTAGCTTAAGAGAGGCAGGTAGGACCCATAGGCCTGTCCTGTAATTTTCACAGGGCAAAGAGACCCATAAGAGTAACTGAAAAAGGGGGTGAAACTGAGCCAAGGTAACTCTTGCACATGCTGGGTGGGCTAGACCTGCTCCTGGCGGAAGCACACAGATAGGAGGAGCAGTAATCCAGATAACCTTTGCTGGGTATCAGTAAGAGAAACATAGGAGGTGCCCTGGAGAAACAAGGCTGCAGAAGTAGACACTGAGGTGAGAGGCCAGTCTTCAAGTACCTGCCATGCCTCTGGCTGTGCTCAAAAATCTTTTGTTGGTCTTTGCTTAACTGTCCAGCTCAGCATCCCGTTCTGATCCATTAAAATATCACAAAGACCAAAGTATTACTGTGGAATGCATGAACTGCCCAAGCTCCCCTTTTTGTTTGATTTGATTTCTCTACGAAGCCTCTCTCGAGGAGCTCAGATTGCATTTACTTGGGGAACATTTTGTCAGATCAGCACGTACAGCATGAAATCAATAGCAGCTTTTGAAGAAAGACCATATTCATCCATCGTCCAGAACAACCTCTTAAGCCAACTTCTCTTGGGTAGAAACCGCGGTTAAGAAGTTTCCACCTTCCTTCCACCTACTTCAAAACCTTACCCTCCATGTCCCCTGTGGGTGGGGGGCAAAAGCAAATCTCTCCTTGTAACACTGTTTCTGTACAGAAACTCACTTCTGTACAAAATAACACTATTTCTATCCACGTATGAAGTTCTTTCCGGTGTAAGTTTCTACTGTCTCTTATGAATAACTCTATACCATAAGCTTCAGTTTATTATTCAAAATTATACTAATTGCCCATTTTCATACATTTCAATATAGTTTGACTTGAAAAACCCATTTCTGCTTTCAGCAGTGCATGAGCAATGCTTCCTCTCACGCTCTGCCACAGTGTGTACTTAGACAAGTCCCAGTGTGGGTTTTGGTCATTATTCCTTCTGGTAACTTTCTCCTCAAGGAAAACCCCAGAAAATTCAGGCTATGCAAGTTCACAATGTTGTATGAGCTTTGACATAATATGAAAGAAATACAAATCATGTGCAGAGGACTTCTCTGTCTTCTCCAGGTTTGTGAGCCATTAAGAACCTCAGTGTTCTGGTCATGCAATTCCCACATAATATAAAAAATAATTTAATAACCAAAAAACATGTTATGAACTTCAATCTTACCTCTACTTCCAGTATTCAGGACCGACAAATAGGGAGTCCTGAAATTCTGAATTCTCTGAACTCTGAAGCTTTTGGTAGACAAAGACAAATACATGCAGAGTATGCCCAAAAGGATGAAGGTGGGCATCAGCTCCCAGAGGCTGATGTGACTGGTCTTGGGAGCCAGTGATGAGCTACATGGTTGTTCTGTTTAGATGTTTCACCTGTGTGTCATTAGAGCAGCCTGTGAGGTCTGGTGAAGGACGTGTTCCTCTCTAGGACAGGCTGAGAAGTCAACCGGAGGCTGGGGTCAGTGTCACCTCTCCTAGCAGCAAAGAGCCATTATCACACAGCTGCTGCAGGAGGCAAGCCCCTGCGTATGTAAGGATGGGAAACAACCACTGATGTAATCAAGTGGTTGCCTATCTGTGGGATGCGGAGGGAACAGGAAGAGTTCCCAGGAGGAAGGTGATACCTGCCTGGGTGTCCTTGGACAGCGTCAGAAGAGGGTGGTTGTGCTGTGGAAGGGGAAGGTGATCTAGCACCAGCACCAGGAAGAGGGACCCAGAGCTGGTCTCTGCTCAAAGCTCTTTAAATACTGCCTTTGTCAGAAGCCCCTGAGGGGCACAAGCCATAGTGCAGGAGCAGGAAGAGGCAGGGAGCCTTGCTGGTGTGGCATTAGTGCAAGTGGTGATGCTTGCATGTCTTTCATGTCTTCATTTCCATCTCTAATGAGCATGTGCAATGGTGTTCTCAGGTGGAAGAACAAATCATGGACACCTGGCTGTGATTGTGCTCTTACTTTAACCTGGCTTGGGTGACTGCAGCTTGGGGTGACTGGGTAGCAATGGGTTATCCTGATAGACCTGTGTCCAATGACACAGCAAAACCACTATCAGGGGCTGAAGCACCATAAGGCAGGGCCACAGCTCCCCCAAATGCTCCTAACCACAGGCATGATATGTAAGGACAGCAAAGGCACCTCCTGGGGGCCTGGCGGCTCTCCGGTACACTGGGGGCAGGTGCCTGGATGCAGGCAGAGCCACTGGAGGGATGTCACAGCTGTGACCGAAAGCCAGAGAGACACAGTCTTTTAAAGGTCAGATGATGACCAGCTTAAGACATGTGTCTCTATATTTGGCAGTGACGCAATTAGCTAGAAGCAAGTACTCATTTTCCATTGATCTGTAGGCAGGACAACCGTCCCCAGAGGTAACACAAGCAGTGTCAGTGATAGATGATATGTTGTTAAGGTTCAGACCATCTGACTCTCATGTGTTTCTGTGTGGCTAGCAGTTTTTAATGCAGTTTCACTTCTCTACAAGAAAAACAAGTGGAGAATGTATTATTTCCCTCCAGCTATATAGTACCAAGTATGTCAAGAAATGGTGTGATATTTCCACAACCTGAGGCAGAGGTTTCCTTTTTCAGTCAGGATTTCTTCATCAATCTGCAAAGCTTCAGCATTGTCAGCCACAGAAGCCAGTCTGTGCGAAGTTTCAAGCCAAGCCAAAATTTAGCTAAGCAGCAGGAAGAACCCTACCTTGCCCTCTCCTTCCCTCAGCTGCAGGAACCACAGCCCTGCAGGTACAGCTTCACCAGTCTGTGAGTGACCAGTCCCACAAACAACATCTTGTCCTAAACTTAGCCCTGCCTTCAGTCACAGCATCCAGAAAACACAGGCTCTTTTTGGGTTACTTGTCCAAAGCTTTTTCCCAGCCCCAATTTTAGCTGCCATCGGCCCAGATCAAGGCATTTTCTTTACAGCAGAGGAGTTTGTTGCTCAGCATGTGCCCGCTCTCCTGTTGTCTGTACTTCATCCAGCTGAATTCAAGTAATGCAATTAATGAAGTTCACTAAGCATCACTCACAATCTCTTGTAGCCAGACCAAAATGTCTAAATGCTACACATTATACAGATCAGTTGAGGGGGAGCAGGAAGGAGGGGGAGATGACTGCAGAATAAGAGAGTGTTCACATGCATTGTGCAATGCTGAGGTCATGCGACAGAAGTGCCTCTGACTTATCCAAGCCAGAATATGCTGAGCTGTGCCTGCTGGGGCCTGCTCCCAGTGGGCATTGATCCTGCTCCAGCAGCTCTGCCGGCCACCAGCATGTGCAGCACAAACTGATGGAGTGGTGATCAGCCACCTCTAACCTCACTAAGCCCTGATGGACACTGTTATCTCACTTACCACTGACAATAACCCACCTAAGCTGGAAGGGAAAGGAAAACTAGGGGTTTGTGCAGCATGGGAATCTGGCTGCAGGGAGCTCAGAGTGCAGCCTGCCAAGGTCTGGGATGAAGTCTGTGGGCTCGCTGCAAGAAGTGCACACCAAGGTGCCTCCTAAAGCCAGATGTCAGGGGGACACAGTGTCAGTCTCAGAAGGGACCTGGTAGCTCTGGAAAGCAGATTGGTCTTTCACACTCAGCACACAGAGGAGACTGGAAATTCATCAGCAGTGTGTCAACTTTTGAAGTCCCTGATGTGGCTGCTCAGCTGGGAAGAGGAGGAAACCTCTGTGATCATAGCCTGGGGAGCAATTGCACCTTCGATTAAAAACTGCTCCTCTCAAGAGCTACCTAGAGAGATTGTCATGGGCAAACAGAGCACGGAGGTGTGCAGGGCACCTGCAGTGGCTGAGCATCCACCAGACCTGCACTGGGCAAGTGCTGTCCTCACCTTCCCTCCAGCCTCGACCTCTGACCATGGTCGCCGTGTTTACCCTACACAGAAGCAAGACAGATGGTGATTTCATCAGCCCGAATGCACTATGGGTCCTTAGTCTCATGTTTCCTCTGGTCTCTGCTCTCTCACGTTTCTCTCCTGCCCAACACACTCTTTGGGGAAGAGGCTGTTGAGTGTGAGGCTGGCTTGGTGCCTAGCCAAACCCGTTTTTCACATATAAACGGAGCTGTCAAGCGTCTCTGGCAAAGCAGTATGCACAGATTTCACCATGCCCTGGTCCAGCTGACACAGCCACAATGTGCATCCACCAGGTCAGCTCACATCAAGCAAAAAATGAGGACATCAGGCATTATTATTATTGGCTTTCCTCCACACAGTTCAATTTTGTTTGGTTTGTTTTGAGTTTGTTTGCTTTAATTTAACCTTCATTACAGGAAAGCAATGGCAAGAGAACTTTAAGCAATCTCAAGTCTCATTACCAACGGCTGGGAGAAATCAAACCCAAAGAGCCTGCATAGTTCAGTCAAAAACCTGTAACTTGAGTTAATATACTACAATCCATAGTGCTACACATACATCAAGTTTTAACCACACAAATGATTTTGAGTCATTTTTTCTGTGTAGATCTAAGCTTACAGATAAGCTGGGCTTAACAGCCTTTGCTACAGCATGCTGCGTGCTTTGTATCTCCAGTGCAAAGCACTTGCCTGCTACCACTGAAATATGCTTCAGTTCGCAATGGAAATGGAATCAAGCCAAGTCAAAAAGTTCTTCAAGAAGTGGTCCACACTTTTTCAGACCAGATGCATAGCAATAGCCCTGAAGAAATCACACTGTGCTCTGACTGACTTGAGCCACACTGATGTTTCTCTGGGGGAAGAGTTATTTGGCCTTGTTCCTCCTTGGAACAATCATCTATTTAGATGGCCCGTTGTGCCCAGGATCACAGCTCAGTGCCAAGTACTTATTGTGTCTGTGCACCAGGGAAAAGAGCTGTGCTCCATTTTACAGACCAGGAGGCGAAGCACAGATATTACCAGCCCTTGGACACATGTTGTGAGCTTGCAGCAGGACACAGAGTTGAGCCCAAATGTCCCTGTGCAATCTTCAGCCACCAGACCAGCTTAGATTTTCAATCAGGCTAAGACAATGAGCTTGGAAATGGAGAAGAGTCTTCCGGCCAGCCTTCCTTCTGACATCTATCATGCAATACTTTTGGGGCACTGCAATGCAAAAGGCACCATCAACAAGATGCAGGCTGTGGCTCAGGAGGTCCCTGCATTGCATGCTGCTGGGGCTGGATGTGGCACAGAGCATCACTTGCAGGCATGCCTGGGTCTCCTTCCTTCCTTGGCCACCACTAATGGCTGGGGTTTGTTTGCAGTGGTGGTTTGTTGTCTTCTTTAACTGTTCCTTACGTGCCAAGGATAGCAGTGTGCATGAGGAGTGGATGCCTCATGAATAGTATAAACCAGTTTAATCACCACTACATGCACGGTTTCAGTTGTAGTGGATCATAGTCATGTCAGGACTTCCATCATGTGATGCTGTTAGCATATACTGCTGCCATTACTGTTCATCTCCTCCCAGCACCTGTACTGCCATCTGTGACCAGGTGCACAATGGAGTCTGTGTGCAAAATGGAGAGTCAATCATCTGAAAGAGCAGTTCCTTCTCCAACATGGTCAACCGCACCCCACCACCCTTGCAGAAGGACCTAGATATAACATTTTCTTTCTGTTCTTTCCCCACACTCCCTTTGCTGCATGCCTGGGGCCTCCCAAAGAGCCAATCTTCACTCTTAAAAACAGTCATATCACAGGAGATAACAGAAACAATGGACATGGGAACTGGAGAGCGTATAAAGGTGTTGCAGTATCTTGTTATCGCAAGGAGACCATGGCTCTGCCACAACAGCTTACTTCCCTGTACTTCCCCTGTGTCACTGTCACTGACAGGTCAGTGGATAACTCTGAGTTTCCCCATTTGTTGCCTTGACCCATTTCACTTTTTTCACTACTTCTTTATTTGAAAGACTCTGACCTCGAGCAAAGCCAATGAACTGTTATCACAGGATTTAACAGTAAGTTTTCCATTTTCCCTAACTGTGAGCGGGGACGGTTGCGGCACCCTCCCGTGCTGCCAGGCAGAAGCTGAACTTCCAACACAATCAACATGGGTTAACTTGCCACATTGGGTGAGGAAACAAGGTCCAGCCAGGAGCTGTGTGCTGGGAAAGGACGGGTGTGGAAGGACATTAGGTCTTGAAACACTGTTTCCTTCCTCAAAAGGTTACCTCCAGCCAGTTTGTGTGTTCTGGGGCAGAATTTTTTTCCTGGAGTACTTTGGTGCATTCCAGCAAGGGGTCAGTTCGGCTGAGGGCTGGCTATTACAGCTTTAAAGGGTTTACTTCATTTATAAATCTGCAGACTGGAACATGCAACATTTTAACTATGCCACAGAAAACAAGGGACAGAGAAAAATCACTGTGTCCTTGGCCAAGGGGAATGCATCAGCTTCATGCAGATGGAATGACCCAAACTGTACCCCTTGCCCGAGGGCAGCTGCCCACCTCCATGCCTGCCTGGGGACCCCAGGACCCATCTGAAGAAAAGCTACAATTTTGGGGCAATTTTGTTCCTAGGGGCTTCTGGAAATCTGACCACTTAAATCACACTCCTGGATCCAAAGTTGCCTGCATCTTGCTCTGGGGGGCCTCTCTTGAACCCATGGGCTTTGCACTGCTGTAAGCCAGCAGAAATCAGAGGCCAAGCCCCACATGGGGCACACCAGGAGAGGATGACTGTCACATGGACAGCATCCCCAAACGTGTGCATTCCTTCCCACTCACAACTGGGTCATTTCCCCATTGCAACTGACTGCTTTTACCATTAAGTAACCCCAGAAAAGCATCCAAGTGTTTACTTGGTTGCCATCTATGTGTCTTTTCTGCAGAAACCCTTTCTGTCTGTCACGTGTCCCTCATGTGTTGGTTTTCCAACTTAAGAAAAAGCTTCTCCCACCAGGATCTACAGCAGTGACCCCCTCTCCATACTTCCAGCTTCAGCTTCAAATCCTGTTTG
The DNA here is from genome assembly GCF_004027225.2 of Strigops habroptila. Classification (NCBI taxonomy): domain Eukaryota; kingdom Metazoa; phylum Chordata; class Aves; order Psittaciformes; family Psittacidae; genus Strigops; species Strigops habroptila. The sequence goes on along the minus strand of NC_046358.1, from coordinate 22,378,977 downwards.
CTTGATAACAAGAGAACAACCTCTAGGGTTATCAAAAGGAAGCAGGAAAGCCATTGTTGTGGGTGCAATGGCCTCCCTCCAGACTGCAGCTGGGACACCCCTGGTATAATGCAGCAGCCTCACCAGTGTGTCCCCATCTGTCTCTCTGTGGTTCTTATGAAACAAAACTGAAAAAGCTGGGGGACAACAAGGAGGTCTCCTTGCACCCTGAGATAGAAAGCTCAATTGTAATGTGGGAATGGAGAAAGGACAGGTAAGTGATACACTTGGACAGACACATGTAAAAGCCTTAGGAAACCTGGCAGATCTGTCTCTTTTTGCAGCAGATTCAAGTGGATTTGTATCAAGCAGATGCAAAAAGGTTGGGTGAGCCTTGGAGAAGTACAAGGCAGCTGTAGCCACTTTGCACGGTGGCCCCATGCCCAGGAACGGCTCCTCACCAGAGCAGGGGTGGGCAGGCTCCCTCCAGCACTGGGTCTCCTGGCATGCAGCAGGCATGGACCCTGTGTTAAGGGCAGCCCTTGGATGTTCCCAAATAACCTGGAAGACACCCATAGAGCCTGGTCCCCTCCTGCCGGGTAGCACCGGAAAGGCAGGTGCCTTTCTCACCTTTCTCATGGTGATGCACAAGAGAATCAAGCCCTGCTCAGCAAGGACAAGTGGCACCTCACAAACCAACTGGTGTTCTGGGAGGGGGTGAGCAAGGAGGCACAGAGGAAATGCACTTTCTGTAGCCTCCTGAGGTTTCCAAAAGACAGTTGACAAGCTGTTGCCAAAGACTCTAAGAGAAGCTGCGAAGAAATAGAATGAGAGAGAAGGTCTCACAGGGCTGAGTAACAGAGTAAAGGTGGGAAATAAGGAGCCATTTTCATACTGGCAGGGTGTCCTTTCATGCAGGGTTGTGCTGGGCTCTCCACAGGAACCTGGGCAGGGGTGGACAGGCAGGTGACAGCTTTTGCAGATGATGCCGAACGACTCATGGCAGTAAAGTTGACCTTATGATGCTGAGCAAGCAGGTGTTCAAGTAGCAGAGGAAATCTGTGCAAAAGGATGCAAAATCATTGTTGTACATTCAAAACAGGGGAGCCAAATGAGACCTTAGGCAGATAGCTCTGTGCAAATGTTACCTAAAGTGAGGAAGAGAGAAGAAATCTCAAAATCAATGTGAAGCACTAATAAGAAGGAAAAAAGTGAACAGATGAGGAGAAAGAAATCATGCCATAACAAAAACTCATGGCAGCCCCAGCTCGAGGACTTGGCACAGTTTGGGGCCCTTCATCTTAAAGAGGTGCTGCCAGAGGAGTAGAAAGTCCAGAGAAGAGGCCTGGGGTTTGCAGAGATATGTCAGAGCTTCTGGGTGAGCAGGACAGGACTCTTCAGGATTGAAACAGGACAACTGAGGATGGAAGTCTGCAGAATATTGGAGGACTAAAGAGGGTGGAAAGAGGAAAATTGTTTCTTCCTGCACAAGAGGTATCAGATGAAGGTGGTAAAACCACAACCCAAAACTAGAAAACTGAAGCTTTTTTCACACAGCTGTAATTAGGCTGCAGCAGCTCCTGCTGCAGGATGCTGTGGTTGCTAAAAGCAGCCGCATGCAGAAAGCAGCCAGCCAGAGGTGGAGAGGGGGCAACAGGAAGAAAACAACATTGAAGGCTTTTAAATACAGGCACTGCTCTGGCTCAGGGAATGTATAAGCTGCAAATTGTTAGTGTCTGGGACAGCATATGGGGGTGGATCGTACTTCTCCCGTCCCTTCTGCTTTCCCCAGGCATCTACTCAGGCCACTGTCATGGAGAGGACACTGAGCTGGAGGGACTTTTGGCTTGACCCATGTCATTTGAGGCTTGTGGATGGTGTCATTTGGCTCCATACTATCTGGATTTTGTTTTCATTTGAATAATTTTGATGTAATGCCCAGAGGTTCAGGAGAAGCAGTGAGTGTCTCTGTGAAAGGTCACCCTCAGACTCTGCCAAACCTCATTCGTGCTCATTTTCAATCCCAAAAGCAGTATGGGAGGTCAGTTGGTAAATCAGTTTCCTCATAGTTCTTCCCCAAAAATATCTCCCATGCTCTTTCTTCTTGTCACCCAGCAGAAAAACAAAGCAAGGCTGAAACTATGTTAACTGTAGAAAATGTCTTTACAAGAGGAACATCACTTATAAATTTAAATCAACTTTAGCTCACCAAAAACTCCCAAATTCTTTCCCTGTGGAGTTCTGGTTTCAAGGGAGTCTGGAGAGCTGCCTCATGTCTTTGTGTGCAGCTAGGACATGTGTTTATGCTCCAGTCACATCAACAAGAACAAACATCCCGAGCAAAAATCACTTCTTAGTTCAATGCCTTGAGAAAGCAGGGCTTTGGGGGAAATTCCACTGTTGCCACAGGCTCTTGGAAGGCCTTGCTTCCCAGGAAGTGATACAAAAATGTAGGTCCTCGGTGTCAACAGGCTGCAGACTGGGAAGGACCATCTAATGGCACAAGGAAATTCCTGTCCTTCCACTCTGCTTTTATCTGATACCTGGCAAAGACTTTGTCCCATCTGGTTCCATCCCGGTGTGGTGTGTGGTGAAGAAAACAGACTGCGGACTTTGAGGAGATGCAAACCCCTCTAGTCTACTTTCAGTTATGTTTTCCTTCTCTTTGTTTACCCTTTCTCTTAGTACAACAGGTCAATGTTTAAAACTGACAGATGGGTGTGTTCTTCACCCCAGCTCTCCACTCCACCAACCTCTTTGTTATACCATGCCTGGGAACAAACTCTTCAGACAAAGCCCACAAAGCTTTCACCTCCTATTTCTTTTCAGGCAGCTGAGAAGTGATCATTCATTAAAAATAAGCACTCAGACAAGCTGTAAGTAAGCTTGGTCTGGCCACAGGGCTGCCAGGATGACAGCTCTGCTTGAAGGGGACTCTGGGGGCCTCCAGCCCAATCTCCTCATCAAAGCAGGGCCACTGCCAGTACCAGCTCAGGTCATCCCATGGTTTTGCCTAACAAAGTCTTGGAAAACCTTTAAGTGGAGAGTCCACTATCCCTCTGGACTGCATCACTTCCTAGGGAAGAATTTTTTCCCTGATGTTGAACCTGAACTTTCCAAACCACAGCCTGTGCCCATTTCCTCTTGGTGTATCACCTGCTGCTAATGAGAACAGTTTGACTCTGTCACCGCTGTAACCGCTTTTCCTGTAGCTTGCTATCAAATTGTCCTTTATCTTCTTTTTTACCTCTGTATATCAGCCACACTGTCTAGACCCATCCACTAGACCCTCTTATTGACAACACATTCATTACTGGGGCAACTGTATGCTGTGTGTGTTTTCAGACATGGAGGACTTCATTGGAGATCCTTCTGGCCAACAACTGTGGCTTTCCAAAACTACTGGCTGTTAGAGGACAGGCTGCTGTCCCCAAGCCCCCTGACACTGGCTCCCAGCACAGCCCTGGAGGAGATGCTGGAGGCATCAGCCCAGGCTGGAGGACAACTCTTTGGTGTGGCTGTGCTGCCCTGCCTACACTGGCAGAGCCCTGCAGCTCCAGGAGCTCCAGCCCTCACTGGCAGCCACCAGAGAAATACCCAGCTGCATCTTACCTGAGGCAAAAGGGGAATTTCATCAATGCTGAAACTATAGGAGCCCAGCGTTTTGCAAAATACTTGAGGCTAACATAAGCATCTTTGCATTTATGAAAATGGAAATCAGATAATGAAAAAGAGCCCAGAATGTTATTGCTTTGGGGCAGTGCTCTGCCATTTCCCCACGGAGTGAGGAGCTGCTCTTCTGGAAAGATACAGCTTTTCCAAACAAATGATTCAAGCCACCCTCTGCCTTTGCTAGTAGCTACAGCCCTGCTTTGACACAGTCATTAAAGCATGCAGAAATATGAGCTTGCATCATGCCTGGCAGCCTTGAGTGCTTCCAAAAGCTTGGGGAGACGTGATTTCCCAGAATCTCTGCTTTTCCTTGCAACCTTCCAGCCATGCCAGCCATTAAATATAACCCCAGCATTCTGTCGGGATAGAGAGGGAAAGTCCCAAACACACTGCTTAACCCCAGGGGCTTTGTCAACTCAGCCTCCGCTGAAGATCAGGACACTCACGAGCCAGACAGCAGTTTGTGTTTGCCTGCATGGCCTTGCAGCAGGACAGGACAGACAAACCCCCTGCACCTTCCTACAGCTGGGACACACACGGCAAAACGCGGGAGGGCACCTAGCAGCGGTGCTGCAGCACAGAATGGAAACCGAGGCACAGTGTTGCTGTCTGACAGCTCTTCCCAGGGCTGTGTGCTGAGGTCTCCCGGGGCACCCGGAAGCCTTTTCAGCCAAAGCTCAGTGGCAGAAGTGATTTGTCTGGAGTTCACTCACTCAGGGCAGTTCCTGTTTCCCAAAACAGCCCTGTGGAGCCCCAGAGGCTGGCAGCATTGGAGGTACCTAGGTGCATGAGGCAGCCTGGCTGCTCTCACCCTCCGGGCTATCCTCCTTCTCAAACCTCTTATATCCACATATCCCCCAGACTGCTATTTCGGAGAGACTCCCTTTTCCTTCCAGGGCCCTCCACTCTGCTCTCCCCCTCCCCCCTGGCTTCCAGAAAGGCTCATGCCAGACGTTCCTGTGGGCTGCCCTACTTTGACCCCAGGGATGCGTCTTGTGAGCCTGAGCCTCCACGAAGGAGCCTTGGGAAGTGCTCCTCACTCCTGCACTGAGCACACAGGGCTCAGCATTGCTTTCCTGGTCCCCTTCTTCATGGAGAGAGGAAGGTAGACACGAGGGATGGGGAGACTAGGGAGAAGCCAATTCTCAGGACAGGAGGAGCTGGGAAAATTAGGTCACTAGGGGCAGGTTGCAGCAGACATAGATGTGGCAGGAGAGACCCCAGGGCAGGTAAGTCAAGCAGAAAGTGGAATTTGGAGGGGCAGGCAGCTCCTCAGAATATAGCATCAAAGGCATGAAGAAATCTCCAAGCGCAGAAGGAGGATGGGAGTTCTGAGGAGGAGCACTGCAATGGGAGTTCAGCTGAATCATAAATTCCTTAATCCCCTGAAATTCAAGAAGGAATTACAGAAAGAAAACAAGTTATTCAGATTCCAGGAGACTCATGTAAAACTGTGGCACAAGCATCTGGGGAGCAACTGGAAGCTAAAGCATAGAGCCAGTACCAAGGGATAAGAATCACAATTGCAAGAGCTCAGATGTGCAGCTGCTCCAGCAGCAGCCTTGGCTTATGCTGCCTCTGTCACCCCCATCACCACTGCTCCCCCCCCAATGCCCCACAGCCGCACTATAGCACCAGCAGGAGGGACACGCTGCTTATGCCAACAGCGCTGCCAAAAAATAAATGAAATAAGTTCATGCTAACAAACTGTGCATCCAACTGCAGGCTAAATAAACGCGAGGCTTCCAGAGGTGGATTTCATCCACCCAACTGTCCCAGCACAGCATGTTTGGAAAACTGGTCAAAGCAATCTCTCAGCAATCCACAGTGATGGCCAAGAGGGAGGTGGCTCCCTGTGCAAAAGCAAGCATTGCCAATCTTAAAAGAGGGGAGGAATAAGTCCTGGGCTTATTTACTAAGAAAATATTGGTAGAATTAAAGAGTTTTAAGCACGAGAAGGATACCAAGACAATACAGCAAGATTGTTTTAATCAAATCTGTTCTGCATAGATTTTTTTGCTTTCCCTCTGTGGCAGGAGCTTCTCCTCCCTGAAAGCAGAGCAGCTGTGGATGTTGGGACTCTTCAGTAAGGTTGTTGACACCATCTCAAATACCATTCATATAAATAAGGGGGGGTAGGAACCATGGTCTCTGCCGGTGCCAAGTGCTGCCCCTGACAGTGGGATGATGCAGCAGAGCTGGAGGGATGTCACTACTGGCCGTGGTGTGGTGCAGGTCTGGAGAGCACCACAAATCTCTGGGCATACAGACCTTGGGCTGGGGATCTGCTCCTGCAAAGCTTCTGGGAGGCAGACATGAAACTGGATGGAGGTCCATGATCAGAGCAAAACTTCATGGGGTGTTGAGTGTGAGTCCACAGGAGTCTAGTCTAAGCCAGGTTCATTCATGGTTTGGATGCCGAAATGCAGAGGGTGCTCACAACATATTCAAGAACTGCAAGTGCAGTGGCGACACGCAAGGGGTAGGCAACAGGATCTGATCTTGGAGTTATCTAGAAAAAAAATAAATGAATAGGATGCCATTCAACCAGGACAAGAAGAGCACACAGCAACAACACAGAAGTAAACTGCACAAATACAGGGAGGAAACTGTCTGTCCAGTAATGAGTCTGCAAAAACCCAAACACTCTGGATTAATGAAGGGTCATGAACAGGTTGTGTCAACACCTGTTGTGAAAAAGAAAACTTCTAGCTGGGACTTGCAAATAGGAGTGACACCTGGAAAACATGGAAAGAAACTCCCCTGCTCCAGCTGCCATCCTCAGAACTCAGTTACTGCACAGCGTCAGCTCCTGGCACTCAAGTCCAAAACACTAGAGAGAGAATGACTGATAGTCCAGAAACATGATGTCTGAGTAAACACTGAGGGAATCAACATAGTTTAATTTAGGAAAGACAGTGGGGCTAGACAAGATGTTGGCCCTCAAAAAATTAGGGGAAGACAAGACAAGGCAAGGCAAGGCTGCCATCAGGGAAATTCAGCTCCATGCTGGCTTTAATACCAAACCCTGGTTGCATGATGGCAGCTCTTCCCCGATCACTCTCAGGAAACCACTCGCTTGCTCAAGGATTCCTCGTATGTTGTGAATGCACAAACTTTGCTGCCAGCTCCACGCTCCTCCTGGGCCCTGGGTTTTGAGCAGGCAATAGGGGAAACCTATTCATCTCTCCTCTCTCACTGTGGCAAGTGTCTGGTACTCAGAGACATTTCCTGCTGTGCCCACACAGCAATCCTGGTCCATGTGGCTATCAGGCAGTCTCAGGAAAAAATTATGGTCTCATAGACTGAGGTCCACCTGCCCGGAAGCTGCTCTAAGGTCTCCCCTGAGCCTTCTCCAGGCTGAACAACCTCAGCTCTCTCAGCGTGTCTCCATAGGAGAGATGCTCCAGCCCTCGGAGCATCTTCGTGGCCTCCTCTGGACTCACTTCAACAGCTCAATGTCCTTCTTGTGTTGGGGGCGCCAGAGCTGAATGCAGGACTACAGGAGGGGTCTCATGAGAACAGAGTAGATGGGGAGAACCCCCTCTTTCGACCTGCTGCTCACGCTGCCGGGTTCCCGCAGGTTTTACCCCCATCTAGTGGCAGGTCCCAGCTTGACAAGGGCGACTCACCGGCGGAGGAAAGGCATCCCAAGGGGGTGCCAAGGCAGCCTTCGGCTTCAGGAGGCAATCAGACCCTCCTCCCCGGTTTGGGGGGCGAGGTGACTACATGTAGGGCTATGTCTGGGATCTGCCCTGAGAGCTGGCAGCAGCAAGCAGCCCCCCTGCCAGAGGACCCGCTGGCACAGGGTTAAGGGGTGAAAAAAAACCCTATTAAGAGCTGACATGAACTCCAGGGGAGGGAAGGTTGCAGCACTCCCAGCCCGGGGTCACACCTTGGCAGGGGGGTCTTTGGAATTCCCTTCCTGCTGCTGCTCCAAAGAGAACTGTCAGAGCCCATTACCCATGTGTCCTGTCAGCCAGCCCAGGGCCACATCCCAAGCACCTGGACAACCTGCAAAAGATGATTCATGATGAAAGGGTCACGAAACATGGTTACAATAAGGCCCCACCTCCACCAGCACATGGGTTATTGGCTGAGAGGGCCGCCGCAGGCACCAGTGCACATGCAGGGGGTGCAAACTGCCAAAGGGTGAGGGGACACCAGGACATGTCCAGCCGCCCCAGCAGCAAGCACCTGAGCCGTCTCCCAATGTAGGCAGGTCACAGTATGTAGGAGAGGGGTCGGCGCTTTCCCATCCCCTACCCCGAACAGGCCCAAGCTGCAGACAAGTGCTGCAGTTGTGGCTGTGTCCTGCCCGTTGCAGCCCATGCTTTAGCCTCGTGCCCAGGCATCACCACCGCTGCCTCCCCATCTCCACCGACAAGCAGCCCCAAGCCAGGCCCTGGCTGCCCTGACCAAACAGCCCTGCCTGGAGCCGCAGGGGGGAGATGGGTGGGTGAAACGAGCAGCTCAGACCTGGGACGACAAGGGTGCCCTTGGTGGCCACAGCCCAGAGCTGCAAGCACAGACGGGTGCTGTCACCCACACCAGGACATTTCTGGTGTGTAGTCACCCATGAAGCAAGGGCGAGGCTGCTAATATATGTGGCAGAAATGCGAAATGCAGCCTTATGCAACGACAAAGTTTTCTCCACACTGCTCTTTACATGGGTGCTTCACATCAGGCAGAGCGCAGCCTGTGCACAGAAGTGGTCTTCCCTTTCCACAAGCTTTTGACAAATAACTCATGTTTAGCAGCTATCCCAGCTCTTTTGTGGGCTGCAACAGCAGCTCAGCATGGGCTCATCCTTCCCCTTGCAGACTCGGCTCTCCCTCCCAAGTTTGGTTCTGCTGGATGAGACCCCAGCAGACAGGAGCAAATGGCCTATTGGACCACATGGTAGCATCAGCAGGAGCTGCAGCTTGTGTCTGGGAATGGAGATTCAGATCTTCCCCAGCACTGGGCAGTCAGGAGGGTAATAAAATTACATCATTCGGCATAGCACAAGCCCATTTTGTTAGGCACAAAAGATCAGTGTGGAGAAGTTTGGAGGGTATAATCCAGTGAAGCAAAAAAATCTGACAGTCGTCTGTGAACCAAGATTTGCTTTACATTTTTTTTCTAATACCCTGCAAGGATATGAGACAGCAAAACACTCAAAGCAGCCTGCTCTTGCAAAAGCCCTTGCAAATACTTTGCCCCAGCCATGAACACAGGGGTTTTCCCAACAGCTATATTAAACCCAACCCATTTATTTTAACTGCTGGCAGACTGGCATCCCTTTTAGAACAGCCCATCTGGGCAGTACGTAATGGCCCCACACAGGCTGCCTGAGGCAGACACAGGCTGTCACAGAAGTGGATCCAATCCCTAAGGCCAATGCAATGGAGGTGGTGGGGAGGCACCCGGGGTGAGGGCAGAAACCCATCTTCTGCTGCCAATATGGCCTTAAGTCAGATTGCCAAGTAAAACCTTCTCCTGAAGCCCTTCACTGCTGCAGGAACCCCGACTGCTGCGGAGAGGGAAGAAATCAGTTCCCTGGGGCCTAGCTCTGCAGTTCTGCCTCTCAACCTCTCCTCCATGCACCCACAAGCTCTTTTCACAAAGTACAGACACATCCTGACAATTCTGCTCACCACTTTCTTTCACAATGTACCCACAAAACTGCTAGTTATTTGGCTGGCAGAAATATCTACATGTCCTGTGCACCTTACTTTACACCAGAATTCCCAACTTTCCGTTTTCCTGCAAGTCTCACACCCCAGAAAGGGGCCACTCACAGCCCATACCATTGCTGTCCCACACAGGCATATATCCCGATAATACCCCATAATAATAATAATACAAATAATAAACACAGAAGAGCCACGGCCCTTTCCGTGTCCCAGTGCCACTAGATGGCACCAGGCGTGTACCCTTTCCAGCCCGGGGTGTCCCCGGGGCCACTGCGGAAACCGGGGGGCCCAGCCCAGCCCGCGGTGCAGAGCAGGAGATGCTGGTGCCTCCTCCTCTTTCTTCCCGCACGGACCATGGGGTGATGGGGTAAAGGCGGATATTCAAGCATCAAAATCAAACCTTCAGCGATGGTTTTGGGTGTTTCCCCATGGGGGAATTACCTGTGGTGGCTTTTGTCGTGCTGCCATTCCCACCCAGGGGTCGGGCATTGCTCCCAGCTGGGTGCTGGCAGAGCCCGAAGCAGGGGAAGAAAACCCCAAAGGTGGGTGCAAGTTATTCCGGTTAATACTGGGATCAATGTACGAGTTTCACACCATGGAAGGCTTCCCTTGGGAAGAGGGAGGAAAGGGAATAAAACACAATTTACTGTGTCATTTTGGAATCAGCAAGAGGCTTGCCCTCTCTGAGGTCTCAGGGTTTTAGGGATTGATTCTCCTCATGCTCATTTGCTATCCAACAGAGCTCAAGTGTGTTCCAGATCCTCAGTATTACCTGTTTATTCACCATTAAGCCCTCCATTCACTGTCACGCACCCTTGGCAAAGCCACTAAGCAAACCAGGGAAGCGCAGGTGGCAGCTCAGCAAATGTCAGGTCTTTCCTCAGACCTTGCAGCGTAATTAAGGAGCGTCTGTTTTCCTCTGTCCTCAGCACTGAGCACTGAAGGTGACCCTCCAAGATGGGAGCTCAGATGACGGGGTGGCTGGCAAGGCTTTGCGACACGCAGCACTTCAAAGCAAAGCCAAGCCAAGCCCGGCCCTGAGCAGTGTGGGGGACATGGGTGACAAATCATTGCTCATCATACAACCTGTTGGCCCAGTGCAGAGCCAGAGGGGTGATGGACAGAGAGCAGCTCCCAAAAAAGCCAGCACATCAAACCACCAGCAGCAGCGCATCACTCCTTGCTGCCCAGGGCACATCCAGCTGGTGGGTGAGCATGGCAGTGGCATGACCCTGATACCAAGGGGAACCCAGTGAAACCCGGGGTGCAGAGGGAGTGGGAGAGGGTCTTTGTGCAGTGAGCCTCTGGGTGCTGAGCTCTGGGGGATCCTGTCCTGCTCACAGCAGAGGAGCCGCTGGACATGAGGACAAGTGGGAGATGCTCAGCATGGCTCCATGGTGGCCCTGGCAGGCTGAGGGCAACAGCAGTGCTGCTCCTGTCCACATCCCAAGACCACAAGATAATCCTGCAGAAGGATCCTGAGTATGACCCTGCTTCTCAGTCCTCTGCAGAGAGCAGCACAAATCCCACCCAAGTGCTTTAACCCCAGCCTAGGGTGAAGGCTAGAAAGGAGGAGGCTGGGTTGCTTGGGAAGGTCAGGGCACACAGCGGAGTGGCTTAAAATGCCCCCAAACAAGGGAAATCCCTCATCCCCCTTCCTTGCAGCCTCCTTCTCCTCCCTTATCACCCCAGATACCTGAGGGAGTGACCCAGCATCCCCTCTGCCACTGCCTCCCCTCCCGGGGAGCCACCCGGACCCTCTCCCCACACCATCTGCTCTCCCCAGGCGACCTGCAGGTGGAGGAGGACATCCCTCCCACACCATCTGCCTCCACGCCAGGTGACATCTCCTCATCACCCCCCGTGCCCACCCCAGCCAATGTCCCTGGGCCCTCTGGCTCTGAAAACCTCATGTGTGCCACCAGTGCTAAACCTCCTGGGAAAATTCAATTCTTTACTCACCCTCTTCATCACTGGATGCTAACACACAGGGTGCAGAAACTTGCTGCTAAGAAACCTTACTGAAAACAGTGCTTCTCTGCACACACACAGGGCACAAGGTGCTGCCCGTCCCCTGCCCGCGCAGCGAGGACAGCCAGCACAGCAGCAGCCGTGATGGCACGGGGCTGGTCCTCATCCATCTCATCCCAGCATCAGTAGTGCCGAGCCCAGCACTCCCTATGGTTCCCAACCACTGCTTGCAAGCAGAACATACCCTCATCTGACCATGGATGTCATCTGGCAGAGATGTTACACAGACATCGATGTGTATGTGGCAGGAGCCATTCACATGCTGTGGGATTGTTTTTAGCCCAACCATGATTGAAATGCCAGAGGGGCTTTTATTTTCTCCGGAAGGTTCATTGTTTGAAATCCCACCAGCAGAAGTTGACTCTGAGCCCGCAGTCCCAGTGGAGTCTGTCATCCTTCCTGCTCTTGAATGTGCAATAGGTGGTAGAAGAGGGTGCATGGCAGGGCTGGCACCCTTGGAGGGCAGGGTCCGCCCAGCCCCACAGCCTGACCCACACCCCCAGCCAGGCTGCAGCTCCACCAGCTCCCCACGTCCTGGAAAGGTGTCACTGAAGCTGCAATGGCCATATCCTCATATAAACTGCAAGGGACACAGGAGAGGAGCCTTTGGGGCAGGCATGCAGTCAGGCCACAGGACAGCTCTTGCTGACCTTTAATGATGTGAGGGATGAAGTGCAACAATGTCTAGGCCTCATAGTGCCCCGAAAGCTCACAGAGGGCACCCTGGATATAGAGCACCCTGTTGCCCCTTTTCTTGTTGGGGAAGCAGATTTGAGGGGGAACGGCTGCTCAGAAAAGCAGTGGCACTTCTGAGGTAGGAGAGCTCTGTTACTTGTTTACATGGCCAAAGAGGAGCGGTAATGGCCTACATTAACACAATAGCAAAGGAGGGCCTTGAACCAAATCCAGCTTGGAGGTTGTGACCAGTCCATAGATAACTGGGAAGAAAAGTCAGTGTTTTCCCAGTAGAACTGCCTATTTACATCTGAAAACAGCACAGACCTTGCCCAGAGGCTGGGACAAACATCTCCTTTCACTGCCTGCTTCCCATGAGGCTTTCCCCTCCCTCTCCAAGAGGAAATTTCCAGTAACTGAGGTATAAAAATCAATGTAAGACTCTGCTCCAGAGCTGTAAAACTCATATGGGAAGACCCTACCCCACAGCCACAGCAAGCCGCCCCCAAAGCAGGTCACAGCCTTCGTGTATGGGAAGCGAGAGAAGAGGCAGCTCTGTCTGCACCCCTCCTGGTGCAGGGCTTTGGGGGTGTGGATCTAGGTGCCCAAACCTGCAGGCACCACCAGAACTATGGCCTAGGCAGGACTCCCTAACAGAGGGTCCCGGGTCCCTGGGGAAGTCTGTGATGCCATGTCATTTGCCATGATGCTATGTGCTGCAGCAGTCCCTGGTTTCATGTGAGAGCGCATGAAACAAGGGATGGAAGCAAGAGAGAAATTTGGCAAGGGGAGAGCTCCCTCCTTCTCCACACACCACCATGCCATATCCTGGGAATAACTACCAGGACTCAGCTAAGTGCCAATCTCTAGGTAATTTTGAAGGAATGTCTTTCCACCATATTCCATTCATCTTCCACCTGGACTCTGCATAGAAGATTAGGATTTGGGCCAGATGGTTTTCCTGCAGAAGTGCAGGAATTGTTCTTCCATAGCTGTCAGGTTTCTCCATGCATCATGCTGCATGAGCTGCTGAAGATTTCAAGGAGCTGTGACTGCAGACACTGCACATGGAGCGAGACAGCAGGCCTGAGGGAAAGTAAGAAAAAAGCTGGGTAAGTAAGTATCACTGAGCAGAACGTGCAAGAATCACCACTCCTTCTATGCACAGGCTCTTGCATGAAGCTGTATCAACATTTACCTGCCGAAAATCTCCAGTTCTTGGGCTACTCTGGCTAACATAGTCAATGGGCCCACAGCTGTGGGCAACATCCCTGCTGCTTCCTGTCCACTCCAGCCAAACTAGCTCACTCCTTTTCTGGGGGTCATTTCATGCTAACATGAAACAACCAAAGACAACACTTTTCCAAAGTTTTCCCACTTCCACATACAGAAGGGACAAATATGAGCAACTACTGTGTCCCTGGCTGGGAGAAAGCAGATGATCCCCGATGTACCTGCAGGTCACACCCCAGAGTGGAGCAGCAAAATCACAGGGCTGGGATGGAAGGAGGAAGGTGATCTTCCTTTGAGCACATCCCATAACTGCTTTCACCGCTACTGCTACCTCTGAGCTCGGGTGAAGCTGCCAACCTGTGCTACACACGTGCTTCCACTACACTGCAGACTCGGCCAGGCCTTCTGGGGTTGAGAGCCTATTTACCCAGGGGATTTCAGCAAATAGGAGATTATCTGACTTACAGTGTTTTAAAAACACATTCCTGAATATCTCTTCTAAAGCGAAGGTGATGCCATGGGTAATTCCTAGTTAAAGGAGGGTATAAAAGGGGGTAGCTCATAGCCAGTTCATTATATCCCAATCAGTCTTGATTAGGAAGGGAAAGCTGTGCCCTTATTAATCATTTCTCTAATTGCTTTCTCTCCGTGCTACCAGGGTAGCCCGCTGCCTCCTTGTGCCTGGAGGCCCCGAGGTCAGAGCTCAGCATAACTCATCCCTGATCTGCCAACATGGAGAACTATAAATAAATGGTGACACCGGAGAGCAGAGGAGGAGGTGGAAAGGGACTGTGCTTCTCAACCTGAGATACTCAGTCTAGTCAGCTTATCCAGCACAAGGTGACTGGTGACAATCTGTAAATATTAATCAAGGGGGGGATATTTCTGATAGCTGAGGGTTCTGGCCTAGCAAAGATAAAACAAAATTCTCTGGCTCTTAGCTGGAGCTGGACAAATTTGGACTAAAAAGAAGTTGCAGATTATTTAAAGTGATGCAAACAGCTGCATGTTCTCCACTAAGAAGTAGTTTTAAAACCTGAGGACCTACTTAGTTTCAAGATCTGCTGCAGCTTATCCCCTAACCTCCCTCTCCTCACCCCCAAAAAAGAGCCCAATTTGTGACTGCGAAGGAATCCCTTGGGAAACTGAGAGGCGATTGCAGGTGATCCGAATGAGCCCTGGCAATTCATGCCAGGGGATTAAAGACCTTATAGCAACAGTCATCCCTCTGACTTTGATCCCTCCTCCCTTCTGCTACCGGCTGCTGCTGGCAGCATGAAGGGAGTGTGCTCGCCTCTGGTGCTCACAGCACAGTCACCTAAACAGGACCAAACCCAGCTTAATTAATACAGCTCTCATGGAGAGGGCTGCAGTGGGGCTCACATATCCCGTCCCTTGGTACCAGGGAAGCAGGAGGACCACTGAGGAGAAAATCCCACAGCATGCCCTGCTAGGAGGCAGCAGCGTTTGCCTGGGAGACCATGTGTGCTTATGCATGTGCTTATGCATCTTATGCACACATGTAAGAGCTGGGAGGGAAGAGATACTGCAGAGATACCTTGCTGCAGGGACACACAGACGGAGCAAAGGACAGGAAGGAAGAGCCCTGTCTTCTCCTCTGTCCCTGCTGTAATCTGAATCATACATCTAAGCATTCAGCACCCTGCACTGCCTACAACACAATGTTTCATGACGCAGAAATCTGCAGGTGGAGAGAGGGAAGTAGAACCAGCGTATACAGCAACAAGAACCTCAGCAGGTGATGCTACAGCCACAGTCGTTCCACTTCCCTGTAAGCAGGAATGCCTATGCCTGCACAGGTTCACGTGTTACACACAAGCAGGCTCACACTCACACACCTACCTTTGCTAACAGCAGAGGCAGCCACAGAGTCTGTATTTTCCAGGTTTTACTTCTATATCTGCAAAAAGCAAGTTTACTTCTGGTTTTGACTCCCTGCAATTACTGTGAAATGCCTCCAAGAGAGCAGCTCTGTCTTCTCGGTTGAGCGAGCCTTTGATGTCCAGCACTGCACTCAGATGTTCCTCCCTTTCCAAAAGGATAAGAAGGCAGGTCAGTGAATGAGTCAAGGAAAAAATCTTGCTTCCTACCACTCAGTTTTGCTGGACCAGACCCAAGACTGGAAACTGCTGAGCTGCTTTTTGACACCCTCTGGACACCTAACAAGGAGGAGGCCATATCACAAAAGCTGTGTGGGATATGGCTGAGTTCATGGGTCCCGAGCCTAGTGCCCACAACATCCCCATGAAATTGAAGGAATCTTCAGTTCAGGTTTCTCCTAGAAAAAGGTTGCATTTGAAATCTCCATTTGACCATTTGGAAGCATTTTTTATATCTTTCCTTGCCTCAAATGGAGCTACTTTTTGTTCATCTGGAAGGTTCTAAGATTTTTATTCTACATAGCATTGCTTTGCCGAGTGTGGCCACACATTTTAGTTTGATTAACAAACAGGGCAATTATATCCAAGCCAAACAGTTTTAAACATACAGGAATCTGCTGAAATCAAGGACTGTGCATCTACTCACACCAGGATGACCTCCTCTGAGATCTGGACCAAAATAATCTTCTGAGTACTTCCTATGCCCACTTCCAATGCTATATAACTATATATAAATATATAGTGTTATATATGTGTGTATATATATGCAAGAGAATAAGAATTGCTATGCTCTATCAGATAAGCAGCTTTTACTCAATAGCATCTTCAAAAGTAGTAAACACTTAGGAAAAGAATATAGAAACCAGATGAAGCATAACATGATCTCTCTGTCTTTCTTGGGGTTTTGCTTCTGGCAGTTTGCACTTTAAGGACTTCCTTCACTGGAGGTTATACCATGCCTGTCATGTTGAATAGGTACTGAAATAATTATCTACCACAAATTGTCTGCTTCCCATTTGAAGCTATTCACACTTTTGACCTTCACAGCATCCTGTGACAGAGCGCCCTATGCTGTAATCATGTTAACTTGGAAAAACACAGTCAGTAGCACAAGACATCAGAACAACAAATAGATGTAAGAAACCACAGACTTTGGAACAAATGCAGTTACTTGAGATCTCACCTTCTCTAATAAAAATTGGGTTTTCTTTCTGTGAACAGCTTCCTGTGGGAAATTGAAGTGTATATTCATGCTAAATACACCTAGAATTTTGTGGTGTAGTTACATAGATTACACTCAGAAAAGGATTGGTGAAGTATCAAAGCCAAACACCAAGTGCTTGGAAGGTATGAAATGCCTGAGTTAAGGATGTTCTTGAAACCTATATGTGGCACACGTGCGCCTGTAAATCGTCCATTCAGGTAGTATTCTTCCACAGCACTCCTGCTTTGTTGACAGCCATTTCATCCACCCTTCACCTTTACAAAAGGACATCTCAACTCCACTGGTTAATGCCTGGCAACGTTATAAACCATGTTAATCAGCATCTGCAAATAGGCAGCACTGAGTACATTCAAAGGTAAACATTGTGCCTGGCCCAGCACACTGCTAAATGTATCACAGGACTAATATTGCTGTAGGTCTTCTGGTGGCAGGTAATCGTGCAAGGACCTACAGAAGCCAAACCAATAGAAGACCTTACCTTAGATCAGGAAATTCTTTGAGAATGGGCAGAAGGGCTATTTTCATCCCCTCAGCATCGGAAGTTTGAATAAGCTCTAAAATTGCTCTTATAGGGTCCTTGAGGTGACTAGCTGCAGGACCCTGGGGAGAGAAGCAAAGGTGTGTTCAGGGTAAGGGAAGCAGCACACGTGTTAAAAGGTGGACTCGTATCAGACTGAGGATCTCGCTGCGTGGGTTAGGAGCTTTGCAGGACTGTCTGTGCATGTATAGAAGTCTGATTTCCCTCTAGAGTAGGAGACAAGAAACTGAGCTGTAGGCACAGACTGCTTCCAGGGTGGCTGGGTGACTGCCCTCAGCAGCCCAGAATCCCCTCCTGCATTTCCTTTGGCAAAGTGAGCAAATATACCTTACTATTCCCTACATTGCCTGCCCTGTCAAGGCCATTTTGCCCTTTGGGAAGTGTTTTGCTTCCAGAAGAGGTAAGCATAGCCCTGTACCTTTGTGAAAACAAGCTCTGTTGGCCAGACACGCTGGCATTTCTGCTGCCCTGGAGCAAGCCCAGGGATGGAAAAATGACCTTGGGGAGAGGCTGAGGGGACACAGATCCTCTAACAGCAAAACAGAAAAAATGGGAAGCAGGGCTGGACACTGTAATATGACATGGCTGGTAGATGTGTATGGTCAGGTCCCTCTAAACTGGAGCACACAGGAGAAAGCCTCACCAAGAAACACACAGCATTTTTAGCAAAGCCGGATAAAGCAGAATGCAGATGAACTGCCAAGAGAGAGCTTCAGGTCTTGCTCACATTTTTCATTGGTGCAGTAATGCGATTAAATTGCTTCCCTGAATTATTGATGCCATCACGTCAACAGAGACTCTGTGACAAAGCAAACCTGGAGAACGGGCTGTCAAACTGGGGCAGGAGAAGCCCAGGCTTCCCTGATCTCCAAGGGGCATTAGAAACAGCAGACCAAATTCTCTGTGGGGCTCACCTCCGCACTGAATATAAATTGAAAATAATAATAAAAATATTCAAAGACAGTGTTCTCTCTCTTCCTCTGCACTGCAGACACACAGCACATCTAGCTCTGTGCACCGCACAAGCTGTACTCAGCTCCCAAGGCACCGATACCGCACAGCTTCATATTTGGCAAGCTCACTATTACAAAATGCTAATTAATTTGAAGTTGTCAGATTTAGTTAAGCACTATATAGACAGGCAAGGTCAGAAGTGAACAGCCTGCAATCTAAAAGGACAAAAAAGAGGTGTCTTGTCAGCAGTACTTAAGTGCCTCTGACATGTACTGCTCATCGGAGAGAAGCAACGTATTACCTAATGTGCTTTGAGGACAGAGGGGAAGGAAGAGCCTGAAGAGAGGGCAGAGCAGGGCAGGGAGCAGGTGCAGCCTGTGCAGCAACTGCACGATAAATTCAGTCCACAGCAGAGAACATATTTTGCATGCATAACCATGTACCTAATTTGATTGAGGATCAGGCTGTCCCCTGCAAATCAGTGCTCCCACTTCAAGTAAGAAAGCAAGCAGGCTGGGGATGCAAGGGAAGTAGTGCCAACTAGATGCAGACTTTTTCCACCCAAGCTGAATCTAGGGATTTAATAGATAATTAGATTCCCTGTATCTCCTTTACACTATAAAACCAGCTTTCCGTGCACATTACATCCAAAGCTGATGCTGAGCACAGCATTACTGGTAAACTTCAGAGTTAAGATTAGAGAATCCTGCTGCTATTCCCAGTGGCTCAGTTGCTCAAAGCATTGACTCATCTATGACTGATGACCCCAGGAGAGGTGGGTCTTCAGCTAAAACCACTGTCAGCTTCCAGCTTTCCACCACGAAACTAATGCATTAATTGTAATGAGTCTGACAGCTTTTTAAAGGAGCCTACAGACGATCATTTGGATTTCATTTTACTCATTGGACAAAGTAAGAATTGCTGACAAATGACTTGCAGGGGGACTCATCTGGGTGAAAATAGATTTCCAGTCCCTAGCACTTAAATGCACAAGTTGTGAAAATGGCTCAGAATTTTTGAAAGTATTAAAAACAGTAAAGCTGAGGTCTTTTATTTGCTATGTCACTTCTGAGTCCTGCTACCAGACTGACTTTGCAAGCATTAGCATGGTGCTCGGTCCAGCCTCTTACAAGGTGATATGCCTAGGCACTCTCAGCCTGTATTTACAAAAGAGCTGTGCCAGGGCACATTGCACTGCAGTGATTCTCCAGCTTGATTGAGTGGCAGCAGGGGGGGATGCTGCTGGCATTGCAGTCCTTGCCCTTGGGTAATCAAGGGACCGATGTGACAGCCTGGTGGCATCCGCAGATGCTGTGTGCAGCACTGCCAATTACACCAGATTATGAATTAAGCAGAGAGACTTTCTTAAGCTTCCAAAGTCGCTTCTGCAAATCAGACCTCACATTTTTCCACAATTTTCTTTGAAGGTGTGGCTCTGCTTTTACACCCCATCTATCCCTTCTGCAATACATCTTTACCTCCTAATGGTGAGTTTTCTCCTGCAGGAAGACTCACGCCTCCCTGTGCAGCCGTCACCAACCACAACAGCATCAGCATGTTTCCGCCCATGAGGAAATGCTGCAGCACAGGAAAATGGCTCATGCAGCAATCAGCCCAGCTCTGAGGGGCTGGGAAAGGCCTGTGGGGAGGGAGGAGGCTGGACGGAAGGGTAACAATGCACACACCATGTCCAGGGAGGAGCAGTCATACAGGGCAATCCACAGAGAAGGTGAAGATGTGGGGCAGTGGATTTGGTTTATCAGTCCAGAGGCTAAAGGGAAAGTACGGGGGGGAACACAGCTCTTCCTCATCTGCACCCCCATGGCATGTACCAAAGGCTTGCCTGGGGTTTCTGGCGGCTTTGGAGTTGTCACACCGACTCAGAGGAGCTCGCCTCATTCTTATGTCAGTGGCAGGAGTGCAAAACTTGTCTCCTCTAGTCACACATTTCAAAACTACAAACTAACAGCTTCTGGCAGATCAGAAGGGCCGTCAGCACATCTGATTGTCATTTCTGTGAAGCTGGATACCACTGTGGTAAGACCTCTTAAGCTTTTCTGTTGCTTTCAGAGCCTTTTCCTCTGCTGGTACTGTTCTTGATGACAGAGAGCAAAACTGTAACCATATCAAAGACTTACTAAGCATTCTTTAAAGATGGCTTGCAGCATCCTATGATCTTCTTCCATCTTGCTGACAATCGTCCTCCTCTGCGCAGAAGACGGTTTCCTGAAAGTGGTCAGGAGGGCCTGCACATACTCTGCAATAACAATGGCGTTGACAGCCTTGACGAGGGCCTGCTCCAGAGCAAAGACACACAGATTAACTTCCCTGTACTGAGCAAGGACCAAATCATACCTATATGGCTCTGACCAGCGTAGACAGTGGGTCCATGCAGATGGCTGTCCCATTTCTTTGCTTAAGTATCTCTTTAAAATGCCTGGTCTAACACATGGAATACCTCCAAGCTGTATGCGGATGACATAAACATTGATGATAAGTGTGGAGGCATCCAACCAAAAGTAATGCGACCAGTTAGCTGACCCAGAGGTCACTCACGCTCCAGAGCAGCAGCAACACTTGCCTTAGCTAACCAACACATCACCTGGGGACAGCTTGGACTACAAAGCCAGATCCAGCCTCCCTGGATCATCCCCACCAGACACGGCCCAGGGCCATACCCTTGGGCACACAGTTGTGGCTGGGCACAGAGAAATCACATGGGCAACTCTGAGCCACCCACTACCTGCTAAGAAACCTGGGTGCCAAGATCATGCAGTGCCCAAAAGGGAGAGGGAAATTTCTAAGGGGAGATGGGCCGCTGCACAGAAACCACATTTCATTAGCAATTGAAATCAGAGGAGTGTTAGGCTGCAGTCCAAAGGTACAGGAAATCCCCAGCCCTGTCCAAAACAGACAAAGCAAGAGACAGACAGCTCTGGCACAGTGCTCCACCACCAAGCTGCTGCTTGCCCCAGCACTAATGTGACATCATGGCCAGTGATCTGTCATAATCTGACATAATGTCAGGATCTGAACAACACCAGAATAGCTTCTATTTTTTTTTTTTTTTCTGTTCCATTAGTTTTTTCCACATTTCAAACTGTTAATTAAAATCAGCACTGACAAAGAGCCTGCAGACCTGGGAGTCCAGTGCTTAGGGGACATGTGTGGCACAGGTAGCAGCAGCAAATCCAACCTGCATGCAAAAGAGAGTACCCTGGGTACCAGTCTCATTACTGAAGAGATAGACTCAAGGGTCTTGTGGAGACTCTAGAAAAAATGTTAATGCTACTTTAAAGGTCAAAAAACTCAAGTACTCTGTGAGCTTGTTCTTTGCCAACTTTCTGCCTGAGAGACTGTGTCCTTTGGGGATCTGGACCTTTCCCTTCTCCTTGTGTCCGCTCTCCATCAAAGGCATGAATACTCCTTACA
This sequence comes from Strigops habroptila, assembly GCF_004027225.2. NCBI lineage: Eukaryota > Metazoa > Chordata > Aves > Psittaciformes > Psittacidae > Strigops > Strigops habroptila. Next base: position 22,357,659 of record NC_046358.1, on the reverse strand, counting down.
ACTAATGTTGAAGCACATTAGAAGCTGAGAAGATTTCCAATACAATGGTATTTGGGAAATACATTCATTTTCCACATCTCTCCACTTGGTTTCTCTGCTGAGAGTACAGAAAGGTCCTAGTTGCCACAGTGAAGACAATATCCAACTCCGTTACATAGAGGAACTGGACTGAGACCACTACGTCTTAAAAAGCTCTTTTAACAACAGACAAAACTGTAGTTTAGATTAATTTTCAAATACTGTGCCATCCAGAGGTTCAAGGACTAGGTTCGAGGAAATTTTGGTAATTTCCTGGGTAATATCTTGTTCTTACTTTCTTACTTATTTCTTACCTCATACATGTCTGTCTTTTTCTTCCCAAATGCCAAAAAACTTTGCTTTAAGGATTCAACGATGTTGTCAAAAGTGCTGTCACACTTTCTGAAGTGCTCCTTCAGTGTTCCCTGAGGAAAAGGGACAGACAGAGTCAAAGGGTGCACATGTAGAGACACCACACAGACAACAGACATGGACTATTGTGCTTTTGCTTTTTCCGCACTCGGAAACAGACTCCTCCATGAGCTGCAGCATCCTGTGCCTTCATTTCAAAGAAAAGAAAACATTAAAGAAAGAAACAATTCAAACTCAAGAAGGATATATTAAGTTCTTAAGCCCAAACCTAGAACACTGAAAACTATAAAAAATGGGTGACAATAGCTGTAATCTGGGAACTATGTAAAATGTGCCCCTATGGATGGTGAATGCAGGAAGAGCCAGCCATTCTGCACCCTTCTGCTCTGGCATCCTGCTCCCAGCATGGCCATTGCCTCTTATTCAGTGAGAAAGTATAGGGATCATTTAGCAGGCAGGCAGGGAATGATTCAAAGCCGATGTCAACACAGCCAGAGAAGGACTGAAAACCTCATCCCTAGGTCTGCTGTTCCTCCCCAGGGTTGTCCACGCTCCCTGTCAGAACCACCTCCAGCTCCCACCTTGACACATGGGCCCATGGGACAGGCTGGCAATGAGCTCTGGAGACTAAAACTGCACAGTGTGGCCAGGGTTTCTTTTGTCATTTTCCTCTTGCTGCCATCAGCATGCTTGAGGGAGCCTGTGCAATCAGCCTGAAGATGCTCAGGGGAGCTTCCCAAGGAAGCGTACACAACCACATGATATTAGGAACCTGCAATTGTGTGTTGTCTAGACATGGAGCACCAGATATGAAGATGGGCGTCTGGGCCAATAGTCTAATATTAGAAAGTATGAAGGGAGGGGAACTTATCCCAAGGGAGGGATAGATTTCTGGTCAGCCTTCTCTATCTACATCCTGACTACCCACCACAGCCTCGGGCTCTGTGACTTACCACTGCCCTGGGAAGATGCCCGGCTGCTGGGGATGAGTAGATACCAGCTGAAGTTCAACCCTTAGGGTCTGGGTGCTCAGGAACACCATGAGGTGCCCATTTGTAGCACAACAGCAAATACTACCAATAGTGGAACTGGGACCCCAAAAAGTGGTAAAGATGAAGCTGTCAATATACAGCTCAGACAAGGCAGAGGAGCTACTGGGCCTGAAGATCAAACTATGGTTTGACTCTTTCCAAATGAGGACATGAGAGTGAAGTGCATGTCTGCCAAACAGTCTGAAAATATTCAGTGTTAACATGGGTTTCCCATACCTTGACTTTAGAAGCAACTGTCTGCAGAAAATGCTCTGTAATCTCATCTTCCATCCTGTCTAGAAATCCATTTACCTTAACATCCTGACCAGTGCTGGCACTGCAAATGTATGTTAGCTTACACCAGACAGCCCTGTCAAAAAAAGGATATGGAAAGTATTGATTATATGAAATCAATGAAATCAGGCTGTTCTCTCAGATCAAAACTCTTCCTACTGTAACCAACACATCATTAAATTGAACAGACACATGCTCAGGTCCAGGTCTAGCTCAGTGGCTTGCATATGTGCACCCCCATCTTTTGGATGGCTTTCATTAAGATACTGCCACAAGGACTCAAAAGCTCAATGCACACAGATGCCACTTGTACCCATCAGTAGTGAGATTAGGTAAAAATTCAGTATTTTCAGAAAGGAGTAGGCATGAAAGGGCCTTGACAAATGAGGCTGGGTGAACACCCTGTGTGCCTCTGGCACCCTACAAATACAAGACAAGCAATTATCTTCCATCAGAACAGCCCTCAAGTCAGAAAATCCTGGTTAAACTGGTCACCAGCTTGAAACTGGACATTTTGCTGTCTGGAAAAGCTCAGTGTATAACTTCACTCTCAGTATCACTGTAAAGAATTACATAAAAGAGCCTCATAAGTATTCAGCTTAGGATTCAGGATCAGCAACATGCAAATACAACAAGCAAAACTCAACACAAGGCTCTGATGTCAACTAAGCACTGTGCATATGCTGGATTTGGGCATTTTGCTGACTCCAGAGATCCCCAGATAATTTTACACAGGAGGAAGAGAAACAACCTTTTCTCCATCGCTGCAAGGAATTCTGAAATTAGCTCATAGGTGCAAACAGCCTCCCCCATCCTTCTGCTCTTTATTGCTTCCCTCCTTCCTAGCAACCCCAGGGAAAGCCTGTCATGTTCAACTGGGTTTCTTTCACTCAGCAAAGCACTTAAGCTTGGGCTTACCCTGAAGTGCGCTAGCACACGCATCTCAGTGCAACATTTAAGAGGCTTTCCTAATGAAGGAGAATGAGGCCAGGGAAAGGAACCACACCACAACACATGGCAGGGCTGGCCAGGATAATGTCCCCACATGCAACACAGCATTGCTGCCTGCCTCAGTGGCATGGGCACCAGGAAGAGTGAGATGGTGGACCACAGGCTATGGCCCCTGCAGCTGCAGGGCCTGGGAGCAGGCAAGATGCATGATGCTGCCAAGGCCCTGCAAGTCATGGCCCTGGCCACAGGCACAGCCCCTACCTGAGTCTCCTTCTTGCTGGGGCAGCACTGAGGGGTCTTGCTGACCACAGCTGGCTCCCTCCATGCTTAAGGGCTGGTGTGCATGGGGTTGGATGGCCAGCTCCTCCATGGAGGCAAGGCTGACCCCATAGCCGAGTTAGAAGAAGATCAGACAGCAGAAAATTCATTTCATTTCCCATGCCACTGGACTCTGCTTTCTAACCTGAGAATGCAGCAGTTCTCCAGGATCCATAAGCCACTGCAGATCCCTGAGCAGCCATCGAGCTGGAGAAAGTTTCTTACTTCATTTTCATAGCTAAATTAAAACAGGAAGATACACCTTTAACTGGCGTGCTTCATTACTCATCTGACAGCATTAGCCCAGCAGTAAACAGAAGAAATATTCCACGACTATTTGTCTTTTTAGCATGCACAGTTTCACTTCCCAAGATGGGATCTACAGCAGGACCAAGCCTGGACAGTGGCCACATGGCTGCCCTTCTTTCTGGTTGTTTTTAGGTCTGAGCCTTTCCAGAACATCCCTCAAGGCTTTAACCTGCCACAACAAGTCCAGGTGAACTTTGTTCCCTCAGTTTTACTCCAACAGCAAACGCTGAGCACATAAACAGCAATGAAGTGCTGTCTCTCCAGCAACAGCTGGATGAGAAACCACCATCAAACTAAAGAAGGGCAATGGCAGATCCAGGTGAACAGCGCATTGCCAGTTGCTTTATCAAGATTTCTTTTCAGCACTGAGGAAGTTGCCAAGGAGGAAAACAGCATCCTTCCTACCTCTCCAGGAACCTCAGGCACTCCTCCAGGCACACAGCTTCCACCTTCTCGCTCAGGCTCTCACTGACACGCCAGGCAGCCTCCATCTTCTCTGTTAGTATCTGTGAATTTCAAGGCATGAGAAGTGAGCAGAATAAAGCCATTTGTTCCCTATGCAGTGAACAGGAATACATCCCATCCCTCATGCTGCTGCACATCCCTCTGCCTTCTAGGCAACAACTTCGGTTTCAGTTTTGAGAGCCCTTGTGGAAATCAGAGTAATTTTTAGGAGCCTGATTTTAATGCCTGATCCTCCACCTTTGCTACCGTTGCTTTCATTGCAGCCAACAGGCTGGAGTCAAGTCCTGTGCTTGGGGGAAAAGCCTGTCCCTACAGATGTTCTCTGCTAGCCATGTCCAGCCTGGCAGCTCAGCTCATACGAAGACCTGCTATCTGTGGGAGCACCCGCACTTCTGTGTGACACCCTGACAGATAAACTTGGGTGCAGATGCTATAAAGAAGGTTAGGCAGCTCTCACTGCCCTGCTCCTCTGCCAGGGTCCCCACCAGGGGTGCCTGAAGAAGACAGGCATCATCTCCCCAGCCACCACCGCTCCCGCTTGACACAGAAATGCATGTTAAACCCTACAGCACCCATCTTACCGCACTGACCCCAACTGGGTGGCCCAGGTGCCTGTGGGAGGTGGGCTGTGCCAGACAGCCGAAAATCTACTCCATATTGGGCAGCCTGGAGCAGGTGGGAACATAATGCTGCCCATTAGTTGCTCCATGGAAACAAAAGCTTGCAAGGGGAGAAGAGCCAGATGGCTAAAAGGAGACAGATGGATTCATACACTTTGCTCTCCCAATGCTCTGGGAAGCGCCAGCCACAGACAAAGGGTGACTCACATCAGGAATGGGTTTTTCCACTGCTCGCAGCAGATGTAAAAGTTCACCCAAAAGGACGGGATAAAATAAGCCACCCCATAGTGTCAGGAAACCATGGCTGATGAGTTTCCATGAAACCTTGTTCATTTTCTATCCGATCTGTGTCAGCCTGAGAAAATTGAGGAGAAGGTAATTTCATAAGACTTTCCTATCTATCCAGGCTTTTCCATCACCTGCCCCAGAGCGTCCTAGCCTGTCAGTTACATACACAACAGAGCAAAGTCACTCATGCTGAAGCGTGGCCAGATGTTGTAGATATGAGGACCACAGCATTCAAACCAGGCTTTGGCCTGATCCCTGTTAGATACCTTTGCTCTGTCAGTCAGAAGCAGGAAATAAAAACCCTAGAGGCTACCCTAGCACAGGTACATCCCTGAGTGCATCACTGCTCTGCCACTCCAATGGGCATGGGGCAAGGTGAGGAGGGAGCAGTCCCCTCTGTGAGCTCTGCACTTGGTGCCTGGGTCTGAGTTGGGCCAGAAAAGCCTCTTTTTGCCAGACAAAGCTGTATCCTTACAAGGAAGGCCAGCTGCTCTTGATCTGCAACGCCTACCACCAGCCTCCAATGGGGTGCCTGAGGTTGTCTGCCATCCCAAAAGACCATGGGGTTACTTCCCTCTCTCGTGACCTGAAACAGGACTGCCACTGTGGTGGTGACAGCAGAGAAGAAGGATACAGTCACGGCAGCCACAGCCTGTGTCTGATCTCTAGCATCACTTGAGTCCACATGTAAACTCCAGGATTCATTTTAAGCCTTCTGAGAGTCTTGATCTGAATGCCCTCTGGCCATGGTATGTACTGCTCATACACCAGCAGAGCATGCTTCTGCGGTGCCCTTTGTGCACTCACCTTCACTGTGCTCTGCAGTAGTCCCTTGCACTGCCTAGCCCATCAGGGCAGCAGTCACATTTGCACTGCCAGGTATGGGGACCTGCCATCGGCTCAACAACTCTCACTGGTTTTATAGAAGTGCTCTGCAGAACATACACCATGACTTCCCAAAAGGTTATATGAAAATCCAGGTGAATATATGAAAGCGCGACTTCAGCTAGAATCAGCTCGTCTCAGACTCATCCTTTTTTACTTAGCTTAGCTTAGTTCTCTTTACATATGCACAAGACAAAAACAAGTCTGGGAGCAAAGAGATGCAATTTAAGTATGGCAGCTAACTCGCAAACTTCTAACACATCAAGCTCAGCCCAAGTCATGCAAGACTGGGTCTTGCCAAATACCTACACAGTTGTGTGCAAAACCATGACTGCCCCAAAGTACGAGAGCTTTTCAGTTCCCTCTCGTTTACCTGAATCACTGCAGCATCTGCACAAGGGGGTTTCCCAATATCAAAGGCTTCTTTCAGGGCTCTCCCTACTTCCTTCTAAATATTAAAAGAAAACAGAAAAGAACAGTTGAGATACAATGGCATTCATTACGAGTTAGGTTTCCCAGCTTCTCATTATGCACTTGGACTAGATGAATTTCTGCCTCTATTTTTTTGGCTGTCTCATTTAAACCAAAGCCTGGCTATTTTCCAGCTGACCTAATAACATTGTTCTGTTTTGTTCTACATTGTTTGTTTGAGTTTAAACAATTCGCAGCTTCCTTTCATCCCAGTGTCAGCTCGGGTTATCTACGGTCCTCCATAGTTAGCTTAGCTCAAATGAAGGCGCCCACACAGCAAAACAACACTTAGACACAACTCTGTGCTGCCAGATACTGTAGCTGAGATTTTCCACCCTTCCTAGCTCCAACCAGCACACACATAAACCAGCCAGCGTTAATTAAAAGCATTCCCTCACTTGAGCTAGGGACTTGTGAGTGCCAAGAGGAGTTGGGTTAGTGTTTAAAGCTACTGTCATGGTGAGATAAGCCCCATGAGAGTGCATGACGGGAAACTTCCCAAGACTTGGCTGGCTTATGTTAGTTTGAATGGGCTGTAAAACCAAAACTAACACTGCAGGGAAAGGGCTCATTGCTTAAAACATGATCTGACCTTTATAGAAGCTTTAAACTCATAAGTCTGGGTCACTTATTTCTTCTTTCATTTCTCCATCTTCCTCCAAGGAAATAGAAAGAATGTAAAGTCTGATCTTCCCTTTCTGTCTTTGATCTTTACTGGCTGATGAATTAGGAAATTTGTGGCTGTCACTTCAGAATTTCATCAAAAGTATATTCAAAAAACTGCTCTGCATTACTCACTGAAAAGTGTTAATCAAAGAACATAAGCAGTTGTAAACAACCCAAGAAGAATTCCTTTCTCCCCGAGTGCCATCACCTGACTGTGAGCAACTGTGTGAACACAACATGCTGAGACAACACATCCCAGCTGAGCTGCACAAACACTTCTAGCCTGCCCCACTTGCACAGTAAAATGTGTCAGCTTAAGCCAACACGAAGATCTTGCTCCCCACAGGACAAAGCACGCATTTAGTTAGTAACTGCAAGGCAATAACTTGCTGAGCCACAGTACTTAGACACATCAGATGATGCATCTGAATTAACACGAGCACCTCAGGCACCAAAGCTCCAACGTGGAGAGGACCAGAATTTCTGCTGTAACAGGCCCAGTTTCCTCCTTGTTCCTCCCTGTCTGACCAAGACACGGTACCCCATGTTGTGAAGCTGCAGATTCATGGATGGCCAGCTCACTTGTGCTGACTGCCTCACCAACCACTTCCTCTCGGAAAATGCAGAGGGCTGAGTTATAACTCGGGTCCCTCATCTGTTTTAACACGTGCAAGAATTTAACATCCTTGAGACCCCTACATCGTTATCAAGCATGGTCAAAATTGGCTAAGATGCTCAACACGAGTCGGAGTGCACTGCCAACACACCAGCAGGCAGGGGGGCAGAACAACCACACAGCCTTATTCATTTGGGCAGCAGCAGGGCCTTAGCCCAAACTCCAAAGCACATGAACTTCTCAGTCCTCCTTTTGTCTACTTGAAAAAATGGAGGGAGGGAAAAAGACACAAACTCAAGTGATCCTTTGCAGGCCAGTGTAAACCCGCCTTGAGTTTTTGGCCAGGTGTGCATGTCTGGTCCTGTCATCTTCGTTTCTGGCCAAAGAGCCAGTTTTTAGCTGAGGCTGCAGAAGCAGGGGACAGAAAGTTCGTTTTCCACCTCTCAGTACCAGAACGAAGCCTGACATCATGCTGGAGGGTTTCCCTTATGCTCATGTCAAATTCCCCAGTACAGCAAGGGCACAGGTGACAGATCAGCACGCAATCAATGGCACCATCATTTCCAGTTCACCAACCTTGCAACCTCAGGAGGTGCAAAGCCCTCTGACCCTAGATATGTATGGGTTGAGGGAATGCCACCTGCATGCAGCACTGGCTGCATGTGAGTTCCCGACAGTGGTGTTTGGAAGTGGTTTTGAACCCCACGTGGCATCTGAGCTCTCAGCACCTTCAGATGCAGTCACAGTTCTCATCGCTCATTTCCGCTTAAAGCGCTTGTAGTTTGCACAGGTATCAGGCTGGCACTCCCAGTGACAAGCCAGGTATTCACAGGCAAAGCAAACCATAGCTTGTTTTGGTTAGTCTCTTTTCATTTAGAAAAACTTAGTCATCCACTGAAGTGACAAAACACACACCATGTGATTTACAGTCATGATTATACACTACAATCATGGAGAGATAACTGGATATTTGCTCAATAGCAGCTTCCTGTATATTTGGAATAATAAAGGGCTGGAGTATCCTGGAAGAAGAAAAAGAGGGATAAAACAGGTTTTATCAGCTATTCCACTGAGCTGAGTAAAGAGACATACATCATTTTTCCGTATGGAGTCAGCTCATCTCTACTTAATCTCATTAGCTTGAACCTGGAGCTGGCCAGGTTCAGCTGCCCAGGTTTGAAGCAAGCTGAGACTCTGCTGTGCTACACACTCCAGCAATTCCAGCTCTGTTTTCTATGCACAGCGTGGCACTGTGTAGAGCTGCAATGCTCTACATTCAAGGGGGCACAAAAAAAACGCGGCCACCTCAGGGCAGCATGGTACAACCATGGCCAGATCGAGGTGAGCCTGCTCCATGCATGGTGTATCAGGAGAACAGAAAGCCCATGGTTAAACAAAAGCTTTCTCCAACTGTTATATTGGAGTGAACTAAAAATATATATATATATATATATATAAAAAATTAAATTCCCCATCACAGTTAGTCAGCATCTTTGAGGGCTTGTCAATGACTCAGTGACTTGCTCTAAGGTAACCTTAGCACTACCCTGAGTAGTCATTTCCTTCAATGAAATATGTTCTAAAAACAGACCTTAAGAACATATGGTCTTCCTCAGGGTAATGATTAGAAACAGGCCATAGGGATGCTCAGTATTAAACCCTGAATTCAGCAGGTTTTAAGCATCCTGTCACCAGCCGGCACCTCTGTTTCCATGTTTTGTGACTACCTTCATGTTCTCCTTCAGGGAGTAGGTCTTGAGGAAAATCTCTGCAATTTAGAGTACTTTCCCTTGGGTGATTCAGCAGTTTGCCATGGAATTTCCCCTCCTCTGCTCCCCAGGGGCTGGTGGAAAGGGAAAGCAAGTGACACAAGTGTGGTAACTCCTGCTGCTGCATTTTGGCTTTAGCTGAATCTAAAAGGCCACGCTGAGTTTTCCAAATAGCATCGTTTCCCCTGGAGTTCTCCGTTGCTACAACACATCTTTCCTGCTTCATTTGTATTCCATGCACCTCAACAGCATTCTTCAAAGGGGGAGCTTTGCTGAGAAAAGAGATAGATCCTGCAGCCTTGGAGCTGAGGTCAGCAGAGAGATCACAAGGCAGGATGCCCTGCTCTGACCTTACTCGAGGGCTGTGCCGGGTGTGCAACAGCAGCACAATTGCTTGTGCTGGGCTCTAGAAATAATTGCTATAACCTCAGCAGTGTCAGTCCAGCAGGTTGGAGAGGGCTGTGAGGGGTCCACACACAGACAAAGCCTGCAGCCCCAATATCCTGCATAGCTGAGGCAAAGGGGATATAAAAAACCCAACCGTTGCACACTCTGGGCTCATTAACAGCTGGAGAGATGATGAATAGCATCTTGAAATGGCCCTCAACAAGGAAGTGGACTTCACCCATAGCCTCCCTTTCCTCCAGATACATTAGCTTCTGAGCAGAGTAGATTGCAGCAGTATGAAGGTGCATCAGCAGGATGAAGAGAGATTTGCAAATGTCCTACCATTTCTTTGCTAAGGAGCAATGTCAGGGCAGCATCTCTTTGGCAGAAGACAGTCATGGAGCTTCATTCTGGGCTCTGCAATGAAACTCGGCCAAGATGGAGAGCTTGGGCTCAAACACACCTGAGTCGAGCTAGCTCATTTAGCAAGGGAGCAGCTAATTTAACAATGGGAGTTTTAAAACCCTGGGAATAAATCAGGCAGATTGAGGTAAAACTCCTCAGTTCTTACCTGGGCAGCTGCAAGTAACTTTTCCTCAGTCTTCAAAACAATCCACAGGAGACACTCTACACCAAAGGAAAGGCTGTGCTGGGGGGTCTGCCTGGGTCCCAGACATGTCTCGCTGCCACTGCGTACAGAAACAAGAGCTCAGCCAGAGGGGCAGCTTCCCACTGGTCCACAGCCCATCACCCACTGGGCACCCCCTGCTTGGCACCACGCCAAGCAAATGGGGTGCCCTGCAAGCACCCAGTGGTGTTTGCAGTGTCAGGGCAGTTGCAACACGGTGTTTATCATAACCTTTTGCCAGCTACTCTTCTGCTGTTTCTTTTCCTTCTTCCTGTATTTGCTGCTGAATTACACCTTTTGCTCATTGTTTCCCTCTCCCCTTCCCTCATTGCTGCTGCTGAATTCCTCCATGGGCTTGGGCGGAGTCACCCAAGCACACTTTCATGGATGCACCATTTTACAAGTGTTACATATTCTCTCTGAATGGAGTAAGAAGCAGCTATATACCAGGACAACTGCAACTACACATGAGCTTTCATTAGGGTTACAACTGTACTCAAAGAGGAAAACCCAAATAGTTAAGTTTGGCATCTCTGTTGTTTTCAGTTCCACTCTCTTCACTACCTTTTGACCCTAATACAGTCATGGGCTGTTCTTCTTTTTTTTTCTTGAGGGAATTCAGCATTCGAATAACACATTTGTTCCTATCTTAGAGCTTTTCTTTATATATTTAAATTACATAATTATCCACCTCCAATTTCATGCAAGTTTTTAATATTTCATCAATCCATCAGTCTAAAATTTCACCATTTTAAAAGCAGCAGTAGAATGGATGCATCCTGGCCACACAACTCCCATGTTTCTGAGGACAGCACGCACCAGCATGTACCCACCACCCCGCCTCCCTCCTTCTGGAGCTGGTGAGGGGAAGACCCCACCTGATGAACTGCTAATCAAGCATTTATAAGTGTAATCAATACCAGGAACAAAGGATGGAATCTTGCATGGAAGCAATCAAATAACCCAAAAGGGCTGAAAACTATTAGGACATAAGTAGATTGGAGCTGTAAAATACTAAAGTAACCACGGACACAGAGAATCAAACACCTCATCTACCACTGTCAGTCAAAAAGACATCACAAGAAATCTTCAGGCTTTGATGACACCCACAGGCTTTGAATTCACATTAAGCCAAAAGGTCCCAGATGTGCCGCTCTTCAGATTATGGGGAAAGCCACATCCATTTTCCCAATCTTGGGCAGGAATTTAATGATCTGCTATATGTTTTTCCTGTGATCTGAGCACTAATGCAGGAAATGTGAAAACAACTGGTCAAACTACAAGCCAGATGATAAAGCTGCAAGAGAACCATGAAGCCAACAAGAAAAGTCCGCAGAGCACCATGCTGACATAAAGGCAAGAGAAAATTATTCTGTGGTAGCTAAAGCATCATGGACCTTGCTAAAAAAGGCTTAATGTGAGAACAGAAACTGTTGAAGAAAGCAGGACACTGTGCATGTCCAACAGGAGTCCAGCGGAGAAATAACTGCCTACCTCTGGTAAGCCCCTAAACCTGATACAAGGACTTAGAAAAAGGCAGTACTGCAATATAAGAAGGCTCTGATTCTGAGAGCACAGAAGATAAAAAAGGCAATGGGCAAGCCTAAATTCAGCAAGAGTCCTGAACATCACTGGCTTAACAGGAAGCAGGGATCATGCTCAGAACTGAATAGAGACATAGAAAAAATGTACTGAAAAGGAAGTCCTTCAAACATACCTTTTGTACATTTTAAGGCCCCATTCGTAAACTAAAAGGCATTGGCTGAAGCTGAAACAGCTACTGTCAGTAAGTGTGGCAAGGTGAGAAGTCCAAGAAGCACGACAGCAGTGTGTGTAGGTGCTGAGCAGTCCTGCGTCCTCAAAGACACCACTTCTGTGCTCCAGGATGGGGAGAAACGACGTTTCCAGCTGACTCAGATGCTGTTTTAATGCAGTCTCATTTGTGTTAGCAGAGGAACCCAGAGGGGGAATCTGGGCTGTCATGTACTGTATTAGTTGTTCCTCCAGATCTTTCCTCCAGAAGTTTGGACTCCAGGTGGAAACGGGCCCAGTCTCTTGGCTGCTGCCAAGCCACTCTGCTTCCTTCTGCTTCTCCCACTTCAGTGATTCCCCCACTGACTGCAATGACTCCAGAAACATCCTACCACTTCCACTGAGCGCTTCGCCCACCACAGTCCACATTCGTTCAGCCAGTAGCTTGTAAAGTGATTCAGACTTTCCCACCTCATCGTTTCCAGAATGCTCCAGATAATAAATATGGTCACAAGCTTCAAGAAATTTTCCTTGTTCAATGAACCCACAGATGGCTTCCTCTGCAACACAGAGAGTAACAAGACAACTTAATGTTTGTTCAATCCTCTATAGGACCCATTACTTTAATTTCTGAGTACTGAAGTTAGTAGTTTATAAGCATCCCAAAATTCCTCAGGATCTACTGAAGATCACCTCTCATAAGGTCTAGCACTAGCACCTCTCAGTTTCCTTGGGGCAAGCAGTTTCTTTCCTCTTGCTTTCGTCTTTTCTCCTGCAGACTAACTAAGCCTGCAGACTAGTCTTCTGCAGCTTTCTGTCATCATCCCAGTAGACCTCCTCATGTGGGCAATGCAGGTTCATTAATGACAATGAATACCTTTTGTGCAGAAGAAAAGCATTAGAGAAAAAACATCTTCTGAAAGAGCCAACAGGTGAAAGTCAAGCCTATAAGGAATTCTTTGTCTTCTCTGCAGAAAGCCTGGCAAGACCAAAGTGCTGCAGGCTGTCTTGTGAGGTCCCTCCTGCCTGTTCACAGTCTGGTAGGGTGTCACTCCTGCCAGCGAGCTCTTGGCTTAGACTGAGATTGCACAGCACAGTCCAGCGCCCTTTCCTTGCCAGGGCTTTTTAACCAGGCCAAATGGCCGATGTGCTATTTCACCCAAAGGTGAAAATCGGAAGGTGGGCTACCTACCTGCACTGTCTCAGCAATGGGAATTCACATAACTCCCATGACTTCCATGTCTGCAAGAAGCTGTGGTGACTGAGCCACTGTCCTGATCACCAGACACCCCGCCAAGACAGGTACGAAATCTTTGAAGTTTGATAGTTGGAAGAAGTTTTTCACCAGTGCTTGTTTCTGAAGTATTTTACCCCCCATAGCCAGCCCACCACTAACAGTTAAATGTAATTTCATAACAGCTGCACAGAGTTGCGGATTCTGTCCTGTGCATTTTACAGATGACAAAATTGAGCAACAAAGGGTTAAGATTTGTCCAAAGGTATCTGGAGCAGAGCCCAGAGGAAAAATCAAACTTGATGAGAACCCAGGAAAGTTAAGCAAGGCCAGAAGCAGTGGGACTCTGAAATCCATTCAGGATACAGCTTTGGGTATAGAGTGAAGAATGAGAAGAGTATGAGCTTCCATTATCAGAATCATAGAATAGGAGGTTGGAAGGGACCTCAAGGATCATCTGATCAAACCCTTCTTGGCAAAAAGCTATCACCCATACCCTAACTTTCATCTATAAAAACACCTCGTCTGTGTAGTAAGAATTAAATCAAACAGGACTGGAGGGAGGAATGTGACACAAAATAGAGAAGGATTGATGCAAGGATCTTCAGCAAAGCAATGAGCAAGCTGCTCAGGAGGGGTCTAGCAGGCTGCACTTTCCTACCTCAATACAGACAACACAGAGGAAATGTTTACTTCGAACAATTAGCCCATGTACAACCTACCTCCCCCTTCCCACCTGTGGAAGAACAGCACAGTCACACCCAACTGTGTGTCAGTCACAAGTACATTGTTTTTTTCACAGGACACATCAGGAGTCTTTGCAGGGATAAAAATAAGAACAGCAAAGAGAAGTACTTGTGAGGCAAAGGGCAAGTGAAATACAGAGCAAGCCCACAGTTCAGAAAGACAAGAACTCAGGTGAAGGACAGGGAGGAGGAAAGCGTAAAGCACCTACTCCAGACACTAACAAAACCAAGAGCCTGCAGGGCTGGCAGAGGCAGAGAAGGTCCACGACTGGACCCAGAGATAACTTCAAGGTTACCTGCAGGCATCCCACCCTCCGCTCCCTTCCTACTGGTTGCCATCTTCAGCAAATTTCCTGCAATCTCCACACCACCAGTCTTCTCCTCCGCTGCCTCTTTTCCACTGGCCACCGCCTTTAGCAATTTGCCTGCCATGGTTTTCAGCTTCCCTCTCCTCTTCACTTCCTGCTTCTTCCTCTCCTCATGCGTGGCCTTGGGCAGCATCCTTGCATTTTCCCCGGCCGCTTTCTCCCACTTGCTCCCTCTTCCTGCAAAGGCTCCCCAGAAATACTTTGTCTTCCTCATCATCCAAGAAGATTCAGACACCTTCTGTCCAACTAAGAACACTATCAGAAAACAAGAGTTAGAAATGTGAGAAAATTATGCAAGGTGGTCTTAGTAGCTGTAAGAAGTAACTTCTCACAGATTTCTTTCTTTTCTGTGCAGCTACAGACTTCAGCTGCCTTCAAAGAAGTGTAACCTGGTTCCTGCCCATGTTGGGTGAGGACATTTTTATAAGTTGCCTGCCCTTTTATATAATCTCTCTCTCTCTTCTAGGAAAATCATGTCAAAACCACGAGCACTGGGGGAAAGCCAGCGGGATTTTCAGTGTTTTCTAAATGACTAAAACACCCCTGTGTGCTGCCAGTTCTTTCAGTGATAATCTTTTCAGTTTAAGGGAGTTGATTATTAATAGTTTCTATGAAGGACATATCACTTTCCACCCATGCGCCCCAGCTGCACCTGAGCTCTTCCTTGGCAAGGAGATCATGCCTGGCTTTGTAGCCAAATTTTTCCTCACCTCCCAGCAAGCCTGGTGTTAGTCAACAGGGAAGTAATACCCCAGAGAACAAGCATTGGTCTTCATGTTTTAGCAGCACCATTCAGAGGAGGTAAGAGCAATCTCAGCCTTCTGGATTCTGCAATTTCACAGCAACTATATACACTATTTCATATTATTTTATATTTATAAACACACACATATATAAATGGCATAACATTGCAGCAATCTGCCATAAATGTGTGCGTGTGCGTCCATATGTGCATGCACACATATAGGTCTATTCACCAGCCGTCCACAGTGAAGAGAAAGAAGTATGCCCACTGAGTTCAAGGACCCTGTTGGCGAGTCCAGGGCTGCTAAAGGTTCTGACCACAAACCTCAGAACACACAGAAAACCTTTCCTACACAAGAATGTATTATTTAACTCAGGAGCATATATTTAAAATAGATTTTCAAAAAGCCTCTGCACTGCTGTTAGAAAGACACTACACTTGGAGATAAGCTGAACTGCTGCCCTTACTATGCTCTCTTTGCTAGGCAGTTACAAACTGGTTTTTATTTCTCCATTCCATTATTATAAAAATGAAATCAAGAACTTGAGGATTTTCATGTGCTGAGGACAGAGTCTTGCATTAGCCGTTACAAGCTGTACCGATTCAAAACCATACACTATTCAAGAATGATTTTGAGGGGTATGAATTTAAGAAGCATTTTTTCCACACAGCATCTAGGTTATTCTAAATACGTGCATTCACCTTTCTGGGTTTAACGCCTGCTGTTTCTTCCAGGATTTTCTACATTTTCGTGACGGTAAAATTTCACTAGTTTCCTACTTGGAAAACACATAAATGTTATGTTGTTCTGGCTCTTTTACTGAATGTTTAATTCCACCAGCATGTTATCGTGGAGCCATTTGATTCATTAGTAACGATAGGGAGGAGGAAATAAATACATTTCATTTGGAAGAACGAACAGAAATTCCAGCAGTGGTCATACATTTGAGCTGTTGCCAGTGGGAAATACTGAGGTTGCACAACAGTGTTTTCGCAGCTTGTGAAAAGAGTTGAAAGTTGAGAGGATTTATGTACATTCCATTTTGACCTTAGTTTTTAATCGGCTGAAGTTAAAATATTTCTTTTGGAATATTGTAACTGCACTGTGTATGAATACAAGACAGAGCAGGAGGGTTAGTACTGCAAAGATGCATTCCAGGCATGCCGAAATCCTTCACCAATATTTTCCCATGAAAATTCCAACACAATGTGTTTATGTTTCACTTCATCAGCATTTTTCCAACAAGCCCAGCTCTAACAAAAACCATTTCCCTAGGCTTCTCTGTGGAAGGAAATTGGATGTCAAAGCGCCAGTCCTGCAGGCTAAATTCTCTGCAGTATACAGATTTTGAACACGCTACAACTGCAGATCATGCCCTAAACTGGGGCAACATGATGTATGGGAATTGCTGCATTTTCCCAGAAAACTTCTTTCAAGGGAATACAATATGAGCCTGTGGGGAGTGACTGAGCAGAGATGGACAGACTTCTTGAGGCAAGGACCACCTCTTACTCTGTGGCCCACTTGTTCTTCTCAATCTAAGCCATGGTAGACACTCCCCAAGATGAGAGTGCCCTCAGGGTACACCCCTGAGTACTGCCACACCAACAACCAGATGGCCTGCTCTACCTTCGCTTCCTCCACAAACCTGTGGCAATGTGTGTGTGTGGGCAAAACAGGCAGCTGCCTAGGGGAGCAGCTATGAAGGGACAGTTGGGGCTGGACTTTCTGACCATGGGCGCTGAGCCCATCACCAGCATAAGGTGATGCCACATCCCTCCTGTGGCAGTGGGAGCAACAATCCATCGTCGCCCACTCTGCATACCTCTACTCACAACCACTTTCCAAAGGCAAGGGTTGAAGGATGGCAACAGCGAGGGGGAATGCACTGTATCAGGAGAGGACAAAGGAGCTGCCAAAAGGCCACCAGCAGCCTGCTCGTCTTGGTCTATGTGCCTTAACAGCACATGCAGGGTGCACAGGTCTCTCCCCCCTGTCTCTAATGCTATTTTACTGCCCAGGTTCTGCCATTAAACATGGGGTTGGTCTGATCTCCAGGAACACCTTCTACCACAGTGCTCCCACAAATGGTTTTATGCCTAGACAAGCAAAGTCCCCAGGGAAGCTACACCCTTACAGCAAGGGAGCTGAAAAGGGTCATGATCAAACTAGAACAAAGGTTTTTCACAAAGCGTTAACACAACGCAAAGGGATTGTTTGCTGTCCAAAACCATCATCTTGGGGAGGGAAATTGGGACACTGCTACATTTTGCCTGCCTCTTCCATGGGCTCCTGAGCTGCTCACCCAAGGGGAGTCCTTGCAAGCAGAAAGAAGGGCAGTAGGAAACCACAAAGACACAGCACCGTGACAAACATAGTTCTGCTTCCGAACAATCTCTTTTGTCAGGTGTACCTGGCAAAGCTTCCTCTTCCTCAAAAGGCACTTCTTGGAAGCCTGACCCTGCCCCTCCTTCTTCCTGGTGCTTCAATGGCTCTATTTATCCTCAGCGCAAGGTTCTGCAGGGGGTTCATTCTCCTTCCTGCCCTGACTCATGCTATGCTTACTGCAAAAGAGCAGTTTGTCTTCTGGGAACATCCCCAGTGTTCAGGAGTTTCCCTCCTTGCTTGGAGCTCCTGGAAAAGCCCACAGCCTCCCCACATCACTGAGGCTGTGTTTCTATCTCTGAAAAACTGTAATTCCTTTGTCTGTGGGATGCTTCACTCAACCAGTGAATATCTCAGATAAATTTTTATATTGTTTCTCTGTTGGCTTAACTCTTTATCTTGCTGCTTCCCGTTTCTTTTGCCTTTATAGATAAAATCTCTTCATAATAATTGGATGGTGTGCCTGACCTGAACAATAGCTGTTTGGTCTGGATGCTAATCGGATGAAGTCAGACTATTAGCACTTCAAATTAAATGACTTTGCAAGAGTCCAATTACACTAATATTCCAATTCCAGCAATGCACTGATGTCCCTGCTTGCTTTGCAGGGACTCTGCATGAACACAGTCAGGCATATACAATGGAAACTTTGTGCTCAGTAGCATCTATTATATGAAATACACTTAGGCCTAGCAGGCGAGCTGGATCTGCAGGATCTGGGGGTGTTTTCAACTCCCTCCTTGTTTCCAGAACATGCTGGCACTCTCCACAACTTTGAACCAAAGGCATAAATGACGGCAGAAAGGAATATTAATTATGATAATAAAACACGCAGAGTATGGCACAGAAACATGGTGGTTCCCTAGGATATAAATTCGTGCAAAACCACTTTGTGAAGCTATGCTCTAGTCTGACAATGCATTCCTCCACCCACACGCAGCATCTTTGATTTCGTCAGTAATCAAAAACCAGCCAGTCCATATTATAAGCAAGGAAGGCTTTTTGGAGAGAGAGAAAACAAACAAACAGAACAAAAATACCTTCCCCTCCAGTCTGAAATTGCAGCTGGCATTGCCATAGTGGTCATATGCAAGAAATGACTTTGTTAATTGTGCAAAATTAGCTGTTGACCATTCTGTGGAAAGCATATATTTATTTTTATTTCTTATAGAAATGCGACAATGCAGCCACAGGTTGCATGGATCTCTCTGTTCATCTGATCCCCTAACACACTTTGAGTGGCTTTTAAGTCAGGTCTAACCAATTTTAAAGCTAGTTTTAACCAAACTGACAGAGAGTGTCTGGCAGAAAATAGTACATCGTTACACACCTCATGAAAACATATGGCTGAGGAGAGAAAATAGACCTTCACTGCTCCTGCTGAGAAACAAAACACGGCACAAATAGCCTTTATCAGACATCAGAGACTCCACCCAGCAGCTCAGTCCTAAGGTACACAGACATGGTTTTCTCGCCTCTGTTCCTCGCCAAATCCCCTGTTGACTCTCCAGATAACTTCTGTGTGTGCAAGAGTAAATAAAGCAGCACAAATATTTAATACAAGCAACCTTTCTCATAGCAACAGCTAAAACAAAGCTGCTTCCTTATGGCATCTCCTCACCCCAGGCTGCACCCCCTCACCCCTGAGACCTATGCTACCCCAAACAGGCCAAAGAGCTAAGAGTTTTGAGCTAATCTGGAGCTGCCACTGCTGCCCAATGGCCATGGTTGGAGCAAAGGGGAAAGAAGGAAGTTTCTTCTTTCTGTTACTAAGTGTGTTCACTTGAGTAGCTCTTCTCCGCTCAGTCAGTGATTACCATCCCGTTTTGCAAAAGTTGATCTGACACTTCTGTCCTGCTCTGGATTTGTCTGAAACCAATGGATTTCAGTTTATGAGGAGGGGACAGACAGATGGATTGATGGACAGACAGGCTGCATGGTCCCAGCAGTTTCACAAACCACACTAAAATCCTAAGAATAAGTTCCCCTGCCCCTGCCCTGAATACTGAAATGAAACGCATTTGGATGTGATGTGCAATTTGCAATGCCTCTGTTTTCCTCCTGATTGTGAGGACCCTATTCCAAACTGACCTCAATTTTCACTTAATTGGTAACCTACTTTGCCATTCCTTTGGAACATTTTTAGCTAATTCCTGGGGATTTTGCCTAATTCTGGTCTTGGTTTGTTTTGGGGTTGGGGGTGGGGATTTTTTTCAGAATGAAACAAGCATTGCTTTAAGATGTTTCCCCTTTTGACAACAACCTCCTTGAGCCCATCACCTCCATCCCCTTGCCCCATGTACCTCGATTTGGTGTATGCCTGCCGCTGCTTGCTGCAGCATGGGCTGGGCAGGACGTAAATCTTCTGTAAAGGTTTGAGGGCTGTATTCCAATTTCTCCATGGGCAAGAAGTTACCAGGGAAAGCAGCCTACACGGAAAACATCAGGTCTGCAAAGTCAGACAGGCTGATGAAATCTGTTTGCCCAGGGGCACCGGAGTTCTGCATGGGCAGCAGCTGAAGAAGAGATACTACCTGACCTAGTTCTCCTACCATATATACCTCCACATAAACAATATAGGGTTTGTGCCAAACTGCAAGTATATTGTGCCAAGGAGGGGTTTGAAGGACAGGCGACCTGGCCTCTCTGCCTCAAGAGATCAGGAAAACATGAAGGCAAGATATTCCAGGGGTAGTTTTTGACACCTTATCTCCTATCGCTCAGGCTCCACCCTGGTCACTTCAGTGGTCAGAAAGCCCAAGTCCTGAACAGCAGCTAGGGGAAGTGTTTCTGTCACAGAAAGCACTACACTGCTACTGGTTGTCAGTCTGGTCACACCCCTAGAAAAGCAGCCACCCAACAGCTTGGTTTCTACTTCTACAAACTGCCTGAAGAGTTATCCAAGGAAGATCCCAGGGGCAGGTCCGGTAGAGGAAAACTACGAGTCAAACGCTGCTTGCTATCCTTGGGATGGAAAGAGCTCTCTTAAAAAATAAATTATGGATATTGTTTGCTAGTGTGGTAAAGAATGCATTACCTCCACCACCACCATGTCTCTTCTCAAGATGATCCATGATTTTATCCAGAGGGTTGTTGTTGGTTTTTTGGGGTTTGTTGGTTTTTCTTTTGAAAGCTTGTGTTATGAATATTCTATCTCCATTTGGACAGACAAGCCTAATACGGTTTTATTTGAGTCATTTAATTTGGCTTAGATTAACAGGATTCCTCTATGCATTTTTACATACATTCTTTTCAGCAGTAAAAATTTTATGTTCAGCTTTGCAGGAAACTTCCTACACACATCTGTACCCACAGCCCTACATGGAGCAGCATATGCAGAGATTTGGGACTGAAAATCCACATTACATCATTTGTATGTTTTTCCTGTGGCCACAAGAGGCCAGATATTTCCAGTCTCCCGTGTTTCACCCCCACTGTACTGACATGGCTCCACAGGCACATCTGCTGGACACCATCTGCAGGCTAAAAATCACAACTACAGATTGGCTTCCAAGAAATCCTGAGACTTCTCAGACAGGAGCTGGGCTCATTGAAATATTAACACAAGACCGAAACTCAACCATTTCTCCATTCCCGGCAGGTATCTCAGTGGCAGGAACGCCCCACACACCTGCACTGCCAAACGAGTTGTTATATGGGATGGGATACATTGGCAACACACCTCAGAGCCCTTATCCTGCTTGCTGAACACTCTGACACAGCAGGCAGGTTATTTAAGAGAGGGTGTAGGAGAACAGAGAACAGCTTTCATACAGACACCTAAATAAATCACATTTTCAGAAACACTCAGCACCTAGCATCTCCCATCGTCACTTCTGGACAGTTTGAGTAAGAACTCCATCCCCACTCCATAGTGAGTGGGCAGCTGGTTTAGCCACTAGCCCTGGTAAAGCTCAGGAGATCCAAGAAGATACCATTTCACATGTAAAAGGTCCCTTTTAAAAGATTTTTGCAATCTCTAAGTACTGGAGCTAGCTAGCTACAGTGAGGGGTTTGCTGCAGGAAAAGCAACCCAAAAGGATCCTAGGAGAGAGGTAATCATCCTTTGAAACTATTACAGAAAAACACTCCGGGGAGGAACTAGGCATGAACACAAAGAGAAGCATTATTTTTTTATCAGCATGAGTTCAGGCTGAATAAAGCAGGCCTCCGAAATACACAGTGATAAAACAATTTACACTGCACCACTGCGCTTTAGAGGAGATATCCCACTAGAAAATTCAGCACTGCTGCATGATGTGGAAGCTCCCTGAGACTCTTCACATTTTTCTGGCCCATTCTTATAGGAATTAAAGAAATGCCAACAAAGCAAGAGGTGAGCAAAACCTGGGGAGGATGGGGGGAGGCATCAGGTAAAGAAAAGGGAAGAGTATTTGTAATGTATTCATCTGCTGCCAGTATCAGGATGTAACTCATCTTCCTGCTCTTCCCACTTCTCAGCAATGTGGAGGGAGTGCTATATAAAGATTTAGAGACACTAACCCAGCTCCCGAGAGCTGCACAGCACCAATTGCCAGCACATTGGCAGTGTTCCTCTGCCGCCTTCATCGCAGCAATTCTGCCGGCGTTCATCACGCACAGCAAGTTTTTCCCTGCAAAGGAGAAAGATGTGGTCCTCGAGGAACTAAAATTAGGTAGTTTGTAAGGATGTTTCTAAATTATCAAGCAAATTAAAAAGGGAACCACTAATTTTTCCCATCCTGAACAAGTTATCTGTACTGTTATGACCTTAGATCTCCAGCAAATGTTATCTACTGGCCGTCAAGAGCTGAGACTCTTGAAACTCAGTTAATAAAGGAGCATTAAGGCCACATTCCAACAAAGAGTTTAAGTAAGTGACTATTTCCTTTAGTTTCAAAGAGAATATTAGCCTCTTAGCTGTTTAGTGAGCAGGAAATAGTGGTGTGAAGTGGTGTTTGTATGCTCCATGGCTACACAGCAACAAATGCCTTGGAGTCAATAGCGTCTGAAAATCACACAAACTGCAAACCAATTCAGTACAGCTGATCTTGACACAGCACAGAATCATAGGATTTTAAGGTGGCTGCCTTGGAGCTTGTTTGTTTGAACGAATGGGGTTTTAATGGTATTTTCTGCACAGGGTTTTAATGGGAAGCTTCCAGGCCCAATTATGGTTACATGTTCACTGAGGTCCCCTTGGCTGTTAACACACTCTTCACAGTTAAATATACCTTAGGTGGGCAAAATGGGTAAGATGGCAGGAAAATATAAGCTTTCATGCTCAAAGCCTGTTTTACATCAGGAAAAAGACTGCCCTGATTTTGTTGATGAGGATAAGAAGATGAACTGGGCACTCCCTAGCCCTGATTCCTACTAACCTTACCCTGGGTAACTGTTTAGGTCTATGCAAAGGGAAAGCCAAAGAGCTGTAAAATATCTTCTGGATCAAAATGGCTATGGGTCCCACTCTGTACAAGTGGGACCTGAGTCCTTTATGTCTGCAATTGCCTTCCCCCACCCTTTGCATGTGTAAATACAACTGAGAAAAAGCATATTAATATTTTCTTTCCTCTAGCTACCCAGTCTCAGAGGCCCATCACACACAGATAAATCAAGAACTCCAAGATGGACCATAGTCTTAACTAAAATATATAACACAACAGATGTGCTGTGGTACAGTTAGTTCCAAGAAGAAGCAGATGTACCTTGTGATATTAATTTATCCTAGCATTTTTTGAAGGGAAGAGATGGGGAGAGATATTGATATGTATGGCAGGTACTGACTGATATTTAAAACCTTTGGCATTACCATATGTGCCTGGAAATAACTGCCAGTGCTATTAGTTGCTGGCATTGATGACAGCATGTAAATGACTACCTAATCTGCATATACAATTAAATAATTAGATGCCATATGTAAAAGCAGTTATTTATAGGTGTGGAATCAGAGTTAAAATTTAAGCCCCATCTTCATAATGTATCGTCTCACAAATCAGATCCTCTTGAACAGAGGAACAGATCTTCATTACTCAGTGCTCCATCTTATGTTAAAAAAAATTCTAAAAGCCATAATCAATGTTTCATGTTATTGATTTTCCCCTGTGACGCACTGAATCAGTAATGCCTTCACCCAGCCTGCTGGCAGGAAGCTACAGCTGCCATCCAGAAAACGCCTGTCAACTTTCAGAGCTCACTATGAACAAAACAAGCTGGGGAAAAAAACCTGCCCTGCAGAAGGCCCATCCACTGCGTTCAATGAAGGCTTGCTCTATTCTTACCAACAGCTGACCTAGATTCTCTGCCTGAATGAGAGCATTTCCCAGCATCGAGGCTGTTCGGAGAGTCAGAAATTCATGTCATGGTGGGGGAAGAAAGAAGATATAATCTTAAGGGAAAGTGATGGCATCCATTAGTCATAAAAAAGCTTTATCCAAATCTGCACAAAGCACTCCCCAATATGCTTCTGTTCCCATTTCAGGGCCTGGAAAGGACTGTAGCCCTCATTTCAGCACACACAGCAGGCCAGGAAGCCAGTCTCCATGGGGAGGCTGAGATGTGCCAAAGCCACGGAGGACATGACCACACAACAGGGTGGCCAGCTTGCTGCTCCAGGGCCACCCGTAGCTTTCCAGCAGCTCAGAGGCAGCTCCTGCCCCTGGGCTGCCAGCAGCAAGGCTGTGCTGGATCGCAAACTGCCAGTTCACATCATGCCAAGAGGAAATGAGCCGGCGAGGTCTGCTGAGCCCTACACTGCCAGGTCGCAATGGGATCCAACTGCAGACACAGTGCACATCCATCACCCCTGAGACACAAAGGAGGCCTTGACAAGGCAATGCCATGTCCTGCTGGTGAACCACACAGGACACTTCTCCATCTGCCAGTTCTTCAAGAGATGGGAACTGCATCCTGTGGCACTCAGTAATGCATTTATGGTGGTATGTGGCTCAGAGGGACTGAAAGGCTGGTCAGCCCTGGAGTAAGGACCTACAAGTCCTTTTCTTCCTGCCTCTGCTACTGATCCATTTTGTCTACAATCATATTCCTCATCTCCTCAAGATCCCAGCAGGCCTCTTCATAAGCCAGGCCCAGTAATCTTTCATATTAACCAATAATATTCACCAGACCAGCGATCAGAAGACCCTGAGTGTGTCCATTGCTGTGAGGGAATGCTACCTTGATGCTAGCCCTTGATGGCTGCTGTCACCGTTGTCACTGACGCTGAGCTGCCCACAGGGAGCAGCTCCAGGCAAGCACTTGAGCAACATCCTCTTGGGTGGACTGAGAAGGAACTGGCAAGCAGGGGCTAGTGCAAGACACTCTTTGTATCCCCAAAGGTAAAGCTCCCACCCAGAGCTATGCTGGAGTGCTGGCCACTAGGGACAAACACAGGAGCACTGTCCGAGCCCCTGGGGTGGGCAGGAGCTGGGCAGTCAATACCAAAACATTTTGATCTGCATCACAGATGGAGCCAGAAAGCTAAATTCACATACATAAACTGAGGTCCTCTGACCACAGAGATATTTCACCCTTTCTCCAGACATGGACTAAGTCTACAGAAGAGACTTCTGCTCACGCAGACCCTCACTGACTGCACCACACAGGCGCAACCCACATGTCCAGCCCAACCAGAAGGCAAGTGACTGCTGAGGCCATGCTGCCAGAGAGCACCCCCCCTTCTCCTCTTCTCTAAAACCTCCAGAGGGGCCACCGAGAGGAGAATATGAGATCTAAATAACCACCTCTCAATTCAGATCTGGTTCAGCAGATGCAAATACCAGATCACGCAGTTGGGTTTTCCTCACCAACTTATTTTTCGCATGTGGGCAACATGCAAACTAGGTCAGTATTATTCCTACCGAACACTCGCTCTGGGTGTTATTTTTAGAAAACCATGTGATTGTCTGACTTTTATTTATGAGAGCACAGAAAGATCCACTGTATATTTTCCTGTCTGTCTTGTTTGGGGTGGTTTGTTTTTTTAGGTTTTTGGGTGGGTGACTGAGATCTCAGGCCTCTTTTTAAAAGGCAAAGTCAGACTCAATCAAGAGACCTTGCAGGTTGCATGCCTTGGCAGTCAACAAAACAAACCACATGCAGCAGTGAGCAAACCAAACCACACAGGAGCACAGAGAGGGTATGAAAAGCAAGACAGTGACCTGGTAACAAAGGACAAGGATATGGGGCAGAAAAGATGTGAGGAGAGTATGAGAGGTGGGGAATTAAGCAGAGTTTGAAGGATGATAGAAAACACTGCATGTATTTCTTCAGAACTCCCGAAAGAGTAAAACCAAAGTCTTGGCAAAAGTCCGCAGGAGAGCCAAGTTCAGCAACAGAAATCTTCCACCGAGATTCAAGTTTATTTTCTGAGACCTCTTCTTCCCTTCTTGCCACAAACAAAACAACTTGAGGCAACAAAATCCTGTACTAGCTTTTCATCCAGCAGGTTAGAGGTCACAACCCTGATGGATAGCCATCAGACAACCAAGCCAGGATGGATCCCCTCAAAGAGAAAAGGGCCCCTATGGCTGGAACCTAGCAGGGACCCTCCGTGTACAGGTCTTTACCTGCCTAGTTTTCATCTGGCCTGTCTGGAGAACCCGGAGACTTTGCCAAGTGTGTGAGTTAACAGGTGATTCAAGTTCTGGGGATGTGAATACTTTTACTAACTTTGCATGGCCATTGCGAAGAAGTGTACATCTCTGCTGATAATCCAGACTGCTTTTATAAACAGACAAAAAAGACACAGGCATAGGCAGTGCCCTTCCTTTCAAGCAGAAGCAGACATCGAAAACAGGCCAGTCAAACAGCATACCAGCACTGCCTAATTCTCTCCATCAACAACAGAAGAAATTCAGAGTGAGTAGCTCAGATGCCGATGTATGTATTTCAGAGCAGATGAACCGCAGGTTAAATTTCCAAAAATTAACCACCACAAAAAATGCCAGAAACTAGTCTCCAGGCCCACAGGTCTTCTGACTTTCCACTCACATGAAACAATTCACATGTATATGATCTGCAGGGTCAGCTGGATGGCTAATGAGCCACTTTATGGGCTGCACATCTGACAAGGGCCCCAGTTGCTGGGGCAAGTCACCTCGGCAGGAGGGAAGCCCTGTGTGGAAATCCTGCATGCCCACCTCCCAGGACACCACCACTAGCCCAGGGCTTCTGCACAGCTGGGAGGCACTGCTGGCTCTTGGCTTCAAAACTGGCTGCTTCGCAAGCAACATCAGATCTTGCAGATCTGGTGGATGAGAGATGGGCAACAGAGAGGATGAGAGCACGGGCACATGCTGGTCCTGCGACAGGGGAAAGGAAAGGGGTTGAGCTGGCTGGGAGGGTCTGGTGCTCACTGACACCCTTCCTGCCTCTGCCCAGGAAATGCTAACCCAGGAACTAGGGCCTTTTGAGGTTCCAATTGCCTCCCTGGCAATCCACCAACACGCTGCATACACTCAAATTCAGAAAAGCTGTTTTCATCTGTTGTTTGTAATTGATCTCAAGCCCTGAAGCTCCCATCCCAGGCAGCCCTCCTCCCTGAGTTAACTGCTTGTACCACCTAGAAAAAGGTGGTAAAAAGAAAAAAGAAAAAAGAACTAAAAAGAAAAGAAACTAAAAAAGAAAAAAAGAACTTCTAAAGAAACAACATAGGCAGAGACAGAGACAACAGGACCAGAGCCAACTCAGCTTCCAAACTACAAACAGCGTTTCTTTCTCCAGCAAAGACCATGCTGCCACAGAGCATTAGGAATGCACTGTAGGTAACGCTACACAAACTACGGCCTCCACGCACCACAGGCAACTGCAGACCTTCCTGCAAACAGAAACAGCACAAATGAATGGGGAAGGGGTAGGCCCTCTTCCAGGTGGCACAGCATGGGAACTAAGCTCTGTGCTTCAGGGGCGGTGAGTGAGAATTATACGCAGGGATGCTCAGGGGTGTTTTAGGAACATGGGAAGCATCCTGCAAACTTGCTGGCATGGCCTGAGAGTTAGCCATGCATCACTGTGCGGTCATCTAATGCTGCAGTGCCACATGATTTTAACATTGCTTCTAGGAAAACCAGCATTTGAGATAAACATCATGAAGACAACTTCTTATAACCCCAACTTTCCATTTTTTCCCCATTCCTCACAAGACTCTCACATGGGTCACTTCTGCTACCTATCACCTGCAATACATTATATGTGATGTTGCACTGTATTTTCTGTAAATATACTTTTTTTGGACCAATTCATATAAAAACAAAACGTACTTTATCAGTCACTGAGACATGCGTTCTTTATCTTATTGTTAAAACCAGCAAGTTAATGCTGCCTTAAAAAAGAACCAAAGGCAGCAATTATTCACCACACTCATTAGTAGCAAAAATTGGTTTCCAGCCATTTCAGTCACCCTCCCGAAATTACACAGTTAGTTCTCGGTGCCAGATTCCCATTTATCTCAAGAGCCTTTTGTAAGAACAACAAACAACATCTTCTTCATTTATCAGGCTTCCCATAAGAGGAAGAACTCAGGTTACAAAGGAAGGGCCACATAATCATGCCCTACTAGCTCAAGGGACATGGGACTTTCACAAGTCCCTTAGAAATTTCAGTATACGCAACACCTGGGAGAGTTATGAAAGGCCCAAGGAAAACAGTCTGATCTCGGTAACAGAAGAACTACTAATGAGTGCACAACAACAGGCACAAGCAGGCAGGCAAATAAAAAGCAGAAGGAGAAGTGTAATGAGAGCCAGGTTATCAGCTGTCCCGTAACAAGAGAGCGGGCGCGGTCTGCTCTGTTGCCCACCAGCTCCATGCTCTGTGTCACTGAAGCTCACGGAGCCACCCCAGAAGCTGAAGCTGTTGCAGAGGTAAGAAATGCAACTCCCCTGTTTCTGCTAACCAGAACACACGACTCCTCTCCTCCTCTATCTGAAGTGATGTTCCCCTCACTGCTGTTTCCTCACAGGCAACATGCATGCGTCATTCCAGTGCAAAGCTGCTGTGAGAGATTCAGGGTCACAACAGCCAGGCACACACACGACAGTCCTGAATTCCCTCACTCTTTAAACATCCCTTGTTAGATTTTTATTCTTTACACGCATGAAGACTTTGTGTCTTTTTCAGGGAGGGTAATGTTTTATTTATGATGGCCTGCTAGCACCATGAATTTTATATGACAGAAGATCCATTCTACAACATTCTTAAACCTCTCCATTAGTCAGCAGTGCCCTGATCCATCAGCCAGGAGATGTGGCATCTCCCACCGGGAGCCCTGGCATGGGGGCTGGCTCAAGTTGTTCAGAAGTGTATCAGTTCTCTCTACTGACCACCACTGAAAACACAGCCTGCCCTGAAGCATCATCACCTTAGAGACTGCCCCGGGAGACAGATCTGCTGCATCAGCTCCCCCTCCCAAGACTTCCCACAGAATTCCCCCCTACACAGGCTGTTTGGAGATACACAGACGAGCAGAGGGTGGGCAGGTCCAGCAGAGCATCCTATCTCCTGCAAGGCCTCTGGAGGTTGGAGATAAGCAAACACAGGCAAGAGCAATGCTAAGGGCATAGATCTATAAGCAAAACAAGCCAGGCAGCAGATCAGACATACTTTGCCACGATTTTGAGTCTAGTGCAAGACTCCGTTGATGTCTGTGGAGCTATGCCTGGTAATAAGTGTTCAGAAAGGCCAGCTTTTACAGTAAATCAGCCATATACAACTCTCAATTAGCTACAGAAGTTTAGCTAGGTTGGGGATTACCTGGACACTTCCTCCCCACAGCAACCATGGCTACATGACCATGCCACTTGCACACATAACACAGGGCACACCAGCTTGGACCCCAGAAGGTTAGAGCTGTCCCTGCTCAACACAGAAACTGGCAGGCTTATTACAAACCTTTCACAGGTGGAAGACCCAAGTATGTTCTTATCCCCTAACTAACATATAGCTTGGACTAGCCAGGATCTGGTTTTATCTAGGTTACCCATCCCACATTGTCTGCAATGGCTGAAAGCTGACAATATCTAAGCGAACCAGCCAACGCTGAAACAAGAACATGCTGCATAGCCTGCAAAAGCTGTCCCAAGTGTTAGGCAGCTGGTGTGCTGACATCGTTGCCTATGTGCTGAGTAATGATGTCTCACTGTTTCTTTGTGCTCCCTTACCATCTCTTTCCATCTGTTCTTCCTTGTCTTCCACTTGGATCGTATGCTGTTCATAGCAGGGCATTCTGTTAGCACCTAGCAGATAATCTGTGACAGGGCACCACAAAATCAGTCTGATTGATTTGTGTGAGAAATCAGTGAGTTAGAGTTGATGTTGTACAGGAATGTGTATATGTCATATGAATGGGTTAAGCATGGTGTGTCTGGATGGGAAACGTGACTCAGAAGTGTTACTAACGGTATTTTTTCTCATGTCCATAAACCTACGTAGGAAATGGAAGAAATGGAGTGGGTAGAAAAAGGCAGGAAGGCAAAAAGACAGCAGGCTGGTGGGCAAGCATCCTCAAATACAAATGCACTAAATTACAGGTACACAGATCAGACGCTGAGAAGACTGAGCATTTGCAACTCCTACACACACTCCCATTTCTTCTTTTATAGCTATTAACTTTGCATGCTTTTCCATTTTGTTTTTGCTTCATCTTTCACATAGATAGACCAAGACTTGGATCTTATCTTCATGACTTACTGGCATATCACGTGCACACACAGCTACACCCACAGGTTGAGGCATCTCTTTTGCTGCCTTCTGTACACGATGATAGTGCAACTATGCTGGTCACCAGGACAACAGTCACAGCCTGTCAAACTGATAAGAAGTTGGTCAGCTGGGTTCATGCTCTGAGAGAGAGAAGACTGAGGCAATAAATGTAATACACAGCAGTGAACTGCAAATGGCATTTGGTTTTCCCCTTAGGGAGTTGGAATGAGAACAAACATGAAAGCAACAAAGAAAGAAGAGGGTCTGAAGAGGCTTGCTGTTTAACTTTTAAAGCTCCACAGTTAATGGGAAATTGAAAACATTCAAATAAGACACAGGGCTGGAGCTCAGACATGGGGCTTATCTCAGCCCTCCTGTGCAAAGGGTGCAGTTTTGAGCCCACATAGTCCCAAATTTCCAAAAGTGACCAAAGCTACTGTCATGCCAATGGGCTCAGAGGTTGTCTCTGCTGGACACCAAAGCAGGAGCAACTAAAAGAAATAAGCATTATATTCTAGACATTCTTTGCTGCTAGAATTGCCTCTCCCTAGCAGCAGCCAGGACTACCCCATGCCAGCACCCAAGGTGTCTCCTGGCTAGATCCTCCCTGCTACAGGAGGAGGAAGCTACCTCTTCCAACAAAACAGCCCCACCAAACAGCACTGAACCAAATCCAGAACTGGGGCATGCCATTCAAGAAAACTATTTTGCCAAACAGGCGTGTGGTAAATATGGAGGTCAAGCTGTAAATCCAATCTTTTCAATGCTGCCAAAGTTCAGTGAAACACAGAACTGATATCTCTCATGTTCAGCCTTATGACTTCAAGGCCCACAGTCCACAGACCATTTCGCCAGTGCAGAAGTAGATATGAAAGACAGTCTGAAAAGAAAACCAGTCGTAACTGGAAGTCAAGTCCATTTTATCACGTTATCTATAGCCTATGGCAGGGGGGATGTTATAGACTGAATTTATCAAAGTGGTAAAGCCTTGTCAGAACAAGAAAGAATTGTGCATATGCAAGTGAAGTCCAAGAACTCTGACAAGGGCATTCCTTGTAAAACTGTATCCCTGTCTCTTTAAGGGATACTCACAGACACAGCAGGGCTTCTGCCAGAGCAAAGCTTGCATTAGCTAGGTTCAAAATGAGGTCTGGAAATGCAGGTCACACTGGTCAAGCTCTAATCTAAACGGGAACAAGGGAGCAATACAAATGTTGTCATGCTGTATGACATGGGATCAGGCAGACAGGCCAGCCAGTGCTGAAGGAGTAGGTGATAGTTAAAGGTCTCCTCCCTACCTCTGCTCCCCAGTCCTCCCTAGACACAGAGGAAGAACTTCAGCCTCCTTTTTTCTGTCTCCCAGATGTGATTCAGCAGTGAATTCTCTTGTTAGAAAGGCGCTTCAGCGCTCAGCTACTCTTCTCTACCCCCTAGCCTGCACATTAGGGAAAAGGCAACTGCATAGCCAGATGCACAAACATCTCTGCTTGGCTGGGGCTGATATAGATACAATGGTCCAACACATTCAAGGCCTTTCTGAGCACAACAAAGCAACGTCACAAAACAGAAAAATGTTGTCAAGGCCATATAGGTGGGTTCCTTGCATTTGTTCTGCATCTCAGTCACAACAGGCAGGCATAATGCAGGGAGACAAAGAGGCCTTTCTTGGTAAGCAGTGTGGCATTGCACTTCTGGGTCACCTCAGGCGGCTGTCTGTCTGCCCAGTCCCCTTTCCCCTGTTTTGAGTGTAGCTACATCCTTTCTGTATCAAGATGTGGATACTTAATGCACGCTCACCTTTGCCCTCAGCTACAAGCTGTTTCTGCTTAGCTAATGCTTTTCTTGGCAAGCTCAGCCAGGCAAGCCAGAGTTCAGTCTGCACCCTGATCAGCTGAAGCACAGATGACTGGCTCTGGCAAATGCTGCAGAGATATGGCCAAAATGAACTGAAGTCACTTAAATGGAGCTGCAAATTGCTCTGTGTTGGTACTTGGCCAGCTTGATTCCAGCCCATGACTGGGCATCCTGCCACAGCCAAAGGACAAATAAAATAAATAAACCAGGTGTTTCTTCTAAGCACATATTATGAAGAGATTTTCAAAGCAGGATTTAAGAACACAATCCTGCCTGTCCTCAGTGCCTTAGCATGGTCTGTGCACAATGACAGACCCTCTAAAAAGCTTTAAACACCTTTAGTGTAAGTAGGTAAGAGCAAGAGTGAAGACATACGGGGCTTTTCACAGTTCTGGCACAGCTCTCCCATGCAAGTGATGCATGCCAAGCTTTCAAAAGTGGTCAGAGAAAATGGCTAAAGCTTAGCTGGTCCTGAGTAAAGGCTTAAGAATTTTACTTCATTTTATCTAATAATTTTATTTATTCATTGGGAAGCAGCCATTAGTCAGTGCTCCATGAAAGAAACTGCCATGGGAAACCCATGACTAATAACTCCCCTTTGATTCACTCATTCTCATTAGCAGGTTTTTGGAAGAATATGTTTGGAAAAATATGTTGCACAGCCTCTTGTGCAACAGCCCTGTGCAGAGTCCACAGATGTAGGGAGACAAACCTCTCCAACACTGACCATGTCTTCGAAAGATCTCCCAGCAGAAATACATAGGTTGGAATCACGATGCCAAACACAACCCTGTTTGCAGACCTGGAGCACGGTAAGTAAACAGGCAAAACCAGCCAAATCTGCCACAACATGAAGGAAGTTACGGAACTGCCTCTTTAAGACCTTTGCTAGGGAAAGAAGAGACATTACTGAGCGGTTTACTCCATAGCAGGGGATAAGGAGGTTTGTGCTGACTCTCAAGCAACCCAGCTAGCAGGCTGTGACTTGGCAGCCCACCGCTGCTTTGCCCACTTCCCTGCTGCTCCAGGGATTGAGTAAGCTGTGAGTGATCTGCCTGCACACGTCACAGCATACGCCTCCCCGTGCACCAGAATTAGCGCGCTGCTGGACAAGGTGCGGGGCCAAGTTGTTCACCCTCCTGCCCACCCAAACGTTTTGCAGGGTGCAGAACACAGTAGCTCAGGACTTTCTGCAGAGGAAGCAATGGGACACCCTCACATCTGCGAGGGGAGACATTTCAGGCTGCATCTGTATGACTCAGCTATTCACCACAAGTCTCTCTGGGAGCAGCAGTGGCGCTGAGATTCCCAAATCGTTACTTGTAAAATGAAAAGAAGTTTTATCAAACATGTACTAGTAAACATCTTCCAGAGCACGCAGACTCACACAGAGACTTACCCTCGCAGCAGATAGACTAAACTATCAAAACCCCTTGTTGCAGCACTCCTTGTCTTAGTGCACCAGCAAAAAAAAAAAAGCAGGGAAAACAAGTCCCTTCTTTAGCCACAGTAGCTGCTACTAATTAAAAGAACTGGATATCTACAAATTAAAACCAACCATTTATAAGCATACATCTTTGAAGACAAAAGTATTATATCCATATGGCATCATCAGGGATAAGTGCACAAAGGTACTACCAAGAAAGACATCCCAGAAGTAAAGTCTCCAAGTTAAACTGGCACATTATCCACTGGTGTAAAATGGTGCATCTCCATGGACTTGAATGAGCTCCCAAGCATTTGCTTACGACTTTCGAGATCCCACCTGCATGCACACGCTCTCCCTAATTTCATCTAGAACAGAGAATTCATCCATCACCTAGTCATCCATTAATCTGTCCACTGTGTAAACAATCAGAAATAAGAGGACCTGTGTATTTATTACACATTCCTGAATAAGTCATGCCCAATATCTAGGACAAACAATATACTAAACCCTAAAGAACCCTTTGAAAGTTTTTTGCCTGCTGGAGACAACAGTGAAAGAGTAACATGATAGAAAGGGAACAGTAAATCATTCATGAGAATGGTTAAAAACAAACTGTGGGGAGGTACAGCAAAACAACACTGAAAACAGCCAGTGTAACTCTTCTCGAGTATCTCGTCTTTCAGAGGCTGGTGTGGTTGTGAGCAGCTTTAAAAGTCCTACTTTGTGAACTTTAGTGCAGAGAAGACATACCACATACAAAATCCATGGAGAACTGCACAGCCGTAAGTTACAGCTTATTCAGATGCCCCATGTCTACATCAGGCACTGAAGCAAAAATGTTACTGTGCTTAAAAGTATTTGTGCAAATAAGGCTTAACTTAACAAAAAGGCATGTTAAGGACATGAGTGAAGTCAGTATAAATTAGACTCCCAAGGGCCGAATAATGCTTTATACCAGTCATCTCACTTAAATGCACACAATGACTTTGGAATCCTAAAATCAAGTTCTGAAAGACTCACATTGTCAAAATGTTCACAGCTACCACCTAATGTAATCCAGTGGTTGGTACCATAGTTTCCTAGATGAGTGTCATAGCCACAAATCATGTTATTAGCATTTATTTTAGATCCCTTCAACTCTGTGAAAATGCCTGTTTCAGGAAAGCTTGTTTCCCAAAACTATCTCAGGTAAAAGGCTCAAAACCAATCAATGCAGACAAGATTTGTTCTTAAAGATCCTTGCACTTCAAGGCAAAATTCAGCCTCCATTATGCATTTGAGCATTCACTGACCCAACTGTGTATCTTAAGGCCTTTCAAACACTGATTTTAAAAGCAGTTCAAGGTGGTACTATCCTTGTGAGAAATTTCTGCCTTCAGTGTGTCTCCTGGGTTGATCTCAAAAAGAAAAAATCTACATTATAAAACCATGCTAGGCTACAGTCAACACTATGTTTGACCTGGATTCACATTTGAGGGTATTTTTAGCCTTGTTTCTTAAACAAGCAAGATTCATGCGATCGTGGTGTATGTATCTATGTGTATGTATGCACCTGCCTGTCTCTTCAGCCCCATCTACCTGTTCCTGAACCGCCTGGATAATTCCAAATACACTGACTGACAGGTACATGAGGCATGGGTAGATGGGTAGAGTGAGTCACTATTAGTGCTTTGAGTCAGCTCTTATTAGCCATGACAGAACCCCCATAGGCCAAAACCACACTTAACTGATTACACCACTCTTGGAAACCATGCGTGTTATCAGCTATTTTAATATTGCTACTAGTCTATGTAACATGCTAAGCATACTTAACACTTGGCATGTGCAAACCATAGAACAAAGTTTCTGCCTCTATTTTCTTATTTTAAGTACCACTCTTTTTTTTTTTTTTTTTTCTGTTTGGCAAATAATTTGCTTTAGTAACATAAATATTTGAGCTGCAAACCACCAGAGCATTCAAAGACTTTGGCACTGCACTTCTGTCATGTATTATTTGCTTCATTACAAAAGGTAATCCCTGTATTTTTATTGAGGCCTGCACCAGCTGTACTCAAGCTCAAGGCAGAACATATGAAACAAGCAGCAAATTATGAATTACAACATACAAATTCACATTATCCACTACAAAACCTATAGTGCCCTGCAAAATACCTTTAGTGTTTCAAGAGAGGCAACTCTGTAGCGGGTATAAAATCAGACTTTGGAAACAAAACTTTTCCTGCTGTATGTGTAGCTGTCTGTTTCTAAATGTATGGTTCTGCCCTCCAGGACAAGCAGCACCTTCGAAGGTTTCGTTCTGGAGAATATGAAGATCTTCCTTTGACTTCAAAACAGACTTTTCCTTTGCTTTCAGCACAAGCATCAGGGATACCTTTTCATCTACTAGAGCTGCCAGCAGAAGCACAAATGTAATCCCTAGCTGGGCCTCAGTACTGCCTCCAGACCCCAGCTCTCACAGCAATGCTCTCATATTATTCTAAAGCAAAGAAACTCCTCCATACTAAAATGAGCACGACAGAAGAGCAAAACATGCTGTAACCAGCAGTGCGGGCACCTAGAAACCAGCTCTGCAGCCACACTGGTTCTGCCCACAGGAGAAGGACTTTGAGAGCATTTAAGATCTCCAAGGTCTCCCTAGCCTTGGTGGAGGTTCTGGAGACAGGCTTTCAAAACCAGGGGCTACCACACCTTCCTCTTAGGAAAAGTAGAAAGCCAATAGGTAACTAAGCACTCATTTCTACCTTTTTTACTACTTAGAGTTAACATCTGCTGGGAAATCAATACTGATACTCACAGCATTATCAGAGGCCAAAGAAAATGGATGAGAGAGAACATACGTATACGTGAAGGTGCTGGAAAAGCACATGATAGCTGCTGAGGACCTGAGCAATTTTTTTAATGAAATGGAAATCAAAGCTTAAGTCACTAAAACGATACTGGAAAAGAGATTTAACTTAAGGCACAAGCAGACAGATTTTGATGTCTGAAGCCTGGCTGTGACAAGTAGCAGGGAAATGTAAATGCAGTGGTTGCTAATGGGCATAATGAACAGGCAGGCAGCTTTGACAGCATGTTCTCAGCTGGAAGCTATATGCTCCAGGGACTCCTTATCTTCTACATCCACTTCTTTCAGCAGCCATACAAATGTAGCAGGCAGATTCGCCAACCACAAGCATGCAACTGCTGGATAATGCTAGTGGTTGCCAGTTAGGCCCAAAGCCAAAACTGCTACCTGGACAAACTGAGGAAACCTGGCTTCTTCAATTCCTGCCACCAACACTTCCACATACTGCTGAGACACACAGAGAAAAGACAGCTCTCCAAGCTGGGGGCATCCCTCTTTCACAGGGGATGTGAAATGTGGTCCAAACTGTGATGTGCTGACTTAGCCTCCCGACTGAACTTCCACCCCATCTGCACTCTTCATTTGTTTCTGTGAGTTTGCCTTGTTTATGTGCCTCTTTAATCACAGACAGCTTGGTTTTATTTGCTCAAAAGGATGTTTTGTCTTTTCATCCAAACAACAACTGCCTGCAAAACTCCCAACAGACTCCTCCCACAAAGAACCAGCCAAGCACAATGCCAAATGTAAAGGTACACTATTGAAAAATTACCAGCACAGAAAAATACACACAAAGCAAATCGATGCGTTCATGTTAAAAAAATAAACACCATGATGAAAATCCATGGTATACTAGCAGACACAGCGAGACCACTCAAATGGCCATTGAGTACATGCAGCCTGATAGCCCAAACACCACCTTTTCTAATGCACTGCTGAATATATGCACTGCTTAAAATTCAGCGATTCACACAACCTTTAGCCCTTCTCTCAGCCCATGTGGTCAGGCATTACTCAACTGCTCAGAAAGCTTGCTCGTCCTTCCAGATATACCAGTTGGTGTAAGAAAATATACATTACTCCTATGATTTGAAAAGGGTATTCCAGCAAACACACATCCAGAAGCTCCCACACTAAGCAGCACTAACTGGAAAGCCAGGCCCAGCACCCCCTCAGCACTGCTCCCCAACCCAGCCAGCCTCTACTCATCTCCCATACTGCATCCCAACAGGGAACCCTGGGATACAGAAAAAGCATCCTTTTCCCTTAGCATTTACAGCAATCAAACGCTAGTTTAGGTTCTGCAGAGAAAGCTGGTTGCTTCTCCTTGCTGAGGCGCCTCCCTTACATAGGCAGACACACACTGGAGAGCAGGAGGGAGGGTAGGAGGGAGCCTCACCTTGTCTACTAGGATGATAACAACAGATTTGGGGCAGGGCCTGCCTCGTGCTGCCAGCTGAACACTGAGCCCTTTCAGGGCACTCACACCCAAACAATAGCTGGGAGATTTTAGCATTTCTGCACAGTAATAGAAGCCACAAAAATAACTACCATAAATAATGCCCATATGTGTATCTAACATCATGCACTTGCTCTCCTTTTTTCCCTGTTTACTAACTCCTGAACTAATAATACTAGCCAACAAGAACCATAATGTTACAGAGCATGGAAAGTAAGGCATTTGACCAGGTGAGTCTCCCCAAAATGAATACTGGCAGACAGCAGTGAACGTGGAGTTCCTGAACAGCAAACCCAGAATTAACCTCTGCTCTTGCTACTGATCAGTGTCTAGTGTCAATCCTGATGGATTTTGGACTCATGCTTCCCAAAGGTCGCATACTCAAACTTGGCATGTAAATAATTAAGCTTTCTTTACACATTGCCAAGATAGCAAGAAGAAAGGCTATTGCTAGTCAGGGTTCGGTGCAACTGTCCATGACCTTGGCCCTCCTTCTACCTTCTTAAATTACTGAAATTACAGCCAAAGCGTGAAGATGGCACAATGAGAATCAGTTACTCAGATGCTAAAGGTCCCTGCCTGCACCGGACAAAACAACAGCTCTGAACCAGGCACTGGGAGATAACATGTACAGCTTACAGCAGAGAAAAAACATTCTTCAAGGGCAAGGTTATCAAGTGGGTATTGAAATAGGGTCATGTTTATAGTCAACCACATCACTAATAGACAACAAGCTTGCTGAAGAATAAATCACAGACAGGACACAAAGTTGTCTATCAGAGAATATAAACACACGTAACTACAATGCCCAGTTTTGAAGATTTACATCTTAAATATAGACATATATTAAGACTTTCAATAAAATTCTTGTTCTCCTGCATTATCACAGGCATTGACTCTTTGTTATTTTTAATAAAAACTGACCAAGGCAACATAGAACAAACTTGAATTGTTCAAGGCTGAACTAATGATAATAAAGTATTCCTGTGATAAGGAAACGTGCCCTAAGGTCCACCGGGGAAAACTTCCTATTCTCAGACACGAAACCACTTCCAAAATGTGACTTGCTAATGCCATTCAAAATGCCTTAACTACAAAAGTATATCTAAAACCTGCTTAGCTCTTACCAATGAAATGCAAAGCACACAAGCAGTCTGTATTTTGAAGGTCACACAAACAATGTGAACGATGAACTTCAGGATTTGTGAAACCATGACATTTTAAAGTGGGAGGAGAGGAAATATTTTTCTGCCTTGTCCAAGCCACAAAACACTAAAATGAACAAACTATAAATATTAAGAATTAGTGAAACTATTTGGGATCCAACATTTAATATTAACTATTCTGGTGAGAAAAAATCAACAAATAGGCACCAAGAAGACAATAATCCACGATTTTAGTTTGTTTTGTATAAACCAGGAAAATATCATACAATTTCATCTGGATGGGACCGGCTTTTTTGCAGAAGGAACACTACCTTAAAAGGTAACTCTTTAACTTAATGATGTCGATTTATATACTACATAAACTACATATACTATATAGTTACTCATTATGTCGAACAGCAGCAAATCCAGGGTCTCATTTCCCTTTTGCTGCTCAATAAAGTGCTGTTGGCAGCAGTATGCTTTAACACTTGTGATTTATTAACCTCATAGGTGCTGTAGCATGGAACTAAAGCCACAGAAGGCATTTAGCAAGCCATACATGCTGTGGATTTTCAGAGGAAAGGAGTTCCTGCGGTGCTTTTCTTGCCTCCCACATTTTTATGACTTTTTTCCCCTCATGGTAAATGCCAAAGCCTCACATATTTTGGAGAAGGGTCCTTATTTTGCCCTAACCCTCTTTCTCATGTTTTACAAAGCGTTGCCATGTATTTATGACAGAGACATTTAACATATACTGCAGAATTTTTAACTTTTTCAAATGCAGACAGTGGAGTCCAAGACAGAGTCACATGATGTTTTAGAGGATGGTGTCCTGGCCACAAAGACTTGCTGTTCCATAGGCTGGAAAGAGACTATAACTGGGGCAGCAGTCCTCACACAGGAGGGCCTTGTTAGACAGCACCGAGACGTGCACATTTACCTCTGGTTGCTCCAGCTGAGAGAACAAGATTTTTATTGTCACTTGTCACAGTAAGTGTTCATAATGATAGCTCAGCTTTTATGATTTCTAGAAAACCTCATTTATCAGTCACCTTCATATCTGAATGCAGTACTTTTGCATGTCACACCAGAAATGTTCAAGATGTACTTAAAGGTTCAAGAGGAGGGGTGCTTCCTTTGACCACATCACATTAACAAAGTCAGCCGGGAAACCTGTTTCAAAACTAACTTCAGGCAGGAAGAGATTTCAAATGTATGACATTATTTCATTTCACTACTAGTTTTCTCTTCCTTCCCTCTCTTTTCCTCTATACACCCACACAGCCATCAAGCTTTACATTATTCAGTAAGACACAGTGATAGGAATTGAGGAGTTCCTGTTGGGGAGTGCTTATAGGGGTAAGACAGTTGGCTCATCACTCAATTGATGAAGTCAGAAAAAGTTCTTTGCCACTTGAACAGTATTCGCACTCTAAAATGTCCAAAATACATAACTCCTGTGATAC
Source organism: Strigops habroptila (assembly GCF_004027225.2). Taxonomy (NCBI): domain Eukaryota; kingdom Metazoa; phylum Chordata; class Aves; order Psittaciformes; family Psittacidae; genus Strigops; species Strigops habroptila. The sequence goes on along the minus strand of NC_046358.1, from coordinate 22,317,464 downwards.
TGGAAGAGTTAAGACGGAATAAGATGGGAAAGAATAGAGCAAAGGGAAAAAAGGAGCAAATTTTTCTGCTTTTTAATTGAATGTAAATCCAAATATGTATTTCATCCAGGGTCCCAATTTAGCAAAAGAGGGCTGGCAACATGTTACATTAAGAATAGAGAGGATATACACATGGTGATTGCATCATCCTTCACACAGTAACCCAAGCACCCAGAGCTACCCGAAGCTGAGTCTTTATGAAACTAAATTTCCATTAATAGGCTCTTTTCTGCACCCTGAAATCAGGCTGTACAGGAAGAACGCAGCTTATTCACCAACGTAATTGATTTTAATTATTCTTAATGCAGTCGCTCCGATGTCCCGCATTCAGTCATTGCCGACCTCTTCCGAGGTGAAACCCACTCGGACTTGCATCCCTACAGCACTGCAGGCTCTGCCTCCATCAGGAGCGCGGCTTCCTACGCCTCGCCCCAGCCCCGGCCGGCCGCGGGCTGATGAGCTCCCCGGCTTACTCCGCGCCGCCTGCGTGCTGTAAGCGAGGCAGGGAGCGGGACTCGGGCCCGGCCCGCACGGGAGGGCCCCTCGAGACCGCGGGGCGCCCTGCTCGCCTCCCCAGGAAGGACAGCGGCCCTGCGGGGAAGCGGCGGGGCCCCGCCGTGCCGCAGGGGCGAAGCGGCGCTGACCGCAGTGGGGTCGGGCCGGCCGCAGGGATAGATGGAAGCGGAATGCGAACAGGTGAAGCGCGATACGAACTGCCCCGCACCCGGCCCCGGCCGCACTGACTCAGCCACCGCCGCCCCTCCCCCCGCCCCGCGCTCTCTCGCGAGACTCGGCCGCTGTAGACGCGATGTCCTTTGGGGCACTGCCGGGGGGAGGGCAGAGGGGGAGGGAGGCGAAGCCAGGGGCGTCCTGATTGATAGCGGTCGCCGCCAGTGGGTGGAGGGGACGGCGAGGCCTCAGCCAATAGTTTCGCCCCAAGGCGAGCAGTGAGTCAATGGTGGGGCTGGGGGGCGGGGCGCGCCGCTGGCTGATTGATCCCAGCTTTGGCGTTGTTCAGTCAGAGCGAGAACATTCTAGAGGTGAGTACGGGGCAGCCATTGCTGGGGTCCCATCAGCCGCCCCCTTCTGCCTGAGCTGCGCGCTGCCCGCAGCCTCTCCCTCCCCCCTTCCCTCTTATCCCCCCTCCTCCTCCTCCCTCTCCTCACAGGTGCCGCCACTAACGATGCCCCTGATTGTGTCTTGCCCGCAGATTGCCCGGCATTGCTGTCCCTGCTGATACCGCCCGCCTCAGGACGCCGGGACCCGGAGGCTGCGGCGTCCGCCTCCGCCTCCCTCTTCGTCTGGATATAAGCGCCCCAACGGCCTCGTTCTCCTCGCACACTCGGCTTCGTCGCAGCCCGGGGCGAGCAGCGTTGGGTTTATGTCTTTATTGGACGAAAACGGTAAGTATCGGCGCTGGGCTTAGGGCGGAGTAGGGTGGCTAGGATTGTGAGGAGGATTTGGGTGCTGGGAAAGGGGGGCCGGGTGGGTGCCTTAGGTTAGTCTGGGGCGTCGGGTTGTCGGTTAAACGGTGGCTGGTGGGAGAGACTGTTTGCAGCGAATGGTCCGGGACCTTGCTGGGAGGGGAAGAGAAAGTGGGGGGGGTGAAGCGAGAAATCTGAAAGCCCCAAAGTTTCAGTTGCACCCGTTGGCTGGATTTTTTTGTTGGGATTTTTTACATTTCTTTAAATTATTTTCCTCCTCCCGCCCGCCCCACCTCTCCCCCCCCCCCCCCCCGCCATGCGATGAGACAAGATGGCGGCGGCCGGGCCGCACCTCCCCGCGCTGTGGGCGGGCGGGGAGGGGGCGCGGGGGGGGCTGTGGCGCAGTTAGACGCGCGGCGCGGGGGGGGAAGGAGGGGTGCTGCTCTGCCAAGGGTTAGCCCCGGGGATTGGGGGGGGCAGCCGCGGAGCGTCCCCCTCTGCCGCTGGAGAGCGCATGTGTGGCTGGGGGTGACTTCCCCCAGCTCTTCCAGGGCTGACTCAGTGCTTAATTGCTGCATTTATGACTCATCACAGGGCAGAATGGGGCGGGGAAATGGTGCTTTGAAGCAAGGAGTCTGTCTGCTTTCCCGCTTTTTCCTCTGTGCGTAGCATATGGGGGGGTGGTGCTTGGGATGAGGTGTCCTAGGGACCAGGAGAGGGAGCTTTAGTCGACAACAGACAAAAGCTGTAATCTGGAAGGAGGGGAAACGGCATGTTCTTTCTGAAAGCTCATGCTTGGTCACCGAGATACCTGCTTCCTTCATGCTTATTGCAAGCACGTGGTCTGGTTATATGGTGGCTCTTTTTAGACATCTTGGGAAAGGAAACCTCGTGCTTGAAAGGAAGCTTGCAGTGTACTTTTTGCTGAGGAAGGGCAAAAATGCATCTGGACTAACGTAGAACACCAGGCACGTACAAATCTGCTTGCTTCTTGTGTACAAGAAGCTGTAAATCTGACCAGAGGCGCTTGGATCACGTGGTGCCAATAGATGTGCTCTTATGTGTAAATACCAAGAAGGCTGTTTTAATGTGTCAGCGCTTCTGTCATTAATGATAACACGATGATGTGTCAGAATAGCCATGCTGGGGTCAGAGTTGCCTGTGTAGTCAACCAGTTGTGGCTTAAGTGCTCTTGGATCTGATTATAGAGACACATGTTAATTTAAAAATGTGAATACTGCTTAAGGCAACTTTAATAATAGGATTCATTCTCCTTCCCCTTCCTCCCCCTCCTTCCTTTCCCTAAGAAATCAACTGGAAAAGCTGCTGCACTGCTCTGTACCTCTGCATTGCTAGGCTTTCTGCAGTGAGACAACTTATGTCAGACTTTATCAGGCTTATTGTTAAGTCAAAACTCAGCAGAAGCTGCTATGAGAATCCATGAGTGAGAGGGAGAATTACCTAATTTTCAACTCTTTTCCACTTTAAAAAAAAAAAAAAAAAAAAGCCATGTAAAAACTTTGTTGGGTTACAGATGCTGCTCCTTCATCTTACTGTATTTATCAACATTCTGATAGACTGGTTTATGTGATTCATGCTATGATGTGGAATTTGGAACAGTTTTCCAGATGTTTCTTGTGTTTTCCTTATGCCTTGCAGCCTGAAATGTATCACATGACCCTTTTGGTGCAAGAGCTGTTGGTCTCTGTAATAAACCAAGCAGTGTTCCTTTCCCTTCCTTATTGATTGCAGCACTCCTTCAGGAGTTAATTGTACAGAAAATAGTCTTTAGCTTTTCAGTGCTTTTTGAGTAGTAAGAAAGGAAAGGGTGGAAAGCTCTGTTGTAGGTGAGGACAAGTTCTTAGCAGTGTAATTCAAGGCTGCTGTTTTCAGTTCCACAAATTGAAGACAGCCATAGCATAAATAATGTATTTTTTCTCTCTAGTTTTCACCCTAAATGTAGTCCCTTACATAGCTCTCTAGCAATATCAGGTTGGTGCGTATTAAGGAAAACATTTCTTTTCTGTTTGTTAACACTTGCAGAGCTGTTGCGCAGCCACTGGTACCTGTATTGGGGAAACATAGCATACAAGCAAGAACCTTACAGCCTCAGTGGCGAAAATTTTTTCATGTCAGAGACCGAGAACTCTTGCAGTCGTTTATGTCATCCCGTCTTCTCCAGACAGAAGATACCAAAAAACTGCAATCAAAGATCTCTTCATCTTATTGATAAAGCTACTAATAAGGCAAAATGTCTGTCAACGTCAACCGCAGTGTTTCAGATCAGTTCTATCGCTACAAAATGCCCCGTCTGATTGCCAAGGTAACTCACTGTTAGTGGTAAGTAGGTAGTGTTTCACACTGTCCCTTGGTAGAGGAGAGGTAGGCGTGAGGTAATGATGATGTTCAGCCAGTCAGAGGGCAGCGAGGATGCTTGCTCCTTTCTGTCCAGACTAAGCATACATTAGCTCTGCTAAGAAGACACACTTCAAAGTAGTATTTCAATGTAGTGAATTGGGGCATAGGTGCTGGGTTTGGCTGCTGCAGTCACTTACAACACCTTTATTTTTTTTGTCCCCTTACAGGTGGAGGGCAAAGGAAATGGAATAAAGACTGTTATAGTCAACATGGTTGACGTTGCAAAGGCGCTTAATCGGCCTCCAACGTGTAAGTAGCTTGGAGTGACACCGCATATTTTTTTCATTCTTTATGTTTGAAGTGGCAGTGCTTGGTGGCTGTTAAAGCATTAATACCATTCTTCCACGACTCATAAGAAATAAATGTGGTCATCTCAGGATGAAATAATGAGCAGAAAGAAACTATGTACTTGATGTTTAAAAAGCACAGTGAAAATGGAAGGGCAGTGCTTGATTAACTATACTTTCTTTACAGATCCTACCAAATTTTTTGGTTGTGAGCTGGGAGCACAGACCCAGTTTGATGTTAAGAATGACCGTTACATTGTCAATGGATCTCATGAGGCGAATAAGCTGCAAGACATGTTGGATGGATTCATAAAAAAATTTGTTCTCTGTCCTGAGTGTGAGAATCCTGAAACTGATCTGGTGAGTGCTCTGTCTGTATTAGTGATAGCACTGTGGAAATGCTCTGTTAGATGTTTATGGAAGTGAAGTTGATAGCTGACTTGAGTATCTATGCCCCCTTTGTAAAAGTCTTACATTTATAGCAGTTCAAAACTTCCCAGCTAAATGGCTATTTCACATACTTCGTGTCACTTCCAACAGAGCGAGTTTAAAACCTCTGGTGTTGAAATCAGATTTAGGCTTTAAATCATAATTGTTCTGTAAGTGGTGTGTTAACTGGAAGATGTTCTTTCTTGCAGCATGTCAATCCTAAGAAACAAACTATAGGTAACTCTTGCAAAGCCTGTGGCTATCGAGGCATGCTTGACACAAACCATAAACTCTGCACGTTCATTCTCAAAAACCCACCTGGTAAGTGTGTATCCTTATTTGTTGGGGGTAAAGGGAACCTCTTCAGTGTGAGTGCTGCTAATGAAGCAAAAAACCAAATTGCTTATGTGTAATTCAAATCTAAAAATACCAGTATGCTCCTAGAGTATGTTTAGGTCAGGATGAAGTATCTATGCTCATAGTTTCAGCATGAGCAGTGTCTTCCCTTGTGATCCTGTAGCCTTCCCAAGTAGGAGTATTTGTGAGGAGTTGGGTTTGCCTATGCAGAACAGATCTGAGGAGGAGGAGAGCTAGTCAACAGGAGCACATGGCAGTTTTGCCTTAATGTCAGAGTTAAGTAGGAAGCAAAAGTGAATGCTTACTGCAATGTTCTTGAACTGTGCAAGCAACACTCTGTAGCAAGCATCTAGTTGCCTGCTGCAATTTAAGCTTGCTAGAATAGAAGAGTCTAACCTATTCCAGGGGTCTCTGCTATGTGAGGTCACCTGTTATATAGACTTAGACAACCTTATGTCTTGATGATAAACAAGACTCACTGAAACTGGGTTTCCCAGTAGACACACAGCTGCCCGGAGTGTATGTGGGTATGAGTACTATATATAACTTGCTGCTGAACTTACTTGGAGATTTGGTAGAGGTGTGGTAGTGCAGGGACTTGTTTGCTTTCTCTAATTCATAGAATAAAACATTAAAATTGACTTGCAGAAAGTGGCGACACTGGTACAGGAAAGAAAGAAAAGGAGAAGAAGAATAGAAAAGGCAAGGATAAAGAAAATGGCTCTGTGTCCAGCAATGAGACGCTTCCACCACCACCACCAGAGGAGATAACTCCTCCACAGGTTGTGGTAAGTAGGAGGGAAAGCAGGGAGATAAAGGTGTGTGGTGTCTTGCTCTGATATAGAACTTTGGTGCAATGCTGACTAGCAGGGAGCAGCACTCATCTAGAAGTTCTTATTGTATCCAGAACTTCGCTGCTGGAATAGAAGTATCTTTGTGTTTCCTCTGTAGCAGCTTTATCAACTTTTCAGAAACAACCTTTGTGCTGCTTGTCAAGTGAAAGCTGCATATCCTTTAACAATCCGGCTCCCTGAACAGGAGCATCTAATGAGTGTGTTAGATAATGGTAGAACTGCTTGAGGTAACCCTGCAGATGGCTACAAACTCATGTCTAGCTTCCATTTGAAAACTGTAGTGTAGCACTTTCCCTAGGAAAAAATAAATACTTGTTTAAAAATGCTCCTCAGCTATTACTAAGCTTGTTGTAATGTTATATGAATCTCATGGTTTGATAATTATTTTTTTAGGAGGAGGAGGATGATGATGACTGGGGTGAAGACACAACAGAAGAAGCCCAGAGGCGTAGAATGGATGAAATCAGTGACCATGCAAAGAACCTCACACTTAGTGAAGACCTGGAAAGAACAGTGGAGGAAAGAGTCAACATACTGTTCGATTTTGTGAAGGTGAATAGTCTTGCGTGGTTTACTTAGCGTAGCAGCACAGCTGTAGGTGCATAAGATGTTAGTAAGGAGACTGCAAGCAAGCTGCATAAGCTTCTACCAAAGTACTGGCTCCACCACTGATGAAGGAGGAAGCAGTGCAGTGGAGTATTGATGCAGAGCATTTAAAGCTACCTCAGTAGATTTAAAGTGTTCCTGTCTTGCAGAAAAAGAAGGAAGAAGGTGTCATTGATACTTCTGACAAAGACATTGTAGCAGAAGCAGAGAGACTGGATGTGAAGGCCATGGGCCCGCTGGTTCTCACTGAAGTCCTTTTTGACGAAAAGATTCGGGAACAGATAAGGAAATACAGGCGTCACTTCCTTCGTGTAAGCACTCCTTCCTTGTGCACCCAGGGTAACAGCTGTTGGGTTGAGGTTTTGGTAGCAGCAGCTTGGCTTGTCTGGATTATTTGGTACTGTAGGGACAAAGGTTTTTTGTAGTTGCTTAGTTCTAAGCCACCCCTTAAGCTGGGGAGAACTGCTGAGAGGGATAGCAGGGCTGCTGTAAATGTTATGTCGTTGAGATGAGCAGAAGCCACAGCTGTGACTGGAGAGGGGGGGGAAAAAGGCTAATGACATCACTTGTTTTTATTGTAATTCTAGTTCTGCCACAACAACAAGAAAGCTCAGAGGTACCTTCTCCATGGCTTTGAGTGTGTGGTAGCCATGCATCAGGCTCAGCTTATTTCTAAAATACCACATATTTTGAAGGAAATGTATGATGCAGATCTTCTGGAAGAAGAAGTCATCCTTGGCTGGGCAGAAAAGGTAAGGGGTAGTATCTCACATACTATACCAGCTAAATACCTGACTGTAGCATATTGCATCTGGTTTCTCCTTTATGTGTAATAGCTTGTGCAGATGTCTTCAAACAGCTAATCTGAGGTAAGTTATTGTCTGGGAGAAACCTTTTCAGAACTGGCTGCTCAAGGCAGTGGACTGAGTTTACAGTTCTAAGTTAGGCTCTTGCTGTATGTGGGTATGACCTGATGTAAATTCCTTCAGTCTTCAGGCAGAGCCTGTCCTCTGTCTTTCAGGCCTCAAAGAAATATGTTGCAAAGGAGCTTGCCAAAGAAATCCGTGTCAAAGCAGAACCATTTATTAAATGGCTAAAGGAAGCTGAAGAAGAATCTTCCGGTAATGAAGAAGAGGATGAAGATGAAAACATAGAGGTAGGAAAGGCTCGCTTACTGCAAACTGCTCCAAGGTTGCACTGCTCTCTTTTTGTCTTGTTCCTGGGCTTACTGCATGTTTAACTGAAAGAACGCCTTGTTTCTAATGCTTTGTCAGTGTTTGTTAGAACAGCTGATTAAGAACAAGTGACTGTCTTCCTCACAGTTCAGGCCCTGGTAACAGCTTTTAGCTGTGCTCCAGCTGATTGGGGCTGGGAGTTCTTTTTGTATGTAGGATGTTTTCTCCCAGTAGTACTTACTCTTGTTCCTGGGCATGAGATCCTGCTTCCTACAGATACACATGTATGCCTCTGCCTTCCAAAGACAGACTAGTTGTTGTTTTCAGCTTGCTTGAACTTGGGTTTCCTACACAGTATTCATTCTTGTGCTGGAAGGTGCTGTGCAGTGCATTTCGGAGTGTGTTAAACAGCTCATGGCAATAGACAGGAGGGCTGTTGTACAGGCGGGTGTTGCAGCTCCTCATGTTAAAATTAGTGCTCATGTCAGTACGTGCCGTAGTAAAAGTGTCTTGTCTCCACAGGTGGTGTACTCTACAACTGCCAGTGTACCTAAAGTTGAAACTGTGAAGCCTGCAAACAATAAAGATGACGATATTGATATTGATGCCATTTGAAGTGATGCAGCATAGCTTCCAGCATAGTAATGCAAACTTCTCTGCGTTTTCTGCCAGAAGTGTGACTTGTATGTTCACAAGCTGAAATGGCTTAACATCCTGCTACTCTTTGTACTCTAAAATGTATCTTTTTACTGTGACTGGTCATGTGTAACTAAGCCTAATACCAAGGAGTCAGCACGTCAGTGGACTGATCTAGTTTGCAACTGGCATGTTCTATTTTGTTTTTCTAACTTGTGTTGGACACATACTTGGAGCACATTTATACCGTTGTGGAAATAAAGGATTTGGTTTTGGTCAATCTTCATTTGTGACTCTGAACGCCCTTATTTCTCTTCCAAGTAAGTATTTGCACAACTTGGTGAGATGTGCAAAGTTGGGGGGGAAATGATAAACGTCAAGACAATCTCTTGAATGAGACAAAAAATAAAAATAGCCTTAGCTTGAGGCTGTTGCAAATGTTGAGATTTGAAACCTGGGCAAGAAGCAGGTGTTGGGTAATGTACAGAGCTACAAGGGCCAGCTCCTTAAACAGAAGCCAACTCTCTCTGGATTCTGATCTTTGCAGGGTTTGTTTTTGTTTGGGTTTTTTAACAAGGATTTCCACAGGTTTTTACTACATGAGTTGTTGGTTTTTTCTCTGAGGTTTTTGACAGTTCCTGTGGCAGCCTCATTTGGGGTGGGGAGGGGAAGGGCATGATCTGGTGCTTTGAGCACAAGAGTCCCTGAAGCTGACCTGCCGAACTCTGGAAGTGAGTCTTGTAGAACATAAATGGCAGCATGAGGTAGCAGAGTCCTTTAGAAACCGCAAAAAGGCAGACTGAGCCCATCTAAATGGGGAAACTGGTGTGACATGGTGAGTGAGCAGCAGGGGTTGGCTCAGGAATGTGGGTCAGTATGTGGGTTTGCGGAGGGTGTTATTTGCCCTTCGCACCACCTGCTCTGGAAAACCGGGGGTGGTAAGGGTGACACTGGGTTTTTTCATTGTTGTGAGGTTTGGCATTAGAAGTTTTGAGAGATGGAGGCTTCAGTATGCAGGGAGCTGTGTTTTCTGGCCAGGCTGTTTGACATACAGTTGGATGAAGAAGATTGTGTTTGCTAGTTACAATAGTGATGGTGACTTGAAGTTGGTGAGTACAGCAGGGGTGTCAGTCTGTGAAAGTGCAGTTGTGTTGTAGGTGACCCTGGTGTGAAACCGTCACTTGGCACTAGCAGATGTGGCAAATGGCCTTAGATGGGGTGAAGCCATGAAGCATTTGAAAGTGTTCCTTTAGTTTAATTGGTGGTCACTGCAGAAGTACAGAACAATGGTTTTTAATTTAAATACAGCTTTATTCCTGACTTCTTTTAAAGAAAATTTGCTCTCCTTTCTCCTTCAATTTCAAAAGTAATTGTCAATTTTCATGCTTGTTGAGAACCCGGAAGATGGATTAATAATCCCTGTGTGACCTCCCAGGAAGGCTCCTCTTGTGGTGCAGGCACATGCCTCTCTCTGTAGCAATTCTGAGCATACCATTACAGGCACCTGCCTGCGAGGCTGGAATGTTGAGATCCTATCGAAAAAACCCAGTGTAGTACAGATGGAGCTGCTGACTTTTGCCTGGTACTGCTGTGGAAAACTGGGCAGCATTTAGTTCATGTGGAGACTAGAACCTGTGGAGCTTTCTTAAAGCAAAAGGCTAGAACTTGAGGGGTGGTGTCAAGCTCAACAGGGAAGGGAAGGGTTAAAAACACCATCTAGTAGGAGGCATAGTTTCAGCCCTGGGTGTTCTGTCTGTGTGTATCAGCTGTTTGGGCATTGGTGATAGCCAGAAAGTGAAGTCATTCACCAGTGTCACCCATGGACTGGGAAACAAGACTTACCAAATAGTGCCTTCCTGCTAGTTGCCTGTTGCAGTGGGAGGTGGGTGCTTGTACCTTGGGTGAGTTCTCTGGGCAGGTGGTTGAGTTGGCTTTGCCTTTCTGAGCAGAATTCCTGTTTGCAGAGGGGTTAATGAGAAGCTGTGCTCAGCTGCTGTGTGGAATGCTGTGGCTCCTTAACCGTTGCTCTGGCGTGTTCTCTGCAGGGTGGGCAGCACCCTCTACTGATCCTTTGAGCCTGGTTCTTAGCTGGTGTAGGTTGCTGGTGTAGGTCAGCATCATTCACCAGAATAATCATTTGCCCTGTGCTGAAAGTCTGCAAATGCAGCCTTGCAGATCCGGCTCATAGCTTCTGGTCACACCCTAGAGATGGCTTCTGTCTGAATCATGTTTTGCATGGTGTTGGCTGCTACCAGCTATGACACATGGTGATGTTCCATTTGGTGTGTAGTTTCATTTTAGAGCAGACTTGATCATAATTGCAGGGTGCCAGCAGAGGGGATAATCTCTTTTCCTACCCCAAGACCTAGTGATGAGCAGGACAGACCTGTTCCTCCCAGGAGGGAGCAAGGAAACAAAACCACCAAAGAAAAATCTGTAGGCTCAGTGAACTGATGATGTCAGCAAAGCTGTATGATGGTGGTGGGAACGTGCAGGGAGTGAAAATACTCTTGTAGGTAGTAGCTCACAGGTGGATTAAGTATTATAAAGTGGTACCCTAATATTCAGATGGGGGGAGATCTCTAGAAGCACTGAGACCACCACTAACTCCTGGCCCTGAGTCATATTTCTCACCCTACCTTCACACACATTGCTGTTTTTAACTCGGATCCTTGACTGAGGATCCCACCAGCTAATAGAAATGAGTGTTCATGAGCATTTCTTTAGGGAACGAAAAAGTCTGACTTAAGTTTCCTGAGTCTTTGAATTTATTGCTGCTGCTATCTGATGAAAGTAGAAAGTACATCTTCAACATGTAACTTGGTGTTAAGATACAATCTGTTCCAAGCTTCAAAGAGACTCCTGGCACGTGGAAGGGAAACAGTAAGTGTTGGGTGATTTCCCTCGCTTCATACCGTGCAGTCTCTCTTTAAAAACCTCAGTGTGAATGCTGTGATTTGGCAGCTGGAAGGTCTAGTGGCAGGTCCATCAGCCTTAGCTTCACAAACCTTCATCGCCCTCCAGGAGCCTGCAATCAGGAGCTTTACTGCAGCTCAGCAGCCTTCATCAGGGGCTCCTCTTCGTCCAGCACAACGGGGAGCTTCTCACCTGACAGCTTTGCTCGGGGCAGCATCACGAGCAGATGAAAGGAGCTCAGTGGCTTCAACCAGGGTTTGAAATCCTGGTGGTTGTTGTGGGTATGAGAAGTAGAATTGCCTGGTTTTATTTTCATTAGTGGGCGCCTAAAAATTGCCATTAGAGGCCAGGGCCTCACTCAGCTGGGTATGCATTATATAAAAAGATGCTCTTTGCTCCTGGGGGTGTACAGCTCAGGCTTGTAGTGAGGCAATAACTAAAGATAAAGGGAAAGCAATTTGAAGTGGCTGCAGGAGGCATAGTCATGTGCAGAATACTTTTTATTTCCCCTTGCTGTGCTGGCGGCTGCCCCAGCCCATGTAACTGCAACGTGACGCTCCCAAAGAGGTCAGCTTTTTAAACAGGGTGCATTTTGCTCTGCGAGGTCACTTGTGTGAAGCATTACCATGAGGCTTTCATTCTTCCCTGCTAAGATAATCCTTGCTTTTTGGGTTGAGATGCTCGCTGAAAGATCCCAATCTCCACCCAAGACAAAGGGCTCACTTGATTTGTCACTTGCAGGTGTACCACAGAGTTAAGAGCTGATTTATAACTCAAACAGTGCTTAGTATGTGGGTGCATTCCAGTTGTGCAAGTTCTGAACCTTGATGTTTGAAAAGAGGAGGTATCACTGAAAAGTAGTTAATTAGTGATCTGGAATGAAGCTGTCCTTTCATTTGAGAGCTGCTACAGGGTAGTAATAAAGATCACAGCAGCTCTGGGCTCCCAGTGAAAGCAACGAATGGAAATGGCAGGGAGAGATGGAACAGAAGTAGTTGACCCACCAATTAGTCTTCCAAACTGTGCCAGCTATTTTCTTCTCAAAGGAATTACTCCAAAAGAGCCTTGGAGTGCTGTTGCTGAAGATTGACTCCTTGGCATTCGGTAACACCACTGAACCGTGAAGATGTGGAACAGAAAACCCAGAACTAAAAATAAAAAGCAGTTTGAAAACAATGTTCTTCAAAGCCTTATCTGTGAAACTCTCCTTGCATGCTTAAATCTCAGCATTGTTGTAGCCATTGGAATTACTTTCATGCTTGACATGCTGCTGGTGTTGCCTATGTTGTTCATTTTGAAGACAACCATCTTGCTGCACAGAGGTGTCAGTGTGTCTCCAGACTTGGAATTGTCAAGGAGCTCTTCTGGGGATGCTGACCAGCTTTCCCAGGATGTCGCTTCCCTACTTCAGTGAGGACCAGCACCAAGGTATCTTCACAGCTTCCTTAGAGCTGTTCCAGTTGAATCCATCAAGGACATGGCCCCAGCACTCAAGTGATGCTGCCTTCAATTCAGTAAAATGCTGCTTAAAAACTCCTCAATCTTTTTCAGAGGAAAAAAAAAAAAAAAAGTCTTCAATATCTTGGGTTAGCAACCAAAAAAACAGGGGTTCACCTGATCATTGTCAGGTTCCTCCCATTATGGTGTCAGGGAAATCCAATAAATGTTAAACTATCTTTTCTGGACATCAGTTTTCCTGCTGGCATGTGCTTCGGAGTTGGTGCTTATATATTTATATCCCAGCAAAAAGCTGTGTTTCCATGAATGGGATGCTATTACCTTCCATCGTGACAGGGCAGGTCCGGGGTGAAGCCAGGTCAGTAAGGCAAGGCTGGGATCAGCAAGGCCAGTGGCTTGCATGGGTTTGCCCATGCACGTACTCAAGGTTTACAAGGGTCCCAGCTCAAGTGCCACAATGGGGAGACCCCAGACTGGGCTTCCCCCAGCTCTCTCACACTGCTCCTTCCACATCACTCAGCACCAAGGTTACTCAGCTGCACCGTATTGGAGCCAACATTGACCACAGACTGCCACACACTTGCAAGGAGGAGGAAAAGGGGGCCAAGCCTGTTCCCGCTCCCAGGATCCTGACATTTTCTGAGGCTGGAGCTAGAAAGCGCTCCTTTTCCACTGCTAATCTTACCTCATTACCGTGGTGCCAGACACATTTCTTGCACAGAATTTTCTTTCTCAAGGGGGGAAGAGATGATGCAAATCTGGTCTGAGCCTAGGGACACAGGCATTTCAGCCAGACAATGGACATAAGGGAAGTATCAGGTTCATGTGGGTGTTGTATTATTCTCTCTGAATTTTTGCTTGGTACTGATTTTTATATCTATTTGACATCAATAAAACCCAGCGAACAGCACTGACGTCAATGGAGTTTGGCTTTGTATCTATGCAATTAAAGTAGAGAGCTGGCATCTTTAAAAGAAACATTAAGAAAGAATATTTCCCCACGAGAATCCTATCCCTGTGTTGTCAGGGAATAGTTAATGAATTATTTCAGTAAGAATAAATAAATAATAATCAGTCTTATGGACAAAGTTATAGATATACAAATTGGGAACAGAGTAGTTCACATAGGAAAAGACTAAATAAAGGAAGAAAAGTCTAAATAAAGAAACTAAGGGTTTTTCACATGGCCTCTGATGTTGGGAAACCTGGTTTTAAAGGCTTCCATTTCCATTGTTCCTTCATTGTTCCTGTGCTCATAGCCTCAGCTGGTGGTCCCAGCTGGATGTGCTGTGGGGCTCATGGTGGTTATGGTTGGTAGGCAAGGATGTTCAGGGGGGAAACTGGATGCAGGAGCACAGCTGTGATGACAGGAAAATACTGCTCTGTGTGGGGAAAGTCATGGGATTTTAAATAACCTCTTTTAGATTCCTATTTATCACCTGACGTTTAATCCAGGAGTTTGCATTCTCTGTGCATTCTCCACTGCAGAAAGGGCACTTTTAAGGAAGAAGTCATTGAGTATCAGTGGACTTTTTACAAAATCCGAAGAACCAGTTTAAACAAATGGTGTCAGCCAGGTCCCAGGAGGTTGGATCCATGAGGTAACCGCATCCACTCGGGCTGCTGTCAGGAACACACCACCTCCAGAACAGCGAAGTCCCTGCTGCAGTGGAGCAGTACAGAAAAAGGGAAGCAAAACCTTTCTGTGAGGGAAGCAGGCTGGATCCCACTCAATGGAGGTCACTCAAGAACACCACCTTCACCTTGCAGCCAAATGGAGGAGCCAAAGTTTTTATTAAGTAGCACAACTTGCTGAAGTCAAGAATCCAGGGGTGAAAAAAACGCCATAAAAAGTAGTAACATGTAGGCAGAACTACTGTGTGCTCTCATGATGATTAAAATAGAGTGGATGGGAGGTGATGAGTTTTCCTAGCCAGCTCCTGCTCAACCTGACGCCAGAAGACAAGAGGAACACACTTGACTTTGGCAAAACAAACGCCATAGGAAGCAAGAGGTGCTCACGGAGCCCCTGGAGCTGCACAGCCAGCCTCTCCCCACTAACCAGTCCTGGTGAACCTCCTCACTTGCGCAGACCTGGAGATGCTATCAGTTTTGCATGGCCAGGTCTGGGTGTCCATCTGCCCAGGACTGGTCCCTTGGGCAGGGCGGGCTGGGAGGGAGGCACCAGGGGAGCTGAGCTTAGCACCACGCATATGGCTGGCTGCATCCTGGTCCAGGTCAGTGAGCAGTAAGCTGGGAGGTGAAGGTGACCATAGTACGTGGGTGGTGGAGGAGTGAGAGACCAGTGAGGCCTGCCTGCTCGGTAACACCAACAGGCTCGTCCCCGGCAAGGGGGTGGTTTTATCTGAATCATCAAGGCGAACTGAGTGTTCCTGGTGGGAGGAGAAGTGGGAGAGCAGGTACCTGTCTGTCGTGAGAGCCTTCTCTGGGGGCGTTTGGTGAAGTGCACCAGGGAGCTGGGAGCTTCACGAGCACAAGGCACTAACTGCAATTTCTTTATCTTACAAAGTCTTTCATGATATCGTCGCTGCCTTTGTTCCTGTTTTTTCTCGGCACCAGGGGGTGGAACTGAAGGCAGAAAGGAGCAGTGGTATCACTAATACCAGAAAACCTGTTCTGCAGGAAAAATTGCACATGTGTGCGGGATGGGGAAGGAGCGGCTGCACTCATGACACAACCTGCCCTGCACATAGCAGGCCGGGAGGGTGGTGGGGGATGACAGGCATCTTCCTCTGCCATGCCCCTTTCCCACGAACCCATACTCAGCCCTGGTTCACAGACGCTGGCTGCTGTTCAGGGCCTCACTCAGTAACCTGCAAGGAGTTACTGGAGGGAATGGCTCCTCCTGGATTACTCCATGGGACTTGCTCTGCTTTGGTGGCCAGCAGACTCTGCCTTGGTCCAGAGCTGGCCAGTGGGGGGTGGGATTTTGGTGTCTGCAATGGAGATAGCTGTGGCTGTCAGAGGGTTGATACATGGAGAGGTCCATGCCTGTGGAGGTACCTGCGTATCAAAGAGGCCACCAGTGCTGGGAGTTTTCCATGACCCCCTTTCCCTCCCTAAATTCCGTTTCTTATCGGCAGCAGAGACCCGCTCCCCGCACGTCCCCAGCCTGCAGCACGGCAGAACCTGCCCGAGGATCCTAGCTGGGGCTGACCCTACTCCCTCCAGCGCAGGCACACACGTGTGCGGCCCCTCCGACACGACCCGCTGTGGGACGCAGCCCGGCAGGTGGCGGGAGGGGACCCGGACCCGAGCCCCGGCACCCGCCTGCCCGGGGCTGTCCGCGGAGCGGGGCCGGGCGGTGCGCGGTTCCCGCACGGACCCCCGGCAGCCGCGCCAGGGGGCGCCCGTGCGCCGGCGGCACCGCCCGGCCCCCGGCCCGGCCCTAGGCCCGGCCGTACGCGTCCTGCGGCGGGAACGGACGGAGGGACGGAAACCGGGAACCGAAGAGAAGGGAAGGGAAAGGAAGGGAAGGCGACCAGACACCTAATAATCCTGTCCCTCCCTCCAGTTTTCACACTCCTGAATATTTTCTGGCTCTGGCTCTGCTGTGATTGCTCTCCCGTCTCCCAGCACCCACAAGGCTCACGGCTCCATCTGCATCGTTTCGCTGAATAAGTGCAGAATGCTCTGTGCTGGATGGAAGGGGTGTTCCCGGCCCCAGCCTCACACCCGGCCCTGCTGGCAGCCCCTGTGGGAAGCGGGGTCACACCTGCCAGCCACAAGGCACCAGGAGGCACGGGGAGCCTTGGGACAAGGAAGTGGCACAGTGGCCACCTTGTCACCCTCCGCTCTAGGGTGACCAAGGCGTTGCAGTGGAGAAGATGCCTCTCTGGAGGGAAACCCTGGGGAGCTGTATGATGGGGCAGGGTGTGGATGGAGGTGAGGGTGGTGGAAATAACCCGCCCCCAAAACTACTATCAAGAAAACGTTTGAGAGAGACAGGGAGAGCTACAACCACTGCATCACACACAGTCTATCAGGAGGTGTTTTCTTCCAGAAGGTATACAGTATATCCATGTTACACCCAGGAAGGACTTGCGTTCCGATACCCTTCAGCTTATGTTATACAGGATGCTCTCAAATCCCCCATCCATGTAACCTCAGTTCACATGCTCTGAGGGCAAAAGGATGCCCTTGACATTGGAGGCCATACATAGCCTGTTTACCCTTGGCAGTGGGAACAACTACCATGTCTCCACACCCAGCAGAGTGAATGCTGCAGAGTCTGGAGCTGCATCCTCTGAGCAGCTCTTGGCTGTTTCCAGGTAACGCATCTTGTGAATGAGCCGTTTCACCAGCTGTGCTTGCCAGAATGCCACGTGTGAGGGAGCTGCACGTGCAGCCGGGAGCTGCTTTGCCCCCATGGGCACCTGCCCTGTTCTGCTGGTCATCTCGAGGCTTCAACCTTTCTCCTCCAGCACAAGGACGTGGCGGTGGTGCTGGGACTCACCAGTGGCTCACCATGCAGCACCCTGCTGTCCCGTGGTCCCCCGTCCATCTGCATTCCTGGTACTTGGGATGCTGTAATTAAACACCTCTGAAGAGCTGTTAACACAAGGGGTACCCACAGCTGCAGGGAGCTGCAAAGAAAGTAAAATAAATAGCCTGCAACACCATCCAGCTCCTGCCCAGCAGTTTGAGAGGATGAATCTGAGCATCTGATTTTTTTTTCATGCTCTCCTGTGATGTTGTTTTTCTGCAAGCATGTTCACACAGAGCAAAACTTACATGAAAAGCACAATGGCAAAAGCATCAGCTGTGCAGGAGGAGAGAGTTCCCTACATGATCCTGCCTGAAGCTGCTCCTGGACAGGTTGAGCATCTTGGCTTTGCTTGGGCAGCAAGAGAGGTGGCACAGAGGTGGTGGGATGAGTTGATGGAGGCTGGCATCTGGCTGCATCCATGTAGCTCTGCCAGGCTTGGGCAGTGCAGCATCCCGCGGGGAGATCCCACGCCTCCAGCATGGATTCGCCTGTCCCCACAAGATACTGTGCCTGCTGGTGCCCGGAGGAGGGGCCCACCAAGCTGCCACCCAAAAGGCAGCTGCAAATCAGCAGTGGGTGCAAATCCACTTAGCTGACAGCTCCATGCATCACCTTAGTACCTCTGTTCATTCTCCCAGCCTTTCCTGACAGCATCCCAGAGCCAAGTAACTCACTCACCCAAGGGCTATGGATATCTCTGGGAGGCATGGATAGGCATCTCCCTCTTGCTTAGGAACCAAAGGGATGCTCCTCAACATGGTGGTTTCACAGTACAAGCAGCTGCTGAGCATCAGGCGAGCTCCAACTGGTGTCTCCTCATTCTCCATGATAAATGAAGACACCAGAATTGGGTTTTTCTCAAAGATTCCTCCCCCCCCCGTTTTCCTAACAACTTCTAACACAAGCATAGCCTGCATGTTCTGGGAGGGCTTTCAAGTGACTGCCAGACAAGTGAATTCATGTCCTTGCAGGTGTCAGAGAAGCAAAACCCTGATTGTCTGACTCAGACATGGGCAATTTCAATGTATTTGAGTTCCTCTCGCTTGATACCTCTGAGATCAGATGGGGAAAGGCGCTTGGCCCAAGTCTCTCTGGGAGGTGGGGCAACCAGAGCCAAACAGCCAGGCGAGTGGCCACCCTGGGCCTGGGTGCTGGTGCCGTCTGAAGGGACAGCGTGAAGGCAGTGCCACTCATGTCACCCATGGCAGGACAGGGTGGCTGCAGGAGGGCCCTGCAGCCCCTTGCCCTGTGCCCCAGGGCTCTCCATAGCACTCCTGCCCCAGGTGGGGCCAGCCAGACCCTGCAAACCCCGAGGGCGTCCCCACGTTTCTGAGAACAGGATATTTTTCCCCAAAGCGGGGTGTGGTGGAAGCCGGGTCTCTGCATCCCTATTTTCTTGATTCGCTCTGAATCACAGAGTCACAGAATGGTTTGGGTTGGAAAGAAATTTAAGATCATGTAGTTCCAACCCCCCTGCCATAATTAAACCCAGCTCAGAGCATTAACCCACCCCCTGTTCAGGCTTTCCCAGGCAGGTATTTTCTCAGTGCTGGGCTGCTGATGGAGACAGCAGGCTTACCCCTCCCCGCTCTGCCCCCACCTCCCCAGTCTTTGATCCCAGCAGCTCTGGAAACTAAGCTTTGAAAATACAGTGATTTCACAGACGTGTTGATTAGGCCATGAAATTCCAAGAGGCAAATGACAACCCGGCTGCATCGCCTGGCTCTGCGACGCTGGAGCTCCCCACCAGGAGACGTATTCTCATATTTTTTTTGACACATCCAGGGTGTTGTATTATTAATAAAAAAGACAGAAAGAACTTCTTAAGAGAAAATGACTTCCAAAGGAACTGCTCTTTTTTCTTTCTTTTCTTTTTTGTCTTCTCCCGTGGATCTGGAGCTTCCTTGAAGACAGCTCAGTCCTTTCTCTGTTTTGCAGAGCGAAAAATGAGGCATACATTTACCCTGGAGCAGGGACAGCCTCCTGGGCACGGAGAAAGACTCGAGGGATTTGTCTCTCCTAGCAGGCTGTTAATCAGTGTTTCCAGTTTCATAGGCAAATTGACTTAATGAAGGATGGAGAGAGGGCTGTGGACCTTCATGGTAAAAATATAACCCCAGCCTAGCAGTGCTGTGAGGACTAGATTGCCTCTACTCCACCCAGCTGGGATAGGGAGAGGACAGGCTGATGTAGCTGCCTCCACAGCAGCCGTGATGCCATGCAGTGACTCCAAGTCTTTCTTATTCAAATACCCCATAATCCAGCTTCAAAAAACAATCTTCCCCCCCACCCCCCATCTGTATTAATAGCAGTGTGCTTTTTTAAGTGCTCCTGACACTATTCTGAGTATATCATCCCAGGGTGGGAGGTGTTTGGGGGCTGATTCATCTCAGTTTTGGCACTGGGAAAGCAGGGGTTGCCCTCGGCGGGGGGTAAGCTTGGGCAGCCTTGTACTCCAAGCCTAGGGCAAGTGGGATACTGAATCCGCCCTGCCCAGCTAGTCACCACCATAGCAGCTGGCCTAGGCATGAAGGACCTTACCTACTCTTCTTTAGTTTGCATATTCAGAAATATCCAAACAGACATGGTCTGACTTCCAAACACTGAACAGAGGTAGACTCTGATAGCCTTTATCCCTGTGGACCTTGTTCCCCGCTAGCACAGAAAGGGCGAGACAATTTCTCTCTCAGTGTTGCCTCCTTTCCCTTGGTGCTGCTTAAAAATCACTCCAAAAATTAAAAGCTGATCAGCCCTTATATGTGCAGCTCATTCTGCACAACGCGCCCCTTTGGGAAGGGAGTTTAACTGGTGAGCTGCAGGACATGAGTTCTGTGCTCCCCAACACCCATGTTGTGCCACTCCTCCCACTGCTCCCACGCATGGAGGGGTCCCCAAAATGCTGGCGGCTCACCCCCCTGCAGTGTCGGGGATGCAGGCAGATGTGGGGCAGGAGGTGGGGATGTGGAGTGGGCACAGGGTGGGAGAAGGCCAAGCAGCCCATCCCTGACTGCATTCCCCTGCGGCATAATGCCGCTCTGGTCCCTCCAGCTGGCTGTTCTCAGCCATCCCATCCCCATCCCTCAAGGAGCAGCTTGCAGGTGACATCTTTGACACCTCCAGCTCTATCTCTGCACATCGCAGCTTTTCATCTCTGGCAGCTAATAGCAGAGCTGGGGGAAGGGAACCATATGCCAGAGCAGCTCGTCTAAGGCACCTTTTTACTTATAACATTACATGCCCCCCTAGCAAGAGAAAGGTTTTGACAAGCAGTTATGGCGGTGACCAGAATATCTCCCCCCTCTCCACGATGCCCATGCTGTATATGATGCTTCTGCCTCTGTGCTAGTGGCAGGAGGCAGCTCTGCGATGGACAGGGACAGGGAGAGCCGTCTCTGGAGTGATACCACAAAAAGCACAGGCTGGTGGCAGCCGGGAGCACGTGCTTTGCCAAAATCCAGTGACAGGAGTGCGGGGTGAGCAGCCGCGGCAGGGCTGGAACAAAGGCAGCGGCTGAATCAATCAGCAGGAAGAGCCACCTTCCTTCGCTCTGCTGCCTGCAGGGTGTTAGCTGCAAGGAACATCTGAATCACAGCAGCCTGGGGTAATTAGAGGGTATGAAGCTCAGGCTCCGTTCAGCTGCAGGGAAGCTCACTCCCCTCCTTCCAAGGGACACGGTAGCTCCAAGGAGCTCTGGTGCTGTCCTAATTAATGATGTATCCTGTTAATGGATGACCCTACAGTGATTGCAGGTGTCAGTCGTGGTTCAGATAGCAGCATCAAGATGATGGATTTGCCCATCGGAGGGGAGAAGGTGTCCTGACATCCTAGTCCTCTTCCAGAAGAGAGGAGGAATCCAAGGGATGGTGAGATGCTGAGCTGTCAGGTGATGCTGCCACCCTCTCCAGGTCCTGTCTGCTCCTCACTTCTCCCTCCGGGAGCGAAACTGCATCCTATCACAGCATGATTTCAAATGGAGCTGGTGTCCAGAGCCTGGCTGCAGGGATGTGGCAGTGGCAGGAGGCTGCCCATGGGAGCTTGGAGCACCCTGCAGAGCAGTAATGGATGCTCTGTCTTGGGGCGACCCGCGGGTGTTGGCCCATGAGATCCATACCAGGGCCCAAACTCTCCATGCCTTTTGCTCACCAGCCTGACAAGCAGCCCAGCAGCTGTGACCCGGTCCATCTCTCGACGCATAGGAAAACATTGCTTCTGCATCTTTCTCTAAACTATATGAGAGTGCTGGGGGATTCCCAACCTGCTTCTGCTCTCTTCCTCCTGGATAACCTTTTCATAACCTCCTGCTTTTTATGTTTGGACACCTTAACCCCCTGTCAACAGCAAATGCTCTCACCTTTGCATGCATGGAGCTCTCTGGGGACTGGAACCCACCAGAGCAGTTATTACAGAGTTTTCCAGGGGCTGTCCCCTTCCCTACCCGTCTTGCCACTACCCAACTCACTGCCAGAGAGGAGGCATGGGCATGCACATGTTTCAGTATGAGCCTCATTTTTCATGCATTTATTTTTAGCTTGTTTTTGTGTCCCGTGGAGGATTCCACAGGAAATCCTGCAGCCATGGGATGATGCGAAGCTCAGGTTCCCGATTGTGTTACATACGTTAACAGCGATGTGATCTATACGGGGGTTTGTGAAAAGCAGCTATAAATACTTTCTCCAGCTGCACCAATATCCCCTTGTCTCCCTTCCCTGCACGGCACCTGTTGACACTCATGTACCCGGTTAAGATCAGCTGCTTTGCAGGAAGGGAAGGGGAGCCCTGACTCCGGAGCCATCGCTCCCTGCCCTGGCGCAGCAGCACCTGGCCAGCCCGTGTCGGGAGGCCACTGGGGCTGTCAAAACCTGACCACCACGAAGGGCCGGCTCCACTGGGGAAGAGACTGAGGAACAGCTGTAAAGCAGCTGGCTCAAATGCAGGACCCCTCCAGGCTTGAGTAATGCATGCAGGGTTGGCCTGCGTTTGTAAAACATGGAGATACGCATGTACGCGGCTTGGGCTCCTGGCATCCGCACATGGGGGAGATGTTTGGGCTCTGTTGGCTACAAGAAGAGGGACTTTTTACCCATGAGAAATGGCTCTTGGTCCCCTCAAAGGCTCTGAGCATCACAGGAGGAAGGTGCTGCACAGGGTGCCCCAGCCTGAGCTAGCACATGCCTGCAGGAAGCACCTGCTGGGAACTTGTCCCATCATTATGTGATGTGTGCAGCCTCTGAGCTCAGTCCTGAAAGCCTCTTCCATTTAGAGAAGTCCCCAGCGAGATTTCTCTTGCTGTAGAGGCGAGAGGGAGCTGTGCTGCAGGCCAGTCCCTGCCTCCCTGCAAAGATACCAGCTCCATGCAGGCTTCCATGGTGAAAACCGCTCGGCAAAGTGCAGCTCTGAGCTGTGCTCCTGGTTTTCCCAGCCCCATGAGTTGCCATTCCTGGCTGCTGGTGAGTCAATCCTTGGCCATGCCGTGCTCTGCTGCTCTGCAAAGCCTCAGCCATCTGGGGAGCCCGTAATATAGCGGTCACAGACGGTGTTCCCCTTCTATGCTGGGATGGAGCCAAGACGTTCTTAAAAGTTTGTTTATGCAGAAATCATCCAATTCATAAAGAGAGATTCCCGCATTTTCTGCTTTCTCCCTACACAAGAAGCGCCCTGTCCTGCTCTCTTGTCCTTCTCCCACCCCCCTGCATGACCCATTCCCCTCCACCAACCCAACTCAGCTTTAGCAGGGGCAGGACTAGGCCACAGGATTCCCAGTCCCCGGCAAGAGCTGATCAGATATTTCCTTAGCCCACCAGCTCCAGACCAGGCTGGTGGGAGACGGCAAGCATGGGATGGAGTTTGGCTTGGGATCCTGGTGGTCCAGGTGAGTGCCAAAACCCTTTACACTCCCCTGGCCCTGGATTTGCCTGCAGCCAGAAAAGCTGCCTGATCAATGTTCAGTTGAGCCTGAAACACTAAATACCTTGGTTTTCACAAGTGAGCATTTGCTGGTGAGAGCTCACCCGTCAACTCCATCATGAGGCTTGGGCCTGGTGCAGGAACTAGAAGATTCAGTTCAAAGTCAAAGCAATCAGCAATTTACCCCATCGCTCGGGAGCTTGCTGGTGCTCGCCTACGCTCTCTCAGACTACACCTCTGAGCACGCCGCACTGCCAGGCTGGCAGCTGGGTTTGTGTCACAGCCTCCTTGCCGGAGTGCAGGATTGGCTGCTGGTCCAGCAAAGTCCTTCTCCCCAGGTAGACCCTGCTGAGATCCTGACACGGGTCCTGTACAACAGGTTTCAGACACGTGTTGTCAGCCATGGGCCGGGTGTGCAACCCCGCTGTCACCATACCCCAGTATGTGCAGCTTGTGCAGACAGAATGGCAGAAATCCTAGGAAAGACTTGTGATACGGGCATGGAGAAGAGCACAGAGGGAAATGTGAGCTTGAGCAGGCTCAGCTGATGGAGGAGAAGGCAAAACCTGGCTCAGGAGCAGAGAATAGAGGGCTTGGAGGTGAATTCAGTCTGTTTCTGGAAACTTCAGTTTCAAAGCCAAACCGTGCAGTGAAATCCATCCCAGAGGAGCTGTCATCACACACCAGTGGACACACGAGGGCTGCCCTGGTCCTCTGACTGCGCAGAGCCTCCTGGATCTGGAGAAGGTCTCAGCAGAAGGATTGAATGGCAGGATGGGGGGAAGGAACAGCAGTATTTGCTCTCTCTGCCATGCTCCTCCCAGGCTGTCGCTTTTGTCAGGGCTCCTGACAGCCTGTTCAGCTGAAGTGCACTCCGAAGATGTAATCTGGGGTTATGTAAGACTCCGGTACCTTTGGTGACTCATACGCCGTGTCCTGACACGCCGCTCCACAGCCGTTGTGTAACCTCACCGGGGAAGCACGCAGTGGCTGGCCCTGCTCCTGGGATGGGGGCTGCGGTGGGGATGGGGTCTCCCCTCCTATGGAAAGGCAATCCCACTGAAGGACCATCCCATCCCTCTGGCGTAGGGAGAGGAAGGAGTCCTGCCCTGGAGTTGGCCCTACAACCGGAGGGGCTGCCGTGGAAGTGAAAACTGTGAGATGCATTGGACTAGAAAATTTGTGGTTGGCATCCAAACCTGTGGTTTGCCCTGTTGTGTGCTTGTAGTGAAAGGTCTACTGGTGCTTGTAATGAAAGGGCTAATGGTAGGAGGGAAGGAAAGGGGATATCTTCTTCCCTTGGCCAGGAAGCCTTCCTTTTGCAATGAAGGAGCCTGAGTTTTCTCTTGTTTAAGTAGGGAAACATCAGGAAGGACTTTGCTGCTGGCAGTGGAGATATCAGCTGTCTCCCTGGCAGAAAAGGAGGATCAGGCCTTTGAGGAGCTCTCGGAGCTCACAGCAGATGTGCAGGGCAAGAGGCAGCCCTCCTTGCAGCAGCAAGAGGCGCAGGTACCCATGGGCAGCAGCATCATGGGGAGTGGGGGGCATTGTTCCCAGCATTGGGGTGGGAATGGAGCAGCCCAAGGGGGTCAGGATGGATAAACCCATAGGGGCAAATGGCACATGGCTCTGTCTCCATGCAAGAGGCTGCAAAGGGGATTGTGTGTGCCTGTGTCTTGGGGAGGGAGCCTGCCCAGGGCCCCTCGCAGCTGGGTCCGGTTTGATGTGTTTCACCATCTCCTGGCGCAGCACCACTAGTGGCACAGAGCATGGCAGGGGCCAGCAGGGCAGAGGGGACCTCATGCTGGCCTCATCTTCCCTCTTCATTCACAGTCTGTAGCTGCTGGAAGGACACAAGTCCACCTGGGCAGCTGTACCTTGACGTTTTGTGTTGCTGTGGTTTGCTTTGGTGTGGTTTGGTTTGGTGTGGTTTGGTTTGGTGTGGTTTGGTTTGGTTTGGTTTGGTTTGGTTTATCCCCCTGCCCATATTCTGCATTTCAATGCGTGTGCCACGAATGGAGCTCGAACATCTCAGCCTCCCAAGGCAGCAGATTTGCTGTAGATGTGGGTATGTTGGAGGAACACAGCATTGGCAAGTCAGCAGCAAATGTCTGCTCCTCTGAACCCACACTGCTGAGGAGGTTTGGACCTCGTCCTGCCTTGCATTCATGTCTCTCAAAGAAACCAGAAGCCCTGAACAGCATGCTGCAGGTTTGGGTGCTGCCTTGTGACTTCAGGGCCAGCTCATCAGTTGGGACAAGTCAGGGTAGCTGCACTGAAGGCAGACCAGATGAGCAGATATTTCCCTGACGTCTTGCCAGTCCTTGATTTCTGTCCAGGACTCCACACCTACCCCAGCCTACCTTCTGGTGCAGAAGTACTGGGCTTGAATCATGCAGAGGATTTGTAGCCTGGCTCATTAGCTCAACTGAAGGATAAAGTTAATGAAACTCTTCTTGCTCAGCCAAGGATCTGGTTCCCGATGTTTAGTAGCTCTGCAATGGAGTGATAACATATTGGGGCTGAGTCTCGGCTTCATGACTCCGCTTTTAGACTAGTGTAAAATCACAGTAACACAGACATCAGACTTATTATTTATGATACAGTTATACATTATACAATTTTGCCCCCTCAGTCCATAGCTAGAAATCACCACTTCCCACATGTGGCATATGCCATGCTTTATTTTTAAAAAATTACTTCCATCTCTCTAAAGAGCAAAAGCAGAGCAATAAGATGAATTAATGTGACCTATTATTAAGTTATTAAATGCTTATGAGCCCACAAAACCATGCAAGCGTTCAGCTTACTCAGGAAGGAGGGCAACTGAAACGTGTTTCAGCGCCAGATCCTTGCCTGGTGTAAAGCAGAAGACACTGGCTTCAGCAGAAGTGTCTGTTCCCCGCTGCAGAGTCGGTTCCCAGAAACGGCTCACCACGAAGCCCAGCACGGGTGACGCTGCAGGATGCCCATGGAAAGCAAGCCAGTTTTTTTCTCAGATTAATAAGGCAGAGCGATCCACAGGTTGTGTTCTGATGGCTACAATCACACAGCCACTGCGAATGGAGTCTGCAGGAACATGCCCTGCCTTTGCCAGCCCCGTGGGCTGCTCGGGCACAGGATGTCTCCGCCGGCTGGCAGCGCTGCCTGCTGTCACACAGCCCGGGCTTCTCACTGTACAACCTGTCTCAGACACTCACACTTTGCCAGGCTCCAATATCTAACCCGGGCTGGCCCCCGATATGCTGGCTGGCTGCCGGGCTGGGAGAGCTTGGGCAAGGGTGAGGCTGGGGAATTACATGTTTTGTCTTTGACCTCTTGGGAAAGCTCTGGGATGGAGATAAGGAGATGTGGGTATCCTGAGGGAACAGGAGGGGGAAAGCCTGAGATAGGGGTGGGATGGACAAGGAGGGACAAGTTGGGATAAGGAGCTGCGGGAGATGTAGAGATGGACCTCAGAGGACAGGAGGAGGAAAGAGGAGTCCCTTCTCCCCATTAGGATCTGTTCCTTCAATGCCTGGGATAAACAAAATATTCCCATCTGCATTTCTCCTCTGTCACCAGCTTAAACCTTCTCGTCCTACACCTCATGTCAGTTGGCACACTGTGGATGGCAGCCTTCCACTGTGACAAACACTTTGTTAGCTCCCATCACACTTTTGCCTGAAGGCCTTGGCGCTCTGGCTCTGCTGCTGGCCCTGTCACCAAAGCATGGTGGGACTGCTGGGGACCTCCTGTGTGTTCCCTGCGACCCAGGAGTGCCCATGCAGAGGTGAGCATGGGTGCAAGTGACCTTCAGACAGCTGAGGTTACAGAGCTCCAGATGGAGGAGACGCCAAAGGAAGGTTGCCTCTGCACGTTCCTCATTTCACTGTTTCCTCAAGGCTCCCCAGCCAGGATCACCTCCCCGCACAAAATAGATGGTTCCCACCTGCAGAACAACAGCTAAGCAAAAATCCTGCTTGGAAAGAAAGCTGAAGCAGCCCTGTGTGAGCCCTGAAGCAGTTTAACTGCTGAGCTTAGGGGAAGTCAGCCCGCTCTGTTGCATCTAGTGCATTTATATTGCTCCCGGTAGAGGTACCCGCTCTAACAGGGCTAACCACACAGCACAGTCCTGCGACAGCTCCAAGACTTTCCCTCCTCCACGCTGGCCAGTGTGTGGGCTCCGTGCTGCCTTCACAGCTGATTGCACACAATTCCCTTGGACTTGAGCATCCAGGAGTTTTGCAGTCCCCCCACCTCCAGTGGCAAAGCAAAGGGAATTCTTCTCCCACGCACAGCTCTGTGCCCCTGGAGCAGGTCCCGTATGCCAGAGCCTCTGGAAAGGCAGTGTGCAGTCCTGTAATTAAAGCTTGGATCCTAATGTGCAAGTACAGAGAAGCCACATGCCGGCTGCTTTACTTTGTAGCTTGAATAGCATTTCTTTAATGTAGGTGGGTTGTTTTTTGATTGGGGCTTTTTTTTCATGCATGCGAGAAACATAAATAGGACTTCATCTTTTATGCATTTTCTTGTGCCTTCGAGACCTAGAGCTCCTCTCCATCATTTGACATCGTTCCTTCATTTTGAAAGATGCACTTACTAGAAAAAGATATAAGGGTGTTTTCATTACAGTACATCACATTCACATACATAAAATATTAAAAGCAATATAGCTGAACCCAAACCCAATGCAGTACTTTAGAAAATAGTACTAGTCTTTTCCCTAGGTTCACGTTAGAGAACGTGATAAATCCTACTCTTGTTATACATTACAGCCTCCACGGATTCCCAAGGGGAGCGTGCGTCACACAGAATCCAGGAGGGTCTGTTATGAAAGGAGCAGAAGGTGGTTTCCTGTTATATGTATGCACACACAGACGGACATAAACATATGTATGTGTGTGTATGGATGCTCACACAGCATTTGTCAGTGTTGCTGAGGTGCACTCGCTGTGTCTGCCCCACAACAAGTTTTCATCTAATGGGCAGACCCATTGATGGAGCCCTTTAACGTCCTCCAAACATTCCTGCTCAACTCACTGCAGCCAGACTTTGGCCCCAGGTGAGCCCAGGCTTGTTCTCATGTGGTTCTGAGAAGTGATGCCTCTCAGAATTAAGCAATGTCTGGGGGACAAGTGCTGTAGCAAGTCGTCTGCTTCACATAAGGAGGCAGAACGGTTTTCCTCCTCTTAAAGGGTGTCACAGGGGCTCATCCCCACAATAACCAACTGCAGTATTCACTGAAGCCAGGCAGTATTAGGAAACAAGAACTCAAACCATACAGGACCATACCCAGCATGGGACCTAATACAGCCTCTCAGTTCGCTCCTCCTTTTGAGAGGAGCAGGTTTACTCAAAAGAAAAATTCTCCCAGGGTTAGTGCCTGCATGTTTTTCCATCCACTAGCTCTTTGCCCATCCCTCAGATCCGTGTGTTTTTCCAGTATGTAAGATCTTCCTTTGTGTCCCACATGTGTGCTCCCTTCCTCCTCTCCCCTGGGAAGCTTCCCACTGCCCACCCAGCCCCAGCCCCTTCCCTTTCCCTCCCAGGGCAAGGCAGCATGAAACAGCACTGCTCTCATCTCCCTGCTTACCGGAGTTGAAACCATTTCACCTGCTAATGTAGAAACACTAAACTGCTTCCAGCGAAAGCTCTTTGAGAAATAGGAGGGAGCATTTACTGAATCTTTAAAAATCTGTACAGTCCTGTCCATTCTGCTGGCTTCCAGAAGGAGGAACCTTTCCTTTCTTCAAGAAATCTTAGAGGAGTTCTATATTAAAAATTATTAGTGGCTCTTTTTCATGGGTGTTTTGGTTCCCTCTTCCTTTTTTTTCCATCTTGCTACTGAAAAAAGGGGTAAATGGAAAAGGTTCCTAAAGCATTCAGAGTCATAACCCCACATTTCTCTCCAATATTATTTGCTTTTCAGAATCAGATTGAAAAATCTGTAATTACTGTGAGAGTTTTAAAACAAATTTAAAGGGCTGACTCCTCAAAGATCAGGTCGCTCAAGCTTCAGTAGCCACAAAAGAAAGTAAAACCAGAAGCAACAGAAACTATGAAAATCCTTTTATGGGCAGAAAATCTTAATGGAAGAAACGTTAAAGGTGTTAATAGTACCCATGCCCCATTCAGCATCTCCTATAAATGGGGAAGGGAATGTCACTGTTGGCAACCTCAGCAATGACAGGACTTATTTATTAGCTCAATGAGATCCTGTATTTGCAAGGGTAAATCCTGCCAGCAAGACTTATCCCTCTGTTGCCAGACTAGCAAAGAGGCCAGGGAGAAGGTAGGTGGCAAAGTGGGCATTTGGTGAGGACAGGGCAGGGGTGCAGACCCCCCCCAAAGCAGCACTCCCCAGGCAAGAGGGTTCCTAGGGCTGCCCGCCTGCCCTGCTCCCAGCAGCAACCAGCAGCGGCTGCTTCGATGGTGTTTCTATGGATAGTGAAAGGAGACTTTGGTCCAACAAGTCCCAGGAGAAATATCATGCTAAAAAAGGGAAGGGCAAAAGGGAAGAAAAGCAATGAATGGTAATTAATGTCATACAGTTGTAGTTAGACGTTTGCCTGTAAATCATGTGATGCCGTATAACATGTGGAAAGACAATTGATGCAAGCTATTCAAAGGGAAACTCCATGATACATGGAGAAAACTCTTCAGCTGTATGCCGCAGGCTGCATTTTCTCAACAGAGAATACCTGCACCATGCAGAGACTTCACTGCCAAAAGAGACTATTCATTTATTAGGTTTATATAGCACCAGGCACTTGTAGCAAGTCATACAAAGCTATGTGAATCATACAGACCGCAAACCTAATCCCAAAATGTTTATTGTCATCAGTGAAAAAAAGGCTAAGCTGTGACTGGCACTCGTGGCTGGGAAGAAGCAGAGCATGTGCCCTTACTATTTTGGGATGAAGACGTCCCGTTCCCCGTTCCTCCAAAGCTTGAGCTGGGAGCATGTCCTTCATGCGGGGAGTGCCAGCCAGGCTTGCGCAGGGGCAGCCATGGGGAACCTGGCCCTCACCAGCAATTTCAGATACCTGTTCAGATAAACACAGATGCAGATGAATCTTGAGGTTATCATCTGCGTATCTGAAATGAAATTAATACAGTTCTAATTCCTGCTTTTTATTTTGATAATATTAAAACATTCCTTCTAGTCGATTTTGGTTTTCTACGCATCTTGAAAACTGCCCTATGCTTAGACAATAAAACATCCTCTCTCTCTCTCCAAAAGTGTTTTTATATTCTTATGTGATGTGAATTCTAATCAGGATTGGTGGAACAGCATTAATGTGGAATTTTTCCAATTCAATTTGAAGCTGTTGACCTTCTAGCAGATATTTTCAAACCAGCAACTCACCTTTTGCTATTAAACAAGCCCGAATATGTTATCTATTTGTCATCTCCTTGATGTTCTGAAACAAACAAACAAAAAAGTGATGATATTATTACACATCTACAGTAACAGTAATAAGTATGGCACTGTTCATCTCTTGGGTTTCTGTCATTGTTTGAGGAGAATGGAAGGCAAAAGGTAGTTTACCACTAGAACAAAGGTGCTATGAAGCACCACGCTGGGAACCATACATAAAACCCATCTGTGCTGTGCATCCCTCTGGCTGGTCTTCTATAAATCATCTTTTTTAAATCATCCATGCATGTAAAAAAGGCCCTTTGTAGGCACAGTTGTGTAGGTTGTGATACAGAAACTCAAAATAAACATGCAAATGAAATATTTCTTCCCATGCTTTTGCAAAGGTAGTTTATGGTTGTAGAGTTAATTCATTGTACAAAACCCCCTTGTTTCAGTGGAATATATACTGCAGCTGGCTTTGTCAGGCTGATTAGCAAGGATGTCTTCAATGCACAAGCACAGCACGACAGCTGTGTGTGATCCCCAGTAACTTTCTGGGCAGTGGGGAAGCTCCAAAGGAAAGCAGATGTTGGGAAAGATTTTGGAAAAGGTAGAAAGATCTAAGTATTTATAGGCTTGTCTCCTGACACGAGTCCCAGCAGTAAAATGGAATGACTCATATGGATCTAGATTAACAAAGAATTAAGGGAGGGAGACATAATTAACGCCAATCAACAGGAGTTTATGGGAAGAGGCCCTTTCAAACTGACTTGTTATCTTTCACCAAGGAGATTACAAGATTGAGCGATAAATGGAATGAAGCTGATGCAAAACTGCTGGACTTCTTTAAGGCCTTCAACTTGTTGCAGCAGGACACATTGATTAAGAAACCGGAACAATATAAACCCAGCATGACACATACACAATGGTTGTCTAACTAATCATCCCTAACACAGCACCATGGTGTTCCTGGAAGGGCGCTCGGGCACTGCAGGCAGCCCGCACTGCTCCCTAGGTGCCACCCTGGGACGTTTGGCTCAGAGTCTCCTCAGTCCTTGCACCCCTTCCCTTTGCTCGCTGGCAGACCCTGGTAATCAGCTGGGGTTTGTCCAAGTTGTTTATTTTCCCTCTAGCCCTTTCCCACCCTGGGATGGCTAGTGCATGACGTGAATTTTCAAGGCGGCATCTACTTATCAACAATTTTTGAACCGAAAAAAATGTTCCTATAACCCTGCTCGGTCACTTCTTTATCTGCACCAACTGATGTTTTATCAAGGACTGTCAAGAAACAAAAGGATTACTACAAAGTTCTGCAGATGACACCAAGACAGAGAGAAGAGGTGGAAATTAAAGAATGTGTCACTGGTGCGGAGCAAACCAGTTTGCAAAATTGCATTTGGGTGAACAACACACGTTTGAGCATGATCCAAGTTAAAAATCATATTGTAGGAATAATAAAGCATAGTTTTAAGATAGGCGTTATGTGCATTGGAGGGGAAGGGTCGGAGATGCTGAAAAAGGCATGAGAATCACAGCTGAACCTGAGTTTCCAGGCTTTAGAGTTACAGTATCTGAGAGGGATAAACAGCTTCTTAAATGTGGCATCAGCAAAATAAGCTGTATCATGTCTGTATTTGGGTTTAGTGTGATAACAGCTGGAATACCATGTTCATGTCTGGTATGTGCAGCACAGACCAACAGATAAGGTGGAGACGAAATAGAGAAAACGTGCACACTAGTGCTTACAAATCAGAATAGGATGCCTTTTGGTGACAGACTGCAAGATTTCAATCTCTTCAGTCTCTTAAAGAGATGGCTGTGGGCTGAGCTGAGTCCTGGTTGGGAGTAAAAGTTTGATCATCCACAAGACAAAAGCAGGAGAGATCCCACAGCTGGAAGCTGTCATGAGTAGGCCTGTCCAGAGCAGAAGCAAGGGTTTCCAACAGTGAGGGAACTATCACATGGACAGTTTTCCTGGATTGCTCACAGATTCCTTGCCTCTGGCAATATTTAAATGAAAGATACAACCTAAATCAAACACAAGTTACTTCACGGAAATCCACACAGAGGGACTTCAGGGCTTGGTTCTGCCAAAGCTTTGGAGACTATATGAATTTATCTCACCACTATAAAAGTTACTTCCTACAAATGCTCCGGCACACCAATTATTAATTTGTGCTTGAAAACATTATGTGTGCTAGAGTCATCTATTCTTTTCCCATCCTTGTGAATCAAGTCTTTAATTCAGTACCAACCACACAGGAAATTATGTGGGAGGAACAGAAACATACCTGGCTTAGATGGCAAAGAATCCGAAAGGATTTATGTTTAAGATGCAGCTCTGATGGGGTCACGCACTAGTAGGAATGGAAGAGGCTTGTTATAAAATACTTGTTTTAGCTTCAAACACATGGAGTCAAATTGAGAGCTAGCATCACAACCAACTGGCTATTTGTCCTTTGTAACCCACAAGGCATCAGGGTTATGGAAAACTAAGGAGATATTTTCAATTCTCTCACTTCTCTAAACACTGACCTTGTGCCAATCCATGACAGCAATGCGTTCAGCTGGCTCTCCAGAGCAGTGTGATTCTGTCCCAGAGCCTATGATCTGCACAGGCCTTTGCGTCAACTGGGGGTGGAATCAGTGCAGTCTGGGCACTTGACAGCGATCCCATCACAAAGGTTCATGTCTCATGCACCATGCCACATGGCTCTGCAGCAAAGCACAGTGTGGCTGGCCTTACAGGTAAGGAATTAAATGAGGCATACAGACCAGGAATCACCACGGTTTGCTCCTGTTTTCTCACAGTCACAGCCCAGAGCCTGAACCTCTCCAATCCCTGAGGAATGCATAGCAATTGCACTGCCACAGCCACTCTGCTGTCCCTGGGGACTTGCTCTTTTGCTGTATGGAAAGGCAAGTCTGGGAGTTAAATGGCGACAGATCAACGAAAGAAGTCAACACACACAAAATTTTTGTCCACTTTCAGATCTTCGTCTCTGCAGGACATGAAGCCAAGGAGGAAGACCTTTTCTCTTTCTGTTGTTTTCTCTGACACTGAAATCACATTTCACCCTGGCCTTACAGTGGGTTGCACTTAGGCCTCATTATAACTGAGCACGGACTATTGATTCAGGTTGCAGACAGTAATCAGTCCTTTTCTATCAATAGCTTTGTCATCGCCATTTTCAAAATCACACACTTCCTACTATAAAACACTGTTAAGATTATGTATTTTGTGGAAGTCAGAATTTTAAAAACGAATACAAATAATGACTTCTTACAAAAGTAATTATTTTTAAAGACAACACTGATGATGAAACAGTCCGGGAAATCTTCCACTGTATGGGATTATCGTAGAATTTCTACAAGAAAAAAAACAGTAAGGTGTTGGAATAATAGTGCGTAAATAGCGGTTACAGCTCTATGGAAGTAACACATTTTAAGATGTGTTTTGTAAAGGCTTATAGAAACACCAGAAAGCCACACCAGGACTAACAATTATCAATCTAAACTGATATTTTTGTATAAACTAAAATGATTTAATATTTGGGCAGATTCCCAGCAGGTGTGTACTGTCATAACTGCTGTGCACAACGAGGCAGCTATAACAATTACATTAGCTGATTCTCTACTTGCTTCTACCAACTGATGTCTTTCAGTTCCCAGCCTTTAAAGTGAGGTGAGTGGAATAGAAATTCCTCAGTCAGTTCTTCATTTGCAATCCTTCTTCCAGAATTAAGACTCAAACTCCATGCATTAGAATACATTAAAATCAATCCTTTTGTCCAGCAATTGTAATCAATTCCAATTTTTTTTGCTGCTCTGATTGCAAATGCTGTTCAAGTCAGGGTCTGCTCTGTCTATGCTATGCAGTGTTAAAGAGATTCCGGACTTTTAATGTCCAGAAGAAAAAAAAAAAATCTAAATTCTTCCCCACAATGATGTCATTTTGTATCATATTGTTTTCTGTTTGTGGTGACAGCCAAAATAGTGACATAAAAAGGCACCTTAACTAGCAGATCTGCTTCCTGTGTCTTTGAGTCATATTCTCCAACTCTACTGGCAAAACCAAGTTTTTACAACTGCTAGCACTGTAGCCAGTACAGCTCAAAGCGCAAGTTGTAGCCTATTCTGGATAACATACAAACATCGTCATCTAAGTCCCACTTACAAAATCACTGTCACTACCACTAGCGATAGCACAAGAACCAGAAAGCATAATTCTATTATCAGACTGTTTTCTGAATATTCAGAGCCTTTAGACAGGAAAAAAACACCCTCTGATTTGTGAAGGCAGCTTAAGCAGTACCTGATAACATGCAAAATATTTATGGACAACAAAGAAATAGCAAAGCCATGCAATCAGTTTCTTTACTATGGCCCAATTTCTAAGAAGAAAATTAATACACTTGAAACTCATCTGTTTAAATGGGAGAAAAAGAATATAGCAACAATGAAATATAATAGAAAGTAGCTGCTACGCAGTTTGTCATTCCCTGTGCAAGCTTTGCTACACAGAAATAACAGCACTAATCAATGTTGCCATTTATTGGCAATAAAACAGCAAAATCAGCTGCTGTTATTTTTGTGGTCTCAATCATTTCTTCTAAAGTTCTTAGTTCAAAATCACTTTGCCAGTCAGAAACATGACTCTGAAAGACAGAAACAGTCCTTCCCCACAATTCCCCTTCCCCAGCCCCTTTTAATTTGGACTGTGAG
Organism: Strigops habroptila; assembly: GCF_004027225.2. Lineage (NCBI taxonomy): Eukaryota > Metazoa > Chordata > Aves > Psittaciformes > Psittacidae > Strigops > Strigops habroptila. Next base: position 22,282,381 of record NC_046358.1, on the reverse strand, counting down.
TATTAAATGTGGGCTTTATTGAGGGCAATAGCGTAACTCCTATTGTATCAACTGGCCTAGGATTTTTACCTAACTATCCACCAGATTTTATCTGAGTGACTACTGCTTCCATGGAACAGCAACACGAGTATGTGTAACACAATGCTTAGTTTACTTTAATACCTCTTCATGCCTGTGCACAGGACTTTTCACAGATCTCAGCTCTGCCAAGGCTTGGGACAGGCAAACCCATAGGTGCAAACAGCATTTCTGTGCTCGGTGTGCTGCTCACATGCTGTGCATTGCTACCGGCTCCAACATCTGCAGTTCAACCTTCTCATGCTGGCTGTAGTGCTTATCAACTGCAGGGTGAGAGCGTAAGTCAATTACAATTTTTTACAAACACACTGTAAAGAACATAGTCTACTGGCAACAGAAAAGAAAGAGATGAAGCAGCAGCCCTGTGGCAAAAGCAGAGAGCTGGGAGATCTGGATACTTTTCCTGGCTTTGCTTCAGACTTTGTGATTGACCTTGGCAAGCCAGACAGAAGCAAATCCCATTCCCTTCTCCATGCAAAGGGTCCTGCCTGCTACTCAGAGAGAGTGGCTCCGCTATCAGTATGTACCACCTGAGCATATACACACATGGACATATGTATGTACGCACAGAAGAACAGGTCATTTGCACTAGAGGCGAGTATTCAAATCCAAAATTCCTGTTGTTGACACAGAGCAACGCATTAACTTAATTTGAGAGTGAGGAAGGAAGATAAAATGCCATGCAAGTTTACTGGTTTTCTTCTGCAAGTCAGGTGTTGCAGAGTGTTTTGTAGTCCTGATGATGAAGTAACAAACAAGAACTTATTTACTGGGCAGTGTTCAAAGACTATCCTTGCTCGTGTCTCTAAAAATGAGGTAAATATTACGTACATCGTAGAACGGACTTCAAGGCATGAAGTTTGTCCGATAAACTACACTTTGGAAAGTTTAGTTTATCTGACTTTCTAGGCTGGATCTAGGCTTCCAGATCCCCAGAGATGCTAAGTTTCTCCAAATCCCACCACTTCTAGCATTTTTTTTTTTTCTATAGAGGTTCCGATTTTCTCTATAATAAACAGATTTGTTTCTAAAACACTTGTATACTGAACAACACAAATTACTTCCTTCCTGCGTCTAATTCCTAACTAGATCTACTTACGACTATACCGAGATCTTCCTTGTACACTTACAAATGATCGTGCAGAGTAACTACTGGATATATGAAGCATCTTTTGGTACTCCGGGGTTCCACCCTCCTCCACCAAACCAAACAAGCACCCAGCTGTTATGAAAACGCAGTGCTGTAACACGGTACGGCCGCCCGCCCGCACCAGGTGAGCTCTGCCAACACCAGCCCCGGAAAGATGTGCGAGCTCCTTTCTTTACCACACACCATCCCCTGGGGTGGCGAAGTCCAACAAGAGGGAGAAGAGCTTCTGTCATGCTTTGACAGAAGACGACCTCAGGACCGAACCCTGAGTACCGCTGTACAGCAGACACGGTTCTGGACTACACATGCTAGTGTTCCTGCTGCTGGCTGTGAGCGGGCCGCAGGGTCTGTCCCGTGTCCCTTCTCCGGAGAAGATGCTGCCATTTCTCCAACCGCTCACCGCGGCTTCACCCCTGTGCCCCACGGTGCTCCCCAACACCCGACCTCCCTGCCCCGGCTCACGCCGCTTCTCCCCTCATGCCCGGCCCGGCCGCACTGGGGGTCCCGTCGCTCCCCAAGGTCCGTGCAGGAGACACCCTACACATCCCGCTCCCCGCCTCATGCCGCGCCGGGGCTGCTCCAGGAGGCGAAGGACAGCCGAGCCGTGTGTGCGCAGCGCCCCGCCGAGCCTCGAGGACGGCAGGGGTCCCGCCGGCCCACCCGCGGGGCACGGGGCGGGCGGAGAGGGGTCGGACACGAAGGGCGGCTCTGCCCGCCCGCCGCTGCCAGCCCCACACCCTGCCCCGGCGAGGCCCCTGGCAACCACCCGCCGGCGCCGGCCTCCCCGGCGCGGCCCCTTCCGGTTCACGTCGGAGCTCGCCTCGCGCGGAGGAAGCCGGGCGGCCATCTTGGCTCGTCCGGGAGCGGCGGAGGGGCGGGGGGCAGGCAGGCAGGCAAGCGTAACGGGCGGGCACCCAGCTTCCCCAGCCCGGCCGCGGCCCGCGGGGTGCCGGCCTTTCGGAGCCTGGGGCGGGCGGGTAGGGACGGGCCGGGATGCGAGCGGCGGCCCGGTGAAGCGGGGCCGCGGCGGGGGAAGGAGAGGGGAGCCCCCTCGGCGGCGGGCCTGCGCTGGCCGCCGTGCCCCGGGCCGCAGCGGAGAGGGGCCGGCGAGAGAAGCCGGGCTGCGCAGCGGCGCCCCGGCGCCTCCTCCTCCCCGCCCGCCCTGCGTTTCCCCCTGCGGAGCCGCTCCCTCGCCGCCTCCCTTCCCCCGGCTCCATCCCTCCCCGGTTCATGAGGCGCTCCCCTCCCCGCTGCTGACCCCGCGGACCCCGGCCTGGATGTAGGATGAGCTCGGAGGGGGCGAGGCCGCTCCGCTCCCCGAGGAGGATCTAGCTCGGGCGTGAGGCGCCGCCAAAGGGTGGGGGGCACCGACGCGACGCCGCCCCCCGCCAGCCACCTCGTCCTTCATGGTGGCTCCCTGCGACCACCATCTCGGAGCAGACGCGCAGCCCGGCCCTGGGGGCCCGTGTGTGTCTGTACGCGCCGCCGTCGCGGCCGCCCGAGTGAAGTAAAATGTCCACTCGGACTCCATTGCCCACGGTGAACGAGCGCGACACCGAGAACGTGAGTACCGCCGGCCGCGGGGGGACCGGCCCGGGCACCCGCCCGGGGGGCGCCGGGCCCCGGCCAGCCAGGGGCATCGCCCTGCGGAGGGCTGGCATTAACCTCTTGCCGCTTGGGCTGTGCCCAAATGACCGGTTTATTTAAAATAATTTTTTAAACGCCCTCCCCCACAGCACGGTTCACCGATTTAGTAGTATTTGCGGGCATCCCTCCCCCAAACCCGGTGTCCCCTCGCTGACGCATTATTCGAGTATCATTCGGTGGTGAGGATCGGGTTGGTTATGTTGGTAACGGGAAGAGAAGATCCGCAGTGGGGAGGGGGGTCCCGGTGGGTTGCTGTCTTCTAATATGGAAACTTACTGCTAAAAGCAGCCGAATAAACCTCTGGTAAACAGAAGGGAATAATTCAGCTTTGGTAGGGTGGGCTAGGTGACCTAGATAATGGGCCTCTTCCCTGCTTAATTTGCAGGGTTCTCAGTGATAATGACGCTGTTAGACTAGTCACCTGTTCAGATGACATTAAAAGGGTTCCTTTATTGGAACTATTCTCCAGACAAGGGGGTCTGTTTCCTTCCCGCCCCCCCTCCCCCCTTTTTTTTCCTTAACAAAGCCAGGGTTTAGGAATTGACACTTTATTCACAAGATTGAGTCAAACACTGTGTTAATAATCACACAGGTCGTATGCTAAAGGAAGGAGGGAAAAAAGTCCTACCACATGAGCAGATAGCATAAACGAAGCTCAGTAGGAGACTCCCTTTCTGCAGATAGGAACTGTATTTCTTTTAAGTTAATACTTACTTGATCCCCGTGTATCCTGTCGAACCATTTTTCTGCATAGGCTCCAACATGTTCCCAAATGATAAACAGAAGGGAGTTGTCACTCACTGTAGTCTAAAATGAGTCGATCAGTGAACTTTGTATTCAGCTTTCTGTAGAGGTTATCTGATATTCTTTACGAGGCAGATGCTAAGCTTGACAGAGGAGGCTTTTTTTTTTACGAGGGCTTCTTATGTTTTGGACTGGCATAAAAAGTGGAAGCCTTGGTTAAAGATCAGGAAAAACTGTTGGATTGTTCCTGACCATAAATAGTCTGAGAAAAGTGATGGTAGCCCCATTGTTTAAAACAAGACCAGACAAAGCATTAGGAAACATGCTGCATGGAACAATTACTGCATTACTAGGGATTTAGATTTTATTGACATAATAGGCACTTCGAACTTCTGTGATCTTTATTTGTTTTAGCACTAGATGCAACCTGCAGGCTAAAGGCTCTATTGAGTAAAAAGCTAACTAAGCATATTTGGTTGTAAAATCTCAATGAGCTTCCTGCCTTGTGGAAGAAAATAATTAAAATATTATGCGGCCCTTCCTATGCCATGGGGAGAGTTGAAGTTGTAGCATACACTACAAAATGCTATACACAGTTTATTTGGATAATTGTTCTGGTCTATAAGCAAACCTGACTGAGGTTTTCAAGCTCCATGTATATGTGTGGAGGTCACCCAGTAAATCATTTCAGAAAGCATTCAGATAAGGTTCTCTAATTAATTCAAACTCTACCCTGGATAACTTAACGGTGGAAAGACCTAGTATGTGCTCAAGGAAATACATTATTCACAAGCTGTGTGTTCTAGCACTTGAAGTTAGATTTTTTACATGTCTTCCACTTAAGGCACCTTGTTCTCACTTCAGAATATTGGTCTAACATTTCTCTTTTGTAGTCTTTATAATTTAACATACATGGATTGTCATGCTTGCAGATGAATTGCCTTAGGTTTAGATTAAGGCATATTTTTCAACCACTGTAATCTGGGCTGGTGACCACAGAAATATCTGTAGGTAGTGATACTGACAGGGAGTGATTAATCTGAGTACTCGCCCAATCCATTGAACCAACACCCCCTGTACAATACCGTATCCTTCAGGAAGCTGTCTCTGATGTTCTGGCTGTCTAGAAATTCACCAAAACATGTTCTGTTCAGCCTTGCTTAAAACTAAATTTAAATCTGACATTTAGTCTCTCTGAATTACCAGAATGAATTACGTGAATGCCAGGTCTCTTTTTTTAATACCAAGTGTAACAATTTTCATACTTCAGCTAACTGTTCTGCCACCCCAAAGATCAATGGGTGTATTGTGTTGACAGGTAAATTGAGCTCTTAATTCTCTTTCACATAAGAGAAGCCTAATTAGTAAATATTCATAGTACTCTCTGAAGCTTGGGTGGGAGGAGGCTTAAGAGGTAGCAAGGTATTTGGGCCATGGTTGTGGACCCCTTTAGTGCCTTCTCTCTACTTGGAAGGTTACCACTGCTGACAAAGGCTTGGCTGGTGTTGAATCTGGTTGAAGCATGCTTATCCATGCCTATACTTGCAGTTTTGAAAATGAAGTTAGCCTCCAGAATGACAGTGAGCATAAACTATCATTGTCTGTGCTTGCAGTTAACCACGTTCAGTGGTTGGCAGCTCCTGTTGAATAGACAAGGTCTAATTGTCAGTACTTGATTTATTTTTTTTTTTTTAAGGCAGTGTATACCACTTCTAACGGAGACATGTACTATTGAAGTAGAAATACTGTTGCTGTGACTTTCCTCAAAAGCCACTCACAGCTATCAAGCCTTCAGTGCCTTTGAGATTAAAGAATTTGGCTCCGAGTCACCTGGTTTTGAGAGGAAAGGCATCCCAGATGATCTGTGATCATAGGAACTTCGCACTTGGACATTTGGAAGATGGCTGTTGGCCTGCGATGAGCTGGTTTCTCACTGGAAAGATAGAGCAGCTCCTCTCTGGCCACATCTTGTGCAGCAATGGCTGCCAGCTGCATAGGGCACAGAAATGAATGAGGGGATCAGATCTTTTCTGTCTTATTCAAAATTATGTCCCGCCTGTGGGAGAAAAAGCAACAGAAGCAGTAGAGACCTCCTTTATCCAAAACTGAGGGACAAGGTAGACACAGAAGAAGGACCTTTAGGTGGCAGAAGGAGTAAACCTGTTTACTAGTGGTGAGGAGGAAGGGACAGAAGATGGAGAAGGGAGGAGTGTGGAAACACAATGGGAAAAGAAGATAGACGGTAGGAAGCCAAAGATGCTAGGCACAGAGAAATGTGCATATGGCAGGATGGAGGACAACCAGTGACAAAGAAATAGGAGCAGAAGGAACAAGATTGTGGGGAGTAGGACAAATATTCATTAAAAAGAAATCCCAAAGAGTGGGAAGATGATGATAGAAACAAGGAAATACAGGTGGTATGGAGGTTGGTAGGCTTTTTTAAGATTTTTATAGAAAAAAATCTTAGACTGAACATTTTAATTTGAACCTGTTCATTGCACAGCTGTTGGGGTTTTTTTGGGGAGGAAAAAAGGTAACTGTTTTGAATGTGTTGTACTGCAGGCCAATCTGAATTAAAAATGTAAGTAATTTGAGGAAAAGCGAGACTAAAATATGCTCTTACCTCCATGATTGTGCCTAGTGTGAAAAATTTGCTATTGAAAAATGTCAGTGTGATGGCAACTGTGCTTGTACAAGCCTATACAAAAGGATTCTGTGCAGCAGAAATATCTCATTTTTTTACTTTAAAAAGTATAGTAAGGGCAGGGTTAGGTTCAAAAATTTACTTTTAAGATACCATGAAGGTTAGTGTGGTACATCTTGGTTTATTAGCAGTTAGCTATGAAGTGCATTAGAGCTTTTGCAGACAATATGCAATCTTGCATTATTCTATATATTATTTATCAGTCTTCTCCTATTACAAATAGATCTGTAATCGGAATGCTCTCTCCCACAGAGTGAAATCCTGTTTGGGTTTTGTTGTTTGTTTGTTTTTAAAGAAGGGGCTGAGGAGGAAAGTGTGCCTGTGGCAAGAGTTCTGGTAGGATTTTCTTTGCAGGGGCCATCTACATTCTTCCATATTTTTCACCAGTTGTCATAAATATTCTGGTTTGAAATAAATGAGGTGAAGGTGGCAAGGTAACTAGAAATAAAATAGGTTTTAGGAATTCATCTGGGATGTATTTTTTAATTTCAAATTTTCACAGAGTGAGAAAATGCTTTTTCTGTAGTTCTTACTGCTTGGGATACCCGATAGGTCTGGTACTCAAAAAATACCGGATTAGGTTGTGTGACATTGCGAGTATATTCACATTTTGAAGTGAGAAGTTTCATTCTTCAGCTCTGCTAAGCAGACTTTGCCATGTTGTTTAATCATTTGATTTTACTGTCAGCTTGAACTGATGGGAACTGCTAGGGGCATCAGTTTTGGCTCCCACCTGCAGTTTGTGCCAGCACTGATTACTGCAGGGCTGTAGGATGAGTCTGATCAATACTCTGATCTGACTGAAATGAACCCCAAAGAAAAGTGGATTTGTCCCCATTCTGTGTGGCTGCAAATACTGACACAGATGAAAGGGTGGGAATGTCCAATTTAGGTGGAGAAGGCTACAAATGTGTCTTACTATTTTTGTTTTGGTTTGATTTAAGCCAGTCATAACACAGCACCCTAGAGCTAAGATAACTTGCATTCTGCCACAATTACAAACAAAGATACATAACTGCAGTGGAGCACCTTTCACAAATTGTGGTGTTCTGCTCCTGAAACAAATTTCTTTTCCTTTTTTACATTACTTCGGTAACTAAGAAAAACTAAGCTGCAGGACCTTGCTCCAGAAGTTGTTAAAAAGTCAGACTTACTTCATGTATTTTATTAGTGCCACTGAACGTGACTTAAATTGTGGCCTTAGAAGCATCAGTCTGAAAACAAGAACGCAGCTACAGAAATTATGGAAAGAAAATAAACAAGAGGAAATAGTGGGTTTAGTACACTAAACTTTGTAGTCGTTGTCCTAGGCTTTTTTAGCCACTCACCTAATATCCTTACCTGCTCAATTCTCCATTTTAATTCTAGTCAAAAGACATATTTTTGTTGATGCAAGCGGACAATTCCTGTTGGCTACATGTCTCAGGTGACTCAAGTCAAAGGAATTCTAAGAGTGGAGGCATTTGTCTCTCCAGATCTCCCTTTCATATGATATGTAAGTAGCATGTGTCTGCAACTTCCTGTTCTCAGACAAATAATGCAGCCTAATGGATGTCAGCCAGATCAAAAATGGAGGTCACTTTTTTAGGCTTATGGCACATCAAAGTTAGCTCAGCTTAGTGTGGAGATTTGCAGCTAAAAATCTTTAGTACATATGATGAATAGATGCTTAGTGCTCTTAAAATGCAAACCTGAAAGGTACTGAGTACACCTGTGATAACACTTAAATCAGTCTCCTGGATGAAACCCTTGGGTTAAGAATTCTTGGCCGTAAAGCAGCAACTTGCTGAGCTCTATGTATGTGAATATATGTACACATACAAACAAAAATTAACTTTGGAATAAAATTTGTTCCTGCAGGGTTAAAGCCTAAACAAACTTCTCTATCTTCAAGCTCAATGTGGTCTTTGAAAACCAACTGTGAGGGTTGGGGTTTTTTTTTTTGTTTAGCATGTAATTACTGACAGTGATGATTCTGGAAACAACTTAGTTGGCAGTATTGTTGATGAAGAATAGAATATGGTTGGCTCTTCAGCTTATTATTCCTCAGGCTGATGTCAATAAATATCCATTTCAATCAGCAGTAAAGAAACTTTGGCTGGGAAGATACGATGAATGTCAGATCTTGATAATGTGAAGCAACAAAAGAGCTTTTAAAAAGCTTTTCTAACTGACACCAGACTTATCTTTTTGATTATATAAGCAGGATTTCTTCAATGTTGTGTTGTTCAATGGTAATCATGGAATTACAGATTCACTCTCTTTCATAGAGTATGAACCAAATGATGTCAAATACATCAGCAGAGGCTGTAGTGGTTATACATGGTTATACTCTCCTGAGCCAGACCCTGTGTGTCTTGAAAAGGAGAGCATCCATCCTTCAGTGAAGCCTGGTAGTGCTTTGCTATCGACTCTGTCACACTCTGATCTTCAGGGCAGTGGTGCAGTTGTCACTGGCTCTTCCCACTCGTGTGAGGCCAGAATTGTGAGTGTGCACTGTTGCTTTGGGTAGCAATGCTCCTTCTGCCAAGCAAAAGTTTTCCGTATGTCAGACCCCTACACCGTCTGCCTCCATCAGGCTGCTCAGTGGAAGGGTTGCATTGCTGTGCTTTGAGCTGTAGCTGCCTTGTCCTGACTACTGTTCCTGGTTTTTCCCTTTATTTCACCCTCCCCGCTGAGGTTAGGGAGAATTGGGAATGTGTGTCAAGAGGTATAGCCTGTGTGTGCTAAAGACTGTATTTACTCTCCAGGTTCTCCTTTTAAACTGGTTGTTTGACAAATATGACCTAATTAAACTAGCCACTCGTTTTCATGAAGTGTCATACCACTTAAATGAGTGAGTACTATGATAGGCTGAGAATTGTGCAGTGGGTTCTTCACCTTTTGACAATGGAAGCATCACATTAGTTTTCTCTACTTTACCAGCTATAATGTATTTCAAGGAGGTTTATTTGTCTCCCTTGCTGAGTTCTGACTCTTTCAGTTGTTCCACTCGATCATAGCATCCATAATGGTAGGGCCGTAGCACACTTTAGTGAATAAATCTGCCTTCATGGATTGATAACTTTAATGCCACATTGGATATCATTTTCCTTTGTAGGACAGCGTTTAAAATTTCATGAGATGGAAACCATGACTGTTCACCCTTAGGATGGATTATGTAGCAAGCTAGGCTGAAAACTGCCTTTTAATTATATGTGCTGGAACCAGAGAATTGGTTATGCAAACATCGGCACGGTCATACTGGGTCTGACAAATCCACCTTGCTCCATGTCCTGATTTGTGCTTTGGCCAGTGGTAGGAGGGAAGTAAAATCAGGACACGTACAGAGCATCTTCACCTGATGTCTCCCTATTCTGTAATACAGGGAAATAATATATTATAATATATGATGAGTTAAGGATTCCCAGAGCAGTAACTGTCATATGGCCAGTTGTGGCTGAGTGTTTGCTGTGACACCTCTTGGTGTTTGCCAGAAATCTAAGTCTGTGTTTGGACTTTCCAGTAAATTCCTTCATCAGCAGTCGCAGGATGCCCTGCTGTGCTGTTTCATGGATATATCTGCACAATAAGACGCTACCTCTGTGAATATCCTTGGGGCTAACCTTTATTCTCTTGCCCTAAGTAATACTCAGCAGTCCCTATCTTCCTAAAGATGTTAATGATAAGTGGGAAATAAAATGCAACACATTGTTAGGAAGGGCTGCAGTGAAATTTGTCTTCACATGTTTAATGTAAGAATTTTTTTTTCTGGGGGGGAGGGGGGGAAGGGTGTTGGTTTTGGTTTTTAAAGCTATGGTATATTTCCTGGTAAGTTTTTCTATAAATTAGGCTGCTGGTGGGGAGTGCATAGCCAGAAATTACCATGTCTTCTTTACACATTGTGTGCCCAAGTTAGGGTAATGAAGCAATTTAGTGTCTCAAATATTCATCATGTCCTGGAATGTTTAAATTATTAATATTGTAAGGGATAGGCTCTAAGTACAATTTTTTCTTATTATAATTAAAAATGCCGAGATGAATGAGGCCATCACAGTTGTTACTGGTCTGACAGCTTTCCAAGAAATTTTATAATACCACTTTGTAGTATTTCATACAAAGATGAGCTAACAGCCAAGGTAATAAACATTCCTAGAGACTTTTGTAAGATTACATTTTATTAGTTCATTTAGCTGGTGAGAAGGTAGTTTTCACTACTGTGTATAGATTAAATGCTTTAAACGTTGATACTGTTTATCCTCCCTGTTTTAGAAAGAAAGCTTCCTACTTACTGTAAATAAACATGGATTTTTGCAGGTCTTGAGCATTCTAATTTCTTAATGTTTTTCAGCTCTTCAAATGGATATCAGATTCTGTCTCTTCCAGGTTTTTCTCAGCTATTGGCACCTTCTTAAGCAGTATAAGAACTTTGATGCAAGTCATCTGCCCTGTGTGTTTCCAATGCTCTGAATGTTAAGATATCTCTAATCATACAGATACTGGATAAAGCTAACATCTACCAAAAAGATTTTGTTGTTGCCACCTTCATACTTCATTTGCTTTTTACTTTCTTTTCTTTTCTTTTTTCTTTCTCTTCATGCTAATCATTCTCTGGCTATGAAAGGATGTCGGCTCATCAGTGGGGGAAGGCTTTTGCGAAAAGGTGGGTTTTGCATTGTGTTCCAAATATAGTTGGTCTTGGGCTCAGTCCCTCCCTCGCAGTAAGGTTTCTCACAAATGGAGATGTTTTACTCCATTTCCTTCTGGGTTGAGTAATACCAGGGTGGGGCTGGGGGGAGGAAGAGAATGCTTTTTTGAGAGAGAGAGAGAGGTTGTTTTGTTGTCTTGAAAATTGGTAGGTTTTTTTAGGGAGCCTTCCTGCTGTGTGCACCACCTCACCCCCTTTACAGTATTTATAAGATTTTTTTAAATGGAACCTGATGCATACCAAGATAGAGAAGAAAGTGCTTTCTTGTCATGAGTGGATTTCGGGAGACTTTTCTTTTAAAAGAGATGGTGACTATGGTTAGCTTGAAGCTGCACAATGTCTCTTTTCTTTAGTTCCCCATCTGCAGTATAATGGTCTTTTTTTGCATGAAGGCAGGTATTTTGGGAATCACTCAGCCATGGTGAGTGTCCTGAAGGGAGCGTTACCCTTGCACAGAACGCGTGTCCAGGAAATACAGCTTGCCTACCACATTGTGTGGAAACTTACTACAAATGAACACATTTGTTTTAAATCTCATGTTTTGAGGACAAACTCCATTTCTTATTGAAGCCATATAAAGGTGGACATGGAAAAGAAGCCTGAAATGGAACAGAATCTTTGGGTGTCAATGGATGAGGGAGGCAAAATCTGCAGAGTTGAGGGTCTCCTTGGGAAAAGACAAATTACCTACATCTCAGTTCAGAGAGCAGAGAATGCTATTACTATTCCTCTGGGCTGAGGTGGGAGCTTTTTATCTGTTTGCTTTTTATCTGTCTACCCTGGGAAGTACCTGACTACAACCAAATGCTATACAAGCCAATGCATGACTTAAACTTTTCTTGGACCATCTATATTTTTGTTTTTTGCTGACAGCATCTACCTATCATGGCTTCTTGAAAATTATTTGGGTGGTAGAAACACTTTTACTTGGTTCTGAGTTCATGCCTTTTAGTACTGTATGATACCAAGTCCTCTTCTTTCATTTCCATAATCAAAAGAAAATCCCTGTTGAAACTGGGAAGCTGTTTTCTGCAGGTTTTTGAAAGCTTGTGTTCTGTTCAGTATAATAATCTTGTGTTTGACAGAGGGGAGTCTTGCTGATAGATTTACTTCTGTGAAATAAAGCCTGAATTAAATATGATTGCAAATGGACAGATTTTTACAGGGCGAAGCACGACTATGAGCAAGTCAGTTGGAGAGAACTGAACTGCTTAAGAACACGCAGCTTGAAATTCAAAAACCACAGCTGAAAAAGGTCATATTCTTAAAAAGAAATGATCTGGGTTAGGGTGGAAATGGAAACCTCCATACAAGGAGATTGTGTTAAATTTATCAACGCTAGTCCAAATGAGTTCACAGCTGTTAGTTCCTCCCGGTAAGCGCAAAGCTAGAAAGCATGAAAAATATGATAGGGCACAAGAAGTCATTCCTCAACAGAGGATAGTGAAGCTCTCAAGATATGTTAGCTGGGGTGGTTTACTATGTGGAATAGAATTTGCTAGTATAACGGACTCTTTTCTTTTACCTCATACAGTTTACGTAAAGTAGGATGTGAGTAAGATCAGTTCTGAATAATCCGCATGCAGGTTCTCTGGTTTGGGAATACATGGTACCTGATGCCTCCATCTCAACTGCCTCATAAGCTAGCTCAGGTCTAACACAGCTTATTAGTTCGAGCACAAGGCAGCGCAGATGCAGATACTTGCTGAAGCCAGCTTGTGTACCTGTGCCATATGCCCGGGTGTGAAAGGGCTATAGTCTAAATAGTTGTAATACACTTCTTTTACCAAGATAGGTTATCAGCTCAGTGAAGTGCAATGTAAGTAGTACAGCTGTACTTCTGGGATGCTGTACTTGAACTGAAAGTGAGCCTTCCTCTAATATATCCAAGAAATATCCTTGTGGCCCTGTACAGAACATCCCAGTCCCTGATCACTGGGGTAGTAATGTAGGAGTCTGTTAGCATCTAGCATCAGCAGTTGCTGCTTTTTTCTAGCTGGTATGAATAATTTGACACTAGAAGGTACCAAAGGAGCTGACAGAGAAGTTCTCTGCATTGTGTGCTACTGCAAGGTTTGTTAGAAGTCAAAGTGCAGGGAAGTATAAAGGATGGGCATTGCCGTGCCAGTACATGCAAGGGTGGTTAAGGTGGCCTGAACAACCAGCAGCAGCAGCCTGGTATTAAGGGCATGCGAAATAGTGGAACTACCAATACAGGATTTCACTGGCTTTAGTAGTTCCTTCTCCTGAGCAATTGCTCTTGTCCTTCCTCTCCTTGAGTGTTATTGAGAAACACTTGCCCGGTTGTTCTATGTCTCGAGATATTATTGAGAACAATGAATTGTTATCAAGCACTGAAATTTTGCTGGATATTGTTACGGGTGTGCTGCTTGTTCCTGTGCCAGTTATTAGTGGTTTGGAAGAAATGTATACAACTGCTCCTGAAAAATAGGATAAAGGTTGCTAGAATATTAAATAGGGCAGGATGGGCTAATCATTGGGAACACGTAATAACCTGCATGTAAGGAAACTCTGCATTTTACTTCAGCCAAAGGTGAGATCATGCATGTAAGGAACCAGAAATGAAAAGTTATTAGATGTGGTAAGGGAATGGGAAGCAATAATTCTTAAAAAGAGTTAGCATCAGTGTTGGGTGGTCAGGTACAGATGGTGGTCTGCCAGGAAGGCTAGTTCTGTCCATGTAAAATCAGTGGAGTGTTGAACAGAAGATGTGTTCTCTGTATTTAGTTCTGCTGCATGTCCAATTCTAGCATGAGCCCCACAAAAACATGTTGGAAAAACAGGAGAGGGTTCTGAAAAGAACTGTAAGAAATATTTCCCTGTCTTTAATGATTCTTACAGCAGCCTGTTTAGGGAGCTCAATATAACTTATTAAAGTGAAGGGCTAATGCAATCATAGTAATTAAGTACCTATATGGGAAGTACGAGCTTGGTGACAATGCAGTAGCAAGGCAGTAAGGAGAAGCTAAAGCCAGACTGATACTAAAACATCATATGCACCATGTGTTTGTGTGTGGCTTTTTTAAAATAGTAACTATTGAAACAATTCTGCAAGAGTTGCCGTAGATTTCTATCAGTAATATTTCTTAAATGAAATTAATGTGTTTTTAAAAATAATTTGATCACAGCCATTGAACTTGAATTAACAAACCAGATGCCAGAGTTTATGGTCACAAGGTTACATCAGGTTACTAAATAGAGTGTGAAACTTGCTAAGTGTCATGTAAGCGTGGATTTCTTCATTTGTGCCTCCATAATGGTTGTTAGCTCTTGGGTTATGATCTCATATTCTTATGTGACAGTGATTTTCAGACCGAGTGTTGCTGCATGCCAGATTTTTTGTTATCCCTGCTGGGTTTCAGCAAGAGTAGCAGTAGTAGAAGAGCAAGATCTGGCATTTCTGGGGTGTCTGTGAATTTAGCATGTCATATTCTGTATAGACAGATGTTTGCTCTACATTTGCAGGTTTCTGAGTATTTCTAACTAATACTTCAGTGAAGTTGGTGTGTAGAGCTCAATCATGAGTTGAGAACATGAGGGGACCTGCTCTTTCATAAACAGGCTGTCAGGAAATGAAAAAATACTGGTATTTTAACCATGTGATCTAATGAGTAAAGGCTGTTGTAGGTATGAGATAATACCCATTCATTCTTACAATTAATAGCTGTTCAGGGAAACTGAGTAAAGGGAACTTAACAGGTTGCAGACAGTGTCTGAGACCTCCGTAACTGGTGCTCAGCCTATTGATATCTGAGTTTTCTATACATTAGGGAAGATTTCCTCCCTTGTTCTCTAGGCTGTCCTGCGTATTTTCAGTCGTGAGGTTTTGTAGGAACAAGAGACTAGTACAAGAGAAAACAAACCTTTTATTATTTTGTCAGTAGTATTAAACTGTCCAGTAAAGGTGAACATTTTGTTGTGCGTGCTTTTGAAAAAGCTTTGTTCATGTCTCCTTTCCAAAGGCTTTCCCGCTTTAGTTAGGCACAGTAATGCAGATGGGAAATAATACCAAATGCATCCATGTTCTATAGCTGGTTCTCAGTCCATGCAGGTTGCTTAAAAACGCTCAATTGTTGCTGCAGTTCAGGTGATGTTCCACTTGGTCTTTACCAGGTGATGAAATGGATATTGTGTTTTGAACTGGGAACCTCTTTATTGTCCCCGTCAGAGCAAAGTTCAGTGTGAATCTGGAGCGTGAGTTGGATCCTCTGAAGGTTTCTTCAAAGGCATTGCTAACAGTTTTGAATGTTGTATGCTTCTCATAATTGATGTGTTTTGTCTTTATTTCTCAGCCTTATTTGTGTGTGTTTTTATTGCAGCACACGTCCCATGGAGACGGACGGCAGGAAGTTTCCTCTCGGACTGGGCGCTCTGGAGCTCGCTGCAGGAACTCTATAGCTTCCTGCACAGATGAGCAGCCACATATTGGAAATTACAGACTCCTTAAAACGATTGGAAAGGGGAATTTTGCAAAAGTAAAACTGGCAAGGCACATCCTAACTGGCAGAGAGGTAAAGTGGTATGAACATAAACAGTAGTGAATTGCAGTGGGTATGCAGGTTCTCTTAGAATAATATCATCCAGGTGAACATTTAGCACGTTTTACTAGAGAGATTGCCACTCATGTAGAATAAAAATGGAAAACTGTATCTTTTAGTTGTTATTACAAAACAAGTTCTCTTGAAAATAGTCTCTTAAATTTGTATTTTTGACAAGTCCCTCTCCAACTGAATTGTGTTCAAGTTTGCTACTAGAATTCTCTGCTAAATCCTCTGTTCCTGAAAAAGGGTTTGATATATAGCAATTAAGCTTGCTGCAAACACTGCCTCTTGGTGTCTCTGTACTGCACAGTGCAGGCTGTATTGGAGGGGAAGTCAGGAATGAGAACTAATACATCTTCTTGATTATGATCTGAGTAGCCCAAGCACAGTATTTGCTTGCCAAAGCAATGTTTCTCCCAGGAGTTTTGTTAGCATATGCACTGCTGGGCAGCCTTGAGAAGACACTCCAGTTTGTTCAGAGCCAATTTGTGTGTCTTGCTCAGTGTTGTGTGGTGTAGACAAGCTTTCTCCTGTATCTCTTCATAGTGTCTAACTCAGCTCCATAAATAGTTTCTGCAGTGTAATTAATAACTTGCAGTTAATGATGGTTCTGATTTGGTGAAGTCCTGCTTGCTTGTTGCAAGAAGCTTGTTACAAGTGTTTCTTGGTGCTGTTTTATTAATAGCAACTCTACGTCCTGAAAGAGGGAGAAACACCTTGTTGACCTTTTCGTGCTGAACCATCTAATGAAGTAAATGTTTGCTGATACCAGTAAGGACTTTTAAAGAAAGCTATGTGGCTGACTGCAGCACTTCAAGGGAATTTCTTTGTTCTGAGCTAATACTGAGTTCAGTAGCACTAGGAGGAACAGAGAGGACATATGTTTGCAAGAGTTGTTGGGAGGGATTTTGTTTATTTGTTTTTGTTTCTTGTAAGCTGACAGTTCTGGTGATCAGCAGATGTATTCTGGTGTTAAAGTCAGTGCTTCTTTGTAGAGTAAGTTGTTGATTAATTGCTTTCCACTTAAGTTCCTTTCTTTTTCTACTGATACTTAACACAGGAAATGCAAGTCCTTGGGTACTTGGTTAGTGTTGCTTTGCTATTATTATATGTATAGGACTTGGAGGTAGGTGTCATGTGTCACACATTGCTTTGCAAAAATTGAAGTACATTTTCCTTACTTGCACATAACTCTCTGTTGACCTCTGGTTCATTATTTTTGTCTGAATTTTCAACGAATAAAGCGACAGTGTAAAATCTTTGGCCAAATTTGGAAAGATTCAAGTACTAAGTTTCTTTAACTCTCATGAAATAGATGTCATTCAATCAGTTCGGAGCCTAAATATTTTCCAGGATGTGGCCATTGGTCCTGGTTACCTAGAATGAGTAACATTCCTTTGAAGCTAACAATTAAGCTAGTTTATAGGAATATCTTGAAGGTATTTAAAACTTATTTTTTCTCTTTGTAAGAGACATGAGTAAAAGTTTCTCTTCCTGGTAGGTGAACTATACAACATTGATGATAATTGCATATTTTAGATTTATATGACCAGAGTTGTTCACAATATTCTGCATAACAATTTCCCCAGTGTCATTAATTTACTCATGCCCTTACAGAAGTATTTATCTGATCAATCTTTAGATGGTGTTAATGTTTTTCATAGCTGTCACATTGATGTTTCTAGTGATGAGCAGCAGCACTTTGTACTTTGTTGAACCTCACTTGCTTTGCTAACTCATCTCCAAGGTTGTTTATATCAGTTTTCTGTGTATTTGATGGTGCCTTTTAATTCCTTCAACAGACTTAATCATTATGGTTTGAGTTCTTGTGCCAAGGCCACTGATACAGATATTAAGCAAGATTGGTCCCAAGTCTCGTCCTTGAAAAACTCTTACTCATTTATTTCCAAGTTGGTATCTCTTTAGCCATTTCTTTTAATTAAAAAACCTCTGTGCACATTTCAGCTTATCTAGTTCAGTAATTTCTGTGCATCCTCCTAAATGAGGCTTTACAGTAGTCCAGGTAGTCACATATTGTGTGTTTCAATAGGGCAGAATTAACTTAGGAAAATGTGTTGCATTTAACCCTTCTGTCTGTTTCTGTTTATTTCCCCTTGCGAGTTTGGAGCTCAAGAATTTTGTGGTAAATGGCTCTACTAGGAAAAAAAAAAAAAAATTAAGTCAGATAATTTTCAAACCTGTGCTGCCATTTTGTTCTTGATAGATGTTAGAAATCCATGCTACAGGAATGCCTTCCTCCCCCTTCCCCTTTTTTAAACCTTCCACTCTTCAGAATTCAGGGATAAAGTTCTCAGTCTAGGCTCAGCTAAACGGCACTCATCTTCCGGAACCTGTGTTTTCCTGCTTTACACACTCATTCCTGCTGGCTGTCCTGTCTTTGTTCCTCTTCTTTTTTCCATCTTATGCACCAAAACCTAAAATAAAATACTTAGCTTTGGGAGTCACGCTTAAATGAGTTTTAATCTCTGCTGTATCCTTGCTGTATTTGAACCCTACTTATCTTCTTTTTCTTATCTTTGTGGCTATTCTTAATGTTCTTTTAAGTCTCTGATTCAGTTACACATTATGGCAGTTCCTTCTTTATATCTCTGCACTGATTAACTTCTAAATCATGCAGCAGATCAGCACTTCTCGGGAGGATGGTATGTTTGTTCGAGCATTCTGCTAGGGTAGTTGCTCGTCTCCTTATATCTGGAGTCCTTCAGTATGAATTTTCCTGTTTGAGATACAGCTTTCATGTTTCTAACTGGACTGAGTTCCAGGGCTCTCTTTCATTTCCATCTTCAGTGTGTCTGCAGCATGTACGTTAAGAGCCCAGCCTCAAATTACAGAAAGGGAGAAATGTTTAGCCCTTTTGGGGTGATCAGAAGATCAGCCTAACTTGAATGGGTTGAATTGTCCTGCCAAGAGGTGTGTGGCCTTCTCACTGTAGAGGTATGGAGGTGGGGTTAGTTTCACTGCGCTAGAGCTGGTGTTTGGAAACACTCCTTCAAGATCCTCTGTCTAGAAAAGTACTATTCTAGTCTGTCTGCCCTTTCAAAACAAAAAATCTTCACTGTAAATCTGCTTTTGTTAATTCTTTTACTTTAAGCTATGGATCTTCTGTTGTAATTTATCAAAGGTTATTTCCTCTGGCAAGTTTTCCATACTTGCAAAATTAATTTAAGAGAGAAAACTTACCTTTTGCTGTTACTGGGGTGGTTGGAATCACAGCCAAAAATGTATGGATCCTTCTGTTCATTAAAAGCATGTGTTCAATTAATAGTCAGGAACTTGAAGTTTCCTAGTGAGACAGGATTGTTTCAGGATCCAAGTCTGACTCCAGGGAATCTATTGTCATCTTCTTTCTGTTCTTCTCTTGGAAAAAGTGAAATTTAAGAGCGAGAAAACATTCTGAATGGTAGCAGTTTGGCCAATTTGCTCAGCGTCTTAACTTCTGATTGCTTTAACTCCCTCATTCAAGTCATGTAGGAGGAATGTTTCAAGTCATAGTATTGTGAATGGTGAAAGCAAAGTTAATTTTAATTCTACTAACGATCTCACACAAAATATAATTGCTGATGCAGTGGTGTAGCAGTGTAGGTGGACGTGTGTTCCTCCAGCATTGGCCATAGCACACAATACTTGAAACCATTCTGTATTCACTTTGTGTGAAGAGAGCAAAGTGGAAGGCAATTTGAACTTTTTAACTATGCTTAGTAAAATGGAGGTTTTTCTTTCTCAGGCTTGCCAGAACTATTCTTGGGGGTAGGCTCCCTTTGGCTGTGATTCAGAGACCTTATCAAGGCACCTGAAATTGCCGCCTGTTCTGATGATGGGTTCAAGCTCTCACAGCCAGTGTTAACACATTGTACTCTCAGTGTTCATGTGGGTAGGAATTCTCTAAATTCATCCTGCCTCTAAGGCTGTAATTAGTGCACCAAACAGGCCTGTGAGTCTGCCTTTCAGAAAACTGAGGTGTGTACCTTGCCTGTATCTCCAGGGCTGAATTTGTTTGCCTGTGTCAGAGACCTCTCTGATCATCTGGCACCAGTGCACAAGTGAGAGACGTGAGCTGTGTTTTGCAGAAACCCAGTAACCTTAAGACCTCGTGGGTGGAAACAAGCTTACGTCTTTCAAAGATTGACCAGAATCGGTACAGAATACAGAACTGCAGCCTTTTCTGAGTGGAATGCACTTACCAAGCATGCGGTATGGGTAGTCTTGGGACACCACTTGACTTTGAAATAACATCTACTGTTGACAAGGGCAGTGGTTATCCTATGCCCAGCACGGATTTGTAAGAGATTGCAGGAAGTGAGTAACTTTGTTACTTTCATGACAGTAGTTCAACAGGCATAAAGGTAGAGATAAAAATCTTTCTTGGTTTCGTACACAGCTGCTAATACAAAAATACCTATTGCTTAATGTGTTTATTTGTATTTTTGAAGTGATTTCTCAAGGCGTTTTGCAATGGAATTTTGCCTCTGGAAATAGTGATCTTTAATTTCAGTAGCATACCTTAGAAGAAAATACTCCCCAAAGCAAAAGTATTCTTAGATGATTTCTTGGTGACGTCTCATCATATCTTGCATCTAGAAGGGCTCAAAATAAATCTTGAAGCTCAGTTTCAGAAAACACCATATCCGTCACACAATTCTGTGATGCACCCAAGCATTGAACGCTCTGTTCCCCTCTTACTCTCTCCATCATGATGATCCATCCATGTGTTTTTGTGCTTGAATGTAGGGATATGAATTTGCTTTGATGTAAGATACTCTTAATTCCGTATGTTACCAACACCAGGTTAATGAGATGATAAAGATAGCACAAAGAGACACAAGGAAACAGGAGCTGTGGTATGGGGAGTAGCAGCATCTACTGTTTGAGCCAAAAATTGAAGGGGAATTGAAATCCCTTGCTTTGCACCAACGAGGTATTATAATCAGCTGAGTTGCAGCATCTTGCTTCTTAGAGAGGCACCATCTCCTTGGCTTCTTCTGGTATGTTTAGTCTTTAATTTAGAAAGGAAAAATACCAGTTGGCATGTAATTCTAGAAAGATTCACGTTTCCTGTTCTAACTCAATCCTGTATCCAAATTGCATTGCACTGAAGCTAGTCTTTTGCCTGTTCATTGCCTCAAATCTTCAGGTTATGACTGGTTACCATGGTACTGAATTTATCTTTTGATTATTTTGTGAAATTTTTATGTTCTTCTTTCATCTTTCTGTGCAGTGTTTAATGAAAAAATGAAAACCAGTAAAGGAATGAACTTGCCCAAATTGTTGAGCTACAACCAGTAGGGTTCTCTTGATGAACGAGTGATAATTCTTTTCATATCCATCAAGGAGCACATTGGTACAAATATTCAGTGAATTTCCAAAGGTGAACTTAGTTCCTGCCAAATCTGTCTGGAATTACTTTCAGTTTTTTCTGATATCTCTGCTTTTAGAACCATCTTCACAAACTGCCAATGCTCGGTCAGTACTGTGTAATCTGTTGTGTAATTACACTGTGTAACTATTACTGCTCTCTTATCTGGGCACTGTCTGGTGTTGGAGGTTCCACTGTAGTAAGTGTGATGGTCTTAATGTCAAGCAAAAGACTAAATGGAACTTCTCATCTTAATACGCTTAAAATACTTGGGGGGGGGTGTGGTGTGTGTTTTCCACTCTCCTGTTTAGTTTGTTGCAGTAGAAGTAGATTACACTTTAGCTGTTAATTCCAAATGTTTTTACTTTAAATACAAGTACATAATTTGCTGAAGAAACTGAGTGTTTTTTGCATAACATTCATGTTTTCAATTTGTGCTGCTGGATATGACCGTCTTGTAATAATGCTGTGTTGTTCACATGGAAAATACTGATTATGAACTCTTCCTTTAGGTTGCCATAAAAATAATTGACAAAACGCAGTTGAACCCAACTAGTCTACAAAAGGTAGGTTTTTACATTTAATCTTCCAACTGCACTGTTTTGTTTCATTACCACTTTCTGTTAACCCTGAATGCCTGCGCTGGAGAATCCAAAGCATTGCATACATTGCACACATCTGACTACTGTATTTAATAACTAGTTTTGTAACAGATATTTTTGACAACCCTGCAGTTATTCAAGGTGAACTCGTACAGAGCTGTAAACTGAGAAAAGAGTGGTATTGGCCACTTTCTTTGTCTCCCAAGCATAGCTGACTCTCTATAGAGGGGACGTTTGTGGTTTGGTGTCGTGTCCTCATGTCTCCTTCATGCTGGTCACTTTGTTAAACTTACAAATAGAAAGCTTATGTTCTGTCCTCTTAAACTTGAAAATAACTGCCTGTGCACTGAAGGCCAAGTAGTATCTATGCCTTTCATGTAGTTTGCAGCAGGAGAGGTGGTGCGGTTTTATGGAATGAACTGGGGCATGGCTATTCTGGTTTCTTCCCTCTAGCCTCAAATGTTTAATGTGTGCTGTTACAGTTGTATCGCCTTATCCGTTTTAGTAAGTAGTGATAAATCCTGCTCTTTGATCAAGGCAGCCAGTCTGCTTTGGAGTGCCTACAGGAAGTACATTTAAATGTTACTTTCACCTCGGACTTTTCTAACTCTGTCCTTGTAAGTGCTGTAGTCAGAAGCTTTTTATTTACTTTTGAGTACTTTGATAAAAAAGCTCCTTGCAATATTTCTGTTTGAATGAGAGAATACCCAGAACTTACCCGCAAACAAAATGAAATAGCATAATTAGAGTAAACTGGAGAATATACGCATTCGGATCTTATGCAAATACTAAAGAGATCGTGCAACAATATGTTTTTATCGAAATGAATGGTGCAAAAGTAAATTGGAAAAACACACAAGTTCTTACATTCTATGGTTTGGTTGAGAGGCAAAGAATAGCCTATAAAAGAATGACTGTCATCTGAGCAGGTATCAACTTCCTGCTGATTTTGTAGACTGGGTAAAAGCAGATCATGTGGGAAGCGTGTGGGAAGCAGGGTCAGAAAAAAGTAGAGAGGCCATTTTGTTTTCAGACAAAAATGTAAAATCTTAACCCTTCAAATCTCAATGTCTTGAGATTGGGCCACAAGGCTAGCTTGAGCTCATATTAAGGTAGAAGGCAAACCTTTTACAAGTCACAGGTTCAGTTAGCAAAGCCACAAGCTGCAAGTGTGCTTGTTGGCCCTTTGGTTTCTGGGTTTCAGCCTGCTCAGTGTCTATTTGTGTATCTGTAATTTCATTTTTATTTACATTTTATAAAACTAGATCATAAAGTGTGATTTCTAAATTGGTCTTGTTTTCTTTAATGGAGTCTGGAAGAACAGTACAAACAAAACAGCAGGGTAGAAGTCAGATCGAATTTGGGGAGTGAGAATGCTGATGTGCTGTCCTTTCTAAGCTCATTTGTTATATGAGCACATCAAAAAATCAGCAGGGTATGTCAGTATTCTCAATTCAAAAACTGAAACTGATTTTCTTAAATGCCTGTTCGCCACAGTAAGCAGAATGAATGCACATTACCTAGCAGTTTTCCTTGGTTAAGGCTTTGTTTGCAAACCCTTGCCCCTTTTCCCCCAGCACTGTCAGCAGTGCTGTAGCCTTGGTGCTTTTGAAGCCAACTGCGCATGCAACCTGTAGACACAGGGAAAGCTAAGATGGAAGTGCTTCTGATCCTTGTACTGCTGGATAGAGCAATAAAATATTTGAGGTATGGTGGGGAGGGACGGGCTGCTGTCAGAAGAGGGTGTGGTGTGGAGTGTCTCAGCTGCAGTTTAGCCGCATACCCTCGTCATCCTTAGGTGGGGAAACAAATGGCGATTAAGGCTGCCAGTTCTGATTTCTTTGTATTATGTCTTCCACACTGATACTTCAGCTGCCAGAAAGAAGTTAACCTTGTTAAGGACTTGCTTTGCTTTCTGGAGCAGTAATTCTTGGTATGCCCTCGCAGTAAGCGGCGGGTGGCTGCAGTCCTGACAGCTCAATATTCAACAACGCAGCTCTTCGGAAGAGTCGGGTTTCTTGTCTGCCACTGAGGAAGTCCGTGGTAGCCACATGCAGCTACTCTTAACTGTTGTTTTGGGACCTAATTACTACTCTGCTGCTCTTGCTTGGTGAAGAGGAAACTGTAACCGGTACTTCCCTGCTTTGAAAGAAAAGGGAATTCTTAGAGCTTTTTTCCCATGCTGGTGGTGTTAGTCATAGTGCTTGTTGTCCACAAATGCACTTGTGTACCCAGTTCCAGTGAGTACGGTCTCACTGGAAACAAGTGCTGATGTAGTAGTTCACTTCCTCCTAGACAAAAAAAATATGGTTTGTTTTTTTTTTTTTTCTTTTGAATTAGCGATGCCATTATATGTAAGATTTTGGGCTTTTTTACCAAGCCCTTGTAATAGTTCTAAGTCACTTCTCGTTTTCCTTTTTTAGAACTTGGCTCCTCAGCCAAGTGTTTTTGTTCATTATGTGCAGATGTTTTTGTCACTTGTTTGGGCCATTATTTTGTTAAAGCTTTTCGGAGTTCTTAAACATCACTTTTAACATGGACTGTGCTCTTTCTGACCATGGGTCAGTCGGTATTTTCAAAACTGCAAGAAAAGGGTGAGGATTTAAAATGCTCAGGCTTTTCTGTTTGTAACGAGTATTTTTTTCTGTTTTCAAGTTGTGGTTTGTTTGAGGCAAACTTGTATTCTCTAAAGACTTTCCTGTTTGAGACTCCTAATTATATGTAAAGCGTATCAGTAAGCAGTTATCAGAAGGATATGCAGGTCAGGCTCGAGCTGGCGTGGGTTGCAGGCACAGTCAGCAGCGGACCCACAGCCTGCAGCCACACAGCCAAAAACTCCCCCAGCAGCACACATAGAAGGGAGAGGGGGAGCAATAATGAAGGGTGATGGAAGTTTGCAATGGGAAGGACCCACAGGAGGAAGAGACTTCCCCCTAAGCCAGGGATGCCCTTGCAAAACCAATTTGCTGCTCTAAACTGGAGAGAAGTGGATTTGATGGATGGACCACTCAGCGGATAAGGAATTGGCTGAATGGTCACATTCAAAGAGTTGTGGGCAACAGCGTGATGTCCAAGTGGAGATTAGTGATGAGTGTCTTCCTCAGGGGTCAGTATTGGGACTGGTGCTGTTTAACATCTTTGTTGGTAACATAGCCAGAGGGATTGAGTGCACCCTCAGCAATTTTGCTGGTGACACCAAGCTGTGTGGTGCAGTCAACACATTGGAGGGAAGGGATGCCATCCAGAGGGACCTTGACACGCTTGAGAGGTGAGCCTCTGAGAGCCTCATGAAGTTCAACAGGCCAAGTGCAAGGTCCTGCACCTGGGTCAGGGCAATCCAAGCACAACTACAGGCTGAGCAGAGACTGGATTGAGAGGAGCCCTGAGGAGAAGGACTTTGGGGATGTTGATTGATGAAAAGCTGAGCGTGTCCCAGCAGTGTGTGCTTGCAGCCCAGAAAGCCAGCCGTGTCCTGGGCTGCATCAAAACGAGCATGACCAGCAGGTTGAGGGAGGGTATTCTTTCCCTTTGCTCTGCTCTTGTGAGACCTCACCTGGAGTACCATGTTAATTTTTGGGGCCCCAAACATAAGAAGGACATGGACCTGTTGGAGCAAGTCCAGAGGAAGGCCACCAAGATGATCAGAGGGCTGGAGCACCTCTCCTATGAAGACAGGCTGAGATAGATAGGGTTGTTCAGTCTGGAGAAGAGAAGGCTCCAGGGAGACCATCTAGCAGCCTTCCAGTACCAAAAGGGGGTCTACGAGAAAGCTGGAGAGGGACTATTACAAGGGCATGTGGGGATAGGACAAGGGGGAATCGCTTTAAGATGAAAGAGGGTAGATTTAGATTAGGTATTGGGAAGAAATTCTTTATAATGTGAGTGGTGAGACACTGGAACAGGGGGCCCAGAGGCACTGTGTCTGCTCCATCCCTGGCAGTGTTCAAGGGTAGGTTGGTCTGGTGGAAGCTGTCCCTGCCTGTGGCGGGGAGGTGGAACTTAGACGATCAACTTTAACATCCTTCCTAATCCAACCCATTCTATGATTCTGTGAAATCTAGAAGCCATCTGTATAGCAGACTAAGGATGTTTGTCTTTGCCTAGAATCTTTTGTAGCATCAGCAGTGGAGTTACCCTTGGTGGGAGTCTGAACCAACAACAGTTGGGGGTGGAAGATACCAACAATCAGTTGAGAGCGAATTAAGCAAACTCTTCCAAACTTTAAAAGCTGATCAGAGGCTTTCAGTTATATAAGCTGCAATTAAAAGTATTAACGGAGTGTTCAAAGTATATTATATACCAGTTCAGCAGAACTGAATGGAAAAATAAGCAAAAAATAGTTACAGATTCAACTGCTTTTAAATTTCTGCTGATCAAGAGAGTGATGGTGAAGTAGTCTACCTTGTCTAATTATATATGAAAAAGCTCCAGGAATAACATAGATTTAAAAAAAATAAAAAAGGCAATTTACTTGTCTCTCTGGAAGAAAAAAAAACATGCATGCATAGGTTTTGAAACTATTTTGCATGGCCAAAAAGTTTACTTGATCAGTCAATCCTGATTGCACTTAAACAGCTTGTCATCTAGCAAAGTGTCAGGCACAGACCTGGATAATGGTAAGTAAATGCATTTGGCAAGCTGTTTGGTTTTTCTTTGTGTCTGGGTAGTGTGCTCTTCGCATGGGGAAGAAGGTCTGTTGGGTAATGCAGTGAGGACTGCTCCCTAAATCTTAGCCTTTACAGAAACATAAGAAAGCAGAGAATGGTTAGAACAGCTGATCTCCAAATTCTGGTGGGTTTTTTTTCCCCTATTTATTTATTTACATTCCACCTCTCATTTTCTTTTATTAAAGACACAAAGACACAAAGATTTTGGGTTGACTCTTTGGTTGTTTTCTGTTTGTTTCCTGTGTTTCACTTTGTTTTTCTTTTATTGAGTAAGTACACCTATAGATTTTTTTGAGTCATTAGTAATATGCCCAGGCATACTAAATGTCTTTATCTGAAATCTGACCTGAGGCAAATAGTGCAGCAGTGTTTTTTGCTTCCTTACTGTTAATAACAATGCTGGTATCTCTTATTTACAAAGCTCTTTTCTCCTGTGTCTGCATTCCTGTGGAGCTGTGGACTTCCATTCTGCTTCAGTCTCTTTACATTAAGTTCAGTACGATCTGTTATGTTACTGGTACTTCTGTAGAAGTTGATGTTAGGTTTATGATAAAACCTCTTGATTACTCTTGCTTTTTGAAGCGTGCTCTTAGAAAATAATCAATGCTTAAGAACTTCAACCCTCTTGAGTCTTGGGCTGGCATGAGGGGAGCTGCAGAGCAGAACAGCTACACTCTTGATTGCCATATAGCATACTCCCTAAAAAGAGAATTTTAAAGGGAATTTTTGGGGTTTTCCAAATACAATAGCATTTGCACTTCAATAATAATAATAATAGTAGTAGTAGTAATTTTTTTGTGTGTGTGTGTCTTTTCTGGAAGAAGAAGTGGAACTGCTTGTACTTAATCTGCTATTAACCAACTTGATTAAAAGCAGTGTTTTATATTGCAGTGAGACCATCTATGGCATTTTTAGTATTACACTTACAAATTTATGTGCATCTTCTAACTGTCTGCTGCAGAAGAGTTTTCAGAGGGGAGGATAATTAACAGCTGATCAGTAATAGATTTTGGTTTCAGTTGTGGTTTATTAATAATAAGTCATTCCTGTATTATCCTCCAGTTGCAGGAGGAGAGAGTTAACTCTGTGTGACAGGCAAAGTTGAACTCTTTGGAAGTAACAACTCAAGCAAAACCTTCTTCACGTGGGTATTGGTGCTGGGTGGGGGGACAGACAAGATCCTTACAATCAGTGTGTGGTCTCTGGATGCAGCACTGTTGATGTAATGGCATTAGGGTAGATGTCAAATGGGCAGGTATACTCACCACCCATCCTGCCAAAATAGCTGTGCCAAGGTGGGCAAGGGACCTGCAACAGGAAATTTAAGTGGTAGAGTGTTTTTATTTGGGGGAGTTGTGTGTTTTGTTAAATTTTTCTGTTAAATTAATTGCTGGACCTTGTGTGTCAGTTCGAGTTAACGCCAATGCTTGCATAAATGGAAGCAGTACAATCCTGTTGCATGGGAAGGTGGATGGTGAAGAGGGTGGGAGCAGGCTGTTCTCTTTGAGACTCAACTGCTGAAGTAATGATGTTGCTTTTGTCTGCGGGGTCAGGGAAAACACCGTGTTCTGTCCTGTTAATTTTGGCAAGTACATTCAGCGTGTTGTACTGGTTGAGCAGGCTTGGAGGCTGGAGTCTGGTAGTGAGTCAGTGGAGCTGCAGTGACAAACCCAGGACTAGATGCTGCCGTGCCTCAGTTGCCTCACAGGAACACTTCTGAACACTTCCTGCCTCACAGGAACGCTTCCCCAGCTCTCCTAAAAATTCGCTTTTTGCTGGTGTAGTTGGATAACACATTTTCTGTGCAATATAAGCAGCTGATTTTTTACCTGTGAGTTCCTATTGTAGCACAGTAGTTCCATGGCTTTAATGGAGTACTGAAGAGAGATGAATTCATACCAGTAACATACTGTAGTGGTCTGCAACAGGTGCTGTGGTGAGGGTTCACAAAACTTTGGAAACAGTATTTTCTGTGAAGGGGGTGGAAGATGGTGTGAGACGTACTGGCCAGCAAGAAGCTGCATGGGCTCATAAGGGTTTTCTGGCCCCAAAAGTCTGCAAACCACAGAGCTAAGATCACTTCTCTCCTGGGCTATCTGGAGCACTTCATGGTGGTTTTCAGTTTTTTGAGGGTTGATTTGTTTGGGGAGGGGTGTTAAAAGAAGCAGGCATTTAACTCTTCCTTCCAGTAAGTGTTTATTTCATGAAATTCACTGATATGCTAATAGTAACATTTGCCCTTTGTGTTTAAGTATATCAAAATGATCAGGCTTTAGAAAGAATGGGTGTTACATATTTTATTAACTTGTTTCTTCTTTTATGTTTATTTCAGCTCTTCAGAGAAGTAAGAATAATGAAGATCTTAAATCATCCAAATATAGGTACCTTGTTTCTTTCACATCTTTTCCAACTCAGGAGAAGTTTAGCTTTTTCACTGTTAAAATTTTTGTGGTATGAATTTAAACAGTGATTCTGCTCTAGGGTGTATATTTCATGTAAAGTAGCAGTAATAAATACTTTTTCAGAGCTGTGTGTTTAAACAAACAAACAAGACAAACCCAAAACACTTCACTCCATTTGCGTAAAACTGTTATTTGCTTAGCTAACTGATAATTTTGCTCCTTTTGAGTATAATACCGATTTTGACTGAATTCAGGCTCTCATTAAAAACAAATATGTACCAAAACTAAAAAGTGATCAAAAAATTGTTTTGGATTATACTTTGAAATGATACAGTGTTGTTATGGGACTGCTAGCAAACTGACTGATAACTCATTTGTCACCATGTATGCCAGTTCAGTGCATAAAAAGGGCTATTTTTGGTGCTCAGATCTTAAGTTCTGCTTCACTTAGTTACTTTTCCCATGTATGGGAAACAAAGTATTGTTTCTTGAGAAAATTTGTTCTGTATGAGTTGACAGTATTTTCCATTTAAGAACAGAAAAGGCTTCTTTAGGGTAATAGTCTGATATTGTCAAGCAGGAAGCAAATTGTGTTTCTTTCTTTGACAGAATTCTCTGTGGGGTTAACAATACTTCTGCAACTACTTAACTGATTAATAAATGGCTTTCTTTTCTAGTGAAGCTGTTTGAAGTCATTGAAACTGACAAAACTCTCTATTTAATAATGGAATATGCAAGTGGGGGTAAGTAACTATGCTGCGATGACACATATAAACAAATTGCCAAGTGGGAGAAAGCACTTGTTTTCTTTAAAGTTTTGCTTTCTGTTTCGGCAAATATTAATGTCATGGTAGTGTAAAATATGAAGCAAAATCTTTAATATTCTCTGGGTCTTCTTTGTGCAACATAATTAGTTAGAACTTGTAAAATTAACTTCTGAACTTTCTGCAATTTAATAACATTTGCTCTGTTTTCACAACTGAAATTTAGTGGGAATCTTTATTTGTCCATCAATTGTTCCTGTCCCTAACAAATACCAACCTTCTCAATTTATTGTATTTGGCTCCCTGCCTCTGGTGTCCTATTTTGTATAAGATAATCAGTAAAAACATGTTCAGATGAAACATTTTGTGTTTCTTTAACTGTTGCTTTCAAAAGCATGAGTACTGCAATTTCTCGTTTTTTAGATGTCGATGACATTTGACATACCTTAATCACAGACCTTCTACTGTCAAGAACTGTAGGCTTAGCGTTACACCACTGTAGGAGGAACTTAAACATTTATTCCTGATTGGTGGGGGTGAGGAAAGCATGCGTCATGCCATATCAGACATTTTCACCAGAGCTAGAAGTAAGGTGTTTGGGCTTGAATTACTCCTTGCTGGCTAAAATCTAACAGCACTCAGTTTGTCAATGTGACCCTTTAGCATCAGCAGCTGGGAATCTCAAATAGTTAAGGATTTTCATTAATTTTGGGAGTGAGATAAAGAGAACCTCTCTTCAGAGAAAATCATCATTTAATTCTGACTTGGATGTTAGATTTTGTGAAGTTTAATAAATTACTGTAAATCAGGTAATGATTCTCTACCTGCCTATGTTTTCTTCTAGCAGCTCCCTAAATGGTTAGCCAAGATTTGTGTAAGCAGAAACAAAGTTTGTAGAATACCATTAAAATATTGGTTAGTACAGGTGTTTGTGGAGAAATCTTTGTGCTGTTTGATGGTACTAGACTTAAAAGAAAAGACCTATTGCCATCTAGTGATTAGCTTCTAGGAGGAAGAAGGGCCAGCGGTTCTCTAAAGCAGTGAGGCTCTTCCTTATAGTAATTGAGAGGTACATCCTGTAGTGGTCTAAAAGGCCATGAGCAGTACCCTTTGCATGTGCCATCTTGTTCAAGACAGGCACACCGGTAATCTCAGTGGTAGGCATCAATTTCCCATATTTCCACTGTATCAGGATACTGGTCACACATGATGCATATGAACTCTAGGCTGCAGGATGAAAGAAACTATTGCTACAACTGCGTCACTTTGCATGAATTGTGGACAATTCTTTCTCTGGTGTCATTTTTCCTGAATTATGAAGGGGGTTTTCAGGTTTCTTCCTTCAAGGTTTTTGAAGAAAGCTGTGAAATACAGCTGGGAGCATCATCTGAGTTGGGTATTAAATAATACACTGCAGAGGGAAGTAAGCTATTTTGTAGAAAATCCTCACATTCCCTCAGATTGCTCAGTTGTTGCTTTTCCTGCTGTATGATTCTGGAGTTTTTATTTCAGTTGGATGGAGCTGCTTGGTTTAGAATATGGAGTTACTCAGTTCTGCCCTTGTGAGGTGGCTGTCTACAAAACAATGCTTTCTTGCTCAGAGAATTTACATATTTGATCCACTTCTGAAGTTTATACTAATTTTGCATATTAGCAAAGAATTTTTAAAACTACCTACTAGTCTGTGTTTTTAGGAGTTCTTATGTACGTGACTTGGTTTTTTAGTAAAGAAAATCTCCCATGCTCTCACAAACATGTCAGTGTTTCATGGGCAAGTTGGCTGCCTGTAAAGTTCAAATGTTGTAGTCCATGTTGATGTGCTATAAATTGACTAAAGGGAAAACCACCCAAACACAAGGGATCTTTAAAGGAGATTACTTAAGCAGTACTAGTCATCCACAGCCATACAACATTGGGCTTGTTCACAAGTAATACTTCCCAGTGTATCTTACAGATCTGGTGGTTGTGTGATGGATTATGTCAGTGTGTCCGACTAGGCTTATTATTGTGACCTTCCTTGCAAGTACCTCTTCCAAGCCTAGGTTAAAGCTAAGATTTCTGATTTTGATTGGGACAATTTTATACACACGCAGGAAGAAAAATTCTAGTGCTTGTATCACAGTCTTTACAAATATCATCAGGTTTTCTCATATATGAAGCTTTTTTTTGTGGGGTAAAAGAAAATCGTTGTGAGAAAGTCTGTGAAGAGGTATGTGTCACAAAACAAAAGTATGCTGCTCAGTTTCTATCACAAATAATTGGAAGGAATTTTTTTTTTTTTCTATAGCCGGTCAGTCATTGTGTAGAGATGACAGTGCAGTAAGTTACTTGTGCCTTGTTCTCTTGAGCTGACCTGTAATCATAAACTTGAAGTACAGTTGTTTCAATGAAGCTGCTGTGGGCAGCTGCTAGAGACAATCTCTACGTTTTGAAATGGGCATTAATGTATCTTCTTATTGAATTGTAGGGGAAGTGTTTGACTATCTGGTTGCACATGGAAGAATGAAGGAAAAGGAGGCTAGAGCTAAATTTAGACAGGTATGTATTACATTCCTATGCATCAGCTTCCCCTATAACCCCAATTTTTTAATGCTGAAATGAGTAAAACAGCTGTCCTTTGCGTTCAGTGTCTAGTAACATTCAGCATGTTGGGGACTTGTAGCCCTGAATGAGAAAATACTTGGGTTACAGTAGTACTTCAGTGGGTAGTTTCCTTCAGTAGTGCTAGTTTCCTTAGCGCTGTGTGCCAGGGTGTCCAGGACTGCCAGAACACAGTGACTGCTTGATTTGGAAGTGTATTCCATTCCAAAATGCATTTCCACTGGGTGATTTCATATATCCTTAGTTCAGCTGGTCTCTAACGTTTTGGAAGTTATTCAAATCTAACAGGCTACAAATAGGCCAGTTTCAAAACACAGGCAATGCATGTAACAGGGATCCATTCACATCCACCCGCTTACATGAAAAGATGCAGTTTAATAGTTGATCTAAATAGTCACTGAAAAGTAATTTCCAGGCTTGTTAGTTCAGCTTGCTTTATGATGGACAAACTAGCCCTGCAAAGATGTTGAATTTCATTGATCTGTAAAAAGCGTTTCCATTCTACAGTAAAGCGGTATTGAACAATAGCAAATATTTTTGCATAACTAATTTAAATCTCTGCTCTTGTAGCATCTAGAGTTTCAATTGCAGATCCGACTGGTCTGATAACTTTTTGGTTTCTGCCCTTGTGCAGAAATTTGTAAATGCTTACTTTATTTTCATCCCTTTGGTTACTTGGGTAACCTAGATAATGTTGTGAAAAGTAGTAAGTATCAAAATTATGCTCCAGCTTAATGATGCTTTATGAAGTGAAATAATGAATAGGGACAAGAGTGTTTTATTGAATGGTATGTAGGGGGTTTTAAACTGGTGAATTGTGGCAATGACATGGCAGTCAGTTTCAGTGTCGGGAGGCTCTAACAGCTTCACTTCTTAAGCGTAGCCATACAAAAGCAGAAAAAACTTCTTCTAATATGTGAGACTTTGAGGAAATTAATCAGTGACTTTCACAAAATGCCCTATAAAGAAAACTTTTACACTTCTCTAGTGTAGGTAGTGTGACCAAAAGGAACAATTTGGGAACTAGGAAACTGCCACAACTGTTTTGCTCCCTCTGTGTCATACAGTAAGAATTGTGTGAAAGCAATGTAAGCAAAAAGTAGCAATGAAAGTACAGAAAAACAGAAGTGTATTTAACCCAACATAAGGAATGTATCTGTGAGATCCTTGTTCCTTTGTTTAATCTCGTCTCTTTAAATCTTGTATTTACCCTCTTTAATCTTTTGGAAGAAAAAGGAAAAACAAAACAAAAAAAGCCATAACAAATAAACAGGACAGCGTCAAAGCAGCTGCAGAGTTCATGTCCCCAGAAGTGATTTGTCATAACTGGGGTTATACAGCTTGGTAGTAAGGAAAATTCTTTCTTTCTCTTTAACAACATCTTGCATATCTTCTTAAAGCTGCTTCCCTCCCTTTCATATACCGGCAGGTAGAAGGCTTTCCTTTGTGACTGAGGGTTTCTGGTGTGTGTTTCTGTGCTGTGTTGGAGTAGATGTGATAGGTTGTGGAGCAGTTGTTCCCACATCAGCCATCTCTTCTAAATCCCAGGCTGTTGCCTTGCTCTTTGTAATGTCACTTGAAGAGCTTCAGAGTAACTTGAGAGGATTTGCTCTTCTCTCTCAGATGTGAATATTGAAAACTTCTACTGGTATGGTTTTCTGCTCTTGATCCTCAGTTTCTTTTGTCAGGAGCTGTGTGGAAAAAGATCTTGCAGTAATTCCACTGAAAATTGCATGTTTGTTCAGCAATTAACCCTTTTTTTTTCCTAACAATTCAACTCCCCTTTAAGTGAAAGGTTGTGGGAACAGGTCGAACATGTTTTACAGGTACACTCAGTGCTTAATTTTATGGGATAATGTGGGTAGTACAAGATATATGTAGCTTCATTTTTCAAAAACAAATGTGAAGGGAAAGAATTTAAAAGGTGATTACCTGCTGAGCTGGGTGTTTGACCCACCCAGAGCTGATTTTTATGTACTTCAGATTGTCAGCTTGAATTTTTATTTGTTTTTTTTTTCACATTGGTAGGGTAAATGCTGTTTATGAAGATACATAGATGGCCTCACTTGAATTCACTGAAATACTCAGAAACATAGTTTGAATACACCAAAATACACAGTTTACAAGTTTTGTCTCCTGGTGCAGGCAGCTGTGCTCTGTCCTTCCTTAACGGCTGACTTCAGGCTACTGAGCTCAACCAATTTTGGAGGACTTTGATCTCAAAGATGGGAGGTTCTCAAAAGCTTCAAAAGCGTGAGCAGCTGGACAAAAAAGAGAGAACCTTAGTAATAACCCAAGAGAAACTTGGGTTATTCCAAGAGAGAATACTATAGCATTAGCTCATTGTGCTTTGCTAGAGAGAAGAGCATGCATGCAGGACAGAAGTCAGGCAACTTTCATCAGAGCTTGGCATTTATTAGAGGTTAGGACTCTGGCTGTGGGACAGTGTCAGAGGAAACTAGATCTTACTGGGTTTACAGGTCATAAAACTGTTCATTTTGCCTTACTGTGGTCCCAGAATAGCTTCATATAGCTTGTAGCCATTGTTGGAGGGAGAATGTTCTCTGCAGGCCTCTTAGCTGATTCAGTGCAGCCGTTTTTATGTTAGAGACTTAGGACATATTAGTTTGGGTTTTTTTGGTTGTTTTGCTAACTGGTTTAACAGAGAGCGGCTCTCTTTAAACGGAAGCAACAGTGGTGCTGTGGTATTGAGCTGAGTTCTTACAGTAGGTTGTATTATATCTTGTTTTCAGGTCATATTTCTTCTTTCAGTAGATGTGATTTCAGTAGATGTGATAAGACACTTGTGTTTTATCTGAGAAGGCACTTCCTTTCTAGCAGGCAAAGAGCAGAACTTGATAATTCCTTCTGCTTGTTTAAAAAAAAGGAATAAATCTTTTTTAGTGCAGTTTGTTACGCGTAGTTCAGATTTATAGCAGGAAAAACAATGTCATGCTTGACAAGGAACACGGGAGAGGGTACAAACACTAAAAATACAGCTATGCTCTGCAGTTCTCCATTTCAAACTTCTTTTGTGCAGCCATGTGTGAGAAATTCAAATCCAGAATGTCTTGCATTCTTAATGTCACCTCATTTTCCTTCCCCTATTACAGACTTACAAGTGGTTCTGGTTCAATATTTTTTCCATAGAAAAATCTGATTCAGGGGGAAACCCTCTGAATCAAAAATTCATGTGTATTAATTCCCTGTCTTTACTGCAGCCAATTAGATCTGGCCTCCTTTAGTCTTCCCACAGTTTTCCTGCAGATGGATTTTAGAATTTTTAATGCAAGTAGATGTTAGGACAGATCTTGGAAAATAAAAAAGGTCCACAAAATACATCTGACTTGCATGTTCCAGTAAGAAAAAATGCTTGTAGCAATGTGGAAGGGACCTTGAGAGGTGATTTATCTATCCTTTTGTCGTTTAATCCTTATGAAGAATAGTTTATCTGCCTAGAGATAACTTGTTCTAACTTGTTCTTTAAAACCTGTGATTCTACAGAATCTCTCCCAAAAAATGAATTTCAATGCTTCAATTGTTGCTTCTAGCAAAAAGGTCTGCTCTTCTCTCCTTCTTCTTCCCACCTGCCAAGCATCAGCAAATTTCTCACACTCAAGTAGGTTGGGGATGAAGGAGCTATCAGTGGAAACAGTGATGGAAGATGGAAGACAAGGGAGTCAATCCAGTGCAGCCGTGCTTTGTGCTATTTTTCATTCAGTTATGACTGCTGTTCTTCAATTATTAATGTCATATGCATTGCATTATTTCCCTTCCATTTAGATTGGCCTCACTTCTGCAGTCTCTGTGCTATTCTGTTGCAATGCAGAGTAGTTCAAAAGCATCTATAAAGGAAACTAGTGATTGATCATCTGCTAGACCTTCCGCTCTTAGCTGGAGTGAAAGCAGTTTAAGAGCAAGTGGTATGGTGCCATGTCTCTGCAGTCCTGAATAAAGCTTGAAGTGTTTGTTACGCTGTCAGCCTTGGAAGCCCCTGCAGAGTGAGCTCGTGACTGGCACTAAAGCAGTGGTAGCGGAGACGAAAGGAAGGAAAACCAAAAGGATGGTAGAAGTGGTGGCGTGGGAGCACTTTGGCAATTTCAGTAACTGTAAAAAGCTGAACTTGGAGTCTGTAAGAGGGAGCCAATATATAAAGGAACAAGCAGAAACAGATTGAAAGGGTGGGGAATGGAAATATTTCAACTTTCCATAAACTGCTTGGTTTCTAAGGTGGCATTTTTGCATGTGCGTGATTCAGTAATACTGGAGCACAAAGACTGTAACATTGGTGTTTAAGTGTCAAATACAAAATTGACTGGTAGGTCAGTCAGGTCTCTGACCTACCAAGAGCCTTACCTTCACCTACTCTAAATACTGGGAGAAAGAACTATTGCTTCTTACTAGTACAGGAGGATCCGTACGCTTAGCTGGGCAGTCTGACGATGAGTTATTTTTGTAACAGTAATGATACCTCATCTTTCTGTCTTGGACATCTTCTTAAAAATGGAAATACATCATTTAAGTGTAGTTATTACAGTAAATTACTTTTATGTGCACTTTATGTTCCACTTTTAAGAAGTTGTAACATCTACCTCAATTCTGACCACGTATGCATGACAGTAAAATGTATTTGACCGCATTTGTGATCATGTAACAATAAGCTTTTCCATACATGTAGAGTTCTGCAGCAATGGTTATGACTCTAAAGGAATGTACTTAGGACATTGTACTGTGTAAATAGCTTATATAGCTTGCTATATAAAGCAGGAAAAACTCAATGATACTTGGAAATTATGATGGAAGAAATTACTCTGTTACACATGAGACATAGTGTTTTTTCCATTGACCTTGCTCTTCTTGTAAATATACAAAATACAGTAAACCATGTGCACTTTGACAGCAGACATCTGTCAGATCCACAGTTGCTTCTCACTGCAAAAGTTTTGACAAACAAGCTGTTTCCCAGTCGTTTCTCTAATACCTAAGCCCATTTCTTACTCTTTTCTCTCCATGCTGCAGAATGAAAAATCACCTTTGGAGGGGGCCTGGAAAACTTCAGTCTAGAGGGAAAGCTTTTATGGCTGTATATAGTATTGGAATGGAAATACTTCAGTAACCTTTCTGAAAGTCATTGCTTCTACTGGTCTATAATTAGCCACACAGGAAAAACAAAGTCCTCTTTCACGTGTAGTAGAAACAAAATAGATCAAATAACAAACACCTAAGTTAGTTCGCAGCGTTTCCCCAAATATGTTGGTCACTGTAATAGTTGGTTATGTAGGTCTGAGTGCATAACTTTAGTAAAAATGTCGAACTTTGTGATTAAAACTCTGGTTTCTTTGAGATGTCACTTATATAATTGGACTTGTTTTCTATCCAGATAGTATCTGCAGTGCAGTATTGCCATCAAAAGCATATTGTTCATAGAGATCTCAAGGTGAGTAGGAAAAAGTGTGTGAAGTGTGTATCAGCTTCTGTACCTGTGGGTGTGATCTTTATTGTGCCACTAAAATGTATTCAGTTTTCTGAGTTATTTTTTTGCATGTGTTTTGAGGAATGTTTACAGTATTGTTGCAAGTTTTGAAGAATGTTTACAATATAGAACCATTTCAAATAAAAAGGATTTGTAAGGCTTTTAGTACAGAAATTTAATGGCTCCTGAAAGATATCCCCTCACCCTGTGGTCATATTCAAATCTGATGCAGGTCAGTGTTAGCTGAGAGATCTAAAAAGAAATGAGGGTAGTTTGATGGAGGTATGAAGATATGAAAAGTTTTGGTCTTGGACCAGTCGTGATGATGAAACTGAGGTATGGCTTCTTTGTAGCTCGGCATGAAATGATATGTCCCTTCTTTAAACTGAGCCTTTTATATTAATGGTTTTGGCACATAACTTGCTTAACATATAATAGCTTCATAATGCCAAACTACCCACCACCAAAAAAAAAAAAAAAAAACCTCTTGAAAAAAGTTTAAAGGTTATGTGTATTACCAAACTTTTGCAGTAATGCCACATAAAGTAAGGATAGTGAGACTATATCTTGTTTTCATCTTAATTGTTTAAAATGTAAGTTAGAGTAGCTCAGGATGCATTTCTGTGGAGAAAAGAGAGAGATGGTAATAACACAGTTTTCAGGTAGCATAACAGCTCCCATAGTCTGAAGCCACTGTAGAGAGATTTTTAAAATGGGGGATCCGTGAATGATAGACTAAAGCATGCCAAAAGGTTTTGCAAGTAAGGGAATGTTAATAGGTATTCCAGCTTTTTGCCTGTTAAGAATGAGTAAAAATGGACAGTAGCATTCTGAATCAAGTGTTCTATCTTTCAAACCATTCTTTCTCTTCCAGGCTGAGAATCTATTGCTAGATGCAGATATGAACATTAAAATAGCAGACTTTGGTTTTAGCAATGAGTTTACAGTTGGAAATAAACTGGACACCTTTTGTGGCAGCCCACCATATGCTGCTCCAGAGCTCTTTCAAGGGAAGAAATATGATGGACCTGAAGTAGATGTTTGGAGTTTAGGTGTTATTCTTTATACTCTTGTGAGTGGATCTCTTCCTTTCGATGGACAGAACTTAAAGGTGTGTTTTTGTAGAACATGTTGGGCATGTTTATCTAATGTTTTAAGTGATTTGCTGCCTGCAGCTTACAGTCTGTTCTTCTGTTACCAAGGAACTTCGAGAAAGAGTGCTCAGGGGAAAGTACAGGATTCCTTTCTACATGTCCACAGACTGTGAAAACCTCCTCAAACGTTTCCTGGTGCTAAACCCAACAAAAAGAGGCACTCTAGAGGTAATGCCACAAATAAGGTGCATCAGAAAATTAGACATTGTATTTTGCAAACTGTACGCTTGAGCTGTAACCTATTATTGTTATACCATTCCTGAATAGTTTATTTGGAGTGGGTTTGGGGCAGGGAGGTTGTTGAGTAGAGCATATGACTGGGTTTTTTTAAGATTTTATTTACTGCGGTTACAAGACACTTGACTCCACAGTTGCTTTCAAAATAAATGTGAGACTACACTGCATATGTCATACAACTTTTCCTGATGGTTACCTTGTTGATGCCTGCATAAATAGATGATCATTTCCACATTTTCAAATGTGAACTGCAAGCATTGGCTGCTAGGTTATGATATGCTTGCCTTTCGTCTGCATTTTGTACCATCATGGAGGAGAAAGGCCAAAACAGTACTGACTTCCACGGGCTTCCACAGTCGAGCCTGGACCTACTAGAATTGAGAGTTGTCACACTGCTCCTGGTCTGTGTTACGGGCTTCTAGCTTTCAGCCGTGTGCTAGAATGCAGCTGGTTGGGAAGCAGCTTGGCTTGATGTGCGTAGATGATTCTTCTCACTGGAGCAAAACAAAACCGAGTAAGTGCTGGGGCCTGTTCTGGAAAAGAAAAATTAGAAAGGGCCTTAGTGTTTGATAGGTGAGGGAGCTGTTATTTCAACAGCTCATTTTCTTTGCTGATAAATACACTGTACCAACAAAGCCCTTTCTTTTACAGCAAATCATGAAGGACAGGTGGATCAATGCAGGGCATGAGGAGGATGAGCTTAAACCTTTTTTTGAACCAGAATTAGACATCTCGGACCAGAAAAGAATAGGTAACGAAGTATTTTTCAGAATATAATACTGTTTGCGTGATGGGTGGTTGGGGTGGTTTTTGGTTGGGTTTGTTGTTTTTTTTTTTTTCCCCCCTTGCCATTTGGGAAAAAGTAACTAATCTTTTAATACTGGTATTTCATCAGGCTTATGTTCTCACACTTAATTGTTTTGTTTAATTCTTTAAATGTTCCATTCTTTCTCTTGAACTTCAACACTCAGCCAGCCTAAACATCAGAGTCTTTCTGTTACTTACAGAATGTGTGTTTGGTTTTAGATATTATGGTAGGAATGGGATATTCTCAAGAAGAAATTCAAGAATCCCTTAGTAAAATGAAGTATGATGAAATCACAGCTACATACTTACTGCTAGGAAGGAAATCATTGGAGGTAAGTACCATTCTTACAAATGCAAAGAGACAAAGGAATCAGAAAGCGTCCTTAGTAAAGTTAGAAGCAAAAATTAATTCAGTAGCTATAGGCAATTGCATTCCTGCTCAAAAGTCCATTACAGTTAAAATCACGTTATTCTCATCATCAGTGTCAACTGTCCAAATGACACTGTGTGTTTGTTCTCACCCTGATCTGAGTCAGTAAACTCTTGCCTTTAGGCTCCCCAAAACTACTCTGCTTTATCAGCAGTCACTCCTCTTTGGATGCCAGTTACTGTCCTGTCTAGTCTAGGAGCTCAAGTGTGAACGTGCCAGCTGTAAATATTTTAAGAGAACCAAGGACAAGACCAATCAACCTAAAAAAGTTCTTGTGTTGTAGATTACCTTTTTGTATGATGCTGAGAGGGTTTGGCATCAGTAAGCTGCTCTTGGTTCCTCTGCTGGAGGAGTTGGTATGGTGGCTTCTACAAAATGTATCCTCTCTTCCTGTTAAAATCTTGGAGAACTCTGAGGAGAGATTACTGAAAGTAGAGACAGATTTTCTTTATGGGATTGTCCTTTGAGGAGCTGCAATTTCTGCTGAATTTTACCTAAGACGGTTGCACAAGAATCTAAGAGAAATTGGGGCCTCTAAGCAACTTCCTTGCTGTCACAAAATTTTCTGTGTAGTAGAGCCATCTTTCTTTTGCCTCCCTGTTACTGCTCCCATAATGTGGTAGATGTTTAATTTGTTTTGTCTGAACTCCTTGTTTTAATATTCTCATTTGTATTGTAGTTGGATGCAAGTGATTCAAGCTCCAGCAGCAATCTTTCACTTGCCAAAGTTAGGCCAAGTAATGATCTTAATAATAGCACTGGACAATCTCCTCATCACAAAATTCAGAGAAGCATATCTTCTAGCCAGAAACAGCGGCGGTACAGTGATCATGGTGAGCAATTCTCATTTTCAGTGTTGCAGAATATAGTGAGTTCCAGTTCTGTTCAGTTTCTGAATTTGTCTCCATCCCCCAAAGGTAAGGAGGATGAGAACAACTGTGTAGCTCACAGCATGGTGGCTAAATAATTTACTGAATAACTAATACTTTTTAAAAATTGGTTTTGTTATAAAGCTTTCAAAGACAGCTTCTAGAGAAATGCTGAGTACACCAACTTAATTCTCATATTCTGCTTTGTGTTGTCCCTTGCATTCCTGACCGTGCTGGGAAAGTCTCATTACACAAATTGAAGAGAATGATGCAACTCCCCTTTTCATGAAAAACACAGTACTCCTCCCCCATGCTCTTGTATGTCTGTTCAGCTTTTGTTTTCTTTTGACACTAGTAGGTCAGCTTGTGTCTAAAACTTGAAGAAATGTCAGTTTACCAATATTTCTTGTTTCCTGAGGGTAGTGTCACTTGATTCTCCTGCAGGAATTAAATTTCTAAAGAACAGTGATTCAGACAGACTTGGCAATCTTCTGCTTAAATGAGTGTGCAAGACAGTAGCTTAGGATTATCTAAATATCTTCCTGCTCAGACACTAGCTCATAACAGGAGTCTCTGTTCAGGACTACTTTTGCATACCTCAAGTGCGTTCAGAGGTTGCTTTTCTTAAGGAGTCTCTGGGATGATGGTTACCACGTTTTGTGATACTTTTTAATATATATATGTTTTACATATATGTGTATGTATTTTTTTTGTATGTGTATATACGTATACACTTTTTGATTAAGTGTTATGAAAACACTAATTACAAAGTTGATGTATCTAGAGATGTCCTCTTCTGAGGAGGTATAATTGAGGCAGCAGAAAACACAATCCTGACATCCCCACAGGCTTCTCCCAGTGTCCAGAAGCCTAGTAGAGCAAGAGGGAGCTTGGGACTGTTGAAGGGGCTGCCTCATTCTCAGGTGTGCTAGAGAGGTTTCCTGTTCCTGGCACATTTGAGGAGGCTGGTGGCAAACCACTGCTGCTTCTGGGCTTTTCCAGGAGTGCAGGCCACCAACCATTAGAGCTGATGGTGGCCCAGGGCTGTGTCACTGGGTACCTGTCTCAGGAGCCCAGTTTCACTGGAAATTAGCTTGAATAGCATGTGTCAGATTTGTGCTAATGAAGAGTTGTCTGGTTTGAATGAGTCAGTTACTTGTTAAGTGTCTTTAAGATGACTGACTCTGAAGGGTTTTTCCTAGCAAATCAAACCAGTGTCAGTACTCAAAACACCAGAAGCCTCCATGAAATGCATGGTTCTCTTACGGAAATCAGGTAGTATCTTCACCTGGAAAGGTTTTTCGTTTTCAGTTTTCTACTGTCATCTGAAATACATTTAATTTCGATAACTTAAATAATTACCTTT
Source organism: Strigops habroptila (assembly GCF_004027225.2). Taxonomy (NCBI): domain Eukaryota; kingdom Metazoa; phylum Chordata; class Aves; order Psittaciformes; family Psittacidae; genus Strigops; species Strigops habroptila. The sequence continues at coordinate 22,240,063 of NC_046358.1, read as the reverse complement.
TTTCAACTCTGATTCCCAGTGTCCCCATGATTCTCATGTGCAAATACATTTCCACTGTAGCGAAAAATAGCTACTGAACTTCTGACAAGAAAAATCATTTTCCTGTTTCTTTTGTTTGTTTTTTAAGCCGGACCGTCCATCCCCTCAGTAGTGGCATATCCCAAAAGAAGCCAGACTAGTACTACAGACAGTGACCTCAAAAAGGAAGGAATTCAGTCAAGAAAATCCAGCAGCACTGCGGTTGCAGGAAGAGGAATTGCACCAGCTAGTCCAATGCTTGGAAATGCCAGCAATCCCAATAAGGCCGATATTCCTGAACGCAAGAAAAGTTCAGCTGTTCCTAGTGTAAGTAGAAACACTTATTTATTACAAACATGAAATGTTTCTGAGGCGTAAAAAAAGTGTTAAACCTGTGATTTATCAGTGGTGCTGATTGTACTTTGCATTCATCAAGAGTAAATGTAGGTTTAAATCTCATACAGCTGCCTTCCCACCCCCCCCGCATCAGTCAGCGACTCAAGTTACCTTTTAATATTTATGAAGTAGTTAGTAGGTATTAATATTTAGCATTCATAGCTGTTAGTGAACAGATATAATTTGAGTATTAAAAAAAAAAAAATCATTAAAAAAAAAAAACAACAATTAAAAAAAAACAGGAAAAAAGACACTGAACCCAAAGGCTGTCCACTAGAATTTCGTATGAGTTATTTCTGATATCATCAGCTACTCTTCTGTTGCCTCTGTACAGAAGAAGGAAATCTCTGGTTTTATTATCCTGTTTTATAGTTTCATGTGTATAAGGAGCCACCTAATCTTTGCTCTCAAACAGGCTATTCCAAGTCATAGTTATGTATGTTAAGATTATCAAAGAAACATAGCTCTAAAAACATTCGAAGGTGTATTTCAACCTGTATCTAAAATCAGTGTGCCTGGCTTTTTTTCTTGTGGGCTTCCCTCACCTGCCCCTAAATCTCAACAACAACAACAACAACAAAACCTCACTAAGGTGCATAACTAGTGAATTTACAGGGTTGAGCAGTAGGCAGTGTGTCAAAAGACAGAAAATTCTTTGTTCCTTTTGCCTTTTAACATGTGTGCTCTGTGGTGCCTCCCTCTGAGGCAAAGTTGGAAATCTGCTTTCACATAATAACTCTTGAATCTTTTAACATTTAATTTCTGAATCTTGGGATTTTGTATTGAAAAACTTCCTTCTTTACAGGAGAAATAACTTTCCAGTCCTTTATTCAACTTGCAATGAAGTGATTTAAGTTTAAAAAAAATATTTATCCCACAAAGCTGTCATGTTTGATTATATACTTAGCACCTCTACTCAGAACAAATGAGAACAGAACTTCCTGAGCTCGCAGCTTTTTGACAGCCTAAAGCAAAAGAAGTGAAACAGGATTTGTTTTACTTCATTTGCTCTGTATTGTCAGTTGGCTCAGTGGCTGATAGTGACTTGGCTGGAGGATCTTAGTCAGAGAGATTCCTTGGAAAGACATGTCTTCTACTGTGGCAGCTGTTATTCATAAATGTGAACAAGAGTACACAATTTTGGGGGACCTTTTTCTGATTTTTGTGGTATCTGCCCTTTGCCTTGGTTTTTTGATCCAGAAACCATTTGGAGTTTGTTTCATCTTACATGACAGTTCTTGACTACTGAGTCTCAAAATGGTAGGATACTCAAAATAGTTTTGTCGTGCATTGAACTTCACTCAGTACTGTGTAGTGCTTTATTCAAGAGCTTTGCTTCACAGTTCCAACATATTTTACATTTAGTATCTTAAGTATTTTGATCTGCTATTCTACACCACTCCCAAATTCTGGAGAATTATTCCAGTAGTCTTATTTCAGATTTCATACTACTGTAGCTGAAGTAAAATTTCAGGTCGTAATCATACTTCTCTGTTCAGTGTGCAGTTGATCCAACTGATCTTTTACAAGCAGTGGTACAGGGTGGTGAACATGGAATCGGATTTGTGATGTCACTCAATATTTAGTGTTTAAAATTGTCTCTGTTCATAGCTCTTTAGTCAGACAGTGCAAACTCTACCACCCACTTCTCCCAGTAAAGATTAGTCTTTTGCTTTCTGGCTGCTGGGGATGTGGGGATGGAGGGAAGCATTGACTTTTTACACAATTCCTGGAACTAATTAGGGAGTTTTGTTTCTTACAGTTTTGTCATGCATCTAGAAGGGGAAAAAAAAGATGTTGGAGTTACCATATTGTCCTGAAGTTGAAAAAACTTTGAGGTGGAGGGATTTTGTTCTCACTGAGCACTTAAGTCCTAAAATCAGTAATATGATGAGAAAATCACTGAAGAGACAGAAAAATACTGTTAAAAAAATAATAATATTACTTTGACAGATACAACAAAAGTAGTAGAACTGGTCTTCACTGCACACCCTTAGCCAATTGTGTGCTGCTCTTATTAAATAACAAAGCTTGCAAGCATGCACTTAAGGATAAGAGTTGTGCTTGTAGAGCACAAAGCTAAGTCTGAGCGGAATAAGGGGCTCCAAGCTGTACTTGTAAAGTTGACAGAGTTTCTAAACTCTTGCAAACTAAATAGTTCTGCAACCTGAACAAGTGCACATCAAAAATCTGAAGTTCATTGGGCAAATACCAAATTAATAACAAAAACCTGCTACAGGGGTTACATAGTTAGCAGCAACTAATAACTCCTTGCTTTAATAACTCCTTGTTTATTACTCAGCAGCTTTGGATTTTTCCTCAGTGCTTGTAATAAGGCTGCCCCAGAGCCCTTAGCATAGCTTTAGGATGACTGGAAGAGAAGAGTAGATGGTATGTTTGGAAAGTAATATAGGACCAAAAAATGTGCTAGTGCCCTTAAGTAGGTAGATTGGTTCATTAGCGTAAGTCAGAAGCTGATTGAAAGTTTTTTTCACAGTCCTCGCCTTGTTGACTCTTAATGTGAAAATAGCCTGCCTAAGCAGTGGGCACAAGACTCTCTAGGAAAAGAGGAGCACTTTCTACCACAAATCCATCCTTTGTGCTGTGATTGGACCTTCTGTATATGTTCAGAAGTCTCAACATATGCTTTTGCAGTGTCAACACCTCCTGCAAAGAAAGCAGGCGATGCCACAAGGATGAACTTAGGCAGCTAACCCTGACCCTAGGGGTTGTCATTCAATCAGGGAGTGTGGTGTTGACACCAGTTTCAGGCTTCCTGTGCTGTGCACCTGTACAATTTAGTCATGTCCAGAGATTAATAGTCTGTAGACTGGCTGAAGAAAAAGTCATAGCTGAAGAACTTCCTCGATGAATCATGAAAGGTTGTACACTAAAAAGTATAAAGGCCCCTACTACCAAGACTGTATTCTTGCTAAAACTAAAATTTGAAAGCTTGAAATGCTTAAATCTCCTCTCACGACCTCTGAAATCTAAGCCAAACAGAAAAATGTATACTGATCCATCTGTCTGCGCACTCCAGAAAGTGCTGGGAAAGTGCATCTTTAGAGTCCTCTGCTTTCAGATATGAATACCAAACACTTGTCCACTCCCAAACCTGTCTTTAAAGTTTGATCCAGCACAGAGATTGCCGTCTTGTCTTTCCAGATGTGCAACATGACAATACTTTTTAATGTTATGTGGTATCTTCTCAAGGGAAACAAGTGTTCAATGTTCTAAGGCAGCAGGTGGAAAGAAGGAAGCCACCCATGATCGTGCATATTTCCCACCAGAAAAACACTATTGGATATTCTAGGTGCTTCATTCTCTGATGTGTTCAGGAGCACAGAACAAAATGATATGCAAATATTACTATGCAATACTTCAATGTACCTTTGGTTTGCGAGGATTCTTCTAAGTATTGTGCACAGCTTGACCTCTCAAGAACACATGAATGAAACTTTACTTGAGGTGCACAGCTTTTGTTGCTAGCAAGTTTAGTAAAGAGAGGGGAGCTTGTACAATGAGAAATGTTAGAGAAGAGTAGAAGAATCAGTGGTTTGTTTTGTGGAGTTTTGGTTGTTTGTGGGTTGGTTGGTTTGTTTGTTTTTAAATACACAAACTGATTATAAGACGAGGGATGTGTAAGGAATGAAGTACAAGGAAAGGACCAGGAGGACTTCTGGTGGTGCTTGGCACATGCCTATCCTTAAGGAGTATCCAATGAAGAATACTTGAGAACCCTTGAGACAACTGCATACATCTTATGATTTAATTAATAGTTCTGCTAATCCAAAATACTCTTAATACTCCTCGTATATCTTGACACCAGGAGGTTGTTCACTTTTTCATTTTTATTTGTACATTCATGGGAAGATGTGTAACAGGTCAGCAGTCTTCTAAATAGACAAGATGGCTTCATTGTTCAGTCTGCAGCTCAGGGATTGCATTGCTTGAGACTCCCTATATAGCAAATACTTTGCCTTAAGGCACTGGAGGAGCTTTTGCTGGTTGTTGAGAATATTCCACTTTAACAGTTTTTTTCAGGTTCGGAAACAAAAAAGGTTTGGCTACTCTCCTTTTGTGCTTGAACTAGTTTTTCCTTTTTTTTTTTTTTTTTAATCTTTCTTCCCATCATTCTCTACTGTGACCATTTATGTGAAACCTTTTCTTATTGCTATTTTAAAAATCCACTGAATTTCCCTTGTCTGTCATAGCAGTAATTCTTCAAAGAACTCCAAAAGGTTAGTTAAGCATGAAGTCCCCTGCCTGATTCTTAGTGGCCATCCTTACTCAACATGCTTATCCAGGTGCTGACCAGTCATTCCCTTAAGCTAGCCTCTTCCAAGACTTTCCCCAGCAGTGATGTTTAAAGTTAATGGCCTATTTTGCTTCCTGCTTTGACCCATGATCCTTTTCTTCAAAGAAATTTTTAAAAGGTTTTTTCCCACTTTCCAACCATATGCAGTTTCCTGTGTTATGTTCTTGGGGAGGGGAGAAAAAATATAAGGCTTGCCAGCTTTTACTTCCTCTACAACCTGGGGGTGCATGTTTATCTGGACAACCATGCTTTCTCCTACAGTAATTGCATCTAACTTTTTTATAACTTTGTTATCTGTGAATTACCTAGCTTCTCAGTCGTTCCTGGAAAGTTGACCGCCAACTTGGGCATATCTCCACCCTCTTTCTCTGTAAAGACAGAGGCAAAGTAATTCTATTTCTTTTCTCCCCTCTGAAATAAGGTCTATAGTTTAAGTTCCCCTAGTTCTCTTATCCTCAATGTATTATGCCTGTATTTAAATGTATATTTTTTAAGTCTTATTAAAATTCTCTGCAGTTTGTCTTTTTGACTTACTCTTCCCTGTTTTAAAAACTTGTCTAGTGTGTTATAGTATTTTAATAATTAAAAGTCCATGTTTACCTTCCCACTGAATTCTACCACATTTGTTTTCTTAAGTCTTTCCTTTTCCTATCTTGTTTAAGGGTATGATTTTAACTTAAAGGAAAATTCTACAATCTACAAGTGGTAAAGTATTTCAAAAATAGGCTACAAAGACATAGGCTATCCAGATGTAGATGAACACTATACGTGCTGAGAACTTGTAATTCAGAATTAATGGTAATTCTGGTAATTAAAAACTTCAAGCTGTGTTAATTTTGAGCCGTCAACATGAAATACAAGAAGAACTTGTTAGAATTATTTTTCTGATTGCATTATTTCTTAAAAATACTGGAAGGTGTTTGTATATTAAGTTAATTATTGTAAGTTTTATAACTGTAGAAGTAAAGCATGAAGTAAAACAGCCTTCAATTACATGTAGACTTAACCCCAGAAAAGCCTTTTATGAGGAATAACAAAACTATGTTTTTTAATTGTAGAATAATACTGCCCCCGGAGCAATGACACGGCGCAACACATATGTTTGTAGTGAAAGAACCACTGCTGATAGGCATTCAGTGATACAAAATGGCAAGAAGAACAGGTATATAAAATGTCTTCCTATGGTATATGTCCCTTGTCTTCACATATACAAAAAGTTGTAATACCTAATTTAACCAAACTCAGTAGTATTCTAGTGTAATTCTTAATGAAAGGTGAGTACAGAGCATTATGGAGCATCTGTAAGTATGTTGTGTTATTTTCTGGGGTTTTTTTTTTTTTTTTTTTTTTACTAAATTCATACAGTCTTTATACTTGGAATGTGAAAAGAAATTCCTAGTTTCTGGTTAAATACATGTTATTTTTACAGCCTTCATCTTAAGTCACTTGTTAACTACTGTGGCCAAACAAGGTATGCTTGCAGAAGAGGCTTGTTTAGCTTGAAGCTACAAAGTCCATCTCTCTTGGGCCATTCTCTTTTTACATTTCACTCTAAACTGTACTCTGTTGGGATCATTTGGAATACCATTTTTTCTGCAAAAAGTAGAAAGTAATTTTTTCTTGACCAAAGATTAAACAGTGTAGGCCATTGTCTTGGACCAGTAATGGTTTTTTACTGATGTTCTTGTAGTCTCATCGCTTCTCAGTATTTACAGAACTCACTTTGAGAAGGGAAGCACTGATATTGCCATATTCTGAGTGAAAACAGTCAGAGAAATAACAGGTTTCCTCTTAACTTTACTAAATGAAAGCCTGACTGGAGCATGCATTGAAATTGGAGTTAACGAGTTCATGTGTTAGCAGATGTAGTAACCATTTCTAATGCCACCCTTCCCTGTGTACCAAAGACTGAGGAGAGTTGTAGAAAATTAATATAATAGTGAATGCAAACATTAGGTATAGATTAACAGTTGTGAAGAACAACTGTTCTACCACCAAATTTCCCAGCTGGTTGAGGTGTTTTAAGTTCCAGCCAACTGTTCTTCACAAAATTTTACTTGTCTCAAAAGCTGGTAACCAGTAATTGACTGTTGCCAGAAGAGCACCAAGATAGCTAGTGCTTAATAAAGATGCTTAAGCTTGGAGGAATGTGTACCTCTCTCTTACTCTTCACAATTTTCTCTATGCCTTCCTAATGTTATGATATATTGTAAAGGGTGGGAAAAAAATACTTTTCTTCTAGCTCGTGTTGAATTTGGTGAAAAATCTACCTTTTTTTCCCAGAATTTTTCCCCTTCCTTTTGGCAGTTTATAAGGAAGGGTGGTGAAGTTGTGATGTTGAAAGGAAAGTCTGTCTGACCCTTGGTTGATTCCTGGAGCCTAGGGATAAAGAATGTGGTTTTGACCCTGTCTCTTCCTCCTAGCTTTCTGCAAACTGAAAGTGATTAAGGAAAAAGTCAAGTATAAGTTTGAAGAGTGCCAAAAGTCTAGCTGGCCAGCTGGGCCTGCAGTCAACTTTCTTGTGAAGCACAGCACAGATATTTGGTACTGTCTCTTAGTGTGTCTGTCTCAGCCTTCATTACTTAGTCCCTCTTAACATCAGCAAGTTTGTTTAGATTAAAGCTCACTATCCCTTCTGTAATTTGATATGTTAATAGCTTTTTTCTTTCTAGACTCTTTGAAAAATTAATCTTTCTGTCCAAAATAGCTTTCATAGATTTGATTACTTAGTTTCTTTGTTTAACAATATTTATGTTCATCTTTGAGCTAATACCTTTGCAATACATTTTTAAACGTTTAAAAGTTAGTAGATACTGTTTACTAGGAATGCTTGAGATTCAGATGTCCCATTAATTTAGGAGTAACTTCATGCTCCTAAGGAGCTATCTTTTGAAGTTGTTTTTTTCCCCAGCTTTGTTTCTCAGCAGACTGCTGTCTTTTCAGTTTGTCACGCATGGGCACTAAGCTAAAAGTTAACATTGAGTAGTATTTGGCAATTATATTGATTCTATTTTATATCCATAATTGGTTATCGTTATGTAACTTACCTTTTATTGTCAATATGGTATCCAAACACCATTTGCTTATCCTGCGAACTAGCCCTGTTTGGGTCATTTGAAACATCTGAGCATTTATATGTTCACTGTCAGGAAAAGATAATTTTAACTTCTGCACATATTTTTTTATTACCGCTTTTATTACTCTTTATAGAAGGTTAAAGTGAAAAAGATAACGAGAATGCATAGCTAATTGTTTTAAATTGGAGACTTCTCATTGTCTGAAACGTTTCAATGCTAAACTGCACATTCATTTTGGCACAGTTTCAGAATTACTGTAATTTGGCACAGAACTCAGAATTTGTCTGAATATATTTTGTTGCTGTTTCGGGGCAAAGGCTTGACCGATCACATGAAATGCAGAGACTTTTAATGCAGGCTAAATCAACATGGCTGTTGATGGGACTGGCTCTCCAGAATGAATTCTGCCTGGCTTCAGGTGTTTCTGTAGTATCTCTAATTATTATTGTACTTGCAGAAGTATTACTGTATTAGCAGAAAGTAACTTTAGAAAAATGTAATGCTTTCTCTTCTGTGAAGCAAGATCTGAAGTAGAACTTCAGCTTTGTATAAATCCAAGGGTTTGTCAAAAATGCTTTCTACGCTTTTGAAATGTCTGTTAGTGGCAAATATTAAGGACAGGAGTAATTACTATAAATGGTTTGTTACAGATTGGATTTTAGACTTTCCACAGCCAGTCAGATACTGACTGACCCAGTGGAAAGTTGCCTTCAGAGGCAAAGAGTGCACATTTAAAGTCTCAACACTTTCTCTACAGGAAGAATAAAAACATTGCTTGTTCTGTTTTTATCTCGCACACTGAATTCTGAGAAGGCATTATTTCTGAAGGTATAGAAACTCTGAAGAACTGGTAGTCAGCTAGTGCACTTCTTGGAGAAAGTAGTCTTGAAGACCCCATGCCAGACTGGTAGAAGCAAAGAGTGAGAACAAAGATTGTCTCACATCCCTACTTTAACACATTGTGTGGCTGACACAGGCATTCTACTGGAGACAACTCTGTTGGCTTTCCTCCAAAGCCTGAGCATTAATTAAAGCACTTGGGGACTCATGGAACACTCTTCATAATGATAGGCAATTGCTTTAAATCATTTGTAACACAAATGATTTACAACAGCCTTAGATTTTTAATAAGCCTTGGCACTAATTGGTGAATGTTCACTCACTTTTTTCTCTGTTCCCAGGCTAGTAATCTAAGGAAGCTGATTTCTAGCAAAGCTTCAGAGGAAGAGATATAAATGCTTTGATACGTGCCCTGGTACTTTATTGTTACCTTTAGCTATCACCTCTTTGGAGGCAGATTACTAAATAAAACGTAGGTCTAATGTGTTGTAACTAGATTATTTCTCCTGTATCTTTTGCAACAAATTGAGAGGGAAGGAGCTGGAAGTGCTGGAGAGGCTAGTGACCAATTATTTAGGGATTACTTGACTTTGGGATATTGCTGTTGAGATGAATGTTCATTTCCTTAGAATTTATTAATACCCTGGAGTAGTGTAAAAGCTGGGTTGTGTTGCAGGCTTCATTGTAGTAGTGCTTGTAGTTGGCATCCTGCTGGATTCAGCATTGTAAATGATGAGTGCATGACTCCGATGAAGTTTTCTAGATCTGAAAAGTTAAACAAAACAGAAAGAAGTAGATTTTGCTAACCGTTCTAGCCAGCAGTTCTGATGTCTGAGCCGTGAGGTGTTTTCTACTAGTGCTTTGGGAGCTAAGTCTGAGAAGTGGGTCAGCTGATACTTGTAGCTGGACTAGCATTCTCCTCTCCAAATTCTGACATACCAGCGGGTGAGAGGAGATAAGAGGACTTGAATTTCAGAATACGTAACCATGAAGTAACTTGGAAGTGAACATGCGTGTGTGATGAAACTGTCACTGGCAATTCCTGATTTCTTAACCTTGAACAATACTTCTGAATTACAGTTGCCTTACTTTTAAAGCAAACTTCAGATGAATGGCATACGGCGTTGTAGCCTGAAAGACCCAATGTATCTTGTGGCCTCAGTTTTTTCCCATCCTTGTCTTTACTAGATAATATGAAGGCTGCAAAGAATTTGTCCCAAAGAAAGAAAAATATTTCATATTATACAGCTGGCAGCTTACTGACTGTTCTGCTAAGACAGCACTGTATACCTTCCTTCAAAGCCTGAACCTTAAATTTGAAGAGTTTAAGGTTTGTGGTCAAGCAATATGAGATGCTCTTCACAACAGTAACATGTCTTTCTTCAGAGAACACCATGCGTTATTCATTGCCTCCTACATGTACAGGTTGATTAATAGTAGCCTTTTTGTTTGGGCCTCTCTGGACTTGGTAAAGATCATGATACTGTTGTTTTCGATTTGTGCCTGTGAAGTCCCTCAGTTACCAGATGTACATTGGGATTTGACAGCTTGCCCAGCTTACACTGATTTCTTTTAACATGGATACATTCTGAAAACAAAGCATTTCACTGTGGTAATAGAGCTGTCATCATTCTCTCGGAAAGTGCAGTTGGTGGGTTTATTAATGCATTTTTTTAATGTTAAGACCTGTACAAGTTGCATAAGTGCTTTATAGAGGTGCTCTGGCACACAACACTGAGTTACTCAGGTTCTCTACATCAACGAGGGTAACACTGCAAACTAATGCTAATGGTAAGAGCGTGGTCACTTCGTAGATGTCAAGTACTGTAGTGAAGATGCTTTTTAAGGGGAGTGTAGGATAGTTACTGCTCTTTGCGTAGAAGAGGGCTGTTAAGAGTTGATGTTCTTTGATAAATCAGTAACAGAAGGAAAAGTTTGCTTTTTTTCTATGCAGTAGTTTGTTGTTGGTCCATCATGCTCTTCTTTCTGCCTCTGCCTGAACCCAAACCCCCTCACAGCCTGACAGAAATGTCCGCTTACGCAGCTAGCCCTGCTTCAGTTTGTACTACATCCTTCTCCAGTGTTCGGCTGCGACATCAGAAGTCGATGTCCATGTCAGCCTCTGTGCACACGAAGATGATGTTGCCTCCAATAGACAATGGCGCAGATAACTTCAGGCCTATGTAAGAACCTGAAATCGTTGTGAAACTAACTTATACCCACTGCTTCTTAACTTTGTGCTGTGGAATTTTAGTCCTAGATTGTTCTAGTTTATATTGCCCACAAGATGTGTGTTTCCTCATTTTTTTTAGTCTTGTTTACATTTGTTTTGTGGTGTGTCAGGCTGTCTGTGACATAATCCTGCAATAATGAACCTTAAATTTTTTCCTAGTGTTAGGAGTATTGGACATTCCCTATTGTCAAAGTTTGTGGGAGACTTTGACTGTGTATCCTGAAGGACTTTGCTACTTGGAGCAGTTCACTTGTAGAGAATTTTGTGTAGGATACTTTCAAATCAGCAAGATTTTCAAAGATGCATATATAGAATGTGGAGGGAGAGACACTAAAGTTACTTACTGCTTCTCTTTCCTGGGAGGAAACTTGACTTGTCTATTCTTTTATCAGTCTTCTCAGTGAAACATACTGTATGCCTAGTTTATCTGATCTTTTCCAAGATACTCTTGTTGCATTTTTTTCTGACTTTGTAGGTTTCTGTTTCGGCAGCCTTTTAATCCTAACTTCTTACAAGTTTTGATTCCATACAGTGCTGTAATAATGTTGATATTTCCAACCCTGGCCTATATAAAAAGTGTCTGCTTATGCTTTACTGTAGAATGTAGTGTTTTGTGTTTCCTGCAGAACTGTAGTGCTTCTCGTGAAGAATTTCTAGCATTGTTTTGTTTTCTGCTCTAGCACTATTCCCGATCAAAGAACTCCTGTTGCTTCAACTCACAGCATTAGCAGCGCAACCACACCTGACCGTATTCGTTTCCCCAGAGGAACAGCTAGTCGGAGCACTTTCCACGGCCAGCTCAGAGAGCGACGTACTGCTACCTACAACGGACCGCCAGCCTCCCCCAGTCTGTCCCATGAAGCAACACCACTCTCACAGACTCGAACCAGGGGATCCACTAATCTATTTAGTAAACTAACTTCAAAACTTACAAGAAGGTTAGTCTCGTAAAATGGTAATGCAACATTTCCTTTTTATTGGGTAGTAGAAATACCTAGTGGCTCATTGCTTAGGTGGTTTTGTCTGTATTCTCTGATTAATGGCTTAACAGTTTCTGCAACTTAAAATGCACTGGCTTATTATTTTTTGTAGTTCTTTTTGGTTACAGAAGCCATGTTTTAGCAGTTGAATCAAATAGGATAAAAAGTGGGGCTATTTAGTCTGTGCTGTTCCTTCTGTGCTCTTCATCCTCATGTCTGAGGCACAAATGCTGCAGAGCTGAAACGTCTTGGCTCAGTTCAAAAGCGGCTCGCTCTGACTGCATAGTCTGTCAGTAGACAGCATAAACTAGGATCCCAGTCTTGACATTTATTGCAGCGTTAGAAGCTCAGGTTGTGTTTCCCAATCATTTAGCTGTCGGCATTTCTAGAATAATCTTTCTGGCAACACATAGAAATATCACAGGTGAAAGGGTAGGGGCAGGAGACAAAAGTTTCTTTTGGCAGTAGCGCTAGTCTAGGTCACCTTAGACAATGCAGTACTGTGGTTTCGGTCTAGGCAGGAGTCTGGTCAAACTTTGAAAAACTTGCTCTTCTTTTGACCTTTAGTTCATGTGCAGATTCTGGTTTTGGTGTGAAGGTGTGTTAATCTATCCAAAGCCTAGCTTAAGCAGGTTTTGTTCCTGCACTAACAGGCTTTTTTTTTCTAATTGGACCCATTTCAAACCCATGTATGATTTAAATTAGTTCCTACAAACACTAAAATGGAAAACCAACTATTTTCCTTCTATATTTAAAACCTGTCGGTTCACATACCACATACTTCATACCACTCTGATATCCACAACTTGTGTTTGCAGAAGTGAGGGTTTGTTTATCTTTGCCTTAAGATAATCTCCATGCCTTTGTGTTCTCCTCATCATGTGAAATTTTTTGGAGTATATCATTCTGATCTTGGCCTGCGTGCTTTTGTGTTAGTCTTATATCACATCAGCACCAAGCCGTTTCCTTCCTGTCTGTTCTGTGACTATACATGCTTCCCTCTCAGCATTCCTCTTCATAGTCTCCCATTCCTACAAAATAATGCCAAGCCAGACTTCAGTTTTTCATAACTGGCTGATTTCAGTTTAGAGAGTGAATTTGTGTAAAAATGTAGAAGTTGTTTCTGTGAAAAACTAAACCATGACAGCCTAGCCTTGGGTGAAGGTTTTACCCTGCTGAGCTCTCTGCCAGCTAACACTTCCTTGGGAAATACTGTGTTGTATGAAATTCCCCCTTTCCTCCCTGCCCCCATTCTTTTTCTGTTGAGAGATAAAAGATTAATTTGGATTTTTTTTTTTAATGATTTAAGTAATCTGCTTCTTGTCAAGTGAAGTCTTAATCAGACACGTCCTTTTGGCACATATTTCTTTCTATACTTTTGTTTGTAATATCCTTCCTTAATTTTCCATCTGACATGCCAAATGTGGACGCTCAAACTGTGCATATGCAAGCTTTTCACTCAGTTGTTTAGGCAGCACTCAGACTTCTATCATTACCTCTGAGTTTCAACTTTCACAGTGCAGTGTAGTTTTCTCGAAGCTTTTCCCCACTTCTTTTGACAATAGTTTAAATTCCATCTGGAATTGATTAAATAGCATGCAGTTGTAACACAATAGCACTGTTACAGATTGTCATGGTTTAAGCCCAGCTGGTAACTCAGCACCACGCAGCCGCTCGCTCACCCCCTTCTCACCCCTCCCCAATTGAAAGAATGTAAACCTCACGGGTTGAGATAAGAACGGTCCAATAACTAAAATAAAGTACAATATAGGGATAATATAAAGAATACCAACAATAACAATAATAAGAATAATAATAGGAAACAACAAAAAAATAAATGAAAACTCAGAAAACCCAAGTGATGCACAATACAATTGCTCACCACCCACTGACTGATACCCAGCCCGACCTGAGCAGCGATCAGTCCCTTCCAGGTAACTCCCCCCAGTTTATATACTGGACATGACGTGCTCTGGTATGGAATACCCCTTTGGCTAGTTCGAGTCAGGTGTCCTGAGAGACTGAAAAGTCCTTGATCAGAATAAGCATTACTTAGCAACAAGTAACACATCGGTGTGTTATCAGCATTGTTCTCAGACTAAAGCCAAAACACAGCACTGCACCAACTATAGGAAGAAAATTAACTCTGTCCCAGCCCAAACCAGGACACAGATGGTTAAGTTTGCACTTGGAGGACCTCTTAAAGTGGGGGCTGTATTATACTAGGGGCTGTACAAACTACTAAGGAGGTGGATAGTGCCATCAAAAGACACGGTTATGTTTCTTTAAATTAAAAAAAAAAACTAAACTGAAAACCTGTTAATTTATTCTAGCATTCTCTATGGATAATAAGAATCCTTCATGAACTACTTATGTTCTGGTGTAGGCAATTGTTACAGCTTCTGCCACTAAATTAACTAAACATTGAAGACAGTCCTTGGCACAGCATGGCTGCCCTGATGTTATGAAGGAAAAAAGAAACCTAACTCTGAAGAAACTCAAGATCTAATTATAGTAGAATTACAGATTTTTGTTTTCTATTTCAAGAAAAATCCAAACATGTTTTTATGTGACATTGCAGATTATGAGTTTTAAAGTGTTTTAACACCACTATGTATCTTAATTCATAATAACTACTAGTGGCGTATTTCCCAGAAAAATTAAGTTTGGAAGTAGCAATTCTAAGAGTTTAACTCTTCATGTCCCGAGTCGTCTGCCTTATCTCAGAATGCATTGAAGTGTAATGTCCATTGTGCGTTTTAAATGAGATCTTTTTGCATGTTTCACTCTAAATGGCTTTTTCAATTTATTTTGTACAAAACTTTTTGTTAATTATTATTTTGGCTTAATTTCTTTTAGAAACATGTCATTCAGGTTTATCAAAAGGTAGGATTTATTTATATTTTAAAAAAAGTGGCTCCTGCAATTAACAACAGATTTGGCTTTCTAGCCTTGGTTTTCTGAAAACTAAACTTTCTGCTGAGAACTAAATTCTTTCTTGAGAGGAAAGCATAGAATAAATCCATTAACTCCTGATGATACTTAAGAATCTGTGGCACCTGTATAACAAGATGCTAAGCATGCCTTGTGAATTCTTCTTTCTTTGATAGAGTTGGTAGTACCAAAGTAATTCTGTTCTCTGTACTAATACACTTAGCATGCTTATGTTTGAAGAATGAGGTGTTTGATAACAATGATGAAAGTATAAACAAAACATAAGGTTACAAGCAAATGAAGGTAAGTGATGCTAAATTTACATTCTCTCTTTGCTTTATGATATTTTATAAAAAGGAATCAGTTTTAAGTGTTGTCTGCAGTTGATACAATAGAAAGCAGACAACATGGTTGTGAATCTAAGTTTTGAATGAAGATGCAATGACTGTGTATTAATTTTAAAATGGGATGCATTTGCTGAAGTTAATTGCATCTGAAGTGCAAACAGGGCACTTTAGTTATGAAAAAGTATAACATCTATGCAGATCTATTAACAAAAGGAAAAAGTTCAGAAGTGTGGTTCACATTTCAAGCCCAAATGATTGAATTTAGTTTTAGAGTTTGGGAATTAATCAAGTCACTATATATCTTGTTAATCCATTACAGCTCATGAAAGGTGGTTATACAATTTTGATCCACAGGTGAATTTTCCACTAGGATTTTGTAATACTTTGTTTAGTTGTATCGTATCTTGGAGCTTCCTAAAGGGTGGGACTTTAAATTTTCGACCACTGATCAAAAATTGGAAGATGGGGTAAAAAAATAAACATCTGTTTTAACTTTCAGAGTGCAAGGTTATGCATGTGAATGTAATTTGAGGTTCATCAGACCATTTCAAGTAAATAGATTAGGGAGATCTGAGAGATGTAAATTGCTGCCTAAATTTGGGTTTATTGTGTACAGTTGGAGTCTAAAGGTACCCTACCCAATTAAGTGAGTAAATTCCATGCCATGGTAATAATAATCAGAGCTCTTCCAAACATGACTGTGTTTAGAACTGGTATTGGTTGGGTTGGCTGGGATTGTCACAGCTGCCTCAAGAAAAGGAACATGCACCAACTCCTAGTTAAGGGAAGAACCCATCCAACACAACATACAGATGAAATGGAGCAGCAGCATTTGTTTTAATCCATTGTGTATTGTGAGCTGTGGAGTGCATATCCCTTTGTAGGAGGAAGCTTCTGTCTCTCTTTAGTTGTTTTTAAACCAGAGGACTGTGATCTGTGCAACCTCCACAACTGTATACGTGTAAGTCTGTTACGCTGCTGCTCTGAAGAAAGATGAAAAATGCTAGTATGAGTACAGTTTTAAACTAGAAGGTTACTGTTCAAATTTGAGACTTGAAAAAGGTAATTTTTAAATCTTTTTATTTTCCTTTGACTTGAGGCCAGGAATCTTTGACTATTGTGGAAATAGCTGCTACAGCTTCCATGAATGTGTCTTTTGAATAAGAGATTTGCAAAGTCTTACACCACCTACACAGGACCAGGCTATGCTTTTTAAATTCTTAAATTTAAAATTTAAGCATTTAAATGTTTTAAGTATGCGTGGTGTCCCTCCCAACCTGATCTGTATATATACAAAATGAAGTTGAAAATGTTGGAGGTCCTGGCAATTTCTTCTCGCTTTATACATTATGAATTTTACCTAAGCTTGCCGTCTTTGATAGTGAAAGAACTACTGTAACCCAGTGGCACATATATATAGTACTGCAATATCATTCTAGGGAGCTAACCAAAAGTAGCTATCAGTCACTCCTTTTTAAACTACTGAGTTCTAATATTGTACTTGGTACATAGAGGTACTATATATATATATATATATCTTGTACCATGTACTGTCCTTGCCAATCTGCATATTGTGGAAATCTAACTTCTTTTCCTGACAGCAAAAATCACTTTCTATGTTCTGGATTTTCTTGCAGCATCTTTTTTCCGGTTCCATAAATTGATCTTATTTAGCATCTTGCACTTTTTGCTAGTTTTCCATATCTTTTTAGACAGTTTTCTTTGTGTTTATTTGAATTTTTAACACAGAGTATACAAAGATGTAAAGAACAGAAAACACAACATAACTCAGGACAGATGCATGGAAACATTCTTATTTTTTAAAACCTTTCCCAGACCGTAAAGGAGATAGTGTATAGGCATGATAAATGAGAACATGACTGTCATGTACATTTGTTCCATTCTGACAACCAAGGAGTATCTTAGCCCATGAAAGTAATTTATGTAAAAATACAAGCAAAAGCAGAAAATTTAGAGCACGAACTAGCAACTTGCCATTTCTTCAGAAGTGAAGATTGTATCAGCAGTGAGGGGACCTCAGGCCTGCATCTGATTTGCAGACTCACCAAAACAATGCTGGAAGTACAGTAAGTGGCTGTTCCCAAACACCAGTGCTGGGCTGGTGCTGGTAATAGAACTGGACATAACCATGTCTGTCGTGAAGGAAGGAGCATCTAGAGAGACTGGCACAGTTCTTGTAAGTTTGGCATGACAGCTTGTATCTGCGGGTGCTTGTCACCACATGCAGTTCCCTGTGCAAAATGAATGGAACACCAATACATGGAAAAACTGAAAAAAGTAAGGATTTTCTGAGAAGCTCCCATGAAAGTGTTTATTATTTCAAAGTGGCAGGTATTTTGAAAATAATTACTTTCTTTGCTTTAGAGTACAGTGGTTTAGAAATTGAACAATTTGGCTTAATTTCAACCTGAAAAAGGTCTAAGAACATCAGTAGGGATTTTTTTTCCTGGAGTTTTCTGGACAGATTCCAGTAACAATAAGACTATTCATTGTTGGGGAGATTGGCTATTGATTTTAAACAAAAATACAAACTAAACAAAACAAGCAAACCAACACCAAGAATCCATAAATGCTTGCAGCTTTAACAAAGCTGTTGTTTTCCACTTTGTAGGAATACAGGAAGTTCTTTTAAAGTACTCTCAGTTTTTCAGTTGAGCAATGTCTACAGACTTGTTGCTTGCTTTGCCAGCAAACGAGCCTTTTCCAGATCATCTGAAAGGTGTGGATTTGTTCAGTTTGTACACGTGATTGTTTCTCCCATGCCACCTACCCCCTTCTTGGTCCTACAGAGTTGTCATAAAGGATGAATTCATAGACTGTATATGCAGTCCTTAAGAATCTTTTTCTACCTTCTCCCGTATCCACCACAGATCCATAGCACAAGATCTCATGAAAATAGCTACCATTAAAAACCCACTTTGAATCACTAGAATTAGTTGAGGACTTGTCACCTGTTTTCTTCTCGTTATCTTCCTTACCCTTTTAGTTTGTGACAGCTGTTCATTAGTCAATGGCAAACGTTTCCTAGCAGAGACCCTGTCATGCCATGTGCTGCGCAGTACCTCACAGAGCACCGTTCTGATCGAATGCTGTTGTGACAAGCAACTTATAGCTGAGTGACTTAACGCTTTCTTAATTAGATTTCTGTTGCGACAGCAGCGTGAATTTTGAACGAGGAGCAGGCTCCACAGCCTAAACAGCAAGTGCTGCCAGCATGCTTTTCGCAGGGCTAGCACAGCATCTCTTCCCTTGTGACAGGGACTGCATGGATTCCTTTTACAAGCCTGTTCCCTCACTGCAACCCTCAAAAGGAAGGAAAGGAGGAAATTAAACTTCGTAACACCCCACACACACTGATATAAATACCACTGTGCATCAAAAAAATCAACTCTTACATTCCTATGGCTAGACACCTGTCAACCAAACTGCTGTAATAATTTACATTATTGAGAGAAGCCATGGACTAGCCTAGAGTAATCTTGATAAGAGCCTTATAAAGACAGCTTCCCTCTGAGCAGAATTAGCGCCGAGATGTCAGACCATGGTACTGCAATAATGAGAAGGTAGAGAAAGATGATTTTGCCCTTAATTCTACTTGATCCTGGGCTTTTAAAAAACGGTAGTGATCAGCAATGTAGCTTTAAGCAACGCAAGAAGAAAGGAGGCTTAAGCTTACTCTTAGATGTAGAAGGCTGTAAGATGAGTCAGCATGAGAATCAATAGGATGGAGTTATAACAGCGTGAGAAATCTTGGATTTACCTCTAAACTTTTGTTAAAATGTGTATGCATCTTATGTGTTAAGGTATTTGGTATTGTTTAAACACTAATTCCTCAGATCTGATGCATGTGCAAACACACAGGGTGAGCAGATTTGTCTCTAAATAGGGTAGAGTTATTTCTCCTTCAGGGAGGTACTTACTAAATAATGCAATAACTTCAAAATGCTGGGTAACTTTTTAGTTTCACATTTTCTGCTTGTAGAAGTTCAACTTTATTCATGTAAGATCTACAATATTAATATATATAAACATACACTGTTTATATATAAAGTTATATAGTTACAGTCTTTTTAAACTATAGTCTATAGACTTCCATTTGGTTTGACAGTATGTTGGATTCTGAATTTGGTCTAACTGCCAAAGTTCTTTACATCTTTGTTGCTTTGTATTTTAACACACCTTTAGTATGATTGCAGTATCTTTTAGCAACTACCCAGATATTGTATATTGTAGTGTAAGATTTGTCTTCTCTTTCCCACTTCCTTTTGCTTCTGCATTCTTTTCAATGAGGCTCCCGACTGAATATGAGAGGAACGGGAGATTTGAGGGCTCAAGGTGAGGGTAAAATTTTTGTTTAAAATGTTACTTAGATGAGTTTGAACCTTTCTCCCCTTGGTTATGTGGCATAGCAGCTTCAGGCAGCAGCTTTTGTTTCGTGTAAGGCTTTGAAACTAAACAAAGAAGCATTTCTGTCTGCACAACAGCTGTTAAAGCACTGACTTGGTTCTAAACTTTCATCTTCCTGTTGCCTTTTCCCTTGTGTGGTTTGGATTTTTTTGCATTTTAGTCGTTGTAATTTGCTGTTGTCTTGTAGATGTGTGGGTAGGTGGTCTCCAGTGAGGCTGCAAACGTGTGGGATAACCACTGAAGGGTGATAACATATTTCTCACCTCCAAAATCATAGACAGTATTTTTCATGTTATATTCTTCTTCCAAAATCTGTATATTAAAAAATACTAGAAATGATCAAACTTGTGCAGGTTCTGCCAACTGTTTTCAAGTAGAAAAAGCTTTCAAAAATAAAATGAGCATTGAATAAAAGTTGGTGCTTCCCCAGCCCCCTTACAGCCTTATTAAATTAAAACCTTGAAGTTAAAATGAAGTACTCTCTAATTTTCTTACTGAATTTCATAACATCTGGCAAATCATGTAGCTGGATTTGACAGCACAATCCTATGACTGTTGCAGTTACTGGAAGCCTTTTTAATAGAAGGTGAAACTAGGAAATAGGCTATCTTTGAGAAATATATTTATGTAGTTTTGATCTTGCTATCACTTTTTATTTAACTTTTTCATAATTGCCTGCTTAATGGTGGTAGAAGAAAAGTATTATGTAACCAGAAATTCATTGCCAACTATTTTAAAGGGCAGCTTGTCTTAATATTGTCACTTTGAAGCTCAACATGAGACCCGAACGGCATAGTTTGGGATCGCTTAGGTATCTTCAGAAAATATTTAAGCACAATAGTCAATATATTTAATTCTTTTTGTTTATTTTTTTTTCCCTGGAGGTCCAAATGTAGTTCCTTATTCTTTACCTGCGTGGACCCTGGTCCTGCTGTGCTTCCTCCTGCTTGCAGCTAGCTACTGTGGGACTCCATCGGCCCTCCCTGTGCTTGGTCTGCACCCTGCTGCACAGGAGGAGGTGCAGAAGAACCCCCAGGATCTTTCCACACAGGCTTATTCCCGTTGCTTATGAGCAGGCACTTCCCGTGGGCTGGCACTCCCACGACTTGGGCTGAGCACCCTTTTGTCACAAGTCGCCACTATTTGAATGTTCCAGAAACTTCTAGCACAGAGCTGGTGTTTCAGCTCTCCACACAGCCTGAGAATAGGGGTTTGAGCAGAACCTGCCTTAAAATAGAGTTGTAGGTGATGCATGTACTTTTACTTCCACAAGGTCGTTTCCCTCATGCTCTTGACTCCAGTGACTTCCAGTTGTGTCACATGTTGTACCATACCTTTGTTTCAGCCCCAACAGCTGATGCTTTACCTTGACTGTGTGTTTGTACAGCAGCTAGGAAAGCAAGGCACTGCTCGCAGCCGGAGCCTCTAGATGCTGCTCTAATACTGGTGTAATGTGCATTGAGTGTTAGTGTGCTTCACTAACGTGAAATGTGGAGAAGGTAGCTGGCCCTGCTAACTACTAAATCCCTGTCTTTCAGCCGCAATGTAGCTGTGGATCAGAAGGACGAGAACAAGGAAGCCAAGCCTCGGTCACTGCGTTTTACCTGGAGCATGAAAACCACCAGCTCCATGGATCCTAATGAAATTATGAGGGAAATACGAAAGGTCCTGGACGCCAATAATTGTGACTATGAACAAAGAGAGCGTTTCTTGCTTTTCTGTGTCCATGGAGATGGGCATGCGGAAAACCTTGTACAGTGGGAGATGGAGGTGTGTAAACTGCCAAGACTGTCCCTGAATGGAGTTCGCTTTAAGCGGATATCGGGAACATCCATAGCTTTCAAAAACATTGCTTCCAAAATTGCCAATGAGTTAAAGCTGTAATAAGAAAAATAGTGAAGTTGGAAATTAGTTAGCAATTTCAAGTGTTTTTGAGAATTCCGATGGAAATGTATAGAATAACATTTAGGCAATAACTTCTGCATCCTTCTGAATAGCGATATTAAAAAAAAAGCTGCTGAGCTGGGAGGGAGAGTTGGACTTTTTTATAAGTGCACTACAGCATTAAAGTTGCCTACTATGTAAAATATTACCCCTTCTGCTTTATTTCCATTGCTCCTAAGTCTTTGACAACAAACTGAAACACAGAATATATTCATTTAAATATGCCTCCTGTTTGTGTGGATGTGTGAATGTACAGTATGTGTGTATAATATATAAAGTATTATATGTAAACAATTCATTTACAACATCGAGCTGTACCAGTACCTCTTTTTGGGCTAATTTTGGTGCTAAAAATTGAAATGGCCAAGGAGGAAACACTTGAGATAATATTTAAAATAACTGAAGCGATAAGCAGTAAATGCAGGTTTACAGTTCACTGCTGTGTTAAGAAAAAAAAAGTGTGTGAAGGGTTTGGATTTACGGTTGTGAACATTATTAGTCCTGTTTTCTAAGTAGATCTCATGAGATTATTAAAAATTCACTTTTACTGAGTAAGTCTTGCATTATATTTTGCCCACCTATTTATTATTTAAGTCTGAATCAAATTTTAAAAATGTAGTTGATTTGTGCATTAAAATTTGGGTAAACACTTCCATTCTTCTGCTTCTGCTAAACTACTAAAATGGTATCTTTGTCCTTTTGGCTTATGAGTATTGATTGCAGCTTAAGAACAGTTTTCTGTTGTTCACCATTCCTCTGCAGAATGAGGCAGTCTTAAAAGGGTGTGCTAAGTGCTAACCAGTGACTTTTTCTTTCAGACCAAGTTCTCCACGTTAGATTAGGTCAGACTGATGCAAAACACAAAAGGATTTTTAAATAGCAACCATATTTTGATGCAAGTCGCCACATCCGAGTTGGTGCCATTCTGAGGTATTGCTGCACGTGTGGCAGTACTGTCCTTTGCGTTCTGGGCACGCGCAGTATTGAAACCCAAAAGTGGGAATCAGATTGACTACTCGTCTTCTCTGTTGTAACATCCAACTTACTGAACTACAGCCATAGACAGTATAGTTAAATATTGCAGCTCTCTTCCAGCATGCTTCCACTTGGCTCTGGTTGTATTGCTTTTGATGGCTTTGTGCCAGTTGTGTCTCTAGCTGCTGCTGCAGAGGGAGCCCACCGTTGCTCTTGTAACGTGGGAACCCACACTTAATGAACTCTCTGATGGTCAACTAGCTTTCTGTACGATGTGAAGCTACTCTGGGATGGTCCCCACTCTTTCACCATCACTGTGGTGAGCTGGATTTGATTTTGCAAACTAGAATTAGGAGATTTCTTCATGTGTTGTTTCCTACTGATACTCAGTTTTTCATCAAGAACTTAGGTAGATAATATCCTGCATTATCTGCTTGACTTTTTGTATTAATGTTTTATGGAGTGCTTATATGTTATATTTCAGTGAAGCACTTAAGCATGTACTTACCATGTGCTTTAAACTGGAGCCTAAATTTGCAGTGAGCTAGTAGTTACTCATAGTGCAGTTCAGATTCGACCCCAGGTGAAAATGCAAAATCTTAACTATTTTGCAAGTTAGTTCTTGCAGTCTGTAGTCTGTGAAGGCAGCAGACTTCCCCTCTTTTTCCCCATAAGCACTGATATTGATTATGCTAGTTTGAAGGGTAATTTTAGTTGTTAAATGTAGTAAATATTCCTGAATTTTGCATTTTATTCTCTGTGTATTCTGTATCATGCCGTGGCTTGAGAACTCCAGGTGCTGCCGGAGTTTGTTTGGCTTTCAGTGCTCTGCCAGTGCCTGTGCTGCTCAGTATGGTTTTATCCTCCATGAAAACTCCATTTTGTAAGAGCAGTAAGACATTTCAGGGCAGTCATTGTACTTAGGTGATTGGTCATTCAATTTGGTCTTTTTTAGCCTTCTAGGAATGTTCAGGGCGTTAATTGCCAGTTCCTGGGAGTTCATCTTCGCCTACAAGTGCCATTTAGCACCTTGCAGTGGTTGTGACTTAGCAGGTAAGATATTGCAGGAAAAAACAAAAAGGAAGAGCTTTTTCTTGGGTTTTGCTTATGTGCGTTGAGCACTTGGAACTGTGTGTTCTGAGACTGGGATGCAAAATTCATGCAGAGTGGCCATGGTTATGGTTGCTGTGGGAACTGCAGCATTGAATTTCAAGCCATTGAAATGTTGCAGTTCTCAACCCATTAATACCCTTATGTTACCATCTAATAATACCCTCATGAAATCCAGGGCATTAAACTAAAATTTTCATAGAGTTCATGTTTCCTTGCAGTTGCTGATTGCATTGCATGTGTTAGGCGAGCAAAACTAGATAATTAAATATCTCACCACAAAAACAATTCTGTTAAAACACACGGGCATGGAAAACTGTAGTAGTAAATGCCAGGACATAGAAGTAAAATGCTACTGGTGTTAACGGTCACACAGTTTTCAATCACTTGCCTACTTCAAGGTAAAGTCCTGTTTGCTTGGGGGTGTTTCTTACCTAAGACCTCAGCTCAGTGTGAGCACTGTAATCAACTACAAACAGCAGAGTCTTTCTAAACACGGAATTATTTCCACTCACCAGCTTATCCAGCCAAAACACATGAAATTAAGTGCTTTCACACGTGTTTCCACATAGATGGGAAAAACACCACCAGGCTGATAGGAGCTTGGAGTCGTATGTTTTAATTGTCCTGTGTCTGCGGTGCCCAAAGGAGCAGGTTCTGGTGGCGTGTGGTACCTGCTGAAAAGGCAAAGGCTGCTGAGCAGGATCAGATGAATGGAGGGATGGATGGTACCGAGCCTGCTGTAAGGCAACGGAGAGACGCTGCAGTGTCTGCGGTGGCCACAGGATGTCTCTCAAATGCAGAAACACGGCTCTGGTTTTAGAAAAGAGCTCCAAAGATCACTTGCTGCACGCAGAACGGCAATTTCACATCGGTTATAGGTGTTATCATCTGACTTGTTAAAAGCATTAGCGGGGGCAAGATATTGATAAAAGCTGCATATTTTTCAGTTTGAAAAATACCTTAATGCTACCTTTAACTTTCCGTTATGATTTTCTTTCAGAGGTGTAGTTAAATGGTCTTTAGCTTTGCCATGGAAAGCCTGTAGGGCTGTAAAACCCTTTTCCACTTCATTGTCAAGCCTTGTGCCATCTCCTTTCCTAGAAATGACCATGTTTCATAGCAGGCTTTTCTGCTGAGAAGGGCAAAAGTAATATTGAATATTTAAATTCATTTCCAGCTTTTTAAAGAATAAGAATATTTGTTTTCCTGCTCGGAAATTTAATTACTGAAGCTATTTTGCTGTTCATCCTTTAGTAATCAGTCTAATCAAGACTGTAAATTGCAGCCAGTCTGTTCTAAATAATCTGGGATCACTTGCCATTTATATTTCTCTGTATTAAGAAACTCTCTAAAGCTTTATGCCTGGCATTTTCCATGCCTGCAGTCTGTTTTAATCTTCAAACAAATCTTGTGGCTTGTGCTTTGAGTAGGCAAGAAGTGAAACTTCCTTATTTGCTCAGGGTTTGTTTTTTTCAAATCACATATTTTTCCTGCAGCTTTCACTTTTATTGTAATCAAAGTTGTGCCATTGGGGGATAATAGCTACTGGTACTAACATTTATCACTAGAATGTTTGGATTTGGCAAGTGGTAATGGAGGAGCTATTTATTTTGGTCAATCTCAGGCTTTGTGTTCTTTCTACGAAGGAGCCCTGCAGCCTACCCCCTCCTTCCTGCAGTTCCATCCCCATCGGCTGCTGCCGAGCCCTTTCCTGCGCCTCCCAAGGCGATGCCCTGAAGCACTGGTTGCAGTGGGAGCCGTGGCAAGTGCAGGGCTCATCGCTTTGTGCATGACCATGCGGTGAGAGCAGCAAAAGCAGAATTTTGCTGTAGGGAAGTTGTGTTCCTCATCACCAATCTGGGAGCAGCCACTAGAGTAAATATTGTTGGGTCATGTATATGTATTTTAGTGGTTTTGTCTCACTGACCCCTTTATGAACCTCTTTATCCCTGGCATCTAAAGCTTGTTGTGTTCTCCTTATCTCCAGAGCTGAGCCTTGGCTGAACCCTTCTGGCCAAACACTTCTTTGAGTTAAAGTCTCAGTTCAAGGGACGATCCTTTTTTGAGGTCTCCTGTGATGTCAGAGCTCCGTGAATCTCTCCAGACCGGGTCTGTAAGTGCTCTTCTAGCTGGGGAAATAGTATAAGAGCTCCAGGGCCCCTGGAACATCTCAATGCTGGTCTGTGGTACACGGCACGGCATATGCTAAGGGATCTCCTCAGTATTCAGTTGCTGAAGTGATACTTCAGACCTGGAGGACAGTAGCTCAAGTAAGCACAAGGCTGTAACGAATGGTTGCATTTAGAGCAGTCCCTAGGATGAGAAGGAAGGAGACTTATCTGGATGATTTCAGTTCCTAGGTGCTTTCTAGACTTCTCATTATGGAATCAAACAGCTCATCAGAATGCATATTTGGCTAGGTGTATTCTGTAATGCCTGTACAGTGGTGGGCATCGTGCACGACGACAAAATGCCCCAGTGAGATGACGCATGGGCTTTATGTACTGATGAACAGGGACAGGACTGTCCTGTTATTGTGGCTTTTCAGGAGCAGCCTGCTCTCACCGTAAGGTCTCCATAAGCAGGAGGAAAGGCTTGTCCTGGCTGTGTGCTATAGGAAACAATACCCATTTTTCTCCCCAATGGCCCTTTGGTTCTGCTAGGGAGAGGCATTAAAAGGAGTATTGCAAGGTGTAAAGGGAGAGATGGTGAGAGCTTACTGGTGGCAGAAGAGGAGCTCGGTTCATGTGGATTTATGTTGAGGGCTCAGTGTATCATTTCCCATCTCACACTGGGGGTGCAAACAGCTTTTGGGTTAAAGCTGCAGCTCACGGGCTGCATGAAAAGGCTGGTTCCTCCTCTGAGCTCTGTCTTCAGGGGACTTGCAGGGATGTTTATCTCTGATCTACCCGCTGACCCTGGTTGAAGCTAGCTGACAGATTGAGCGTACACGAGCACAGGCACTCTCACAGAGTGCATGGCTACATAAGGCTTGCTTCTCTGGGAAACAGCCTAAAAACCGTGACAGTTCACAGCAGGGACCAGATCTGCTGATCAAGAAACAGCTCTCCTTAAAAGGTCACTTTTCAGGTCAGAGCTGCACTCGGGGTGAATCCTGATGGAACAGGGATGAATTCTGCTGTGCACAAAGGGGAGCCAAGCTCTAGGTTGCACATAATAACTTGGGTAACTTAAAATTCTACTGACTGTTCTCCAATTTTCTTTCTATTGCTGACATTAGCTGGGTCTGCCAGGGTGAGTGTGGCAAAGAATCATAGAATAGTTAGGGTTGGGAAGGACCTTAAGAGCATCTAGTTCCAACCCCCTGCCACAGGCAGGGACACCTTCCACTAGACGATGTCGCCCAAGGCCCTGTCCAACCTGGCATGATACAAGATAGATCATTGGTTTTTTCCTGACTATTTTACATCTTGGTATTCTGCTGAAGCAGCAGGGAAACGTGGAACAACCTTTGCAAAGCAGAAGAAGTAAAGGCAGCGACAAAAACATTCGTCGAAGATGATAAAAATAAAGCAGAGGGATGAGAGCCAAGGTTTATGGGGAGACATGCTGTTTATTTAGCCAGCATCCAGCATCTCTCATTAACTTGCTGTTACCTCTACCTTACCCTTCCCTTCTGCCCTGCAACAACATGTGAGAATAAAGAATGTTTCATCCTTGCCTTGTTTTGTCACTTGGGTGATGCCTTTTCCCAGTTTTCTGCCTTGGAAGCAGTAGCATTCCGCATATCTCTGCAAAGCTGATTTTCATTGATGTAGCAGCTGAGTTCAGGGAAGGCAGGGGATGAAAACAAGTCCTAAATTTGGACTGAACCAAAGATAGAAATGCTGCTAAATGGAAGACTGAAAACCTGGAAGAAAGCTCTGGATCAGCATGGTATTGCACTGAAATCTGTGGTTGTGCTAATGACACCCGTTACACTGCTGTAACGTGCTCTTTCCTCTTTACTTATGGCATGTGCAAGTGTCCTGGCTGGGGGTGTGTGGACCGTGGTGGCAGTCACCTCTTCTGTGGTATTGGCTGCTTGCAGGGAAACGGGGGGTTGTGCTGCTAAATTCACTGGTGATGGAGTAACCCTGAGGGTAGGGCACTGCGGAGGCTGGGGGCCACATTCTGGCCTCTGAAAGGTCTCATCCCCACACTGTCCCCCAAGGGCTGTGTGGGACACCGCTGGGGCTCTTCTTTCTCCTGTCACCAGCGCCCAACCTTGTAGCTGATCAGAGCTAGCAGATATGCCTGGGAATGGAAAAGGGGAGCTTTTTGCTCTCACTTAGACAAGTGTAAGCTACACTGGCCTGCTCCCGCCAGAGCTCTGTGGAGAACCACTTCTACACATCTTTAACCTGCGGAAGCCCCATGGCCTGAGAGGTGGGAGACCCTGATTCAGTTCAGAAGTGGCTTCTCACAGAATGTAGGAAGAGAAGTAAGGAAGGGGTGCTGGTTCATCTATGTTACAAGTATTGCTTTTCCAACAGCTCAAACCTTTTTACCAACATCTACTCAAATCTGTGTGTACTTTTGGTGTGTAAAATAAAGATTTGGTATCCAAGTCTATTGAACTCTTTCGTGGGGCTGGGATACCTGAAGCCATGGCCTCTGCCCAGCCCCAGCACCCTGCAGCCTGCCGGGGGGGTAAATCCAGGAGCTTCCACTTCTTTGTGTCCACAGCTATGTCTTGGAAACAATACTGTTGGTCTTTTCAAATTAAATTACTCTGGTGCTGGAGCCAGCTTTGAAGATTACAGCAAACCGAGCATGCAGTGTCATGCTTGTTGCTGTAACTTGCCCTTTCTTTAATTACCATTTGGACAAGCAACTGGTTGGGGACATCTCCAACATGGCAGGAACCTCTTCAGCAATATTGTTCCATGTTGAACTTGCTGTGCTAGAGGATTTTCTGGATGCCTCTCATGCTACAGAGCCAGGATCTATTGGCTGTGTAAGTGCAGGCAGAAGAGGAGACACCCCCAGTCCTAATGGTGATTACCTAAGCTCCAGTACTCGACATTCATGCTCATACCAAGCTGAAAGGAGAACTAAGCATCAGTCTCTTCTCTGAGGGGTACCTCACACCTACTCTGGCTTCTGGTGCAAGGGCAAAGGGCTGAGGTATGAGCAACCTGTGCAGCAAAGCCCCTCTCTCACAGCTTGAGAGACAGCTTGTTGAGACCTCTGCCAGCTCCCTGGTGCTCTGATGAACAGCTTGTGCCCATTCAGAAATCAGTGTGTGCACAAAGAGGATGTGGTCACTAGCAAATCTGAGCTTCCAAACCAGTTCCTCTGTTTGTTGCGCAGCAAGTTCTCTGTGCTTGTGTGGTGCTGTACAGTTCACTGTTGAGCCTAAAGGGTGCATGGCCTCCTTTCCCTGTGTTTCTGGGGCACACAGCAAAGGAAATGAGGTGTTAAACCCAGTAGGAGATAGAAGACAGCCCTGCTCAGCCTTGATGCCATTGGAGGCAAAAAGGCCTGCCAGCAATCCCACTCACCAGCTGCTGTGTGGAAAATCCTGGAGTAGGCTGAGATTCAGGAAAAAGGTACTAAAATGTGTCATTGCGGGTGATGGGGGTCCCTAACTAGGCCATCTCCTGAAGCAGGAGACTGAGCAGAAGTGGGGCTAAGTCCGGAAGAGGAAAGGCTGGAGTGATCTCATCTCTGCTTCTATTCTATTTTGAAGGAGGTAGAATAGACCAATGGATTTGAAAATGGAGCAGCAGCAGCTTCCTTCCTTGCCAGCCTCCTCCCAGGCATTGCTGGAGTTTGGGTCAGTTTTCAGGACAGTCACTTGTTCTTCTCCCTGTCTAGTGCTTGCAGCAGGGACCCTCCTCTTGCTGCACCCTTCTGGGGCAATCCACATACAACCAATACACGGTCACCAGTGCCCACTGCAGCAAGGGTCCGGCCTGGCAGGTATGGGCAAGTACCCACAAGAAATAAGCTCACCCACTGGCACATCCTTCTCCAGTTACAGTATTTCACAGGAGAGCACCCTGGCCTGCTGCTGTATTACCCTCTATCGCAGCAGCCATGGCTGGTAGGATGGGTGCAGGACAGAGCTGAGCTGGAGAGCGAAGGACAAAGCACTGCCTAATCATAGCAAAAAGCCTCTTCCTACCTCGGCTGGTTTCATTTCCCTGTTTTGGCCTGAATCCAGGCTGGGTTGGGGCCAGGACACTTCCTAGCCCTGGTTTCTTGTCTGGTTGCTAGACCAACTTCTCCTTTGGCTGGCTGGATGTTCTTCTGCTGGCTGCTCCTCAGAAGGACCTTCCGCGTGGCCTGGGCTCGCCCCTACATAAAAGAGGAAGGGAAGGTCCTGGCCTCACACACGGGGAGTGGCGCAGCTTGTGCAAGTGTCTGTCACAAGGCAGGAAGAGTAGGAGTCAGACTTTCCCGAGCCTCAAGTTGGATCTCTTTCTGGCCGCCGCGATCAGTGTGGGTAGGCTGACGTGTAGGACAACAAAAGCTCTCTGTTGGTGGATGTAAGCGGAGTAGTTTGAGAAGGTCCCAGGTTTTCTTCTCAGCAAAGTAAAACAATCATTTTTCGCAGTGTTGTGAGAAATTGGCTGAAATTTTCTCTCCTGGAGAAGGGAAGAGAAAGGGGTTCACAGCATCCAAAGGCACTGTCAGGAGGACCTTCAAGCTGGAGCTATAATCATGTGGCTCAGCAAAGAACTATGAGAAGGCATCAACCCCATGATCTTTTGTCCTGTGTACAAGCTGCTGCTGTCAGCTGGACCAGAGATGTCCTGTGCACATCCCAAGGAGGCAGCTGGGTGATGTGTGCTGAATTCTCCCTGGATGGATAACTGTGACCGTCGCACCGCCACCGCCACTGAAGCTGTTTGAGAACCCCTTAGCCTGCAGCAATCCAGAAAAACCTTGAGCACTGGCTCTCGCTCAGACTGTCATGTGCTTGAATTCAAGCAGTTTTCTCCCTTGGCAGAGCAGGAGCAAAGCCACGCTCCGGTTTGGTGCTAGCAGGAGCATCACCACTTTCCCCCTGCCCCTGCCTCAGCAGTGCCTGGGCTGGCTGCCGGCGGGCCTGCCTCCCGCCATGGCCATGATCACAGCCACAGTCCTGGCTCTCTTCAACAGCTCCTCCCCACGTGTGACATGCTGCAGGCAATGTCCCAGGAGCATCCAAGGGAAGGAGCACTTGTTACCAGGAAGGACTGGTCTCATAGCTGCCTTTTGAAGCCTCTGCGCCACAGGAGCGGGCAGGGCTGAAGTAATGTGTTCCCAGAGCAGGAACATGCCGGAAGTCTGGAGGCAAAACAGCTATGGAAATAATAACAACAGTGACAATCAAGAGTAGGTGGGATTGAGCTCAACACAAAGACAATGCACCAGCTGAAGCAGGCATCTGTTTCCGTGGAAAAAGTCATTTGCTGCTGTGATGAGCCTGTGCCTGTCCTTGCCTTTATGGAGCTGGGAGGAGGAGAAGGCAGGAAGGACGGAGGTGGCTCAGCCCGCTGGCAGCCAGACCTGGCTGCTGAAGGCAATGCTTGATGCCTTGGTGCTCTCTTTTCCCCACTCGCCTCTCCCCGACAACATCGGCTATAGCTGTTGTGAACATCTGGGCCAACCTGAACCTCAGCGAGGTGAACATGTCATCAGAAACCCTAACGGTTTGCAGGAAACATCACGTCAGGTTTGGTGGGCCCCTGTTCAGCTTGATGGGCTCTGAGGTGACAGTAGGGACCATCTGTGGTTTAAAACTGTCAGCCCCAAACTGCAGCAGCTCGTGGTGGCCCTAGGTCTGTGGCCTGCAGATGGATGGTCTGGAAATACAGTTCCAAAGGCGAGTGGAAGCCTGCCCACAGCCTGCTGCTGTGGACTCAGCCTGGGTTTGGAGAGCAATGCAGCTGAAGGTAACCAAATCCTGGACGGTGAAGGGATGAGCCCTGCATGCTGGCACCATCTGGTCATAGCCAGTGGTGGTGGCAGTCTTCGTGTCCCTGAGTCCAGCCCAAATCCAGCTGGATGCCGGGGATCCCAGTGGCAGGCGCACTTGTGTGCCATGACCCCACTCACTGCTAGCAGTGCACTCCCCTGCTGCCCACTCTCCTGGCGTGCCCACCACCATGGAGGTGGTTCTGCAGGATGGACCTGGTGATGTTCAGGCTCACAAAGCATCACTCAGACCTGCTGGTCCTGTCAGCCCCCACCCTGGGGAGCTCCCCATGGAAACACGACCCAAGCAGTGGGATGGGGGCTCGCTTCTTGGGAGCTGTGAGCTCTGCTGCAAGCACCCCTGGCTGTAACAGCACCGCCTGGCTGTGTTTTAGAGCCTTCAAAGAAACATGAGCACCCCAAAACAGACCTGTGCTCCTAATGAGACTTGCCAAGGATTTCTGCTGGGCTGCAGCTTCCAGCCTGCGCGAGCACCAGCCCAGCTGGAGATTAAACAATATCCTTTAATAGGAACAGGCAGGCACCCGTTTCTAGTGCAGGGAGAGAAGAGCATTCCCCATTCAGAGCTCGCACACAGGCAGCGCGAGGACCACGGGGGGACCGGGATGCCCTGATTTGGAAGTCTCCTGCTCGACCTGGCTACGCGGAAGGCGGCTGTTCCTGCACTTGGGCCAAGGGAGGCTTTTTGTTTAGCAGATTCTTCTCCTGCTCAGTGCAGTGGGGAAGCTGAAAGATGCCAGCTCGTGCTTCTGGCCTCTGCCAAATGTAACTGTGACCTGCCACAGATGCGGAGTTACCACCAGCTTGTCAGAGCCTCCTCGGCACATGGGGCTGGGACTTGCTGGTGCTGCTGTTTATGAGGCTCCAACCAATTAGATAGCGCTTGCCAGACCAGGGGCAGCTCTCCATCCTGTGCCTCACGGCCTTGCCTTGCTCCTTAAAGGCTGCTCCCTGGTCCTGCCGGGGGGAGTCCCCGCAAAGGGGGCTGCTGAAATGCTCGCCAGCGTAAACAGGAGCTGCCTTTAAAAACAAGCTGAGAAAACAGCGGAGCTGGAGGGCATCACTCCTGTTTCCATGAGAACGATGGAATGCAGCCTCCGGGGCCTCCTCTTTCCCACCCCACTTGCACCCTGCAAGGAGATTTCTCCCTAGCTCCTCCCTGCTTTTACTCCCTTTCCTTACTGGGTCTCCTTTGGGTGGACCCCTGCTGCGGCCCCCATTCCCTGCACCTACTCCTGCTGCCGTCGAAGCCCTACGAGCCTTCCTGGGGCAGCAAAGCCCCATCCTACCACCAGCAGCACCTTGGGGTGCAGGGCACGAGGGATCCCACACCCCAAAACGGCCAAAACCTGGAGGACAAAGCCCAGCTCCTGAAACAAGGAGCTGGGGGGCTGCGGACTGTGAGTCAGCCACATCTATTGCAGGGTTTTATTGCAGCAGCGCTTAGGTCGGCACAAGGGTCTGCCCTGAGCTGTGCTGGAGGGTGACATCCCCTGTCATACCTTTCCACACTGGTGGGAGGTGACCTGTGGGGGTCCAGGGTCTCTGGCTGCCAGTGGACCATGAGGCTCTTCACCTCGATAATGTGCTTTTCATAGTCTTTTTTTCCCATTCCCAAGAGAAATTCTGCAGGAATTCTCTATTTCTGCAGGAGAGGCAGCAGGGAGAGGAAAGGTTGAGCTCTCTCGAGACCTTTGTGCTTTATTTTTACTTTTGTTGTTGTTGTTGTTGGGTTTTTTTAATCTTGAGGAAGGAACAGACTAAAAGGGGCATAAATAAAACCCAGCTAAGCTGAGACAAAAATACTTGGTTGAAATCCTCGCCCAGGGCTGTGAGTGAGTTTGTACGTGAGAAAGACAATCAGCCAGGGGAGGATGCTGCAACTCAAATGAGAATTTGTTTTTTTCTACATTCCCTCTGCAGAACAAGCAGAGCGACTGGGTTAACCCTCACCTCTGAAGAGGCTGAGCTGGAGGGCAGAGGACCATGTCAAAGAGCCACCTTGACTGCCCCATCCCCAGCCTCAGCAAAGCTGCTTCCTCCACACTGTGAAATGTGGCTAATGATACTCTCTGAGGGCTGGTTAAAAGCCTGCATGATGCTTTCCTAAATACGGCATCACACAAGCACAAAGTACTGATAGCACTGAGCCTGGTGTAAGCTGATGAGGCGTTCTTGTTTTCTTTTCCAAGCCAGAGTTTGAGTTTCATGCTGTTGATGCCCCCAAAGGTTTCCTTCTCCTGGGTTAGCAGCATGTCCCCTCGCCCGGGAGGGTGGCAGGGGGCTTTTCTACCTTGGAGAGGAGAGAAAATACTGCCAAGCTTTCAGCTGCTTCTAAAATATGCTTTAGCTGCATGTTTCGTACAGAGTGTAAGTGCCATTGCTTAAAATAAATATGTGTGTATTTAATTTTCTTATCTTATTTTCTGAGGATCCTATAGTCTTACTGCGGCTTGATAACAGTCTCACCACAGGTCACCTTTTCTGAGAGGCTCATTCCCAGGTCCCACAAAAGTTCATTTGGAATCTGCATCCACTCAGCCGTGGCCACCATATCCCTGGTGCCAGCATGAGCACAGGCTGCCGCCATGGCCATCCACAATTCCCTCTGCTGGCACTGCAGGGCTCTTCCCAGTGGGGTGGAAGGACAAGACAGAACATGTTGAGAAACAGCACACAGAGAATTAAGTGCCAAGTTCAAAGATATTAGTGGTTGGCTTATTAGGTTTTCCCCTAAGCTCAGTATTAGGTAATGCTAAATGACCCACAGAGAAATCAGAAGGGAGGATTAATAAAGGTTTAATGGTGGATGTTTGTGTTTCAAAGTGTCATGGGACTAAGAGCGCCGGCAAACAACAAAGTGTTTCCCCCCCCTTGCTGGGGCGCACTGGAAGATGTTTCTTAGTACCTTAAAATTGTTTCACCTTTCTTCCCAGATTTGTGATTCTTTTTAATAACTGTTCCCATGCTCGCTGAGCCGCAAATAGCTCCTGGGTTTATAAATGTATTTCACTGTTTCTCTAGATCTTTTTGCTGTGTTTATTCCAAATCCCTTTTAGGTAATCCAATATGTGTTTCTGATGGTCTCTGCTCAGGGCTTGCTGAAAGTGAATAAACTGAGCTGAAAGGCACATCAGCATTTAAACAACGAGATGATGGCTCTCCAGAGGAGTTGTTCTTGGTGGAGGCTTCACTTTGGAACTAAAAGTTTTATGAAAAGATGCCAGTGTGGCCACTTCAATGGCAAGTGAAATGGAAATTATGTCAAAAGAGCAGGACGGTGCACAGGTACTCCAGGAAGATAAAAGCTGAAAGGGCACATCATAGGATAACTGCAAAGACATATCATTGCTGGCTTTGACACTGAGTATATAAACTATTTGGGAGAGACACACTGGCCATCTGCTGTCTTACGCCTCTTCAGGGGCTCCAGCTTACCCATCGCTTGGTGTCATTGCTCATAAACACTGCTCGAGGCCTGACCCTTTATTCCTTATGAGGAAAAACAAAACACAACTTTTACCTGCTTTTAAAACTGCATTTTATACTGCATGCAAGGCTCTTCCCAGCCTGCATTCAGGGGTGTCCCCCAAGCACTAGGACCACCCCGATCAATTCAAAGGTGTTTCAAAGGGAGCAGGAGGGGGCTGTGGGGAAGGGTGCTCAGCCCCTGGAGGCTTCCTGGTCCCCCCAGGAGAGGAGAGGGACATGGCAGCTTTCCTAGGGCTGCACCCTGAAACATGCAACCCTGTTGCAAACCACAGGGTTCATCATTGCAAATAAAAACCACCAAAAAAAAAAAAGCCCCCCAAAAAGTCCAAACCACCAAGTAACAGGAAACGGATAGCTTATGGCTCCAGGTTGGTCAGTCCCCCACTTGCTGTCTGCGAGGTTAGCTCAGCCTTTTCCCTAGATGAGCCCTCAACCCTGCCCCACTTCACAGCACCCCACAGAATGAGTAAGTCAGAGCAAGCACTCAGGTGAGATGCCCGGTGGGCAGTGCAGCTATTGCACAAGGGTGGCTGGTGCTCAGATCCGAGCTGCTGCATTAGGGTGCTTCTCACACAGCCCTGCACAGAGCTGGCTGGTGCAACCCCCTACTGCCCCTCCTCCAAGATGCTATCAATCAACTTGACTGCCTTCCATGTTAATGCAATCAGGAGGTGCCTTGCAGTGAGAAACAATTGGTATGGTCACAGGTGGCCAGGGATGCTGGCCAGGACACAGCCCTTTGGGACATCAAGTCATGGGGCAGCGCACCCCTCCCGAGCACTTACCTCCTGCTGCTGGGATGGGGCTTCACCAGAGTTTGGTGGGGAGGAAGGGTGGACCTTCTATGATGCTGTGAGAGCTCGTGCAGGCTGGGGATCAGCCTCTGGAGAGCTGCAGCCAGATGGGGATGTGCCCGAGCAGCCAGTGGGCACTGAGGCTGAGCGCCAGGGCGGCTGGGTCCATCGCAATCCTCTTTTCATGTACATTCCCATGAGTATCTCTGGAGCCATCTCTCCCCAGACAAGTCCCAACTTGGAGGCTGTTACAGAAGCAATATGATGGTGTCCTGATGCCCTTTGCTGAACACAGCCCACTCATGGAGCAGTGGAGGCCATGGCCCTCCTGGTGTCCATTCCCACCGGAGACCTCTCATGCCCATCTGGACATCTCCAGTCACCCAGTCCCAGCACGGCCCTTTGGATCGGCCTCACCAGCACAGGACACCTGTGCCAGGTTCCCGCTGCTCACAGGCGTGCTCTGCCTGCAGCCCAGGAACGCCGTCAGCCCGAGCAGGGATTTGTGATGATTCAGGGAATGTCACCACAGCCGCAGAGGGAGACGGGCCGGTTCCTGCGGGCAGACGGCATGGACGCAGCCTGGCACACGCTCACTGAAACACCAGCCCTCCTGCCCCAGGTTACTTCACCGCCCAGTGCCCTAAAGCTGTCTTGTTTGCATCTCACTGCTGTGCTCTCCTCCAGCTCGTCCCTGGCCAGATGGGCCAGCCAAGCAGAAGACATCCCCTCCGTGCCGAAGCCGGTGCACAACCCCATCAGCTCCCACTGGCTGGCACTAGCCCTGAACCTGCTGTCCGGTTTCTCTCCAGTTTTGCTGCGCTTTGAACATGCAGCACCATTTGAACTGCAAACAGCCACTATTTACACCCCAACAAAACTGTCCTCAGCGTTATGTGCTAACCACCCTGCCAGACCAGGATAAAGAACATGGGGTTTCACTTGAGTTAATTCAGTTATTTTCCAGTCTCATTCATTCCCAAGTAATCCAAGAAAACTTTGCTGTGCTCGAGTACTACCATCAAAGACCATATCACAGTAAGTCACTGCAGAAATATAAGCTGACACTTCCACGGTCTCCTCCACATGGGTTATTCTCAGTTTTACTCTCTGGTCATCAGTAATGGATCTAGAGTGAGCAGAACTTTACATCCACCTGTACTGAACACGGTGACAAGCTGAGATCTTTACAGAGATCCAGAGCTTGCACAGTATCTGTCAAATTAATCTTCAATTCTGGTTTTATTCTGAAATTGCATTATAGAATGCTCCGGGTTTCCCAAGCCATATTTTTAGTTGAAGCTTTTCACATTCATTTAAAACCTCAATGTTCACATTTTTCTATGAATTTCCCAGGTGTTGAGCATGGGACATTTTTGCCCTTTGAAAGCTTATATTCATATATATGTGAACACATATCTAAAAATATACATGTGTATATATAAATACAAATACATATATGTGTGATTTCTTATAGTCTTACTCACTAACTGGAGGAGGAAAACCAAACTCCTGGGTAGGTTTGGATGCTTCTCTGTTTATTTTTACCCTGTCTGGTAACGCAGATTTTCCCGTTAATCGTCAATCCCAGTCTGAGCCCACGCTGCCAGTTTAATTTCTAGACCCACGCTGTGGGTGCTGTAGGTACAGCTTCTCACCTGGCAGTGAGCACTGAGCCTGGCTCCATGCAGCAGCTGGACAGAAAAAGATGCTCTTTCCAAAGGCAGAGGGGGGACACCCGGTGCCTTCACATACAAACACACACCTCTGCAGCCCAAGGGCAGCCCTTGCCATTGGGCCTCCCATGCGGTGGCCAGCAGCCTGATGCGGTGATGCAGAGGTGCTGTGGGGCTGGGAACCCAGGGCAGGTCGTGCCTCAGAAAGGAGCTGGTCAGGATTTCTGTGTAGAAAATAAATCCTAACACATCAAAACCAGGGGAAGAGGGTCAGGCCATGCAAGAGACCTGGTTCTGATTAGCCTCTCATCTCAACCTCTTAGACTATGGCTTAGGCTTGGCTCCTCCTTCATTGGGGACAAACAAAACCCACCAAAGCCCTATGATGGTGAAGTGCCCTGTCCCACTGGGCTGGTGCAAACGGCCGCACAGGCTATTCCCAGCCTTGTAACTATGGTATGTTAGGCGAGTGGGAAGACAGACCAGCCGGAGCAGCCAAAGGAGCCTGCTGGCCTGCTGCTTCCCCAGGGGGAAAAGCAAAGCAAACAGGAGATGAAAAGGCTGTGATGCCGTCTCCATTCTCAGACGGGTGCCCTGCCCACCACGCTACCACAGTCTGTGTGTGGGAGGGCGGAGAAAAAAATAGATTAAATAAAATCACTCCAACTCTCCTGCTCAAGCAATTCCACATTGCGTAAAAACGTGGTAATGTTCATCTGAGGACAGGCTGGAGCCTAAACCTCCTCCCTCCCAGATGGGTGCTGGAGGTGTTAGGCAATAGCACCTTCCCTTTTATTCTTGGCCTAGCGATGGATTAATACACACTGGGCAAAATGGAAAGCTGGAGGACAGCCTTGCCCTGGCCTCGGCTGTGGCTGCGGCTGAGCCGACCCAAGCTGAGCCAAGCGAGGATCCCTGGCAGAAGGCAGGACTTGAGCAGCAGCCTCCTGCACCCCAGGCAGGGCTCACATGGGCATCCAGCAGATAAACCCACCGTGCTCCATACTTTGTTTTTGTGAGAGGAGTCACACAGCTTGGCTACCACATCCAGAAGCGGGAAAGCCCCTGGAGCACCGGGATCTCTTGGGAAGCAACTGTCCTGTCCCCTCGCTTGGCTGGGGGCACAAAGGAGCATGCAGGGAGCTTGACCACTTCACTCAGGCCTGGGAGCTTCCCACAGCATGGCAGCATGCCCAGCATCGATGCCACAATGCTGAGCTTACCACCATCCTTTGTGTGGCTTAGTCCACAAGCGGGTGAAAGGCTATGAATAATTTTCCAGTAGATAGCACGGAAGTGGAATAAGGAGCATTTATGGGCAGTCTACTGCCAGTAAGTGCAATGTGAGAGGTAAATGTATTCCCAGGCAGCTTGATTTCTTGAATAAGGACGTGCTGCCTGTGCCCTGCATGCCAAGAGGGAAGGGGACTGCGTCGAGTGGCTGGTGCCAGCGCTGGCATTGCCCTCCATGGGCATCACCCTCCATGGGCATCGCATGCAGGCTGGGGCGAGGCAGCTGCTTCCTGAGGAAGACAGGAATATTCAGAAAGAAGAAAAAGGCAACAACAAAAAGAAATTCCCCTTGGAAATGTTATCAAACCAGTGCATGTTTCAAGCGGTGGGCCAGCAGTGGAGGGGTGACATGCCAGCCTGTGGGAGCAGGGTATGTGAAGGCAGCGAAAGAGCGCACCACCACAAAGCCCGTGTTGCAGCTGGCAGAGCTCAGTTACTCTGCTGGGCAGTGGGACAGCAGCAGTGATCACTGCTTCTGAACGTCTGAGTGAGAGGAGTTCAGCTGAAGAGAGGTGCAACATGTGCCTGCACAGCCCAAAATGCTTCCCGGCCCCTCTCCTCCCTGGCCCACACCCGCGCACCATCAGCACTTTTTTGGCCAGCGGAGGAGCCGGTGCAGTGCTCCAGGCTGGGTGAGGAACGAGGCCAGCACCGCTGGGTGTGATGCAGAGCATGAGCTCAGCCACCCAGAGGGCTTGCCGGCCGCACCAGCTACGTGACACAGGTGGCTCCGCCAGCGAGGGTAATAGCAGCTCCCCTGTATAAAGCACAGCAGTGACTGGTGACCTCCCTCTCCTTCCCTTGGTTTAAGGCCAAGGCACCCTGACCCACAGCAGCCTGCCATTGCCCACCACAACTTCAGGTGCCCAAGGCATGAGCGAGCGGCCGCTCTGTGTGTCCTACTTTGTACAGCTGCAGTATCTGAGGGCACAACAGTGAGTAATGCTGTGAACCAAACCAAAGCCTTTCAGGTGAGGGGGTGGGAGGTTTAATTTCTCTCCATCACAGGTTTTTAGCGAGTCCCAGCTGTGTCCAGCCTTTTGTTGTGACATGTTCGTTCTCTGGAATACCGTAAATTGTTTTGTAGGAGCTGAAACAAAAGCACTGTCGTGTTAGTCCTTGTGGCAGCAACAGGAGGGAACACAGCAAAGGTGGTGGTGGGTGGGAAAGAAAACCAATTAAAGAGAAATATTTTCTAGTTGGATGCAAGCATTAAAGACTGGCTTGCTGCTTTGGCCATCATTTTTTAGCCAGCTACAGGTCCTATCTCAGACTGCAGGGACCCAGGGGCTAAAACAAGACAGAGAGATGTAGCAGCTTTGATGGGCTAAGGACATAGAAGAAACAAAATGCATAGGGAGAGAGATGTTTTTATTATTCCAGCTGATATGGCTAGAAAAAAATAGACAAGTTTTCAGACACCTGCTTCTATTAGGTAATTGCTTTGAGTGCAGTAACAACACCCTGTTCAGGAGAGGCACCACTCATTGAACACGCTCTAAGATGCAGAACCAGCTATTTGCCAAGCATCTGTGAACAGTGACAAGAAGCACAGCAAGGGGAATCTGAAGAATATACAGAACCAAGTGGTTGTCTTTTGCACCGTTTCCCGGTCCTTCACAAGCCTCAAACAGAAAAATCCCTGTGCTGATTAACTCAAATACAGGATCGTCACCCAGCACCAAACTAAACCCTTACATGTGATCTCCTCTCCCCCCCCCAGTTAACTGAATCAAGTAGAAAGCTATATTTAAAATAAAAATTAAAACCTCATCTGAGATGTTCTCTCAGCTTTTCCCTCACCACCAAAATTTAATCAGCTTACCCCAGCTGGAGTCATCACTTCAGCAAAGCGACAGCCTGCTATCAGCCTTTGAAATACCACAGCCTTTACAAAAGAAAGCTTCAGGTTTTGACACAAACCTATATAAAGCTGCATGCTGTGAAGCTATGCATCAACCTTTCATCATGCTCCCGCTATAAAAGGTTTCAGCAGTGAGTAGAGCTGTTGAGCAGGTGCTATCTGCTTCCCAGGTTGCACGAGCTGCAAAAGCTGTTGTTACTAAGGGTCCAATGCTCCTAGCTCTCACTACTTCTGGAAAATGCTGCTCTTGTATGTTAATAATGTGATGCTTCCACACAGCAAGCACACATGTACACCAATTACAGCCATTCTGGAGAACAGACCTACTTGACACAACACTGTAAGCTCACACCCAGAGGACAGCCTGAGTTTATAAGCCCAACCATTTAGCATGCTTTAATTGACTATGCTGCTCATTTTTGGGTTTGTGGTACAATTGGTACACAGCCCAACAAGAGTCAGATGAAGAAATCTACTTATCTGATATTTACCTGTAACTAGCAGCTTACATGCCCCATCTCTTCCCTAGCTGAGGTGAAACCACTTTTACAGCATAGGCTTAATCTAAGTTTCACCTCTCTCCTCACCCCCAAAAAGGACAGTTAGTTGTTTACACCAACTCTCTGCACATCCCTAGGTTAAACGTGATCTTTTCCCCACAAGCAAGCTCAGTATCGGTATGGGCTAGTCTGACCCCACAGCACTGCCCTGCAACTCCAGGAGGACCTGTCTGAAAACAGTAGCCCTTTGTACCCAGGCCTGCCTCCCCTCCCTTACAGGAGTCAGCCTGGCTCACTGTAGTCAGGATAATGACAGTTTACAGTTACCATGAGCAGATGCACAAGTCAAAGCCTTGGAGGGAGGGCATGTTTGCTGTGACTCATGTTTAACACTAGTTCTCAAGTTTACACCAACTACAATCAAGTTAAAGGTTCATTTTTGACACTGCCTAAACCATATTTCAGCTCAAGTAGACCACAGCAGCACAGCCAGGAAGATGTGCTAGCACACAAAACCAGCCCATCTAGCATAACTAATAAAAATAAGTCCCTTAAATCTCAAAGACATTCAGTTAACACATCTAAGACATCTCAGGCCAAAACAACAGTTTATTTAATTTTCAGCAACATCTCAACCATCAAAAAAATAAACTCTAACACAGATGGATGGAAGACTTCTCTACAGTGTAACTAAGTGGGCTCTGAACCCAGGGGTTTGAACTGGAGTGACATTTTATTATTCATCCAATAAGTTAGGAAGCGTGAGAATAAAGTGCTTCATTTCTGAGCTGGCATGAGGTCATCAATGGACTGGCCTTTTTCAAGGCGTTTTTCCATTTCAATGAGCAGCTTCACACCATCCACCACCATCTGCACCAGCTCCACCTCAGAGAAGCCAAGACGATCAGCATTGGAGACATCAAACACTCCTCCAACAGCAGCTGTGTCCACACCACCTGGAGCAAGAGACAGAGTTAGTACATTGACCACAGCTAGAGCAGGCAAGTCTACCTTTCTTCCCTCACTAGCCTGCCACGGGAACACAGCAAGGCAACTCTCTGCAAGTGCCACTGCTGCCGCCTCCTGCATGCAAGGAGATAAAGCTGCACGTGACCGCCAACATGAGCCACCCAGCGTGCCATTAGGCCAGCTCTTTATTCTTTTAACCCATGAGCAATCTAACCTGTGGTCAGAAGTACCCGCTGTAGCTATTTCCTAGCCAGAAGTTAAACCAAGATTCCCATCCCTGCTTACAACAGAACAGCTGCCACCAGCTCCACCCTATCTGATACCAAGAATACCACATATAGAACATACCTAGACAGCCAGATACAGTAAGGCCTACACAGTGCACTTGCATCCCCACCTCCTCCAGGATACAATTTTAAGGCTTGGTTCTCTCCATGTGCTTTACAAGGGTACCCTTCGAATGGTCTGACAGGCACTGCCAGTGTGAACCAAGACACTGCTCTGACTGCAGTCAGGCTTTTGCTGGTGTCTTAGAGCAACCTGACAAGGACATCACTACCACCTCTCACCTGTGCCTCGTTTCTGCAGCCGAAGCCTCTTGAGGACTTCTCCAAACTTCTCATGTTTCCCAAGGTTTGGTATCTTGATGTGCACACCAGCACGAAGCCCTGTTCCAAGGTTGGATGGGCAGGTCAGGACGTAGCCCAAGTGTGGATTCCACATGAACTCGTGGTTTTTGGACTTGAAGAGATTTTCTATCTATAAAGAGAGAGAACGGACATTTAGAGATTGTTCACTGCATGAAGGATGTAGGTCATCCATTAGTGCTCATTTACAGCTTCTGTTACATAGCAACAGCCACAACAGTTTGAACTGCTATTTGCACCAGTCACATAAGCTCCCTCCATTGGGAAAGAAGGGCCACCAACAAGGGGCTTTTAAGGCTCTTGCTCCTAGCAGTGAGACTACAAAAAGTTTAAACTACACTACAAAATCTCAAGTCACTATCTGTTGGGAAGCTTGATTTAGTACATATCCCACGGGCATGTCTGTCTGCATTAGGGAAGAGGCTGGTAAGACTCAAGTTCATATCAAGACTAGAAGCTGAGAAAAGTATTCAGCCTAGGAACTGCAGTCCAGCTTTGTCCATCCACATTCAAGCAATTTCTCCTCCTACCCAGGGCGCCTCAATGCTTCATTTCTAAAGCCATGCAGAAATCTCCTTTAAGTACAGTTTAAACGCTTGGATGAGGATGCCATATCAGAGGACATATTCCAGACTTCACAGCCACAACACTTCGCCAATTTAAGTGTTCCAGAGCCCTCACAGCTCTGGACCTCGTCAAGGTGTTCCCAGAGACCCAGGTTATGAAG
This sequence comes from Strigops habroptila, assembly GCF_004027225.2. Lineage (NCBI taxonomy): Eukaryota > Metazoa > Chordata > Aves > Psittaciformes > Psittacidae > Strigops > Strigops habroptila. Next base: position 22,196,566 of record NC_046358.1, on the reverse strand, counting down.
CACCACCATGCAGGACTCCAAAGGGGGCTTTCAGAGTCTGCACTTTCAGCTCTAACCAGAGAAACATGTAACATTTAAACCTACGGTTCAGGCAATATTGATTTACCTGTGTTAGCCCAGTACAGAAGCGGGTAAATACTTCCTTCATGTTGCCACCTTTCTGCATGGAAATAACTCTAAGGTGATCCTCCTCATTGATCCAAACAAGGAAGGTCTTGTTATCATTGTGCCTAGGAAACAAGGCAAACAACTTGTTGTCTGTCCCACCTGACGTTTTCAAGGTAAATGTAATAGCACCAAATTACTCATCATTGCAGCTTTTATTTTGAGAGGCTCACTTAGTTGCTTCTTCCAAGAAATTGTTCTTGCTTTTGCCCATGCAGGACCTAACAGAGTTAAGCTAGTAGTTTTCACCCTGTTCTTTTCAAGAGGTAGTTTGAATTGGTCTATACCTGAACACGACAGAATGAGTAAGAACATGACATGAGACACTAAAACCCAGTCATCCCCCTAACTCACTTGTGGCCCAAGTTCACAAATGTAAAGGATTTCCCCTGTCCAGCAGTGTTTGCAGGAGGGTGATCACTATAGACTGAGGCTGCCCTGTACAGTGATGTTCATAATGACACCACGTTGACAATGTTTAACAAAGTCTTTTATCAGGATTTTGTCAGATTTTGTTAAACTGCACTTTGTACCTTAACAGAAAACTAAGTTGAGTTTTCACTATTAATTTTTGATCAGGGCTCTTCAGATATATTATAAAAACCTCTGAACACCAATGGCCCCTCTTGTCCTAGCTTGCAGCTGACAGCAAGCACTATCAGTATTTATCATGCTGATAATTTCTCAGCTTGATTAGGATCAAAAATTAACTATACCCGAGGAAAGTCATTTATGCAGGCAACACTGAGACTTTACACTGCAAGCTTGTAGATTAGTCATGCTCAGGTGACAGCACTATCTAGTGCTGGCAATCTGCAGGTAGATGATGCAATCTTAAAGGTGACCTACAGAAACAAAGCATGCTTCCTCTGCATTTATTCCTAGCGCAGCTACAGTAATAAGATTGGCATATTCCAGCTGATAAAAACCTAGCCCTTAGCTTACAAGGGAGCAAGTTAATTATGTTGCAGATGCTCCTGAGGTGCAGAGTTTTATGTAGGTGACCTATATCTGATAAGCAGAATCCTTCCATTCCACACCTCTGCATCAGTCAACTCATGTCACCAAATGTATCTGGGGCCAAGAGGAGAAATCTTACCAGGAGTCTCTTATCCCTGAGTTTCTGCAAGGAGAAGTGATGAGACTACAAGGGAACAACCATGCATTCAGTATTAAGTCTGAACTAAGCCAATGCTATGACTTATTACCACCAGCTACTCTAAGCTTCTGGGACAGGAGCTGAATGTAGCGGCACACCTACTCCTCTATAAGTGATCTACTTTCTTATGCTACCTCAATCATTGCCTGGTGTTTCACTAACCTGTGCTGGATGGGTAGGCTCTAGTTATAGGCTAGCAAAGCTGCCTTGCTCCTACCAGCCCAATGTGAGGCATAGTAACACTTGTCCAAATTCTGCTGGTTCAGATGCAACTTCCCCAGAGGATACCACACAAGTTTCTCATTAGATTCAGTAATATGAGCTCAGAAGCTGCCATTTTGCCCACAGTACAAGCCATAACTAAAACGGCAAGATTTTTGTTTGCAGTGATGTCACACAACTCCCCCCTTCCAGAAATACTCACCAGATACCCCTGGCATCAGGCCAATCTCGTGCCATCCCAGATGCCAACAGAAGAGGAGAAACTGGCTTGTCAAACAAGAAGTGATCATCAATCAGCTGCTGCTGCTGTGCATCAGTCATGTTCTTCAGAGCATAGTACTTGCCCTGGAGATCACCCTCCAGGCTACCCAGAGCTGAAAGAGAGAGTCACTTTTAGGATGGGACCAAAGATGCTAGACATCCCCAGCACTTTAGAGACCAGTACGGCAATGTCTGATCTGCTGGGTTTGATTCTTCCCTTGCTTTCATCTGCAGTGGCAATGCCTTTGTGGCATTACAGAACTTAAGGCAGCATCAGATGATTTGTCTGCACCTTCCAGGCTTAAACAAGTAGTCTTTGTTCCCTTAGATACAGTATAGGATCATTACTGCTGCTTAACTGTAGAAGTGACATGCTTTCTTCCAAGGAGAATCAAGGTCATGAATATAACAAACAGCATTATTCTAGTCAAGGACTGTTACCCTGTCCTTGAGAGGTTCTGGAACAACTTACGCTCTCAGTCTCCAGAACTGCACCTTGAGTGTATCCTTTCCTCTCAATAGAAATTGTTGGGAGGCAATAGAAAAAAATCTGCAGCTGAGGAGTTTCACTGAAAACTAGGGCTTGCTCTAGTCAATTGCATATTTGGAGCAAGACTACACCTCTAAGCAAGCTGAATGTTAATAAAAGTCAATTAAAAGCAGCCACAAAATACTGCAACCATGACTCAAGCCCTGAAGTTGCTACATACCTGTTATATTTCAGGTTTGAGCCATGATGAACCAACTTCTTTCCCCACACACAGAGACAAAAGCTTTCAAGATCAGCAAAGGTCAACTTAATGCAGTACAACTTCCCTCTGACATATGCTCTTGCTCTCAGCTACGAACTGCAATGCTGAGGCAGCTGAAATGTAGTAAGCCTTCTTCAGGGAAGGCTCCATGTTCACATCAAATCTTGAGGGAGGCAGCTTTTGCCAACTGCCTCCGTTTTCAAACTGCAAACATCTCTTGCGCAAAGGACGTAATATTCCCTGATGCCTCCAGTTTTCACTTTACCTTCAACGGAGAGCTTTTCAATAGCCCGCCTCTCTCCTCGACTGCAGTGCGGGGGAAGACAGAATCCACGGATGCTTCTACCAGTTCTGACACGGGAACTTAGCACATAATTCGGATCCAGATCATCACCTCCCTACAAGATTAGGAAGCCAGTGAGTACAACCCTGTTGTCAAGATACCTACCCTAAAATACATGTTGCTGCCATGCATTTAAACATGCACCTTATACCAGAGATATTGACTACCTGGCCTGCAAGCAGGCATCTTACTTCAGGACTCATCAGCATTAGCTCAAGTATCTGTTTAACAATGCTTGTTCTGAGGCTAAGGCTACAGATATCAAGTAGTGCTAGAGAATTTTATGTCCATTGCAAACTACGGTCTGGGCTTCTGTTACCTCATCAGATCTGCAATCTAGAGGCATCAACATGAAGTAAACACTTGTTCAATTAGGTGTTTACTCTTGCAAATGAGAATTACTGACTACTGTCATCCAAAGTCTCTTAAGATGACCTACGGCTAGCCAATCAACACAGTGTTAGGAATTCCTAGTCTACAGTAACATCTAAAATCCATAAAATGGGCAAAAATCCTTACTTGTAGCCATAGCAATGTCTATTCTGAAGTATGAGACCAGCAGGTGATATTTAAGATCCAAGATCAGATGGTGTTTTATGAGAGTCCTTGACTCTAAGGACAGCATGGTTTAAAGCTTGACTTCTACAGCCCAGAGTTCATGGAAACACATGTTGAACACATTTGGCACGACTGACACTGCAGCAGCACATCAAGCAAGCTCATAAGTCTGACTGCACTGGACACGCAGCCTGTGGGTATGTCCTGGGTGAAAGTGGGGGGCAGAGCCTGAGCAATCAGTCTAGGCAGCTGCCAACAACTTTACCCAGTCCTCAGACCAGCAGACATCAGTAATTGATCAGAAGTTTATACCTGCAGGTTATCAGCGTTCAGGTCGGTCTTGTGCTGATCAGTTGGTTTGTAGCCACCATGCCTGTCTTCAATAACTGGATCAAAGAGTTCCTTAAACACCTCATAGGATTCTTCATCACCAGCTACGCATCCTACTGTCATTATGAAGGGATGGCCTGGAGTAAAATCAGAAGAGCTAAGTATGGGTGATGTTTGGCTGTACTCCAGCGTAGCACTAACCAGGCAAGTTCTGTAGTGGTATGTCTAGTCACTTAGAAATGCATCCTTACATAAAAACATTTGGAGAGACCCTACATTTTACACTTCAGCCAGTCAGTCAAATGCAGTGCTATGGGAACCCATAGCTGTTGCCATTAAACCACACTCATTTGTCAAGCTTGGTTTAGGACAAATTCGCATAGCATATCCAGTTTCACTAGCTAATTTAGACCACTTTTTGTCTCAGCAATCATGCTTTGCTGTAAGCAAGCATGCTTCAATTTTTGTTTCTTCTGCTACAGAGCTGCATTTCTGTAGTCTGCTCATGAACACCACCTCCACAAAACTAGTTCTAAGTCACTATATTCAAAAGCACCAGTTACTTCAGCTGGCTCACACAGTGTATTCTCAACGCATTTTACCAGGATTATCAACCCCAGTCTGAATGACATCATCCAGGGTGAAGCCACTGGGCGTGACTCTGTCTCTCAGTTTCTTGTATAAATCCAGGGTTAGAACTTTAGCCATGTGGTTGTTGTGGCTGCTCAGGTCCGGATACTCCTCATCAGGAGGCAGTCTCTGATTATTTAGTTGGGCCATTTTGATATTGCTAGAGTAAAAATAAATACTGTAATGTTAACATGTAAACACATCTGTTCCCCTTTTTTCATAGAAGTGCTAAAGAACATCACATAACCAGTTTGGAATAGAATCAGACCAGAACAGCCAGGTAAGCCGACTCTTTTTTTCTCCCATTGTGTTACAATTAGAATGAATTTGGGGTTTGGGTTGTGGGGTTTTTTTTTCCTCTTTTCTGATTGAAAGTATTTAGCAGAGCAGTTACATAATTGAAGTGTCTGGAAATCAGTATGTCAGATCACAGCAAGCAACATGGCTTGATAGAACAAGGCCCCTTTTAACCAGCCACCCATTTAGAGCCGTCTTTCAATGCTTTACAAGATTTGCCTCTCAGTAGCTCAAGAGCTTTGGGTGCCATTGTCAAGAAGCACTTCCAGTAAGGAGGGAGAACAGATCATCGTTATGCAGATCTAACGGTCCCCCGCCATTACCTGGGTTGTCAACCCCAGTCTGGATAACATCATCCAGCGTAAATCCACTGGGAGTCTGCTTATCCCTCAACTTCTTGTACAGGTCCAGGGTGAGCACCTTGGCCATGTGATTGTTGTGAGCACTCAGGTCAGGGAACTCATCATCGGCCGAGAACTTCATCTTCAGGAGGTTGTGGGTGTTTGAGAAAGGCATGTCTGACCCTACCCGCAGTCACTGGGGAGAAAAAGGGGAAGCCTATCACCGGGGGCTTGGCAGGCTCTGGACCGGCCGGGAGAAGCCAGGCGCCCAGGCAAGGTCACCTTGGCTGTCATTCCGCCCGTGCCTCTCACACCTTTGCTGCCACACCACCTTCCGCAAGAGCCAGCGAAGGAGCAAAGGAAAAAGTTCTTCACCTCCACCAGCTCTGCCCGGTCCTTCGGCATCCCCGCCGCAGGACAGGGGCTCGGGCACTGCCCGCGTGAACGGACGCGGCCAAGGTCGCGCGGAGCGGCCGTGGCAGCGCGCGGCAGACCCCGCCGGCGGCTCCGGGGCGAGGGCAGGGGGAGCGGCCGGGCCGCCGCGGGGCGGGGAAGGCACGGCTCCACCAGGACCACGGGCCAGGCAGCAGGTGAGCGCAGCGGCACCGCGATGCCCTCTGAAGGCGGCCGCGCCTCCGACGGCCACTACTGGGCTCGAGGGGGATCCGCCGCGCCCGGCACCCTCCGCGCCCGCGGAGCCCCGGCTGCTCCCGCCTTGGGAGCGGAGGGGTGGGAAGCATCCAATAAGCCATTACACAACAGACGGCTCCCTCGGGGGACGTGGCTGGGGCGAGCATATGTAACTACCCTGCTAAATACCGGGTTAATCTGGTTTTAGAGCAGGGGCCGCTCCAGCTGAGGGCAAGCCCAGTAAGCACCTGCGCCTCACCCCGCGGGAGCTCCGCGCCGCACCCCCACCCCGGCCGGGCGCTCCTGCCCTGCACTGTTCCCCGCCGCACCCGCTCCCATTCTTCAGCCGGACCAGGTCACCCCACACGGGGGGGGGGGAATAATAATAAAAATGATTTTTTAAACTAAACCTCATTTTAAAGCTGCGGGACGGCTCGGCTGCCCCAGGACTTACCGAGGGCTCCGCAGCCAAACCGCAGCAAGGACCTCCGCGCCGCTCCGCACCCCACTGCTGCCCTAGCTGAGTGGAGCCCAGCACTACCGCCGCGCCTCTTTTATATAGAGCGCGACCCGCCGCCCCATTGGCCGCTATTTATAGCCCATTCATTCCATTGGGCCAGGTGCGGCAGGGCGGGGTGAGCGCCTGCCGCTGGCTGGGCCTGCGCTTGCCGCCATTTTGCTTGTCTCTGGGGGGAAGCAGGGCGGCGGTGGGTGGGGGGCTGGGGGTTCCCGCCCCGGCCGCCCCGCACAGCAGAGCGGCAGCGGCGCCCCGCTGGTTGCACCCGACACGGACATCACGCCGGGATCCCGGCTCGGGGGTGCCACCGCACACCAGTGCAGGTGTGTGGCCTGCTGCCAATCGGGCTTCACACCTTGGCTGAGGATTCACTAACGGGTGTAATAACCCCCCAGCCTGAAAATACTTCATAGTGGGAGGGCTGTTCTGTCCCGATGCCACCGAGCTGGCTTGGCAGAAGCTGCCAACCACTTTCACTGGGCTCTTCGTAGGAATCAGCAGGGTTTGTCCCAAGCCTAAGATGTAGCTGAGAATCCCACTGTTTGCCAAAATAAATACATTAACAATGTGAGTGACTATCTTGATCTTTCACCTTTATGTAATAGTTTCTTTATCTTTCTGTGACATGTAATTCTTGCAGCAGAACCCACGTTTATGCTCCTGTCCAAACAGAGCGTGTACTTACTTACCCACGTGAATGCAGATCCAAGTGGCAGAGTTGCTCTCTTTGACCCAAGTTGTGAATGTCAGGGGACATCAGCTGGAACTCTTTCCCCCCACAATTCTTTTGGTGCCAGAACCACTACCCTCACCCCAACAACAGGAAGCACATGCACTTACAGAACTGATCAGGATTTAAAAAAAATAAATAACATACACCTAGAGGAAATCATTACAAAATAAAAAACAGAGAGTGCTTCAAGTGAAAATGCATTGTGTTTGGCTGCTATCCAGATTTCCAAGTTATTCCAGGTCTGACAGACTGAGATGCTGAGTACACAGATCTCCAGCAGAAGCCAAGGGTTCAGCATCTGTGCAAGTCCGGTCTCTTATCTCCCAGATCAAAGAACAAATCCTCTTTCTAAGTCTACTCTGACTTTCTAACCTCACAAAATCTTCCTCTGCGTTTTACTTTTAGTTTCACACAACACTCATGCTTCACAATAGTGTAAATAGCAAATAATGTAAGTGTAAAATCATACCCAGAGTCCTCAAACTAAATGTAATACTGCTGGATGACCTCAGTGGCAAAGATAGTTCTGATTGGGGATATTTTTTATTATTTTTTTTAATGTAAACCACTCAGTTTTAATTTTTAATTTAGAACAACAGAAAAAAAATCAAGACATTTTCTTAGATTACACCATACTTTTCTGGTGTTTTTCTTCATTTAAAAAAAAAGCATATCAGGGTAGGTGCTGACGGCTCGTTTTGTCTTATTTCATAATCAACTGCCGCACAGAGAAGCAATCAGCTGTTCTGTACTATAATTGTTCTGTAGATTTGTTCAGCCAAGGTCACCTCAAGAACCAAAATCCAAGGATCCATTTCTGTTCACTGGATATGCTCTTCCCCTCCCAGTCCTGCAGAACAGGGAATACCAGTCATTATTATAAACTAATATATTCTCAATGTGCCGTTCTGACACACACAGACGCCTCTTCACAAAACTTCTTCCGACAAGAAGACATGGAAAGAGACAAACAAAGAGTGCAAAACAACCAAAATATAGCAAATTTACATGTTTAATAAACATTGCACCCCCTACCTCATGTTCCTCACCACTATGTGACAATTTTCTAGCCTGCAGTAAGTCAGCAGTGGCTCTTGCCCGAGTTTTATTCAGACAGCATTTTAAGATTTGCTGAAAGCTGTGTGTAAACTGGATCCTACCTTTCTTACAGTATCCCATCCCAGCTTCCCTAGTGACTTAATTATAGATGCTGTGCCATGTGTCAACAGCCTCTGATCAACCGTTTTATCTAGCTCATCTGCTGAGACTTTCTTTGGATAAGCCGGTATGGCTTGTTAGACTGTGATAAAGGCACCAATACCTCTGTTCTGTGTTGGGATGACATGTTAGTGCATACTGACTTACACATCACATTGCTGTTCCGCAGCTCAGGATGGAAAGGTGGGGTGATTACTCCAGAGGTCTCTGCACCGAGCTTTAACAATGAAGAATTAAGGGAAGTTAAGCATGGGCCATGCAGCTAACTTCCTAAGAGGCTTAATGATAAATGTTGTGCAGCGTACAACTGCAAGAGGAGATGGGTGTTAGCTAGTGAATGTGTCTTCTGAAATGACTCGCATGAACGTAAGATGAACCTGAAGAATTAGGGGATAAACATCTTCTTAAAAATCTAGAAGAATATACCAAATTAGAAAACAGCAAGAGAAAGTGGTTTACAACAAAAAAATTGAATTGGTTCCCATTACTGACAATTGAAAATTAAACTAACACTCGTGTCAGTAAAGAAATTGGTTATAGCTGCATCTGCTTAACTTCTCAACCAAACCTTCTCTTCCCATTTACATTTACTGCTTAAAATATATTTGCCTAGTTATTATCCTTGGTATATTTTTTTACGCTGCTTAGGCAGTCTGTTGAAAAAGTACTGATCGTTTCCAGTGAGATGAGCGCCTGTGGAAACTAGGAGTTGCTGAGTGTCTTGATCTTGCATACACTCAGGCCCACAGTGATCTGAACAGCAGTTCATCATGCGAAAAAACGGACATGAGAACAATTACATATATAACCAATGACAGTAAAAATGACAGGAAAAAAACAAGGTAGGTGCAAATATAAAGGCACAGTAGAGCCATAATTGCCAGTCAGAAAAACAGCTGAGTAGGAGTTTGCAGTTTAAGAAACCTCTGAAACTGCATACATTATGTTTAGATTAGATGGAAAAGAGTTTCATAACTAAATAACAAAGACTACTGCAATTATGATATGGGCAGGTCAATAGCATAACAAAAAATATGTTCTCACCCAAGGTAATGGGTAAAAATCCCCTTATACTTGATGGAATCGCATTCATTTTTAAAAAATCACAAATTGTCATCTAAATGGCTCTCCGTTATTGATTTCTTGATTGTGGACGGATGACTTCTCCCCTATTGCGCATTACAGGTTACTGGTGAACACAGCACCATACAGAGCGTTATCTGATTTAGGTGAGAATGTTACCTGCACGTCCAGGGTGATTCACATGCCCTCTGCTCTGCCCATATTGCTCCCATGCCAGGTGGCCTGGGCTTGTTGCAAGCAGATGATGAGGCAATACTCTCCGCCCTTGCTCACCCTGACTACATCCCCCATACCACTGGGGCACACAGGGCTCTCCACATCACTTCAATCCTCAACATGAGACAGAAGTAGGAGTTAATACCATGCTATTTGGGGTTTAGATAACCATTCCATTGCTTCTGAGCCCACACTGTGGTTTCTCCTACAGCCTTACAAAACTCGTATGAAGAACTCTGGCGGCCTTGAGTTGCCTTTCCCCAACCAGGCTGCCATGGAGGAGGGCACGCAGAACTTTCTGGAAGCTGCCTGCCTGGGTGCAGGAGGTGAGGCCCAGGTTCACCAGCAGCACAAGTGGAGCCATTCCGTGGAGAAGGGGCTTCACCCCTTCTGGCAGTGGCCCTCAAGACTCCCCACCAGCACGCTTGATGGGTGATGAACATGAGTTCCCACTGGGTCCGTTAGTCCCCATCACGGCCCACTGAGATCCTGCAAGTTTCACCGAGAGGGTAACTGCCCCTCTGTGCCCTCACAGCCCCACAGCCGCTGGGACCGCCGCCCGTCGCCGAGGCAGGACCAGCCGGAGGGCTGCCGGTGACTGTCCCCCTTAGTGAGGGACCCAGCAAGGAGCACGGAGAGGGAGGCAAAGTCGGGCAGCGGCGGCCAGCGGGGCGGAAGCCTGGTGGCCGGGCGGGTTGACCGGGCTGCGGGAGCCGGGCTGACCGCGCCGGGGACGGGCGGCCGCGACGGCCCGGCTGCAAGCAGGGCTGGTGGGGCGGATACGACGGGAGCGTCAGCAGCCTGCGACCGGGGCGGAACGAAGCGCTGGGCGGGCACCGCGTGTGAGGAGAGCCGCGCCGGGCCTGCTGGCGGGGCTCAGCCCCGGAAGGTAACGGCTCTGGGGGACGGGGAGAGCTGATGGCTGCTGGGGGGGACGCAAGGCCCCGAGGAGCGGCGGCGGCCCTGGGGCGAGGGCGCTGCTCCTGCCCACGGCGCCGCCGCCTGGGCCCGTCGTGGCTGAATGCTGCTTCCTTGCAGGCTAATCCCTGCTCGGACGCTGCTGGTGGGCATTCTCCCCTTCCCTTCCTTCCCTGCCCTGTCTGTGCTTTTAACCCTTCCTCAGCAAATACCGAATTAAATCCGTCAACCCGGACACGGCCCCGGGACAGCCGTTAGGTTCCCGGGTCCGCTGGGACCGGCTCCTGTGCTCCTCGGGCGCGGGAGCCACGTTACCGCCCTCACGACCCTCAGCTGAGGGGCCGCAGAGAGAAACGGCCCGCGGGGGCAGCGCTCTGAGTGTGCCACCGGCCTTCGTGTTACCGGGGCCCTGCCCTGCCCTGCCCCGCGGCGAGAGGGTCGTGCCTGCCTCCTCCTTGTCCTCCTCGGGAGGTTCCCCATGCTGCTCTGTCAGGCAGCCAAGCTTTTCCGAGAGGGAAGAGGCAGCCTGCCAGGTCTGTGTGGAAGCTGGTCAGGAGAGGTATCTGGGTTTTGGTTGAAGGGAACACAGAATCGTTTTAGTGGTTTAATTCGTGAGGCTGCTCGGGGATTGCGTGCGTCATTTGAGTTTAGGTCGCTGCAGTCATGGCCCATAGAAAAGCTCTAATCCCTTGCCACAGGGCACTGCCTCACCTTCCCTTCCACTCCACAGCACGTGTGGCAAAAGTAACTCTGTACCAAGACATCTGTGTGCTACCCAGAGGGTAAAGGAGGGAAGTGTAACAACAGTGCATGAGGCTCTGCGTTGGTATGGAACAGAAAATGATTACAAAGGAATGAAAACGAGTGTTGTAGGTTACTGTGCTTATTGCCATAGGGGAGACAAGCTACCAAAACTCGTCACACACCCCATATTTTACCCCACGTATGAATATAATGTGCCAGGTGAGATCTGAGTCTGAGAGATTTGTCACATTGGGATCTCAGCATACAGTGTGGTGACAATTAGCTGTGCTACGTCTGGCGACTCAAAGGAAGGCAAAGAAACTGGAAGCCAGTTTGTGTAATCAAAGGGAGAATACCTCTTTCCATGTCCCTCCTAACATGCCGTAGCAATGTTCCTTTTGCACATAGGTGTAACTACAGTCTAAATACCATGAAAGAAATGGGTTACAGTCGAGGTCCTTGCAAACGGTACTGTTCTTACTAAGAGCTGAAAATTACATTGCTTTAATGGTATATAGAATGAGAGCTACAAATGTAATTTTTGAAAGCTTATGACAGGAATATAATCAGAAAGTGCAAGCTATTAAACATGGTTAAGCGTTTGTACTATCTCACAAAGTCCAGTATGCATGCATTTCTGAATTCATGGGATGCCCTTCTTACTATTTCGCCATATGTCTAGACAGGCCTATTCTGCTTTGGCATCTGAATACATTATGCAATAAGCATGTCATAAGCTTTGGAAGTTTTGGCCACAAGCACATCTGTTTATCAGTCTCAGTGACTGCAGTGGAAAAATTATAAATCTAGCTGCTTAACGGCAAACTGAACTACAACAAGTTTTGGTCAACAAAAAGAGACTAGAATTTGAGAACTAAAAGCTTTTCATTAAAACAGTGAAGTAGGACCAGGCTGTCATGCATGCAATACAAAAGTGGTGGAATCAAATCATTATTCTGAAGCTAAAAGTAATACTGCTTTTAATTCTGTCATGGAAGAAGTACCAGAAACCTGAGAAATCTGACCTTCAAAACCTTCTGTCTTAGGCTTTAACGTTAGAAAACTTCGGGATGACCATTACTTCATTAAACAATTCCTCCCATGAACTGATCAACCCGCAGTTTAGATAGTTAGGTGCCTTATCTGAAAGGCAACGCCAGGTTTCACTGTAATGTGCCTTCTAATTTTTAGATTGTCTTCTCAAAAACAAAATTTAATTGTAATTCTCTGCACAACTTTGATACCACGGAGCTAAAATAATACAGCTGTTTGCATTAGCTTGCAAATGGTTGTCTACATTTAGTTGCAGCACAGATCACTTCCCAGACAATTACTTTATGCCCCGATGGCAAATTAAAGGCCACAATATTCTTTTATCCTTGTAGTTTGTTAAATTTATGCATAAATTAATGCATATACTACCTTTATCCTATCTCTAAATCTTCATTTGGAAAACTTTCAAATAAACTTTTGTTAGTGGTACTTACAACTAGTGATTTATACCCAGGAAAATAACAATTGTCTTATGTTGTAAATCACCATGGTAAAGCCAGCAGATGGAAATAAAATTTACCACTTAAGAGCTTGTGGTATAACTCTTTAAGAGTTATAACTCTAAGAGTTATTCCACTTAAACTCTTGAGAGCTTGTGAACTCTTGAATTGAACAGTGCTGACATTATAGTAACTTGCAAGTTTCTCAGTATTGTGGAGCAGGCTGAGTAAATTATAATGTATTTCCTAAATTTTCTTTAAAATGTACCGTAAGATGGGAAAAATACTGGTTATATTCAAATCTGTGGGATCTTTCAATTGATTTTAATTAGATCAAGAGTGCGGCAGGGGGAGGTTCCTGAACTTTGTGAAGTTCTCTTGGTGACATCATATTTGAACAGTGTGGCTTCGTTCGGTATTTGGGAAAATGAAATTACTTCAGTTTGTGTCTCCATCATGATGCTGCAAAACTCTTTCGGCATATTTTTTCTTTTCTAGGTGACAAGCATCAGCAAGCTACAAGACTGTCACAATGAGTTTTGTTGAATATGGAGATACAATAAAGAATGGTGACACAGCTATTGTGTTCTTGGGCCATGAATCCATGTTTCCTGTGAAAGTCCAGCACGGCAATGTAACTCAGACTAAGTATGGGGTCATCAGGCATTCCACGGACCTCATAGGCAAGAAGTATGGCTCCAAAGTGACCTGCAGTAAAGGAGGATGGGTGTTTATTCTTCATCCAACTCCAGAACTGTGGACCATGAATCTTCCACACAGGACACAGATTCTGTATTCCACTGACATCTCTATAATCACCATGATGTTAGAACTGAAGCCAGGCTCCATAGTATGCGAATCAGGTAATAATTAATGTGTTGAAATCCTTTATTAAGAAGTAACACCAACACTTTCATGAAAAAAAAAAGAAAGGCTTATCTTTACATTTTGCATAAAGTCTCTTCCTTTTCCCATTATGATACAATTTTCCCAGCCTACACACTGAGTATTCTATTTCAAGCGCACGTGTTTCCTCATGTGCTGCTGTTTCTTCAACAAGTGATGTTACCTCAGTATGCTGGCCTCGTGTATGGGTATGCCTTTGGGTACATGCTTGATTAATTCATCTTCTTAGAATAAATATGTAAACATTTTTCTTCCCCTTTTCTAAAACTGTAGTTGTTTAGTAGTTAAAAAATATTTTTGAAGACATGATTTGAATCAAAATTCAGGCTTTGAGTTTGCACTTTCAGAGAACATAGTTGAAATAACCCAGTGAAAGAGAGTCTGACGATAGGGTGTTGAACTAATAAGGAAAATAAAATGGAATATTTATATAGTGTGATACCATGTAAGTACATCTATTTTAGCTTTCTGTTCCGAAGTGTGATCCAATTGTAGCACTGCAACTGCATACAGAATCACTGTAGCTGTATAATACAATGGATGATGTGTTTATCACATGGCAGTGTTTTGTTTCTAAACTTGGTCTGATTTATTACAACTTCTCTGATTTTGCTTAATTTGCAACTAAGGAGTGAAATTTTATATTAATAGGTATTTGCAGGTCAAAGGAGGTGATCCTGCCCCTCTACTCCGCTCTTGTGAGACCTCACTTTTGGAGTACTGTGTACAGTTCTGGTGTCCTTAACATAAAAGGGACATGGAGCTGTTGGAGCGAGTCCAGAGGAGGGCCACGAGGATGATGAGGGGGCTGGAGCACCTCCCGTATGAAGACAGGCTGAGAAAGTTGGGGCCGTTCAGCCTGGAGAAGAGAAGGCTGCGTGGAGACCTCATAGCAGCCTTTCAGTATCTGAAGGGGGCCTATAAGGATGCTGGGGAGGGACTCTTCAGTAGGGACTGTAGTGACAGAAGAAGGGGTAATGGCTTCAAACTTAAACAGGGGAAGTTTAGATTAGCTATAAGAAGAAGTTCTTCACAGTGAGGGTGGTGAGGCACTGGAATGGGTTGCCCAAGGGAGTTGTGAATGCTCCATCCCTGGCAGCGTTCAAGGCCAGGCTGGATGGAGTCTTGAGTGACATGGTTTAGTGCGAGGTGTTCCTGCCCATGGCAGGGGGGTTGGAACTAGATGATCTTAAGGTCCTTTCCAACCCTAACTATGCTATGATTCTATGATTTTCCTGCTTAAATACAGTTAATCATAACACCTTTTGAGTATTTGAGTCCATCTCTGTAGTTTGGAAAAATATGAACTGAGGTATTTTGTCCTTGTTTTTTCTGGCTGTTTCCTCTGAGTCTTTCTGTGAAGCAGTTCCACACACTTCCTTCTCAAGCATAGACATGGCAAAGGATCAGCATGACAGGATTGTGCTGCACTATATTTTCTCACATTTAACATTTTCTGTTCCCACCCAAGCATAATTTTGGGCAGCTTTTGAGGCATAATGACCACTTTCCAACATGACTGAAATGCCACTTTATCTCTGAATCCAGTTGCACCCATTAAGGAACAGGTGGTATATGGAGCTGGTTGCTGCATAGCAGCACTTGAAGCAGGCAAAGCCACAGGCAGAAGCCTCTGGTACTGCTAAAATGGTTGGGTCCTATGAGTTTACAATTTGGTTTGTAGGATGATCAGGCATTTTTAGGTTTGTCTTGGGAAGTAGCCCTATTGTTCGTTGGGCATTTCTTCACCTCTTCCCCTCCCTGCTGTGTTTAGACAAGATGGGATTAATATACAGTAAATTATTCAAGGTGGGGGAGATTTGAATTGCTCTGTGTCCTGCCGCACTTGGAATAGGTGGGTGTTGAAGTACAGAGCTGCACATAAAGTGTTTTCAGTAACATCAAAGGTACCTAGAGGGGGTAAAATGTTTAAAAGTTCTTTTATCTAAATAGCTAAGAAATGGAAACACTTGATGAGGTAACCTATCCAGATTCCCAAAGGTGTTGTGAGTCAAATTTCATAGCCATAAGCAATCCTTTTGGCTAATAGGAACCTATCCCCAGGTTTATTTTAACACCTGTGTAGTCAAAGTATTGTAACTTCTGCTTTCCAGGAGAAGTGAACAGTTTTATTGCCATAGTTGTGCTTGTATTGCTTGAAAGTTTCACTGTTCAGAAAGAAAGAGTATTGCATGAAATTCACCTGTTAACCTTAATGCAAGAGATCTTAACTGCAAATTTGCTTGCAATGACCAAAAGAGGTGATTCAGATGAAAAATTTTATGGATCCTGACAACTGGAGCTTCCAGTGTGGTGATGTAACCTACTTTGGTGCCATGCTAAATTAGACAGTTTTCACTGATTCAAAATCATTAGTTCTAGATTAACCTTCTGTGGCCTACACAGAACAAGCCCAATGGCGATTAATAGAAACAAGACAGGAAATCTGGTCTAAAAATGACATTTGAGTCTGCTTCCTGCTGGTGCTCCATTTAGATGTATTTTGAGCATTAATTAGCATGGAGGTCTGTCTTTTTTATCATTTGAAATTGAACTTCTGTACATAGTTGCTGTGCAGACCAGAAAAGCAAGCACTGTAAAGAGGCCAGGCTCTTTTGTCTTACCAATCAGACCATGGTTTTTGCCCAGTGTAAGCAGGCAGAATGGTGGATTCTCCACAACTCCACAACTATATGAAGAAAGGACTGAAAAAGTAAGATGAAATACCCTCTGAGTCATGTTGTATACAAGTATAAATGATCTTTGGTGTGTGTTTATAAAAATTCCGTAGAATAACCAGAAGGCTCAATTTGATATCACTTGAATTATGCATTTTAAATTGATTACTCATGATTTGTCATAAAAGATACAAATATATTAATACAGGTTTTACTATTTTTAATCATCTTTAATACATGAAGAGCAAGCTTGTCAGCAGTGCATGCATAATTAAAAATGATGCAAGCGTACTCTATTGAGGCTATAAGGGAACTCGGCATCTGCCTGATGTTTCATGACAGAGGTGTAGGAATATGATCCTTTTTCTGCCTTCTGCCAATTTCTAATTTATAAAGGTATGTAGAGATTTAAAGACTGTTAGCATGATTGCTGGAGCTAAGATCTCTTGAAATCATTGGTCCCTGGACTGTGGAATTTCCCACTCTGACGCAGTCTTTAACAACCTGGTCTTTCTGGAATTAAAGAATACTTGAGATAGCTCCTAAAATACCTGCCGTGGGTGGCCTCATAGCATGAAACGTTAATTCTCTTCAGGTAACTCTGAACCTCTTTGCGTTCTTTGCACGTGCATCCACTGTCTAGATAAAGGAATAAGATGAATCTTTTCTTTTGTGTCACACTCTCCAAAACTAATCTTTTTATTCTACATTTGAACCAGAATGAAACCTTTCAGATATTTTTTCCAAATATAAGTGTGCGGAACCCTTTTTTTTTTTTTGGATTTCTCCTTCTGGTCCCCATGTAGCAAGGCTTTTTTACTGTCTTCTTTCCCTGGTGAGACCTAAGCAAGTGTCTTCGCTAACCCTCAGAATTGCTCCGGAAATGCAGTACAGCACTGTGAAACCTCATTTAATCTGATAAATCTCAGAA
Organism: Strigops habroptila; assembly: GCF_004027225.2. Classification (NCBI taxonomy): domain Eukaryota; kingdom Metazoa; phylum Chordata; class Aves; order Psittaciformes; family Psittacidae; genus Strigops; species Strigops habroptila. The sequence continues at coordinate 22,179,441 of NC_046358.1, read as the reverse complement.
ATATTTTGGCTTCGATAGAGCATAGTATTTAGGCAAAATGTAATTGAGTCAGAAGTATTCTAACCACCATCCCAGTGATCCTTCAGCATTCAGCAAAATCAGACTCACATGAGCAAAAAATGTTAATTGGATTTTTTTGTTTCCCTTCAGCTAAATCCCAAATTAAAAATTGCTAAACCCTGTTCATTGCCACACAGCAGTGGGTTTCTGAGCCCACAGACTGGGTTTCTGAAGACTGAGAACAGTATTCTGGGTCCTCATGGTTTCTCTGTGGAGGAGTAACGGGAGCTGCCAGCCAGCCTTACACTAGAGCTTCTCAGAAACAATTATGAAATTTTCAAACTCAGCCTGGGTATAGATTTTGTTAAGAGCACGCTCATAAAAAATTAATGAGGACTTAATGATTAATGGATACTTAATGAATGATTAATACTTTATTGTCAAGTCCCAGCAAGTCATCTGTGTACTTATGAGTCTTCTGAAGTGCTTATAGACTTTTTGACGAATACTGCTCATGTCTTTACAATTTTTGTGGTATAAGTATATGTAAACTGTTTGCAGCTCTCTCTTTAGTGTAAAGTACAGGCAAGAGTTTGTAAGTATTAGTTTGATTTTGGAACATGTTCCTACTAATTAAGTCTATGTTTTATGATGTCTCTTATCTACCTCCTAGCAGCTGTTCAGGTTAGAGTGAGGGAAGAATTTGAAAACCCGATTCTTGTATAGCATCTTTTGAAGTGTAAGAAAGCCCTCATTAGTACAAATGTCAGAGAGCAGAGTATTCTCTTGATGTACCAGAGAACTGAACCAAAACAACTGTGGCCACATGAGGCATCCCTCCAGTGTATTCAGACTTGCGGCTCGCATGCAGCTGATGAAGAATGCCGGTCATGCCCTAAAGCATTTGTTTCCAGACTGTCTGGACTCACTTTCATCTTATCATTTCACTTGCCCACCAAGCGCATTTCTTATGCAGCTCTGAACTTAACAATATTATATTTGTTCTGCAAAAGATCCCTCTCCAAGGAACTCAGACTCTTGAATCTCTAAGGAAAAATTCAGTCTTCACATTCCCATTCCTTTTTGTAGGCAGTGCCAGCCTTGAAAACTTCCCTGCTATCCTTCCCCCAACTCCTCAATGTGGTCAGTGGGCAGCAGCAATCTGACCTCCAGCCTGCTGCCTAAAATGCCTATTTCAGCATGGTGTCCACAACAGATAGTAGGAGAAAGAGCTAATGTTCTGTAAAGGGGGCTTCTTGATTTAACTGTTTCCTTTGTCAGCTGCCAGCTCATCTTCCTAAAACTCTTTCCCTCTGTTTCCCCCTTCCGCTCTCTGTCCCTGCTCTTGCCGCGTCTCATGTCTGCCACTACGATTTGTGCCCTTGACTATCTTCACAGTAAGATATTTGGGTTAGTTTCCATCAGGTGCTTAATATCTGTTCATATATTTGCTAAAATTCATTAATGATTCTCCAGTTACACCAACTTATCGTGTACAGTGAGCAGTCTTCCTCTGTTCGGTGTTTCTTGACAGATACTAGCTGTGGAGTTGGTAGCTCTGTCTAAAGATTAATTTTCTTTGGTTTTGAGGCTCCTTCTGTTCTCATGGCTGACTCATGACCTGTCTTACTATTTGCTAGGTCTAAGTGGTGTAGCTAGGAGACAAATACAGCCACACTGTCATTATTGTTTTGTATTTACTCATAATATCTTCGGTTGCCAAATCTTGCAGCAGAAACTTAGTTCTGTTAAAAATGTTACTAGTTATTGTAGAGACCCAGTATTAAATTTCACTTCTCCTATTTCCAAGCAATAAGAACCAATGTTCTTAATTTTTGCTTAAAGCAAAAGAGCTGCTTTTGCTTTATTCCAAAATCCTTTTGCTTATGCACAGGTGTAAAATCTATAGGTCCCAAATCACAATTTCTAATTCCTTTTTTGGAAGGAAGCACCCATTATGAGAAATTTTTGGGGAAGACAAGCCAAGTGATAGCCTGCAATGAGAAAATGTAGTAGAACACAGAATCAGGTCACTTAGGTTTATAGCTTGGATCAGATTCCAGGATGTTAGACAAATATCCTTTTCAGTAAGAAAATGAGACAGAATAATAAACAGAAATCAGTGTAAAAATGTACTTTCTGGCTCAGTTATCAGTCAAGTACTATGCTAGATGCCGTGGTAATACTCATGTTTCTCTGGACAGTGTTCTGATGTCTATCTATACTGTTCTGAAATAGCACATGTTATTTTTTAACAGCTCAGATGTCCACTGCAGCTTTGAAAAGGTGAAAAAGGTCTTAATGTGGACATTGACTCAAGATATCTGAGGTGTGTGGAGGTTTCTCTGGAAACCTGTTGCTTGAATAAGCAGAGAGTGAGAAGAACAGATCTATTCGAGGTCAGGGGAGTGATTGAGGAGTGTGTCTGATCAATACTTTCTTGTCTACAAATCGGAAGTATCAGTAGCTGCTGAGCTAGAGTGTTCAATCTAGTTGTCCACTTGTTAAAATTGAAATCCTTCTAAAAGTGCAGTGTTTTCCTTGTCTTGGGATAGGGCAGAAACACTTTCCTGAGCTTAAGTGTATCAGAGAAAAAGAAGGGAATATGCTTGAGCCCACGAAGAAGGGAAGGATACTGCATCAGTCTGCAGGCCATTAGTCACCTGACTTATGTGGTTTTAACGCACAGGATCTTAATTCCTGCCACTTTCCTAGTCTGCATGCTGATCCCCTACACAGTGCCTCCTCCTCAGGTTTTGAGCTTTGAGTATGGCATATTGGGGACCCTGTGGTGTGTTATTAAATGCCTGCAATGCAGAAGTCTGCTTTTTGACTTTAAGATCACAGAATAGTCAAAGAGCATCATGTTTCCCAAAGGCATTAGCAGTGTCCTAAGTGCTCACCTAAGTGAGTGCTAAAACAGCAGCTGTGGTGTTAGGAATGTCTTCAGTGCAGTTTGAGTTATTGTCATTTTGCCTCTCTTTTGTAGAGTCCATTCATGATTAATACACTGTAGTTAAATGGGCATTTTCCTGTGGTAGAGAGCAAACAGTTTCTAAGACTATTCGTAGTGCAGGCTGTCAGAGAAGCAAGCATTCTGGTATAAAAATTACAAACTCTGTTTGTTTCTAGAAGTTTCTTGCTTTCCACTTTCTAGGTCAAATCGGGAACATTGGCATTTCACTACACCTGTATGAGAATGAAAATCTGTTGAAGTCTATCCAATTTTTAACTTGCCTCTTCTGATGGAAAAAGTTAATTTTTGAGCATTCAGGTTTTTGGTTCATTTGTGTACAGGTAATTCAGCTATGATATTTCAGATTTGGTAGCATTCTAGTTCATGTGTTCAGTAGTACTCCTTGCATTTTGCTGCTTTCTTGACTGATTCTGTGTCATGCTAAGGATACCCTTCATTTCCCAATGAAACCTGAACCTGACTAGAACTGAGTATTTTGCTGAATACTACTTTTTTTCAGTAGTGATTTTGAAATAAGTACAAAGAGAAATTGAAAGGGAATTGGGAAGGTGGTGGGAGAACTCGAATGTTGAATGTTGCAGATTTGCAGGGGAGAAGGTGAATATAAACAGAACTTTCCCCTTCTACAACATCAGAGAAACAGGGTTGAAGCCCTGCCTTCTATAGACAGTGCTGATTGGGCTTTAGGGGTTATGCTGAGTATGGGCTCATGTTGAACTGCCAAGCTCTCATATTCTTAATGAGTCGCATCAAGCATGCCAAACTGTCAGACACATCAGAGTTGAGGGTCCTCATAATTGCACAAGACTGGGTTCAGAACCTTTCATCTCTTCAAGAAGAGATTTTACAATGGTGGGTGATTCATAACCATCTTGTTCTTTGTTTCCTGCACTTTTGAGAATTGTCACAGAGAAGGCAGGCAGCATCTTCAGAAATACTCTCATTAATGATGTTACTGTGATAGAATTTGGTATGTTAAAATGTGATACATATTCTCATGTTTGTGGTAGCCAGTCAACAGTAAACAGTTCCTGGGAACCTTGCTTAACAAAAGCTCTGTAATACGCGTGCAAGTGATGACTTCCAACATCCTGGTTTTAGTTCAGGGTTTGGCATGGAGAGAAAAGAAAAGAAGCCAAAAGATCTTAATGAGTTTTCCTAGGAAGGAGACAAACAGTATCTTCTGTGGTGTTTTTAAGAGCAGATTTAAAAGGAAAGTGATTAAAAATGTAGAAGAATATGAACAAGGAAACTGGATACATGCACAAGCTGCCTCTCTCTTCTGCTTACAGCCCAGCTGTGCTGACAGGCCTTCTGTTCACTCTTTTAGATTAGCAGAGAAAGATACAGAAAGTGTGCAGTGTAACTCACTTGAGAGGTAAAATAATTAAATTCTGTCAGTTTGCAAAAGTTCTCAGTTGTGCAATCCTGCCTTCTGGCATGAAATGTAAGGGCAGAAGTTTAGTCATTTCAGCATCCTGTGAAAAACAGTTCCCTGCTCTTGTCATTAAAAGGGAAAAAAACTCACGACCACAAAATCAATCAAATGCTAGTTCGTTGTTATGCACATGTATCATTGAGGCTTTACAACCACATGGCTATCATGCTACCCTTACTCCTCCTGACCAGGGAACAGCTTATGTTGACGTTCAGAGCCTACAGGTGCTATGACCAGATAGTTTTTCATGTGTGCGCATGTAAATGTCTTTGCCTTTTCTTTGCTTTATTTTAATACTGTCATAAATTCATGGATTTTCACTTTAAATAAATGTGTGTCACAGTTTCTCTCTTCCTGTAGGTCCTCCCTCCTCACCTAATCCGCCCCATTAAAGCAGGGGGAGGGTGCTAGCCTGGCTGTTGGGGTCAGAGCCCTCTCAGAGGGAAGCAGAGGAGCAGTGCTGATTCCACAGTGCAGGCGGTTGATCCGGGGGCAAACATGGGCCCTGAGCTCTGTTTACAGTCTGAATAGCTCTCCTTTCAGAGCTGACAGATTAAATACGGTGCCACGGCAATGTTTCTCCCCTTACGTGACTAGGTGGCAAGAACCTTGGATCCATCAGTAAACTCTGACTTCCTGTATGGTTTCGGGAAGTATTACTCCAATTCAGCAGGTGTACCAGCCCCTGTGTCCCCTAATTAATTTCCTTTCTACTAGTTTCTGAACTTTCTCCACCACTGCTTTACTTCAGGTTCTGTCCTTTGTAAGCTTTTTAAGATCTATGTTAGAACTTGCTTCAGGCTGAAATTAGCCTGAACAGTCACTGAAGATAGCTGGAAATAGATTTTCTTTCTACAGGAAAAATATGTTCCAAGTACAGAAATAAAAATCAATAAATACAGATAATTTGGGTCTGCTGTGGGGTTTTGAGTTTGGGGGGTTATTCTGTTAAATGCCACTTGAGTGAGTAATTTGCAATGTGAATTGGTATATGGGTGTTTTCTGCAGTGAAAATGTTCGTTGTTAGTCATTCATCTATTTAACATGCCAATGGATCATTTAAAGGAAGTGTCCTAAATTATCAAACTAAAACAAGGAAGAGAATCTGTCTTAATAGTCCCTGGTTGTACATGGTAGTGGTACTTGCATACAATTTCAGGTATGTGATGGCTCTCATTAGACTAAGTTAAGACGGTGTAGGTGTGCATGTATGTAAGTCACCTGTGGTCATTTGGTCTGTGTGGCTGCAAGGAGACCTTAGTTTTGGATAATTTCAGTGGGAGTCGAGGATGGCCAGTGTCTCTCAAGAGCCCTGGGCAAAACAGACTCCATATCCTGAGGGCCATTTGTTTGCGTAGGTATCAGTAGGATTTTCAAGCGCTGACTCTTGCCAACATCTCTTGTTTGTTGTAATGAAGCATAAGGTTTTGAAAGACTTAAAATTTGCCTTCATCTTTTTTTCACCCTAGAAGAGCCTGGCCCTTTGAAAAAATCTCTCTGGTTAATTTCCCTGACTTTCTCCTGTCACATATACTTTGTGTTCTCTTGTGGCATTTGTTAGAGCTGACCCTTGGCATTAGTTTCCTACCCAGGGAGATAAGACAGAATTTGCCAGATTTTTAATTAATGTTTTGAGGACCCTTAAGACTGTTTCCTAGGTCATTTAGTTCCTCTTTCCTTGGGAAGACTCTTCTCTTTCAGTAGTTTAACCAATGGTTTCTGTTCATTTGGATTTTGAGTAAGTGTTCCAGGGAGTACTAATGGAGAAGAGCTCTGTTCTAATGTTTAGCACTGCCAAAAGGCATTTCATGAGTTGTTTGTCTTTTCCAGGTACGGGCAGCGGATCCCTCTCGCACGCTCTCATCAGGACAGTGGCCCCCACGGGGCACCTGTACACGGTGGAGTTCCACCAACAGAGGGCCGAGAAGGCCAGAGAGGAGTTTCGAGAGCATGGGGTGGAACATCTCGTCACCGTCACCAACCAAGATGTCTGCAAAAATGGGTTTGGTGTCTCAAACATTGCAGATGCAGTGTTCCTAGATATTCCGTCTCCGTGGGAAGCCATAGGACATGCAAAGTCAGCATTAAAAGCTGAAGGTAACTGCACTTGCCTCTCTCTGCTGAGGAAGTACTGTGCATGCACACATCTCTGCCTTTGAGCCATACACTAGATCTGCTCCCTTCCATTGTGTAATCACTGTTCTCAAATGTCAAAGTCTCTAGGCATTTCCAAGGCTGAAAAACCTTCAAAAGAGGTCTTCAATTTACAGTGGAAGATTTGAAAGGAGAACTTTTTTTCCTACAGGCCTGTGCTAGCTGCTACAATTAGCACGGGCAATTTATGAAAAACCCTTTGAACCTCTGTCAAGTGCATTTTGCTAGATCTGAGGGGTGTGGGAAGCAGCAGTAGCAATAAATGCTGAAAGCATATTTCTTTGGCAATTCAGTGGAAAGATGTTTGTATAAAAGGTGTTCAGACACACTTCACATCAATCATTGTAGGTTTGAACCTATTCAACAGAGCACCCCATCAGTATTGTTAAAGAAAATGTGGTTATACTTAAATATGCTTGCCAGTTTCTGCCTTAAATCTTTGCTGTTGGAGCTAATGAGAAGTTTGCCACTAGTTGCAGTGGGAATTGAACCGAAAGGGTGTCTAGTTTATGCCAGTTATTCCAGGATTGTGACAGCAAGTGAGAACTGTCAAGGTATTGGATGGATTTCATTAGTTCTTTTCCCTATTGAAAAATAAGCTTCAGTGAATAAATCATTCTTTTATCCTGGAATAATTTTTCCCTTAATTAATGTTATACTAGTGTAACTTTACTAGTGTGGATCTGAACTAACTTGTGCCAGATGACTTCCATCTACAAAAGTGACTCTTCTAATCAGGAGAGCATGCTGGGACATGAGTTTAGTAAAACTTGATTGTGTGCCAAGGCCCCGTTCTTTGTTAAAAAATGTAATCACAGGCCTGGCTTTAGATGAATTGCTAGGTCTTGAAATCACAGGATTTAAGCTTGTTCTTAACAGTCACTGAGTGTACATTACCTTGCTGAGTCAGGACTGACCTTGCTGTTGGGCTGCTTCAGCTACTACTGCAAATGTTCTAGAAAGCTTTCCAATACCACTGTACCACACACTTTCTTTAAAAAAATACTGAATAAAGAGAGACTGACTGGCACTCTGTACCTGCAACGGTTACAGCTCAATCTGTAGCTGCTTTCCAGCGTGTCCTGGGAAAAAAGGTAATTTGCACTGCACTGTACGATGCCCTTCCCATGCTCAAATTATCTAATCTAGTGAGCACAACACTCAGCTGACTTCCCAGCTTAGAAGGCGCTGCATTGCGCAGTCCAATTTGAATTCTTTAAGTGGTGCATGGTTAGCATACTAAGCAGAGCTGCTTGAACAGTTCCAAGTGTTGAATCCTTGTCTCATTTGAAATCCTAAAAAAGCTATTATAGTCACAAACTGGCCATGCCATCTGGCTGCACTTTTCTGTGCCACAAGGTTACATCTGTTTAGGCAATACATATAATACTTTAAAATCCCCCATTTTTGTGTTTGTGAAGTGGCGTCGCGCAGTTTATGTGCTAGTCAAAAGGCGAAGTTGGTGAGTCTTGCTGTAGTTTTTGCTGCAAACAGCCACCAGAGTCTTGAGATCTGGTACTTACCTAAGGCTCATGTTTTGGGTTTCATAGCACCTGAACAAGAGCCAGGGGCATATTTTTTCTTCCTATTTTGCATATAAACAATAGCTTTTCCATATCAAATATAATTGATTGCTGTCGTAGTAGGTACAGACTTACGTTTCTGGTTTTTTCCAATCGTGGGTATTTTTGTTGTGGACTTTCTTTTACTGCTGCAAAATCTAAAATATGACAGAAGGCTATCTGTAATGGCTTCCCTTTCCCTACTGCAAGCAGATAGCTTTATAGGGTTCCTTTGTTTTGTTTTCAAATAGTTAAAGCTCTTCTGCAGTAAGAGCAGTCTGTGCACATACTGCTGTTGTTCCAAGGGTTAGCACAGTGATAAAGCCTCACTGGAGAAAATGCGTCGTTCCACCCCCGCCCTCTCTCTCTCACATCTGGACAGGTCACATTTGAACCATTCACACTGTGGGTTTTATTGTGGTTTGCCCTGTATAGAGATTGCAGCTGTACTGCAGATATAGTGGTAATTTATTCCCTAAAGTCTTTGGGTACTTTGAATGAAATCAGAGCTAAGCAAATTCAGTCTATAGCATCAGCTAGCCTCCTCTTTAAAACCACAATATTCATTATAGAGTGTTCAGCTGAGACTGTATATAAGAGAGAGTTCTTAACAAAAATCTTACCAAATCACTGTTTTCTCTCCTTCTTAACTCAAGGTCCTGAATAGTTGCAGCTCCTAGTAGGCTGGGTGTTAATGATCCTCTTTATCATTTATCACTGAGGCTATGCCTTGCAGTATGCTGTAAATACACCACTTACAGTAGCTTGGCCTCCCATTTAAAGCACTGCCAGCCTCTGAAAAGCTAAAAGAATAAAATGGCACAGTAGGTTTGTAACTAGAAGGTTCTTGTTCTCTGGTGGTGTGCTCTGCCGACATTCAGGCTTGCATCTCAGCTGCATCCTTCTGTGCTGATTTCACCAGTCACACTTTCAGCAGACATGCTGCTTGTAATATCTCTCAAGCACTGCTGCACTGCAGAACTTGCTTTCATCTCCAGACCTGCACTGTTTTTCTTTTGCAGCATCTGCTGATTAATGTTTTTCTGTAGTCAGAATTGATGTTCCCAATATGTGACCTTGGCGGTTTTTGCAAAGTTGCCATTAACCCTTTCAGGCTAAATTTTTAAAAGGAAGAAAATGAAAAAAGGAAGAAAAAGGAAGAAAATGAGGTAAAAATATCTTCAGTATTCTACAGTTCTTAAATGCCCTGAAACTTTTGAGTCACAGTCATCTCGCAGCTCAATACTGTAGTGCTTTGAATATAATTCTGCACCCACCTACTCCACTCTCATAAATATTGTCTATTTCTTCCAAGGCTGTGGAAGCTGAAGCCGAAGCCCACTTGTAGGATAATTTTCATATGGATTTTAATTTTTCAGGTAGGAAGATGGAAAAATACAGCCATCTATTAGGTTGGATGGGCCTCTTGCATTATAAATCAGTCCTTGGTGGTGTTTAAATTAACAGTCTGAGTCATAAAATTATTAAAAGCACCCTCTTTTATTTCCTTTCTTTCTCTTAAAGATTTTACTCTTAAATTCAGACTCGCCACTTCTTCTTGAGTGTCCTAAAGCCCCTAAATTTTGAGTTTGTTAAATTGTGATCCCTGAGATACCACCTGAATCAGGTAACATGGTGCCGTCAGGTCTCCCCCCAAAACTCTGCAGGGAAAGTCCCCTCTGAACATCTCCCTGTTTGGGCCTCTGCATGTCCTGCCATCACAGAAGCCCTTCAGCAGTACTTTGCTCTTTGTAGTAGTAGTAGGCTTTCATTTCCAAAGTCTTATGTTTATTTCATTTGTAAACAATGAACTTAAAATAGGTCTTGTTTGTATTTTTTTTCCCCTTAGCACAGCCATTGGTGGTTGTTCTCACCTGCCAGGTTTGGTTATTACAGATGCTGTATAAGAGAATATATAATATCTCATCCTCCCAGTAGCCTGTAGTGCAGGTAAGGCATTGCCTGGTTTAGCTAGTTTCAATTTTCATTTGGGTTTGCCTCCCTGAGCTTTCAGGGAATACCAAGTCCGTGCAGAAAGTCTCACTGGCTTTTTTTCGTGAGCCCCAGAGGTTATTTGTGGTCCCATTTTTAAACCACCCCAGTGTGGCTTTGAGCAGCAGCTGAAATCCCTGGCCGCAAGTCTCACTTCTGTGGTAACTGGGTAGGGAGTACCACAAGCTGAATCACACTGAGAAGAGGGCAGTGACATCAAGGCTGATGTTGTTTGGGCTCGGGCTACCTCAAGAACAACCAGGGAATGTGTTAGGGCAGGAAGTGGAGTCTGACAGTCTAGCATGCTGTTGTCCTCCACCCATGCAGGTGGTACTGAAGTTGGTATCAGCACTTCTCATGTCCCCAGGAGATTGTTTTGGAATAAATGGATGAAGCAATAAGTGTTTGCTAAAATGTCAGCACCAGCCTTTGCTAGTGTGGTACCTGGTTTGATTTGAAGGAGAATTAACTCAAGGTTGAGGTTGAAGATCCACAAACTAACTTTAAATTGAAGCACATGTTACTCAAAGAAGGGCCACGAAGATGATCAAAGGACTGGGAAGCCTGGTGCATGAGGAAAGGCTGGGGGAAATGGGTTTCTCAGCCTTGCGAAAAGAAAGCTTAGCGGAGACCTTATGTTTCAGTATTTAAAGGGTGGCTATATAAAGAAGGTAGAGACTTCCTTTTTACAGGGACTCACATGGAAAAGATGAGGGCCAGTGGGTACAAGTTACTCCCCAGGGAGATTCCAGTTGGACACTAGAGGAAAATTTTTCTCCATGAGAACAATCAGCCATTGGAATAATCTTCTCAGGGAAGTGGTGGACTCCCCAGTGTTGGACACTTTTGAGATTCACTGGGACAGGGTGCTGGGACATCTAGTCTAGGTCATGCTTTGCCAAGAGTTGGACCAGATGATCCTTGAGGTCCCTTCCAACCTGATATTCTATGATTCATATCCTCTCAACATTGAGGGGCCATCTGCTGTAGTGCAGAGCTGCCCCACTAGGAAATAGGACCAGCTGCTAACCCACTACGCAGCTTCATTTGGTTCCCAAGCACCGTCCGTTTGCTGAGCCAGCCCCAGTTGTTGTATCTCATTGGAGAGCATTAACGTAGCTCTGGTCTGTCAGGGATTGCTAGGTCAGGTGCATATGATGGGCTTGGCCTGAAGTAAAAGTGATTCATGTGTTAAGAGTCAAGCAGAAGGATTCCTGCATCATAATCCGTGCTGTGGAATGCTGGCCAAAGCTATTTGCCTTTACACAGTTTGCAGGAAGTAGTTTGGGATGAAAGGATCCTTAAGTTTTCTTCCCCAGTTTGGAGCCAACTGATTTGTTTCATTTCCTTGTTACATGTTTTTGCCAGCCCATAATAGTGAGCAGGAATAAATCCCTTTTGAAAGATGCACCTACAGATGTAGAGGTTAAGGTCACATTTGCAGAAAATCACATCAAGCTCCTGTTAATGAGCTGGCAAGTGATTTGGAGAAAATTTTGTTTTCTGAACCAAGAAACATCCTTTAATTTCTTCCAACAGCCGAATCCTCTAATTTCACTTGTCAGGGAAGCTACATCAAATCGCCCACGAGCACACTCACTTAAAGGACGTTCTGTCCCCTTTTACAGAGGCAATATTTTTAGTGTCCTACTAGCACAGAGTAAATGCCATGGTGATGCTGCTCAGTGACTCTCCTGCCTCGCCTCTGCATAATGATAATGCCTGTGTGATTTTTTTTCTTCCTTGAGATCTTTGTAATGTAATCTTCCAATTATGACAATGCACTGAAGCCCCAAAACCCAGAGCTGTGTTCTTTTTCCAGAGACAAAAATGCTGTGTTGTATTCTTTACATCACAGAATTGTTTCTAAAATTACAGGCTCTTTTCCCTGGAACTTAATGGTGCTGCACTGCATATGTTCCTTTTGCATCTTCTGAATAATATTGGGATGATGAAAAAAAACTGTGAAAGCACTTGTGACGCATACTAAAATCTACAAAAGTGAGAGCACATAACTTGGACACATTTTCTGTATCCTAAGCCTGCACTGGAGTTCATGTCAATTGGGTAGTACTGCCAGATTTTCCATGCTTGAAACCTAATGTAGTTATCAGCTAAATAGAACTGGTAGAGGTGTTAGTCCTTGCTCAGACAAACCAGAAACAAAATTGTTTGCTGGAGTTGCACAGGAACATACCAGGAACTCCTCTTGAAGGAGGAGCAACTGTAGAGGCACTGACCTCTTGTAAAGATGCGAGGATGTGTCCCTTGATTACTAATCAGATACTGTCTGTTAAAATGTACAGAGCTTTGTGGATGCAAATCTTCTCTTTTATTTCTCCCTTCCCTTACTCTCTCTCTTCTAATAATTCCAGTCTGAATTGTACTTCAATTTTCATATCCTCTCGACCCTGTTGCTGGTTATAATGACTGCCAGGACTGTGTGGGCTCGTTCCAGCCTACAGGTTTGGGAGGTTTAACCTCTCCGTTAAATGTTTCAAACTAACTCACTCCCTGTAAAATTGGAGGTAGAAAGAAATTTAAGTCTTTCATACAGTCTCATTATTCTTTTCTCCTCAACTGTAACACTTGTCAGGTGCATTATACATGAATAAACACATTTTTAGACAGCTCTTCAGATCAAAAAGCTCACACAGCTTTCCAATGTGAACAGGATTAATCTCAGATAATTACTGTATCACTTTATGATGACACACAGATCTCATTAACCAAATTCAGGAACGGTAGCTTTCCTAAAAGGAGAGCTCTGAAAGAACACAAACTCAGTTTGTACTAAGAAGTTTCCGTTCAGTTGTTTTCGCTGCTCTCTTGTCTCCTCCACCCCTTTGTGATCCACAGACAGAGCAGTGTGCCCCAGCAAGTGGAGAGGGAGGGAGTACATGTCTTTTCTTCATTCACTAAGGAATCCTTGGCATGGCAAGACAAAGCAATGCATATTCAAGTCCTTTAAGCCCTAAATGCCTCTTGATGTCTAAAGGACAAGAGGGCTCTTAGAAAATCTGAGAATTGTGAATGCTGAAATCTAGATTTCTATCTGCTTGGTGATTGCGCCAGAAAGGGTCTTGCCTAGCTGGTAATCCGGCAGGGGTACAGAGGGCAGCCCACAGTGCAGAGAATTCAGAAGCATCTGGTCTGTTAGAGATGGCAGCATCTCTGCTCCTCAGAGAGATGAGCACGTCCTTCTGAGTGCTGGTTTTCTACTGCTCACAATCCAGGTTTTTTTGCTGGTCTAAACACATCATGGCAATTGAAGCTTCCCAAATCTTTCTATTTTAGACAGCCTCCTGCAGTCTGGAACTGTAATTTCATTTTTGCCTTCCAACCTTCTGCTAATTGTAGCTTTCCAATATTCTCTTAATATCTGCTAAATCAAACAAGTCCAGCCTTCGAGTCAAATCCAGGCTGCCTGATGGTGTGTACAGGAAAAAGCAGAGAAGACTCCTCGCCCACTTGTTAGGATCCATAAAGCTGTTTGTAGGTATATTTATTTGGGAGGGATGTATAATAATAACAACGAGAACAATAGGTATGAAAGGGAAAAGCTGAAATTGGCAGAACTACTTAAACCCACTGGATGCTCTCGGTTATATGGAACACCAGCTGTTACGCTGGTTTCTCACTCTTCATACCTGAGAAGCTTCCAGCAGCGCAGTAAGTAAAGTAACATTATTTTTTGTGCTTCCCCTGTGGATATTAGCTATTGCACGCAAGAGCTTTCTTTTCTACCAGGCAGTTTGAAAGCCTGTTTTCTGTACCCTGCTTCCCCAAGCAGTCTGCTTTGCAAGGAGACACTCTGATAAATCATCACCAAGTTTGGTGTTGACACGCTGTGCTCAGCTGACCATCCCGAGGCAAAATGAAGGGTGCTCTGCCTTTAACTGAAGGCTTGACAAGATCCGTAGGTGGCTCTGCAGCTTGTATGGCAACAGCTGTGTGCAGGCTTCTTAGGTTTTGACTGTAAATCCAGAGCATGTGAATTCGAAAGCCTAAACATATCTTGAAATCCTTGTAGTCAGAACAAATAAGAACAGACTTAATGTAAATGTGATTATATTTCCCTTTTTTATTGCAATATATAAACCACCAAAATCAAAAAGCCTGAATGAAATCGTAGTAAGTCTCTGGTCTCTGCAAATTCTTGCTTTGCAGACAAAGAGTTATTGTGAACTGACATTTAGCTAAGTTAGACATTTGTTCAATTCCCTACACAATAAGCATATAACATCTTTCTTTATAACATATGTGCCTCATAGTAGCTTTCTAATTATATAACAGAAATTTCTTCCTGAGCTTTTCTCTTTTACAGCTACAGACATGGTAGGAGTGTCTACTGCTTTGGCCAGAAAATATTAGCTGTCCACTTCAGCATCATTTTGGTAGCCCTGGAAATCCTGATGAACATAGAAATCTAATTTCATGGGAACTAGCGGACTGGGTGTGCAATTAAATCAGCATCAACAGAGTTGGTTAATAATGACACATAACAGCATTAATTTTGCAGGTGATTATTAGATTTGAGTTTTAATTGTCACTCCAGGGAATTACTTGTCCAGGGTACTTTGTTCTGAAGATGCATGATAAGAATCCCTGGCTGTGGAGACTTTATTTCAGGTCTGAAATTAAATCCTACTTAATGTATGGTGGATTAATGGTCATGGAGAGTGTTCTTTGCAGTCAGTACCCAGCACATCATTGCTGCACAGTAACTGGAGTGCTACACTGACGCTTTCAGACCTGATGCTTTCTTTTTTTAGAGATGTGACTTTAGAAACGAAAAAGGAAAAAAAGGGGAGTTTGAGATAAAGCAGGCTTCATGTAGTCCCAGCATAGCCTCTATTTATAGCAGAATGCTTTGCTCTCACTTGTATGGGTTCTTTAACTACTTCGACAACTGGTGCTGGAAGGCTTGAGTGCATGAGCCTGGGAGAGGGCTGGGAAGGAATGCAAATCAGGTCAGCAAGCATTTTCATCTAATTGTAGTAAGTAAAACAATAGCTGGAGCTGCATTGCCCAGTGTTCCTTCCCCCAGCACAAAAGCTTTTCAGGAAGGGCCTTGTGGGACACTGTGTCCTGGGTGAAAGCACATGCCCTGGCTTTGTGGCAGACAGTGTCCTTATAATTCTTTGATCTGATTTGGCTGTGGCTTTTCAGAGTAAATCTGAATCATTCTATTCTCAGCTGTTAAGGTGACATTGTAGCACTCAGAAAGTTGTAGGGGGCCTACTAATACTCTGTATTTAGAATCAAAAATCTGAACTGTGCTCAGATAAGGAGACAAGTGTCAGATTATCACTTGAAAGTCCTATCCTAGAGTTTTGAGGCATTTGCTGTAAACCTTCCTGATGTGATATCCAGTAAATTGTAATGCTCAGGAGACATGCTAGTCAGTTTGACTAAAAGGGTAAAGCCTTAACAGCACTCCGTCTATGGCCTGGAGAGATTACTTTATTCTGTACATGCATACCATCGTTCTCAAATAAACACAGCCGCTTTTGTCAGGCTGTGTGTGCACGCGCGCTGATATTCTAATGAAGGCAACTCAGTACAGTGCGTGGAGAATGACTTCTGGCTTTGTGTAGGTGCCAGCTTCAGTTCGGTCCCTCAGTCCAGAATAGTGGAGGGTGATTCCAAAAGAGTCTCTGCTCTAAAGGGATCAACTTTAACGGTTTTATCATGAACAAATGCGGTGGGCAATGCAGGATTTGGAAGATGAATGAATTCGCTGTTGCAGTTTTTGAAGGGTCTGAAGCATCTTGTAGAGTCATCTGTGTTTGATTTCATGCTGACACTTAAACCTGAATAGTTGCCTCACGGAGATTTTCTTGAAGAATGTTTTCACTTTGTCTGTAGGACAGTAATTCCATGGGCACCTGGGCGAATTTGAAAAATGATTAAAAGTGCTGTGGTTTGGTTTTTGCCCTCTTCCCCACTGCCTGTCTCATTTTGCAGGTGGCCGCATCTGTTCTTTCTCCCCCTGCATCGAACAAGTCCAAAGAACCTGCCTAGCGATGGAAGAATATGGTTTTACAGAGCTTAACACCTTGGAAATTCTGCTCCGAGTGTACAATGTGAGGACAATTAGCTTGCAAATCCCTGACCTTGGAAAAGCAGCTGAGGATAATTCTAGCACTGGCTTTGACAGCAGCAACCCATCAAACCAAGGTAGCCCATGTGCTAATCTCCAGCAAGGAGCTGTGCAGTTCAAAAGTGGTGTGCCACTCAGGGAGATGGTCGGTCACACTGGGTACCTGACCTTTGCCACCAAGAGCCTGTTCTAGTACATGTTGAGCTTGTGCAGTTTGGAGTGGTTTGTGTGTTTGTGTGTGTATTCTGTTTTCATGGTTCTTTTTTGTCGGGCATCCAAATTTTTACTTGTCAGGGAATTCCATATATAGTCAGATTTGGTTGGAATATGCTTTGTTTAAATAGCACACAAGCATTAAGCAGAGCAGCATCAAGGGAATGTTGAAACTCTGGAATGGTGCTCCACTTGCCGTCAGAAAGAAGATTAATTAATAGTGAACGGCCTTTCACTGGAATGTGCAGAATAAAGATCCCTCCTGATAAGAGAGCAAAACAAACAGCGCACAAATTACAATTAAGTTGGATTTTTTCCCTCCTCTTTTCTGAATTACTTTCCCAGGTTTATGTTTTTATTTTTTCCTAGCACCACTAGACACCTTTTTTTAACTTCTCTAGTGTCTGTGTTGCTCTTAGGAACGCAAAAGTGCCTACTTGCTTCACGTTAGATACGGAAGTTGCCAGCATGACTGATCACAGAATTAGTGTTTCCTTGAAATAGTGTTCAGCTGCGCCGAGGATTATTGGCACCGCTCAGGAACATAACCTCTTACTCCATTCCAGGCTGGCATCTGCAAATCATTTCAATTTCACAGAGGTCAAAGAAGTGTGCTAATTGTTGTATTTGGTTCAAACTGGTATGTTGTGCTCATCAGTTTATAGTAGAAATTTGGACCTGGATCTTCCAGTAGATCAGCCACTTTCATAGTTGGTGAATCCACTGTGAAAATTCACTGAACAGCTGGTTAATATTCTCTGAACACCTCTGTGTGAGTGGTATGGCTGTGGTTCTGTTTGTTTGATGGTTTATGTGCATTATGGTGTATTGTTTTCCTGCAGTTGAATGTCAGAAAGATTGCTTTTGGCAGGATTTCTGTCTCAAAATTGCATCAATAATGCAAACTTAGTAGAATCCTCAACCAGCTTTATTAATTAAGTTTTCAGACCATTTATTCTTTGGTCTTCATATAAAGCTGGTGGGTGTGATGAACTATTTGAATTCTGGATTAAATTTTGTATTTATAGATTAAAATAATTATGCAAATATATGGTGTTCCTTCTTTTTTAAATAGTAAATTCACACATATTTTTATTCCAGTCACTACTACTGTCTCTTGAAGTGTTTGGCTGTGCCTTGCATTCAGTACCTGAATATATTGATTGCTGTGTAAGAAAAATAACCATTCACAAACTGCTGCCTGAACATTTGAACCTGATATCCCTCCCCCATTCTGGACAAAAATAAACAAAGCTAAGCTTTTAACGTGTTATAGCAGAATGCTAATCCATAATGGTTTAAAGAAAGCTCAAGCGATCACGACAGCAAAGATAAACTGTTGAGCAGATTAAAGGCAGAAAGCAATTCTGTTGAACTAAACCAGTTATTTAAGTTGGCCTACAACTGTAGCATTTCTCCAGAAATTACGTGAAAGTTCTCTTTCTGCTGCGGCTTATGTCCTCCAGAAAGGCAGGCAATAAACTGCTCACACTGTGTATAAGGTTTGGGAGCGGCGTTATAATGACATGCTTGCATGTGTATGCATATGTATGTGTTTAGAATCATGGAATAGGATTGGAAAGGACCTTAAGATCATCTAGTTCCAACCCCCTGCCATGGGCAGGGACATCTTCCACTAGACCAGATTGCTCAAGGCCCCATCCAACCTGGCCTTGAACACTGCCAGGGATGAGGCATTCACAACTTCCTTGGGCAGCCTGTTCCAGTGCCTCACCACCCTCACAGTACAGAACTTCTTCCTTAGATCTAACCTAAATCTGCTCTGTTTAAGTTTGAAACCATTACCACTTGTCCTATTGCTACAGTCCCTGATGAAGAGTCCCTCTCCATCATCCTCGTAGGCCCCCTTCAGATACTGGAAGGCTGCTATGAGGTCTCCATGCAGCCTTCTCTTCTTCAGGCTGAAGAGCCCCAACTTCCTCAGCCTGTCTTCATACGGGAGGTGCTCCAGCCCCCTTATCATCCTCGTGGCCCTCCTCTAGACTTGCTCCAACAGCTCCATGTCCTTCTTAAGTTGAAGACACAACTCCAAGTGGGGTTTCTGTGTGCTTAAACCACCACCGTAGAAGTAGGGCTAAGGTACTAACATAAACCAGAAGAAAGAATAGGGAAATACGGCATAAAAGCTACAAGGTTGTTCTTAAGTTCCTTCAAGGTGATTCTCATTCACTAACAAACGGGATCCCCAGGCTTCACCAGGGATAATTCCAGCCCTAGACTTGATTCTTTTTTCCTGGCAGACCTTATTTTAAAATAGTGAAACATTTAAACAAGATTTAAGAGGAACAAAGTCACATTTCTGTCCTACAAATAGACATGGCATGAAAATACTGGTGTATCTTCAAGGACTTTGAAAGAAGGCTGATGCCTTTTTGCCTACAAAGCCTAATTCAAAACCCCTTGAAATAAACCATTGACTTTCCATGGTCCCATATTGATTTGATCCCTGCTGAGGAAGGGCAAGCATTGCGTAAGAGGAGAAGGATTTCATTTCTGTCTCTGCAATATTAAAAAGGCTTCTGTGTTTTTGTTGCCAGTCACAGCCATGGCCAGCAGCACCCCACCACTTCCTGCTGTTGCTTTGTTGTCAGGGTCACGGGGAGGATCCCACACTGTCCAGCATGGATGGTGCTGTGCTGCCAGAACCCCTCGCTGTTTCATTTCGCTTATGATCACCCATGGTTTACATTCTGACTGCATTCCCTGCCAACGGTGGTAAATCAGAAATGCGGGTCTTTCCTGCTCTGGGGAATCTAGAGCATAGATCTACACTGGGGGGGGTCTGCCCTGGCCACGCTTCCAGAGACTCATTTCTCTTTTCAGTACGTTTTAGTCTTCAGTCTGGAACGAAACATCTCTTTTTCCTGCCCTGGCATAATTCAGGCGCACCTTAGCAGGCTGCACATTTTGATTGCTGCCATGCATGTGGATCGCTTGGTTGCTGTGGATCGCTTGGTTGCTGTGGACAAGCAACACAGCTCTGCCCAATGGCCAGGTTCACCTTGTCCTGTTGTGCTCCATGCCTTCCAAGCTAGTGTGGAGAGCAGTCTCAGACACCTGCAACCTACAAGGCCCACGGTGATGACTAAGACGAGGCTTGTGTAACACTTGAGAGGTCTGCTGCTGTTCGTTGTTTACCTGTTCTTTAACGAAAGCATTACAGATCTGTATCTCATCAAGGTTGTTTCCTACCCACCTGTTAGCACAACACTGTTTTTCCTCTGAAGATGTGATCATAAATCCTGCTTGAGAACCTTAAAGGGATAAAGTAGCAAAAATGGTAGGAACTCACTCTTCTGCTTAACGTCCTGCTTTGTCTTCTCCGTAGGTACTTTGGGATACGTGATGGTGAGGAGATGGTTCTTCCTGGGAAGCATTCCAGAGATAAGGGTTCTGGTTCACACTCACTCCCTCGAGAGTACATCTGTGCTCCATTAGTCCTGGTGAACTGGATGATTGCGGAAGTCATGGTGACCTAGAAGTCATGGTGACCCCATGGAAGTCATGGGGTGTCCAGAGATGCAGCAAGCCTAGAACTACTTGTAAATACTAGCCCTCATCGCAGCAGAGTCTGCATCATTTAGGTGGGTGAGTGCACTGGGCAGCCCTGAGCAACCCATGTGTTCATGCCTTACCAGGCTCTTTCTGGAGAAAACTGTGCCCTCCTGGGCTGCAGTGTCAGTGGTGTTTGGTGTTCCCAGCTCCCCTCTGGTGCCAGTGGGAGCAGTGCAGGCTCAGAAAAGGAGGGCTGAGAAATGGCTGGGCTCTTGGACGTTATTGCCAGGCTCCATCCCAGCTTCTGCTTGCGCAATACGAGAGGGGCACAATCAGAGTGGGAGAGTCAGCATTGCGTAACTATGATGTTACACCAAAGGTACGTGCAGCTGTGACTACTCAAAGGGAGGAAGGGGGTTACTCTAGTACCAGAAAGTTCTGTCTGTGTCACCATGTGGGAAAGCATTTACATGCTGCTGGCCTCTCCAGTGCTCCTGAGCAACAATGTTGTTCAGATGCCAAAGAGGGGAGACAGCCTGTGTTATTTCCTTTCTCCCTACGTGACAGCTTCTGAGCTGGAGTGAATCTGCATTGGTATCAACACAGGGAACAAATAAACCTTGAATTAAATAGTCAGATAAAAGTACTCCTCCTCACTGGTATCCTGTCCTTTACCTGCATATCTCACCCACGAGCTCTGTGTCCTTTCCTGGACTGTTCAGGACGCACTGTTCTCTGCCATAGGGCAACAGCTTTGAACTCTGAGATTGGCTGGCTGGTATGCTGATAGAAATACATGCAAAAGCCAGCTGGGAACACTGGCCTGTGGGTCATCTCACCATACCTGCATATTTCTACCTGGCTGCTAAGGTAGCTCGCCCACAACTGGGCTTCCCTTGCCATGGAGTGGTCTCTTCCCTCCATCTCCCCTCTTCTGCCCTTAAACCCAAAGCTATCATCAGACTTACTGCTGGCATGCACCAGCTCTTGCTGGTGCTCCAAGGTGACTCAGATTGCACAGCCAGGTTTTTGGCAGAGGGAAGCATTTTCAGCTTCTCTTTACTGGACAGCAAGGCAGGGAGCAGGGCTGTATTTTGCCACCCCAGGAGGAAATGCAGACGCCCTGCAGGTACGGCTGCTGCGAGATGCTGTAGTGAAAAGCCACCTGACTGCTCCTGACCCCAGGCACCCTGTGGAGAGCCGTGTGCTGCCACAGCAACAGCACAGCATCATTCAAGCCACTTAACTCAGCTTTAAGATATTTTGGTGGGGGCTGAGTGGGTTGATGCTAAATACTGTATTCCTTTATAGTTTTTAAAAGGGCAATTTGCATGAATGGTTCCAGTGGAGCTGTGGAGAAGCTCTCCCGACAGATCTGAAAAGCTGCAGGAAATGTTGGAGATCGGGACCCAGTGAATTCGGAGCCACTGCTCCCAGAGGTGCTTGCTGAGCAAAGTACCTAAGTAGAGGAAGGAGTTTTTCCCATCTTTTTCTGTTAGTGCTGATACTGATTCAGCACGAAGCCCACGTGCATGACTAAGTCAGTCAGCTCGGAGAAGCCGTTGCTTTAGCAACCTCCCTTTGTATTAGGCACTGTGCAAGAAGGGGAGGTCTGCGGTGGGATTTTCCTCTCTCATGTTGATTTGAGGAAGCTGCTTTGGGGAACCTTCCTTGAGTCAAAAGTACATTAGCAGTTGCTACCCCCAACACAGGTGTCTGGGATGCCAAAATATTCTGAGCCAGAAGTTATTTTATTCCACTTGAGGGGTGAGGAAGATGATGAGATTGTAGCTCTCTGGTACTTTCTGCATTGGTCCCCCATGCCCTTAGAAATTGTCCATAAAGCACTATTTCAGAATAATTAAAGAAAAAAAAAAAAAATCTAGAACTCTCCAATCTGCTTGCAGGAAGAAGTAGTAGCAAGACAGAGAATTATTTCTGGGAGAAGGCTTCTCTTTTCCTTGCCTTTTGCAATGAAGAGACAATCCCCAGAAGGTTCCAGCTGCTCCCCTTGAAAGCTGTGGATCAGAAATGCTCATTAGTGAGGATGTCAGTGCAATTGGACTGTTTTAATAAGGTGTGTAGGCTGGATCTACAACGAAGGGAGTGGAAAGGAGGGAGGGAGAGGAAGAGAGGTTTTAAAAACATCTGCAGTCAGCTCAACCTGTTGGATTACATGTTCGTCCTGTCCGCTGTTGTTACAAGAGTTGCATTATGGTCTAAATTATCTTAACAAAATATACAATGTACTGATAGATAATACAGAAAAGAATCACCCACTTAAATACGTTACTGGGCAAGAGCATGGAAGAAGAAAGGGATTTGATTGCGTTTGTTGAAAAATCAGGTTTAGCTAAGAAACTAGCTGCAGTTTCTGCATGTTCTCTTGCTGTGGTTTTGTGTCCTCTGTCAGATAAGGTGGAAACATTTAAGAAAATGGATAATACTTGAGTGGAATATATACCCTACAAGCACACAAATCTTCCCAGACAGGAGACTGACTTCCAGTTTTGACCACCCAGTGCTCCCAGGGGAAACCTTCATTTTCAACATTTCCTCATTGATCTTAGCAGCACTTAGAGAGAAAATGGCCCTTTTTCAGCAGAGAGAGCAGATGGTCACATGGTTATGGCTGATTACCAGCCTGTGGACACACATCGGAGCAAGGACGGCAGCACCGGACTCCTTAAGGTTCCTTATATAGACTATGAATGGGACTGTATCCCCCCTCAACGGGTTGCTAGCATTACATCCAGCCCCTGTGCATTGCTAGCATTATAGCAACACCCGGAGGCCCAGGTGGGCTAAACGCTGCACACAGAGCCTGTCCCAAAGAGCTCATCAGCTGAACAAGCCACCAGCACGACAGACATGGCATGACCGGTACACGACCGCACAGCACGCCAGCTAGCCCAGGGCTTTCTCCCAATCTCAGGAATAGCGCTGCATCTTGCGCATTAATCCTTCAGAGCATTTTCTGCCTCCAAGGGATACACAAGGCTCAGTGTTTCCTCCAGACCCTGCATCTGCTAGCTCCTTCCATACCACTTCTGGTGGAGGTATAAGAGTCAAGAGTCAATGTGCTTCCCTAGGAGAAGCAAATGTGATTCTTCTGCATGATAAATCTCCATGTGAGACATGATTTCTGCTTCGTAAGGAAACCATTCCTCATTTCTCATGCAGTTTGATTTTGATCCTGCAAACATTTACTAAGAGAGCGGAAGGGATTTGTCAAATGGCTGCAGCAGGAGATGGAAATACCTGCTGCTGTTGTGAGTGTGGTGATACCTCTATGTTAGGGAGCTGCCTGAAGAAAGAGCAGATTTCTGAAAGAAAAGGGGTTTCATGCCCTAGCTCCTACTGATTTCCCTTGCTCATTTATTTCAGTGCAATTTCAGCACAACTCCCTTGATGACTTGGGCTTGGGCTGCCGAGGCTTCATTGGGAATCGTAGAGCACCATGCTCACGTGAAAGGCTGATGTGTAAGGGGCTTGTGCAAGTCAGTGGCAGAATGGAAAACGGGACCTGACATCCCTGTGACCTCCCAGGGGTCACAGCTCCCTCCTAAAGTGCTCTCCAAATGCTGAGCAAGAATCTCCTCTAGAGCAAAGCTCTCATGTGGCAACATCTCATTGCCCATAAGTTCTTACAGTACCTGGATGCAAATACAGTTAGATAATGTTCACCATGATACAGCTCATTACTAAATCAGAGCATGCAGCCATATCAATGCTTAATGATCTCCTGAAACCTGAATTCATTTTACTCTGTACTCTGTAGCCATTTTCATTAATCAGCTAGATTAATTTTATAAAGATTAAAGATGTAAGTCAATCTCTTTGAAGCAGAAAAGTGGCATTTTAAAATCTATATTCTATCCCAAGCCTATAAATACATCTGCCTCATAGAAATCAGCTGTTTATGGTTGTTCTTATAGCAGAGAGGATGACTCAAAGAGGCTTATGTGTTGCATTGTTTTTATCAGAGCTGAAAAAAAAAGCCCAAATTCCCTGTGAATTAGCAGGATCAGTGACTGTAGATAGATATTGTGCTTCTCCCCACCACTGGTTTCAAATAGTCTGGCTCCAATACAGTTACACTAGCAGCAAACAGTCGCATTTTGATGCACTTTTACAGAATACCAGCCAGCACTTGATTTCCTCAAGTGAAAGTCAACAAAGCAGAAAGACCACATAGGCTGCTAAAAGTGCCAGTGGTTTCCTTTCTCCCTGCCCCACTTCGTTATAGAGCACCTAAGAGTGATCGAATTCAATTACAAACCCCAAAGTAATATTAAAAGACCATGAGTAAGGCTGCAGAGCCACCCATGCAAAAAGCTAGGAATCTAACAGAATTAAGGTACTTTCTGAAGCCATTAGTTGTTGGATAAATAAGGCTAAGTAATGAGTTCAGGGATAAGGGTGGAGGGCAGACATCCTAGCTGGGTCTCGCAGGAGCATGGAGGTCACGAGTGGCGTCCCAGCATCTATGCTGGTACTTGTGCAGCTCAGTGTGGTTATAAATGACCCGGAAAAAGGGCTGAGCACTTAGCCAAGGAAATCTGCTGATGGCACAAAGTTATTTATGGCAGAAAGGATGGGGACAGGTTGTAAAAAACTATAGAAAGACTTTATAGGTGAGTCTGTCTTATGAGTGACTGACTGAGCAATAAACTGCAGGTGAAACTCAAGTGTATATAAATGCAAAGGGCTGCCAGGGAGAGAAGGGGGGCAACCCCATCAGGAAGTGTAAACTGAAAGAGGGCAGATTTAGATTAAATATTAGGAAGAAATTCTTATCACTGTGAGGGTGGTGAGACACTGGCACATGTTGCCCAGAAAAGTTGTGGATGTCCCATCCCTGGCAGTGTTCAAGGCCAGGTTGGACGGGGCTTTAAGCAGCCTGCTCTAGTGGATGGTATTCCTGCCCATGGCAGAGGGGTTGGAACTGGATGATATTTAAGGTTCCTTCCAACCCAAAACATTCTGTGATTCTATGATCTGTGAGTGCTGGGTACCAGGTGTTGGGGCTGCAACATGGAGAGAGAAGCTCAGCGGCAGCTCACAGCGGTGGCTGCTCCAGGGTGAGCGACACTGCCGAGAGGAGCACTAGCATCCTCTCCAGGGAAGGACAAGCTTGTTCCTTCTCATAGGAGCTTGTGTTTTAAACCTCCTAGCAGAGCGTGACTAAATGGAGCTAATCTAGGAGCTCATGGTCATTTGCTCCAAGGTCTCTGTACCTTCCTGGCAGTGATGGTCTAAAGCTCCATGACACTTCTCAAAACATGTAATAGCTGCTTGCTGCAAGTCAGAGTCAAGTTTCAGTTGTGTTTTCAATCACAGTAATAAGATTTATGTTGCAAAACTCTAGTGGTTCTTAACAGCACGTTTGCCCACTTGTAAGATGGGAGATTTTCATTATGGCTTTGTTTCCTAAACAATCTGAAAGTCTTTGGAAAGCAGAGGGCTTGCTCGGCTGTGTCCATAAACATTCAAATTGCACTTGTTTTCTACCCTCTATTTATCTTCTGAGTATGTGTGTTGCTGTTTAGCAAGTGCAGCAGTCCTGTGAGATCAATGACGGAAGAAGCCTCCTACCTGCAGTACAGCTTGGGGAGCTAAACCTCCTGGCTCCCATGCCTGGATTTTAAAGCAAAGAGCGAGGCTTTTAAATTCCTTGTTTAAACTCCATTCCACCCAAAAAACAGGGTCAGCAACCACTGCAGCACCAGGAAGGGCACTGCCGAGCACCTTTGGTTGCACTAACTGATGGGGAGCTGAGCCTGTGACTGCACCTCTCCATCCGTTCACCTGAAACAAGGTCTGGGCTGTGAGCAGGTTGCTGCAGCAGGGAGCAGCCCTGTTCCCCTGCCAGGCAGCTCGAGCAGCCTTGGGAGATGGCAGAGTTCGACAGGAGCATTTTGGTTTACAGGCGTTAGGATTTTACCAGGAGTTTTAAGAGACAGCTCTCTGCCTCGGGAACAGATGACACAGCAAACACTGGTGACGGGGCTCTCCCCTGCAAGGCACCTCACAGCTGCAGGGAGTATCTGTTCCACTGCTCCTCATCACGGCTGCCCATGGCATGTCAGCTTTTGTTCTGACTACTAATAAGCCCAACTCTTCCACTTCGTTTGGGGAAAAAAAGTGCAATAAACACACACTACAATTTGCTTGAAAATTTTCAACAGCCAAGGCTAAAATCAGCCTTTATGTGCTTGGAATTTATTTAAAATAATTGCTATTTATGCTTTTATATTTGGCTCTTTACCAATCTAATCAGCATCATTTGGCTGTGCTGGAACAAATCTACAAGACTCCAAAACTGCTCCTGCAGATCCTGCAGATTAAACATGAACTAATTAGTAGATTTCTGGATCTCTAAATCCACAGCTTTGGAAAAAGCTGACAATGCCCATCAGTCTTCCCACAAGAAGAGAGAGACAAAACGCAGATGCACCAGAAAAATGGCTACAGATGGAGATATGTGTGAGAAGTTTTTGCAAAGAAAAAAAAAACAACAAACAAAGAGATGGGGATATTAAGCAAGAGCAATTAATTTTTTCCCCCTCTAAATATTTCAAGAATAAAGACCTTTTTCTAACTTTAGTTTGCTCTTTTGTGGAAGTGAAACATGGTTCTGTGAGAACTAGTGGCCATAAACCACTGCAGGGCAAAAAGGAAAACATAGCAGAAGCTATGAAGATGAACACTGAATTCACCCACGACTTAGTCCAAGCACATCCAAAAGCCATGACGTCAGTAAAAAGGAAAAACTCTGACTATCACCCTGGGAATGAACCCAAAAAATTGCTTTGCCAATATGAGAAGGCTTCTTCATTCTGAAAGTCTCCTAAAAGTTTCCTCAGGAGACAACGATAATTCCATCAGGAATGTTCTAGCAGATGATGAAGAACAATAACAGCTGCTCCAAAGCTCACGGCAAACAATGGAAAGTCCTCATTGATTTGCTCAGTCTTGAACAGGGTCCAAAATTCACAGAATTTCAGAGGAGAGGTAAAGGCAGCTGTCTGCCTGTGAGAGCGGTGCTCATGCAAGGAGGGAACTGGAAGGGCCCTGTAACTCAAGCCCCAACCAACAACTGCCACTGACAAGCAAGAGCCTTAAAAGACGCACTGGAAAAGTGGGTTCAGTGCTTGTCCCAGGCTCAGCATTTGATGGGGTCACGTGGACAAACTTAGAAAGGTCTCTCTGGAATTAGACCTCTCTTGCATAAGGTGACATTGTTAAATCCCAGGTACATTAAAGAGGTGTTTTTATGTTCCTGTTTGCATGCAATGCCACTGTTTGCATGCAATGTCCTGTTGGCCACACGCAATCAGGGTACACTCCTGATCCCACCGGTACCGGTTTTATGGGAGGTCTCTTGATTGCATTCGCTGGCATTGAGCTTATCAAGCTGCCAGTCAGGGCTGCTTGGGCTGGACAGGCTCTGCTCTTTGATCTGATCTGATCAGAACGTCCCAGACAGTTTCACCTTCAGCACTTACCTGGGGGATACCTGAGATTGCTCTAATAATTTCCCTTATCATTGCCACCCAAAGCCTTCCTTGCTGCTCAGGAGCAGGAGGCTGCCATGTCTCTGCCTGGAGTCCCCATTCTCATACCCAGTGCAATTAGAGTTAATGAGGAAATATAAACCAATGGCATCAGAAATGCATTTGGCTCATTATCTTTGAAATATAGATAAAAGAGGCAAGAGGGCTTCAAAAACATCTGAAGAATGTCCCGGTGCTGGAATCTGAGTTTCACGATGCGGCACTGGCACTGCCTTGGCTGCTGGGGACCTACTGCCGTGTAACCGCAGCTGGAGTTGGCTGCTGGCATCCGGGAGTGCCAGGCTGAGCTCCGCAGCACCACAGGCTGAGGGTGTTGGCACAGCCTTGCAAGGAACTTCACTTCAGTTACTGATATGGAACTTTGCTGCCATGAGCAGCATGAGCAGTGGGTTTTGCCAGCAGAAGGACAAATTCCTCTTTCACTTCTTCATGTCCTGGCACAAACCTACGTGGCAAAGCATTGTGCCTGCCCCAGGGTTCAGAGCAGAGTGGCATTGCACTGCAGTACAGTAGCTGGGGAAAGTAAGCAGGAACAGACTGAATCCTGAGAATATCCGCTTTGCTTTCGTAGGTCTTCTCCCACCACCATCCCTCTCCCTTCAAAAGAAGTACTTGGAAAGTCCAAGAGACTCTTTCTCTACCATGCAGTTTAAAGTCAGTTTCAATAAAAGACCACATTTTTCTGCAAACAAAGCTTTAACAGCAAAATTATCTCTTTAGCAAGAAAATTAACCCTATTCCTGAGCCTTTTGATAGGTGCATGTTTATTTTGTCATTTCTCACAAAACTACATAGTCTTGTATTTGAAGGGGGCTTGTGTTGCTCATATCCTTTTGGCCAGGTATAATACCTCTAAAAATACTCCTAATAAAGCTTGTGTAATGTATGTACATTATAAGTATGCCCCTTCCCAAATTCCTTTCCCGTGGAACTGAAATCAGGCTTTTTCCATGACATGGTTAAATCCTGTGCTCAGGCTGCACAGCGAGAGGCTCTGGATCCTCATCCTTTTAGTTAAAATCCCTCTGGAATTTGTGTCAATTTAGCCAAAGAGCCTCTTGGAAATACTGCACAGGGCTTAAAACCCCCTCCACCATGCTATTTTCGAGCACAAGCTCTAGCAGCTCTGAAACATTTATTCAAATTGCACCCACAACGTTTCATTTTGGTCTCTTCTTAATGTGTCAGTTTAAATGCCTTCCCTTTTCTCAGGCAGCTCTCAGGATGTGCGGTGGCACTGGGACTGACGCCCAAGAGCAGGAACAGCACAGGGTGCTCTTGTGGGGATGACTTTCCCATCTCATGGCTTTGCACATCTTGGTTGGCACGGGGTAGGTTGCTTTATGCCCCAAAAAGCATGTTGGTACATGTGAAGGTAATGCAGTCAGCAGCCTTTGCTTTATCTCCTTAATCACCTTCATAGGTTTACCTAGCTGCATCATGTGCTGTGAATTCAGACATTAGTTACGGATGGGTTGTTTGCATTAAAGGTTTTACTTGAGGGAAATGAAGCAGTTGTACCTTCACCGCAGATAATCACATGCCGTCATCAATATGCACTTGCAAAGGAAAGGCTGGGCAGCAACAGAAAGTTCCCCGAGGTGGGTGTCCCCCAGAGGCAGTGCTGCTGTGAGCTGCGAGAGCAGGAGGAGCACACACGTGCTGTGCCCGTGTGTGTGTCCCTGTCTTCTCCAGGGACACTGCAGGGGATTGATGTTATCCCACTGGAGGAATCGTGTTCTCTTCGGTCTGTCTCGCCAGGAGCAAGTGGGGTGGGAGGTGGCAACTTCAGAAACTCAAGCCCCAGAACTGGGAAGGCTTTTTCCATGTTCCTGGCTGAAATGGATGTTTCCACTTCCCTGCCAGTCCTCCTCCCAGTCAGACCTATGTCTGAACCTCAGGAGCACTAGTGCGGGTCTGGGGAGGGCATGGGCAGGGAGGCTGCTGCCCCTCTGGGGATTGAAGCCCTGCAGCTCGGGGGCAGTTTCTTGCAAATACTAAACAAAGACATCAAGGAAAACGTGATTACTTGTACAGGAAAGCTTCAGCTGCTGGAGCAGGGCCAGTGCTCCTGATTGCTGCTGCCAAACTGGGCTCTGTGCTTGACCTTGGATGGGTCACTCAGCTCCAGCACAGCACTATCATGAGCAAGGACTCTGCAGTCAGCACAGAGCCAGATACTGCTGCTGGCTCTGCCCTTAGCATGCTGCTAGCTGTTTATTGTTTATATTAAGCCTTCTAACAATGTTGTTTATAATATTAGTTTGTACTCTATAAAGGCCATATGGACATGATGATCAATTCTATGCAGAAAGCAAAGTGAAGTGTGCTTTATACAGTCAGCATATTAGCAGTTTATTCAGTAAATTAATGCCTTTTAGAATGCTTATGTACATTGAAACAAAGATTTGTCATAAATTACATAGTTCAGGCCAACGATTTGTATTTCTGAAAGCCAAGGAATGACCCAGTGTAATTCAGCCCTATCTCTGCACAAAATAAGCACTCTATGGTCTTTATCTAACTGGAAAGCAAAGTGAAGGTCTCTGGAGCAGAGTTGTGATAGCCAAGCTCAGCTGTAACACACCTTAGCTGGAAGCCAGATGAGTTTATGGTAGCATAGATTAAAGACGGTGCAGTGTGATGCAGCCTAATGCATCCCCTGCTCCTCTCACCTGCACCCTGCCAGCCTGGGTTGAACAGGGGCAATGCTTCAGTTCAGCAAAGGAAGTGTTCTGTCATTTTTCTCCAGATCTTCACAAGATACAACCTGTTCTCAACGTAAATATCAAGAATCTCAAAACTCTCTCTCTCACAGCACACAGAGCTAAATGAAATGTCTCTTCCTCAGAGCTGGCACTGTTTTAGAAGTCTTAATGAGCTTTTCTTATTTATAAAAATGTTTTGTTTTTAAAAGTTTGCCATTTAATATTTAAGTAACAGCTTTAAATGTGTCTTTTGCATCTCTCCAGATATGCAACCTTTTTTCCTTCCACTTTCCTCCAAAGTCCATGTTATGGGTCATATGCAAAATGGTCTCACAGCTATTTATCTCTGAGGGAAGTCCAGCAGCTCACCAAATGGCAACTAGGAGGAAATATCAGCAGGGAAAGTTAATTTTAATGAGAAGAAAGGAAAACGCCCAGAGACAAAAGTCAAAGTCAGCTTGTGCTAGCAGTGGAAACCGCTTGGCCCTGTGGGACCCCTGAAAATCAACCCAGAGGACTCGAATCATACAAGCACCTTGGCTGGGCTTTCTCTCTAGCTTCTTTTAAGGTCCAGGCCAGCATCATGTAACATGGACATCTTGCTACACCTGCATGATGTCTCTCTGAATTCTGCCTGCCTGCAAAAAGCTGAAGAATTGGCATTCTCTGTTAGGTTTTTTTTCAAGCGAGAACTATTCCTTTAATTACAGGTTTTAATGTGATGTCACTCCTGTGCTCTCAAGCACCCTGCTGTGTGCTTCTGCAGAGCAACAGTAGTACCCTAGCAGTGATAAGATCTTTATAAACCCATTGTCCTTGTTAAACAAAGAGGACTTTGATTCTACAGTAACATTGCATTTGGTGAAAACTTTATTTGCAGACAGTCCTTTCCCTTCCGCCTACGAGAAAACTACCATCGACCTTCAAAGGCTTTTGAATTCATGTCTAGTGAAGGAATTGCAAGGTGAGCGCCTGACTTTCAACCTGTTTGTCAGACCTGCCATTGCTGGCCCCACCTCAGCACATAACCTTCAGCCGTGGACTCTGAGCTTGCAGTCAGCGCTTTTACCACCTGAGCTCTTTCAAATGCCTTTCAATCCCAGTGCAAATGGTAATACCAGTGATTGATACAGATTAAAGGCCAATGGGATGTCATAGGAACTATGGTATCTCTCCAGTTCCCTGCCAGTATTTTCCAGGAGCCTATTTCCTCTTATATCAGGATGTATTTAAAAAAAATCAATCTGCCTTATGCAAATACTTCTTATCAGCAGATAAATGCACCTGCACCACCAGGCATATGTGATTAAGGAGCCTGGGCACGATGTGACTCTTTCTGTCTAAAAGTTATTTGTACTAACTACAAGGAATGAACCATTAAGCACAAATGACCTATTTAGCAAGATGTTTTACAGAGCACCCTTGAGTGGACCCTCCAGTCTAGCCTGTATGTGCCAGGTCAGGATTGGGGTTGGGGAGAAATGTGGCTTTAGTCCCTTAAACTCTTGAGATGAGCAAAATAATATAAATGCGTGTAATTAATACAAAACTGCCTGTCTGTGATGCAAGGTGCTGTTGTGGCACCCAGGAGTTCATCAGCAATGCTTCCTTTCTTCTCAGGACAGTGATTTGGGGACCACTTTCCAAGGCTGCCATGTATTAAGTGTTTTTCTCAGTAAAACCATGCCCAGGCTTTAGGGATCAGATCTAAACCCAAGGATGTCATTGGAAACCCTCCTGTTGACTCCAGCAGCCTTTGAACTAGCCCCTCATTTCTGCGGATACTGCGGGAACAGGGAGGGATACATAGTGCTCTGGAGCAGTGTTTTTAAAACATATTTAGGATCGTTCCTCCTTCCGGCAATCTTTAGCTCAGCAGCTTAATCATCAGACAGGAACAAGAGTAGCTGAAAGATCTTCCACCTTCCTGCAGTGAGGTAATTTTCTCCTCTGCTATATTAGCTGTCATACATCTATATATTGTCATTTGTTTCTTATCCTCCTTCAGATCAGAGAGCTGCTTAATCACTGCTTGTCAACTCCTGCCTTGCCATATTTCAGCCTGCTTATTTAGAACATTGTTATTCACTCCCTGGGCAGCCAGTAGTAAACCAAAGAAGCAATCAATAAACGTCCTCAACTGGAGCTCAGACTGCAAGTGGAAGCATTGTCTAAAACAACAGGGGGAGGATAAATCCTTGTTTCCTTCTACGGCACTGCTGATTGCACGAATGCACTGATTCACTTGTCAGCTTGCCATTAGCAGGCAGGCTTTCCCTCCCAAAGCAAAGGGGTTGTGAAGGAAGAGAGGGGAAAGCCGCACAGGGAGCAGCTGGTGCCTCCTGGGCAAAACATCTCTGCTTGATTGATTGACCACTTTTTTGACACCCAAACCCCCCACTCTGCATGCTTGGAGGTGTGAGCATCCCGGCAGCACCCACAGCCACGTGCTGGGATCAGGCGCTGCTGCATATCCTTGGCATGTTAAGCAAAACTGGCACAGAAAAGTGCTGCCCAAACTCAGCAAAGGGGTAAGAAACACTGCGCCAATAGCGAGTGTTTGTAGACTTGAGTCCTGTATTTAAGCTGCTCCCAATGCTTAATATCAACGTCTTGTTAGAGACAGTAAAAAGGCACCAGCCATGTGGAACGGGCTTGCGTGACAGCTGTTTTATCCCAGAGGCATTTTAATAATCACTGCATTAACTGCATCCCAGTTTGCATGTTTTAGCCCAGCAAAACTAAAACCAGGATCTGTCTTATGAGCATGCATTTTAATGCCACTTAAGCATATAAAGCCATGAGAGGTGGTTTTCTTTCCTGCTATCTCTGCCTGGGATCCCATGCATGTCTACAAGTGTTTTCATTTGTTCTCCTTATCAGAACATTTTCTTGATACAGTAGAATACTGGGGTATCTACTAGGTTTAATGCCAGTTGGTAGGATGGATTTTCTCCAGTTTTAGCCTTATCTTCCTCTGTAAGCCATCAAAAATAAGTGTTCAAAAGTTATTAAGTGTTCCTGAGTTGACCTATAGAGAAAAACTAGGCCAATGAAGATCATAGAATGACATTTTCCTTATAGACACACCTTTTAGGAAAGATTCAAATTAAAAATCAGCTACTGTTAAACAAGGATACTTCCCTGTGGGTAAACCAGGCACTGCAAACTAGGAGCTGGAAGAGTTCCAGAATTTGGGAACTGGAAAATACCACTGATTTTCACTCCTGATCATAATGGACATGGTTTAGTGGTGGACTTGGCAGTGTTAGGTTTATAGTTGGACTCAGTGATCTTGGAGGTCTTTTCCAACCTAAATGATTCTATGATTCTATGATTGCACCTTATTGCGGTAGCCTGAAATGGCTTAGTGGGCTCTGCTTGTTTCAGTATCCTAGCTTGGGCTGTGTTGAGCTCTGTAGGTAGGTGAAGACACCACTTTGTTGTTATTATTTTATTTTTAAGTCATTACTTGTACTCTGATCATTGCTGCTGGCCCAACCCTAGCAAACCACAGAGATAGTTACATGAGAAGTCTGTTCCAAAGTGGGTTGATTATCTCAAGTCAGCAGAGGGATTCCAGAGGGTGCTAAAGCAGATCCGAAGTAATATGTGACACAACAGCTGCAAGTAATGGAAGGAGGGAATATTGTAGGAAAAGAGTAAAGGAAACAGAAGGTTATACAGATTGCTCAAAATATCTTCTCATTCCTGCCAGATATTAGTCAGCCTTGTCACCAACCATAACACATCTTCCACTAAAGCAACTCTAAGAAACACAGTTCTCTAACATCCTTCTCCAAATGTTGTCTGACATCTTCTGCCTTGACACTGGAAGCTGGGAGCAGGCACCCATGCTGCCGCATTTGCAGCTGTCAACATGGAGAGAAAAAATTCAGGCTCATCTACTCATGTCTCACAGTCATCAGCTGTCAGCAGTGAGACACTGGCTGTCCACGTTGTTCTCTCCAGAACGCGCCCTGAAACCAGTGAGCTGCACACACAGATGGACTGGCCCACACTTTTAACTAATCCTTCCCTCTGCCTCCATCTTCTCTTGCAACAGACCAGCTTCCTGGATGGCTCACACTGCAGAAATACTCTGCTGCAACAGCTCTTAGATAGATAGAGCCAAAGTTTGAGAGATGCAACCATGGTGCTGGCTGGAAGAAAATACATCTTGTCAACTCCATTCTCGGATGACAATAAGTGTCACATGAATCATCGCCATCCCAGCCAGAGAGCACTATTAGTGTCAAGGAGAATAATAAAGAAGATAAGGAGCACAGAAGAGCATGTGCAGCCCACTCTAATTACTCCCATCCCTAACAAGTCAATGAATTGAAGCATGAAAGGGAATGTCTGCAAAAAAGTGTAAAGCTGAAGACATCACTTGTTATTCCCTGATGGAGGGGGAGGAAGCCTGTATCAGCAAAACAAAGCTTCAAACACAATATGAAAAGTTGAGCTGTGCTGGCCACACTGCGCCATTGGGTGACTTTGGATAAAGTCAATCTCCCTTCTGTAAAACTCTAGGCAGGAATCCCCAAAACCTAAATAACAACCTGCACAAACTGTGCTCCCCTGTATTAAATGTAGAGGCAATGAGGCAAGGGGATTTGTACTGAGCTGGAGACTACTAGATGCACTCTCTGGGATCAGGACATCCCTATGAGGAGATTGAAAGTGCCTATTTAGTGCCCGTTCTCCAGCACAGTCATCATTACTGTTCAAGAATACTCTTCTTTCTATTCCTTCCTCTTGTCTGCACTTCAAAGGGCCTGTGACATTACAGCAAACTGGCAGAGAACACGAGCATCCAGACAGTTTTTATTCAAACCATGTAATTCAGGTCTTTCCCTCCTCATTCTGCCAGCCAGGGATACTTGCCATCACCTCTGTTAATGCCCTCTGCTCTGGAGCAGAAACATCAGCTCAGACCCTGATTCAGGCCCTCCATGTCTGGAAAGGAAGGATTATTTCACATCTGATTCAGAGCCTCCTGACTCTGAGGAGCAGGGCTCATTCCACTCCTGATTCACGCTGCTGTGATCTGATTCAAACCCTCCTGGCCCAGCAGGGAAGTGGGGCCGTGAGTCAGATGTCCTGGTTCAGAGCAGCGTGACTAAGGACCCCCATGGACCACAGCTAGAACAACTCCAAAACACCTCTGCGTCTTTGCTAGCTGCGGGGTACTTGCTACTGCCTGGGCACGTGGGGTGCACTGTGCCAAGATACACTTTGGACCATATCAATACAAAGAAGCTGTATGTTCAGAGAACAGTAGGGGAACAGGATATTCAGGCTGAAGCTGCCCCATGGATAAATCTGGTGATCACTGCACTTTCAACCTGTTGCACGAACCTGCCTGGCATGGCCCCTCCTTCTGACACAGTGCCAGCTCTTGTTCTGTAGGCGCTGCTGGATTGATGCCCTTTGCATCCTGCGTTGAAGAATTCAGTGAGCTTTTTTGGCATCAGCAGCTCAGGGCTCCTGGGTTTTGTACCTTGTGCTTACACTTATGGGACCTGACAGCAGCTTTTTAATTCTTAATCCTTCTGAGAAGCAGACTGTGTGTTCCTTCCAACTCAGATCAGTCTGGGCCTCATTAGCTCTCCTCACTCTGGTGTGCCTCGAGAAGAGGTGGCAGACGTACATTGCAGTCCATCACTATGGTTTACTGCAAATCAAGGCCCACAGATTTTACACTCAATTGGAACTGAACTCCATGTTAAAGCCCCTGTGGCTTCCTCAGCATTTCTGATTTCTGCCAGTATATTTTAATTCTTTGCCTTCCAGATTTCCATTTATGTTCAGAATGGAGGTTAGGGTGGACCACAGGATGCAAACTGCTGATGCAGTCTGTCCAGGGGCCCTTACTCTCAGAATTGGTGGGTGTTGACTGTCCCCACACCTTCAGGGGTAGGTATTTGGGTATGCATACATGGGGGAGGCTGAAAGTGTTAGAAAATCTTCACCGACATCCATCAATGAGCAGTGAGAAGAGCTGTCAGACACTGCTAGAGAATCCAGAGTGGGATCAATAACGTTATCCTGTGAACAGGGCAGTCTTCTACTGGTGCTCTTGGTAGGCACCATCCTTGGATGAGATCTGAACAGGTCAGTTTTCAAGTGGGCTCAAGATATCAAACATCCCATGGGACACATTGCCCATTGGTATGTGCTTAGATGGGGTTGGATCACCCCTCCCTTGGTATCTTGATATGCAAACTATGTTTAATTTCCCTAATTTCTGTGTGAAGGATTAAGCTAATGGGAAGGGGAAGGGAGGGAAGTACCCTCCCCTGCAGAAAGATCTGTAACTCATATCTACTATGCAGAATAAATTGGCTGGAGGGTGGAGTGGGCTGTGAACTTTGGCATCTGATTTGGGACTCTTGAGACCAGCCTGGTACCAAGAAGCACTGTGGCTGCAGCTTGGGCTTGTGGAAGCTGTTAGTTAGAAAGGTTCTCTAAAAGGACCAATACCGATCCAAATCAAACACACATAAAAATGTCACTAAACATAGCGGTATTTGAACCCAACCCACATGCCTGGAAGTTAGGAACCAAAGAAGGAGGGTGGGATGTCGCCAGCATCGGATGCCTCTGGCTGTTGGCAGAGGGCAAGAGTGAAGGACTCAGCTCTGTCTTGAAGCCTTAATGCTACTGAGGGTCCACCCTCCTTCAAGGAGAATTGTGGCTTCAGAAGCCCAGTTCACAGTAGACCCCAAGATGCAGTGAGACCAGTAAGCACTTTTAAGTGGAATTTTATACCAAGAAATGCAGTTTCCTTTTGCTCTTTAAGTTTACTTCAGCAGAGTAGTCTCTAGTTCAGAAGGGGAAAAAATGCCTGGCATGCCTGAGCACTGTCTGAGCAGTCATCATGGAAAGAGGCAGAACTTCTCCTAGGCATCGCAGCCCTGCGATTGTTTGCCTTACTAAAAAAAGTGATCCAAACTTGTCTTAACCCTGACATTCCCAGCGTTTTCCACAGCACACATCAGGCCAGTTGCAGGGAGCTGAGCTGAGGGCTCTGGCCAAGTGGGAACAACGCGCTCGCTGTTACGCAATGCATCAGCAGCATCTCCAGCTTGAGAAAAGTAAAATCCCAGCTCTACGGGCAACAGAAAACAGGCAGGGCCGTTTGGCAAGCGGAAGCAGGATTTGAGGTGGGCTTTGCAAAAGGGCAGGCATGGACCAGAGCCAGGCACCAGCATCCCTTGTTAAAAATCTACCTTTTAAGATGTGAGAAACGCTTCATTGTTATGTGCTGGTTTTGTCTTGGCCCTGCTATGCTAACCATGGCAGGGTCAGAGAGGAGGGGGAAAGCTGTGGTGAGGAGTTAAGCATGCTTTCACGCTGTATCTCAGGGAAATTGTATTATTTCCCTCATGTTGCTTATACTGCAGGATTTCAAAAAGCACCAGAGCCTTGGAGACTTAGCCTCCCAGTTAATGCAAACCAAATGGTAGCACGGTTAAGTAATTCTTTTTTACATGATGCAGCTGCAATTTGTCCTTCACTGTCATTAAAACCAAAGAAGCTGGAAGTAAATTGTTTTAGTCAAATCAGGGCAGAGCTGAGTGACCAACAATCCTGCTGCCGTGTCAGCCCTGAATGTAGTTTTTTTCCAGAGGCTGATGCAGGCTGAGATATTTGCATTCGCTTGCTCACTCTCAACATTGTTTCACTCCTCCGATTTCCATCGTGAGAGGTATATTAGCAGATCAGTAATCTATGCAGTTACATTACCATTTCCCTCACTGAAGAGCAGCATGCGCACTGCAACACATCACTAGCACAGCCGGAGTACAGAAATCCATACCTCCGGGCTGCAGCGACAGCAAAGGTAACAGCCTGGCTTTGCAGTATTAGCTCTCCCTCCAGTTACAGCACCCTTGGGTGACCTTCCTAACATTTCAGGCAATGCACGCCGTTTATCTGAGCAATGTGTAAGCCAAATGTAAGCCTGTGTATAGTAAAATGAGTCTCATGCTGCTTGACTGGGAGCTATGTATTTCCGCATTTTCCTTTCTCTTTACCTGAAATATTCAGGACATATTTCTGGTAAAATATTTCCTGGGCCCCTCTTTCAATAGGGGTAAACCAGGTAGATTGGGTCAAACAGTGAGAAGAACTGTCAATCAGTCAATCTGAACACAGTCAAACAAATGACTGGTCATGCTGAATTAATAACCTGGGCCTCAGCTGATTTACATGAGTGTAGCTCCACTGGTTCCACTGCCCTCCTCCTGTTCATGTCAACTTTCATTTTGGCCCCACCACTCAAGACCATCAAGAAAGGGTGCAGCACAGCAGCTCTCCATCACCACTGTACCTGCCCCCTGCCCTGTTCCCAACCAAGGGTCTTTGCACACTGCAGAGGCCTGCTGGCATTGAAGCCTTTCCAACATGTTATTTTAAAATTAAGAAATCAAAAGGAAGTACATTCATCAGATAAATTATGGTTTTATATTATCCCCTGCCCACCTCTGGAAGGTGAAGGTACAACAAAAATGCTGTTTGTGAAATAAATAGGGATGTGACCATAAACTTCATGTGAAAAAGGTTCATACTCCTGTTCCTGAATCAGGCAAATCTCAGCTTAGCTATTAAAGTCATTATCATCTTGTTCTGACTTTTTTTTTTTAATCTAATATATGCACAAGTTTCCACCTCCTGCTCTTGCCTGACCTTTACCGAATGACCCTTCTTAGACTCGGTACCATGCTGTCAGGCACCTCCTTCCTTCATCAACTGCATGAGAGCTGATTTACTTGCCCTTTAAAAATCCATCATCTTCCCCTAGACATTTCTTCTTCTAATTACCCAAACCTTTGTCTCCTTTCCACTGCCTGATAAGTGCTATTTATATCCACAGCTGCTGAAGTATCTTCTTCCTGATAGCAGGTGAAGAGGATTCCTATCGCAGCACATGCTCTAAAAATCCTCATCTGTTTTCTAAAGTCATTTGATGCTACCTGTCTTTTGCGTTGCAGAAATTGCCTCTCTGTGTGTTGGTGGCATGCACAAAATGACAGGAATTTCCCTGGGAGGGGGGAAAAGCAATGCAAATTAAAGGAAAGCACTGGGACAATGCAGCTAAGCTGACAGCAGAGCTGAAAATAATGGTCCCCCACCTGCCTTCCCTTCCAGTGGTGCTTCTTCAGCTTTGTGGAGGAACCAGCCAGCTATCCTCCTTTCCCTTGTGGGCTTAATCTTCTGACTGTCCATCTACTTGAACCTCCTAACTCTACTGGCAAAAGAGGAAAAGTGGAAGTAGCAAGGGGAGAAGACTGTGGAAGAAACACTCCTTCTTCCAGAAACAGCTATCCCATACATCGCTAGAAGTATGCTCGGGTTTGGAGATCTCTGTCCTGGGGTAGTTAATTTGATGGAGCTATAAATCTGCCCCAAACTCAGAGGAGACATGTGGGATGATGATACAGCTGGTCAGCTGCTTCTGGCCTTGTAGCCTGTGCTGCAAACCTCATCCTATGCTGCAAATAAACCTCCCTCCATATTGCAAATCTCATGTGGACCAATTCCACACAGCTACATCCAGGTGAACACTCCCAGGGTCAGCAATATCTGCACTGCAAAGGCCAGAGCCAGTTTTTCAGCTTCTTCCTGCAGTAGGAAGAGAACCAAACCTTCGTTGCACCTGGGAAGTTTGAGCTCTGCCATTTGTCCTACCACAGAGCAGAATTCACACCTGAACTCAAATGGGCTCGATTCCTGTTTGTGTCAGCCAGGCTTCAGAGCAAATGTGGTTAAAATTGAAGCTTGTATTAAAGCTGACCCTTGTATTAGCAATTTCACTGCACTTATGAGAACCTTTTCCATTGAACTTGGCACAACAGAGCCTTAAGGCTCAGATGTGTGACCAGTGTTTAAAATGAAAAAGTCCATCTTAGACAAATGAAGAGCAATGCTGTTGTACCGCCTGATAAAGGAGTGCAAGCCCAAATCTCTGTAGCTTAAGGGATGGCTTTTGCCACATGGAAATTTGCAGACCAAAGGGCAGAAGCTCTGGCAAGAGTGTTGAACCTACCCGCTGCAGCTACGTGCCAGGCAACACAACTGTTACGGACTTAGCCCATAGGCACCTCAGCAAGGTGCATCCAAGAGAGCCACTGCAAGATTCAACCCTCTAAATCTGTGCTAATCGCATGAGCATGCTAAGGAGTGAACCAATGTGCAGTGATCAGTCCTCAGTCTTTACAAGTTTTGCAATTGCTCCTTGTGCCAAAGGCAGAATGAAGCAACTGCAGCTCCAGAGAGGTCAGGAAGCTGCACCCCAGCAAATTGCTCATCTGATCATAGTCTCTGCTGGCTTCAGCTTTATCAGGCTTATTCCAGGCACAGTTGTGCTACAGCAGTTTTAATTCAAGTGCTGGCACCTTGTGCTCAAGTTCAATGTACTGGCATCTCATGTGAGACTGACAAGATGTATCACCTCTCCAAGAGCTATCTCAGTAACACTACACTGCCAAGTATTTTAAAGGGCTGTTGATGCTAAAGAGATGCTCTGAGTTGTCTGCAGCAGAGGCAGCTTGGTTGACCCATGGTAACATACATGGGGGCAACCCCTAAATAATAGTGAAAAGTGCAGAACATGTCATGATGTGTCACATGAAAACAAAAAGCACTGATTGCTGTGATCCCTGAGCTATGTGCCATGAAGAGGGGCAAAACCTCCATACAAAACTAACTATAAAGTTATCCACCAAGGCCAAAGGGGAGGAAGTCAAAACAGAGCCATGAGAGGAAGAGAAGGATGTTCCGGTAAGAAATGAAGAAAAAGTCTTCAGGGTGGGATGAGCCATCAGGAGCAGACTGACCCCTGGAAGCGGGCTGAAATGATACAATGAAAGCATAGAAGAGACCACAGTATGACCACATATATCTGGACTCTGAGGGCAAAAATGCCAGTTTTGTGCAAACACTTCTGCCAGGAGATGTTTATGGTGGTTTTTACCTATTGTGCCAGGCCAGCATGCCAGTCCCTCTGCGTCACTGACTGACACCAGTTAGGCAGCCACTGCAAAATGCAGTGCCCTGGGAATGCCATACACAGGTAAGCCCTTGTGGGCATTGGTGCTAAGGAAATATCTAGTGATACTTCATGCATTATTGGAACCTAATAACCTCTAACCCAAGAGTCACTCTGATTTTGGACCTCTATATCTTGGAAGACAAAGCCTAGCACTTGTGAAAATGTCCTGAGAAACCAGCTGGTAAAAGAACCAGCCCTTGTCACAGCTCTTGTGTTGGGCTCCTGGGAATAGGAGTGCCGAGATCCCCCAGCCGCGTTCCCGAGTAAGCAGCATGCAGGCCAGCAGGAGAGGTGGCCCTTCCTCTGCAGCAGGGACACAGCAGCAAAGGTCCCTCCGTGCCATGGGCTGACAAGGGCAAGGGTGAGCAAATGTTGTCTCCCTCCGTGCAATGTCAGGCTATTTCTCACGAGCACGTTGTAAACAGAGGTGTGTTTGCTGCAGCGTGTTCCCGACGGGGCTGGTTGGAGCTGCCTTGGCAGGGCAGAGGGAGTGGAGCACCCGCCTTTCGTGTGCTGCAAGACGTCGGTGGGACGGTACCAGCGGCAGCCACACTGCAGGGTAGAGGCTCTTTGCCATTCCCAGGAAGAGGTCCACATTCTCCATGTGGGGCTACAAGAGGTCCCTTCTTGCTCCTGCGGCACCCATGTACACCCACATTTATCCATGGGCACAGGGGGGTTCCCCCTGCAAGGTGCTCTGAGCTCTCATGGGCCAGCGCTTGCCCCACCAACCATGCGCATCCCCTTCCTCATCAAAGCATCCTTCAAAGTCTCACCAAAACAACCTAACCTCATTTGTAGTAGCCTCCCCAAAGGTGGCACACACACCGTGTCAAAGAGCCTCTGACTGTGCCCAGCCATCAAGGCTTGCCTCCCTCCCTGCAACAGCCCAGGGCTGGGTACAAAAAATCCTGCCTGCCCCATCCGTGCCCAGGACAGATTTGCATATTGGGTCAGGCAAGTGTTTACACCCGCTTCATTTCCAGGGGATGACATTATTCATGAAGCTGTTTGCAGTCCCCAAACCCCTGGTTGCCGTTTGCTCCTTTCTCACTGCCTCTTCCTTGCTTTTTACTCCCCCTTGGCTGTTTGTCTGTTAAAAGAAAGTTTCCCTTGGCTGCACCTTGAGTAGGACATTTCAAAGTCAGGCTGAGATGGGTATTAAATGAGGATAGATGCCAGGTTCCTTTTCACTACATCCAAAACTACTAGAATAGCACCGAAGGCTGTAAATTAGGTCAGCTTTGCACAAGAGTTTCTCGAGCCTTTGCTGGGAGCGATGCTGCACAGCCTTCGAGTGACTATCACTTTAAACAGATCTGGTGCAGCTTGTCTTGGGGGACTGGTGTGATGCAGTGAGACCTCTCCCAGGGCTGCCCCCTCCCCTATATAGACACAATTTGAGACCCAGACCTGTTCCTCTGAGGGTGCACAGTCAGGGGGAGGCATGGGAACCCCACAGCGCCCCAAGGCTTGGGCCTGGTAAATGCAGGGGATAGTGTGCATGAATACGGGGCAGAGTCTCAGACTGCAGAGAAGGGAGGCTGCATATGGGCAGCAGCAGGGGCAGCAGCTCTTGGATGAGGAGCAGCAGGCTGAGCAGCAATGCTGAGGACTGAGATTGCCTGGGGGAGCTTCTTGCCAAGTCCCGTGTGGATTCCAGCACATCGCTGTAGAGGCTTAAAAAAGCCTTTTCGGATACAACCAGTGAACCAGGAGGATTACTGGTGCTGAGATGATGCATCCTGCTCCTGTGGGCAGAAGGACAGCTATCTGCATGTGCTCTCTTGCCAGTTAAGTCATTGCCACCTTGGTATGCCACTCACAAGGTGAAGCCAGTTCCTTGCTTTCTGCAGTGGAAGATTAGCTCCTTGATTTTGGAAACCTGGAAGTAAGCAAGTGGGGCTACAGCAGGGGACACTTTGAGAGACATTCAGGTGGAAGAGAATGGTCTTACACAACTTTTCCAACTCTCCAGAGCACTTGCTGGTGAACGCAGTGAAGAGCTACAAACAGAGAAAAAAATACATGCTCCTTCCCCAGAACGCTCACCCAGTTCCCTCTGACCCACAGCTCGGGGATATTCTCATTTAGGGGTGATGTCTGTGTGGTTAGTAGCCATGGGCATATTTGCCCTCAGTGAGTTTGTCTAATTGCTTCTTGAACCTGTGTAACCCTGGGGTGACGTGTCCTACCCTTCACACTGTGTTTGGGGAACACACAGGCTGTCTCCTCTCTGCTCACGTCGGTTTTGGAGTCCTGCCCTGTCCCATGTGGCACCCTCAGCGTTGACTCTTTGCCCAGGGCGGGATCATCTCCTGGGCTGGGAACAGGTACACTGGGAGAGAAGGAAGGAGGAACAGGTCCGAGTCCTCAGCCATTAAAGGAAACGCAGGAGCACAAGGAATGTAATTAGTATCTTGGCATAGTGCTTGGGAAAGCCAGAGAGAGGAGGAGAAAGGGATCATATGATAAGCCAGAGAGCAGAGATCATGAAAACAGAAAGCAAAATACAGGTCCAACATTGTGAGGACCCAAAAGGCTTGGGCAGCCTCCACCATGCCTCTCCTGGTAGCTTCAGGCACGTGCGGCACCTCTGGGGATGTAGGAGACTGAGTCTACGGTGCAAAAGGCTTCTTCAAGGACCTGCAATCCTTTCCAATCACTTTCAACCCTGAAAGCCACTTCTGTGGTTTCCATGGAGATGTCATCAATGGGAGAGCAAGCGGAGGTCCACGCATCCTGGGTGAGAAGGGAGGGACCAGCAAGAGCAGCCTCACTCTCTTGCACCTATTACAAGTCTAAGCAAGTAAAGAGACACAGATTAGCTAGGAAAATCTTCTCACTGCCCTGACGCTTGCAGGAAGCACAGCAGAGGTTCAAATGCTGTGTCCCCTTGACAGGCAAGAGGAGATGCAAAGCATGACAGAGAGCTCCTTACCACTTCCAGCTGAGCTCTCCAGTGGCAACACAGTCCAAAATGATGAGAAAATAACCACTTTATACCTAAATGGCAGTGCAAACCTTCAGCAATGCTTGAGTTTGCTTAAATTGCAACAATTGAGTTTGCTTGGCTCAACAGGACTATCTGCCCCTGCTCCACCCCAAACAACACGGCTGCCCTCCCACAGCACTCCCCAGGACAGGGTGGTGGGGTGGCAGTCTGCAGGCGGGCGGGAGGGAAGGCTTGGACCTCAGTGCTGAGTGTTTATTTGCAAGATGCTGTTGTGTTTGGATAGAGATCCAGGCAGGATGTGTCTGCAGTAAACACAGGAAAAGGGCTGGCGCTGGAGTCAAGTGGAAGGGCTGGCAATAGTTTCAAGTTTTAATTAAAATGGCCCCTCTTGGGGTAGCATGTGATTCCTGAAATGATGGCTGATAAAGGCAGGTGGGTTGCTGAGGGCTTCCTCTTCAGGGTGCTGTGGAGGTGCCTTGATTGTTTGAGCTTCCGTTCTAGTAGTCCAAGTAGACACCAGATACATCTGGCAAAATACATGCATGGATTTAAACACTGAAACATCAACTGATAATTTTCTTTAAGCTCAAAATCAATCATG
This sequence comes from Strigops habroptila, assembly GCF_004027225.2. Classification (NCBI taxonomy): domain Eukaryota; kingdom Metazoa; phylum Chordata; class Aves; order Psittaciformes; family Psittacidae; genus Strigops; species Strigops habroptila. The sequence goes on along the minus strand of NC_046358.1, from coordinate 22,134,576 downwards.
TGTTTGAGACAGAAACACAACCTACATTGTACAGTTCAGCCTTCCTGTGCACAAGCACTCCTCATTGCAATTGCTGCTTCCCAGCCAGGGAATAAGAAGGATATTAAAGAAGCTCCAGGTTGCCGTGTCAGGACCTATAATTTCACAATTCCCATGCGCAAAATGGCTGAAGGCCTGTAAACGGATTTTCCATAGAGCACTGCCCCCTGCTGAGAGCTCGCCATTCCCACATATTTCACTCCTCACAAACCCTCCTGTTAGGAATAATCTGCAAAATAACGGTGGTCTCATGAAATTCTGGGCTATTCACTGCCTATTTGTCTGCTTGGTGTCTTGTGGGTCTCCCACAGAGCAAAGGCTTCCTCAAAATGTGTGAGGAAGAAGAAATACCAACAGAACAAAAGGGAGGAATGAGGGTCAAGGAATTTGGTCAACGTATCTCTTTACCTCAACAAAATCCTTGACTGATACCTGAGATCTGGGGGCATCTGGGTCTGCAGCAGCTGCAGCCCAGGCCTTTGACACTGGGGCTTACCCTGCTGCGGAGGCACATTGTGCGACTAATGCAGCTGGTGGGGATGGATGGGACCAGTTGAGCATGGTTGCTGATGCCACTAGTGCTTGAGCCATTTTACTGCTCAACAGCAACGGAGGAAATGCACGTCTCTAAAGCACTGCTTGTCTTAGTGCTGGTGAGGTGCATTGGGTTGAACCCTCAGCCATGATGCTCAGTGAGTGCTGCGCAGCAGTGGGAGAGGCACCGCAGGCTGCTCACAGGGAGCAGTTCTGTAGAAGCTGTGTCCAGCCAAATGCTGCTATCAGCACCACACAGAATTTTGCCAACCAGGCAGGACATAAAAATGCACCCCAATGGCATTATATTTTCAGCAACTAAACCCTCCCATGCAACTATCTCAGTTGCTGGGGCTGAGCAAGTTTATTTGGCACAACAGTGTGATTTTCACGATATGATTCTTCTATCAGCATTGCCAGGGGTAATGTTTAAAGCCTTCTCGACAATTCAGCCATGCTCAGGGTAAGTCTGGTAACTCAAAAGTCTGACTTCTGGTAACTCAATCAGTCGCTGAGCGAGCTGTCTGCCTGCAGCTGTGCTGCTGGATGGCCTCATTTTTACGGTGGATAATGTATTTCAAAGGTGCACTCGCTCACATCCCATGGAGGTGACGCTCATTTCTGGAAGATGAACATGGTAGCTAAAGACCCAGCCTTTCAGCTGTTGAAGTCCATCACAGCTTTGCCGTTGTCTTCAGGAGAAGCTGGTAGTGACTTTCAGTTAAAGAAGCAAGAGAAAAGGTAGAAGAATGAAATAATGTGCCATTAGCATCCAAGCTGCAGGACAAAGAGCTTCAACTTTTGTAAACAGAGGACAAAGAGAAGACTGGAAGTTTTGGAAACTGCATGCATTCTAGATTAAATGAGCTTAGTGTGCATTTACTCTGAATAAACCATAAAATATCTTGGCAGAAGTCTACCCTACAGTAGATAGTGAAGTGCTATGTGGTAGATTATAAAATGACTAGTTGGAGAATACCTTGATTAGCAGATAAGAAGAGGTGGCTGTTGTAGTGAGATTCACAAAATGAAGCCCTAGGGCCCTGGTAGCTAGAAAACAGCAATTCCACCCACGCCGCAAACACACGGCTGCAAGCGAAGGGAAGGGAGAGGAGGGTTTCTCACATGGTTGTAATTGGGACCTTAGGAAAGCGGAGATGGAGGTAGCTCTGCAAGGGGTGTTTTTAGCCAGAATGAAAGCTTTTTTGGTTGACATTCATACAGGGAAAACCTGCTGGTGTTGGTGAACTGCCAAAGCTTGTGAGAACCGTCACGGCATTCCCTGTGATGTGGGAGACACAAAGTTTGATTCTGCAACCTGGCTTCATATTCCCCACATCAGCAACTCCCAACAAAAGGTAGAAGATTTATATTGATATCTGTGGCTGAGCTAGGAACTGAAACAGCAGGTTCTGAGGAGCATCTCTGCTGGCCTGGAAAAGTCACCAAGACAGTGCAGTGTAAAGTATGTTTCTGCATCCTCCATCTGCTTTGCAAAGCATTTCCAAGAAAGCCAAAAGAAACGGTTTGGGACGTGGGGGTTTTTTTACCTCTTCTGCCATTTACTTTCTTGATGTGACTCACTGTTGCCATTAAATTAAATGTATCCAGGTTATAGAAGAGTGAATTTATGCAGGGATTAAAATAGGCTAGCATTATGCCATTGAAAAAATTACTTAGCTTGCTACTGAATGAAAGCTCAGTCCTGACCCACACAAGTATTTCTGCCCAGGAACAAAAACAGGTCTAAAAGACGGAAGTGAGAAGACAGCTGGCAGGATGAAATGAAGAAAGAGAGAATGTCAGCTGCCTCTCCAGGGACCAGGCGTCTTTGAAATGAGTCCTGCTAGACAAAATAGAAGCCCTGTTGCTGGGGTCTAGTAAAATATTAGCAAAGGCCAGATCCTGTATGTCTCAAGGCTGGGGTACACCAACGTAAGATAAAAGTGATAAGCAGGAGTGGAATGTGAATGTTCCAGATCAGCATTAATGCTCATGTCCCACTGGTCTCTGCTCTTCAGTACACTCAAGAGAAAAAGAACAAGTTTGCCATGGCCTAAGACTGACACCCATCAATGCTGAGGGCAATCCCTGGTGTCTCCCTCATGCTAACTCCTTGCAAAGGACCAGGGACAAGAAATTATGCCCACTGCATCAGGAAGATGGACAGAGAAATCCAGCACAGGTCTTCTCCTCACACTGCCATGATGATATATCTCAGGTTTAAATAGGGTTTCCTACTGACAAGCCACAGTGTTAGCTGATGTAGGTGGACTTCACATGAGCTAAGGAGCTTATTGAAATGCCCCAAAATAGACTTTTCCTTTATCACATTGGTATAATTGAAATATCAAAGCCAGAAGGCTTTTGGACTGAGGGAGGATCCTAATCCACCTCTGTCCGTGAATATTTCAACACAGCTGTTCAGACAGGACATGGTCAGTCTTTGTCCTGCCAAGGTATGCTTTTTATTGATATGTCCAGGAAACAAACTTACAGGATGCTTCATACTGCTAGCCATATGGGTCCATACTGTGTCTGCTACACAAGACAGGTTAAGAACAGACCTGCACTTATTTCTGTACGAGTAAGAATACATATTCATCCCAGTAGCTGATAAATCACATTTCAACCACTGTATGTAGTTCTATGACTACCTCCCTTAGTGCATAAATTGTGCTGGTATAAGTGGTATATGTGTTTTAGATGGGGAGAGTTATTCCATTTCTGCAAGGAGCAGCTATCCCAAAATGGATATATTTATACCAGTACATCTGTGCCCACTCAGAAGGAGTTTTGTCACGTTAACTGTATGCACAGCTCAGCATGAGGGCATCTTCCAGTGAGCAGAGAGAGAATGCGGCCTACTATATATAACGTGTGCTCTTCTGCAAGACACAATGAGCACCCTTCCTCCAGCAACACAGGGGGGTGACCAAGAAGTAGAGCCAGTGTTAAAAAAAGTAAAACAGGTGACCCCTAACGTTAGGAGAGCTTCTTCAAAGAAATTGTGTCTTTCCACCAGTAGGGAAAGAGGAGTTGTTTACTCCTTTTTTGGTCCAACAGTAGTGGGTATAATTAAACGCAGCCAAAACCACAGCCTGATTTGTTTGACTCATTGACAATCTGAATAGCTGCCTCGTATTTTGTTTGGCCTCAGCAGAAGCCAGCCCATTTTGCAGGGCGACACAAGGCTGGGGTATAATGGGTATAATGAACAGGCCCCTTTCTAAGGAGCTCCTCTTTTCCCACTGAGCCACCAGGCTCTTTCAGTGTTTGACACTTCTGGAGATTTCTCCCCCTCATGGGTTTTCCATATTGCTATTTTCAGGAGATTTCAGAAGTGCAGTGCAAGCTTTGCCTGTTCAGCTTCTCTCTGACTATAAAAAAGCTTCCTTGCACCACTAACCATCTAAGTGTTTGGTATTAAATTATCCATCAGAGCTGCTTTGGTAGCAGAGGGAGTTGATTGCACCATCTTTACAGAGGATAAAAATAGCAAACGTCACAGGCGAGGGCAGTGGGGAGCAATGAGGCAAGGCTAACGAAAGCAGCAGCACTTTTACTGTGACTGAAGTTGGTAACGTCACCTGCAAACAGCGGGGATGGGTGAGAAAGGATCTACATTCTGTTATTGATCAAAATGTAAACGGCAGTGTTGGAATTCATGCTAATGACCTTCATCTGTTATGCAGGGAACGACACACTGGATACTGCAAATTTCCCCACAGCAGTCTGAAAACTCCCAGTCACCAGCCTAAAACCCCTGCCTGCTTCTTCAACTGCTTCTGGAAAACAACCGTGCTTTCCTCTTCAGTGCTGGTGCTGCACTGAGCTTGCATGCCCCAGCGTTTCAGGAGGCACAATGAGCTCTCTGGGCTCTGACAGGAAGGAAAACAGCTCCCTGCAATTTTTGCAGCTATTAAATAAGTGGAGCACACTCCTACCCTGCTCCACTGAACCCCCAGCCCCCACCCACCCTCTTCCAGCTGCTCCACTCCTAATCCAGGCTCTGACATCCTCACTCCGCTAAGCCCATCAGCATCATTGATGCAGTGCTGCAGCTCTCCCTCCAGACCTTGCTGAGAACTGACAAACTCACTGTTGCTTGTACCTCAAAAGCAGGGCTGACATGCAGAGGCGGGATTCATTTGCAGATGATGTGTCCTGAAGCAGGGAGGAGGTGGGATTTGCCTCCTTTGGCCCATGCATCAGCAAGCCGTGGTCGCCAGCATGTTGCGTGCTGCTTTCCCTACTCCGTGCAATGGGCTGGCCCAGAAGAGCACAGCCATCTGGCAGCTCCTACGTGTGAATGATGCCACTAAAGAAACAAGAATTTCACATTCAGATCCCTTTTTTTCATTTTTTTGCAGAAGTGTCAATTAAATGTGCTACTTGGGCTGGGAAAATGGTTTAAGAAGTTTGCCAGGATTAATAGAGCTTCTTATCAGATCAGTGGAAAAAAATATCTATAGGAACACATTTCCCTACAAATCCACGTAATTTCAGGCCCATAATTCAGCTTTTCTGGGGCTAAAGCTCTGCAAGTGTATAGACAGGACCCAGTTATCAGGGGCATTTCAGGAGACAGCAGAAGAATACAATGCAGGAATTTCACCTAAGTACAGATCAAAGTGCAGCTTTGGGTACTAAGTTATATCCTTCTGGAGACGGTGGTTTGCTCTGGTAGCAGACCATAATCAGATCTCCTTTTCACTGTTATAAGGGACTGGTGGCACAAATTTCAGGGACCTGAACCTACATGCTATGGCACAATAAGAACTGAAAAAAATAAGTAATGAATCCTTTACTGTTTCCTAATACCTAGGGCACTGTTAGAAATCATATACCCCCATGGACATACATCTGTTAAGCAAGGACATACTAGGGACATGCCATTTGTTTATCTGTGATCACTTTCCTGCAATATTAAGCTTTTCCTTATCAATAACTAGATAGCTGTATTACCAGAAATGCTGGTGCTCTGCTATTTCAGCACTGTACACGTAGCCAATGGCAATCCTTCCCCAAAAAGCAGGCAGTGAACCTAGTCCACCTATGACCCACATGCTTTCTAGGAGCACCTGCGCTCTACTAGCTCTGAGAGCATGGCTCTTATTTTCACATGCAAAAAGATGTGGATGCCATTGGAAATCAGACATAGTACTAAATTCCCAAGAACTTGCTTGGGAAGTGCAGAGCCAAACAACCCCAGCAAAGTGTCAGCACTACAGGCCAGCTCCTGAGGTTGTGACTCATGTGAAAAGAGTTCAGTGGTCCCACGTGGGTGCATAGGAACAAGGTTTGGCAGATGCAGACATCTGTACTCTCAGATGGGACCAAACAGTGAAGATGTGCCAAGTCCCTCATCCTTCCAACAGCTCACACATTGCCAGAGCAAGTGCTGAAAGCAGAAGACCATGGGGTAAGGCAAGCAAGTGGTCACACTTAGGCTGAATTTGGTACCCAGAAACTGTGAGAATCTGCCTTCTCGTTTGTATGACTAACCATAAGTTACGTATTCAGTCCTAGCAAAGTTTTCAACTGATGGATACACTAAGGCATGGAGGAGAAACACTGCAAAATGATCCTGCTTTACTAAAAGTTACATCTGCAACATATAAAGTAAATTGCCATGGTAAATAGCTAGCAGTAAGGCTGAATCATCTCCCCATCCTCTGCACATTTTCACTTTGACATTTGTTGTCCTTCTTCTTCTGTTTAATGAGCGAGTGAAATATATTTGAAACTTGTGTCAGTGCATCCTAGCAGTTGAAAAACTATTTTAAAGAAAAAAATACATTTAAAACTGCTGAAAGCTTCTCAGTGTAAAGAAAGTGCATAGAATGATTCACCTGTGCTATTGTGCGTTTTATCCTGGTCTGTAGCAAGTCAGAAATAATAGATCTGAAGATCCAAAGTGATTAATACCCCATTTTCTCTCTGCATTTCATTGGTGGCAGCTCCACTAAGCGTTGATACACTAAGCTTTACTTGGGTAAGCTAAGTTTTGTTACTTTAGCTTTACATATTTTGCATTTGAGATGTGCATTGAGATATGGATTTTTATATATATATAAATATCTTGAGATACACATCTCAATTCTGAGATATATTATTTAGGAGAAAACTGAAGTTTAATGACACCTGTAAAAAAATATGAGCGTATCATACAGATGAGTTTTGTGAAGACAGCAATGTGATGGCTGTTCTCTGGGTTACTAACACTCCATTAGCCCTTTTTCCAGCCCATTACTAACATCAGGAAAAATGTGTCTTTCTGAATAACCTTCATTTGGGTGCAGTGTCATTAAGACCTTCACAAGCCAAATATCAAATGCAAAGATCTCCAGCCATTGGGTAAGGCACACCAAGCCACTTGACTTTATATCCTCTTGGTGAATGTCCCAGTGGTATGCAGGCAACACTGTCTTCTTTTTTAAATGGGAATAAATTACTGCAGATTCATGGCCAAAGTTATTGCTAGTACGAACGAGTGACTCTTCGCTGACTTCGATAACTTGTGCTAGAATATGGCAGGACCAAATCAGACCTAAGGCCAGCCTGATGGCTTTAGGTCAAATTACAAATTAGACAAAGCTCTAAAGGGAAAAATCAAGTATGCCCAAAACTGGTTTAAAAGCCAATTTTAATACAATGTGATAACACAACATATATCACCCAGAAAATACAAACAGTCAACATAGCTTTCTGCAAACAGACAGTTAAACAATGAAACCTGCTTGTTTATCAGTGTCAGGAGCTGAACCCGGGAGTCCTGCATGGGAAGCGCAGAGCAGCCCACATATACAGCATAACTGAAACCAGTGAGGAACCTTAGACTTAGTGTTCAGGGGCGGTTTGGACCAATGACTTATTTTGCAGAGAGAAGCTGTCCCATGACGCATAGAGCTGTAGGCTCAGATATTTATGAATCTGCGAATCTGCTGGGAAGATGAAAGGGAGCTTATTACACAAATAAGAAACTCTGCTTGTTACCCAGTGACAGCAGGATCTCACCTATGAAAGCCAGTAATATGCTTTCCCAAAATCAGCAAGGTGATGATCAGAATGTCATGGAGCATTGCACCGATGCTGAATTAGGGGATTAATGCCACCTACTGAATTACCTATTCCAGCATGTAATGCAAATGCATGGACTGAGCTCATCCATTGCTGCACAGCCCTGGTGTGCCTGGCCTGCAAGAGTTAGCGAGACAGTGAATGAGAGAGAAAACAACAGCGTTTAGGGATGCTTGTGAGAGACAAATTATGATCCTTGTGACAACTGTCTGCTAGCAAGCAAGACGGCTGGACAGTAAGGTATATCTACTTAGGGGAAACAAATGTGAACACAAGCAGGAGTGAAAGAAGGATGGGCAAGGCATGGTGTGAATCAGTTATCACTAATATTAAAGTGCAAATTTAAACAATAGGTGGATACAAATATTAATAGACAAAGTGCATAGCTGGTGACTGCTCAGATTTGGCTGGTACATTTCTGTACAAGAAGCAGATGAGTGCAGCCAGTTATAGCTTGGAGGGTGTCCTACAGACAAGATCTTTAAGTCATTTCCTGCTTAGCTCCAGACATATCCAGCATCCAGTTGCCTGAAATTCACGAGGGATGTCAAACTCCTGACATGCCCTCATGTTGCCCAAAGCTCCCAGGGCTGCCTTGCCTTGCACTCCCAGCGACACCTCAGGGCCTCTCCTTGCACAAAACCACCTGCTGCCTGATGAGGTACAGGATTTGCCAATAGCAGTACTTGGAGCAACATATTTTCCACAAGCAGTTTTTCCCCTTATACTCAGACTGCCTTTTCATTTACAAGGCGAGGAGAAAAGGGTGTTTACTCTCCAGCCCAGGGAAACACTGTAGTCAGGTTGTACATCACTGGATAGCAAAGTCTAATAATTATTCCTTTAACAGAGACACACTGCTCTTTGCAGTGGTGCTCTACACTTACTTATTCTCTTGATGCCTGAGGCACCACACTTTTCCAGTGATATCAGCGCTGGCAACATACTTGTCCTGGGGCTTGTAGGGCTCTATATTATTCTTCATAACTCATAGGTATAAAATTTGTCCTTGTGACCTCCTGACATTTCAAGCCAACACAAAATCAATAAAGCACGTTCAATCATCAGCCAGCTTAAAAAACTAACCCAGCAGCAAGCATCGTCGTAAAAATGGCAGAAGAGCACTACTATTGAACAGTCAGAACTGTCATTTGTCCCCAACCTGGCCCACTGCTCTGGTCTTTGGGGTATTTCTCAGCGATTCCTTTCCATCGTGTCACTTAAGCAGTAAAGGGAAATCTTTTATAAGCTGAGAAAGGACCACAGTAGCAGCTGACATGATTTATGTTTAATAAAGGCCCTTCAGCCCCAGGAAAGAGGGGCCCTGCCAAATCTCAGGAGTCTTGCAAGCGGCTGCTATTGTCCCTGGGGCAGGAGCACTTTTTAGGTTCCCTCTCCATCTCTGCAAACAAAAGGACAGCTGTACGCTTGGCTGGCTCCGGACGGGGCTCTTTGTGCGCGATTAGTACCCTGTGCACATCATTCATGGCTCTTGAATAAAGATGACCTCTCACAGGACAGGACAGGGAGAAAAGCCTCTTTATTCAGCAGGGCTTGAATTAGCATAAGGACAAGGAAATTGTTCCTTGGAAGTCATAGGAAGAGCTAGATAAATAAGTAAACTACAGGTTCCATGCAAATACTCAGTGCTCAAGAGTTGTGCCTGGGAACGGTAAAATCCAAGGGAAGTTGTCCCCATTTGCAGTCGCTGGCACATGTGCCATCCCTCACTCTCCAGTCTGAGCTCCGCATGGCCCAGCCATGCATCTGCATGTGGGTAAACACTTTGCCGCAGAGGTTATGTCCCAAAACCATGTAACGTGGCCAATGTGAACTAATTGCCACCCCTTGATCCTTCCAGCTCTCTTGGCCAGGTGGGATGATGCCTCTGTTGGTGGCTTTTGGAGTGGGAATAATATTTGCCTTTATTTTCCATTCTGTGTGCAGACCGGGCAGGTCAGGCAGCGAGCTATGCAAACAGACAATGACATACTGAATTTGTTCACATGCTGGGTTTCCCGGCCAATGAAAGGCAATTCAGCAGCTTATCACCATGTAGGCTGCTGCAATTAAGAGCCCTGGGAGAAGTGGCAAATGAAGCTCTCCTCCCCCAACCCCCTCCACCTCCCATCCCTCCCCCATAGGAGCAGGATGTCTCTCACCACCCACCACACCAGCACAATTGCAACCCTTATACTCCGCACCAAGCTCCACCAAATTCGCTCTGACCCAGCAGCCAGGGGCACGGCAACAAGCGCCAGGGTGTCTTCCAGACCCAACCTTCACATCAGATTAGTTTTCAGCTGAAGTCCTGCTGTGTCAACTGTAGTGGCCCTTAGAAACACGAATTTCTCTCCTGGAAAGCTTAGCAACGGCAGAGTTCGCTCGGACTTAAAATTAGCTAAAGGCAGCAGACAAGGAATGAAACAGGGTTTAAAGTCAAATTAATTTCTAAAACTGTTTTTAATGCAGTGTTGCCACCTTCTTTGGTTTTATGAGTGCTCACAGTATTGCTGTTTTTCCACAGGTCTCACCTCCTGAAAATGATTCCACCCTTCTTTTTGACTTTGTAACTGCACCCTTTTTGCTGAAAAGCAGCCTGAAAATGTGGTCCTGGCTGTAGTCCAAATGGAAAAAGAAATAGATATTATTTTATGATTTGTGATTTTTCAAGTCCATTTCATTACTTTCAACCCTCTGCAGCCAGCAGCACAATGAACAAGCCAGAGTCTTCACTGTCACTCTTCTGTTCTGTATAAGTTTCGTGAGTCTCCAAAGAAGCTGCAGCATGCATAAAAACACAAAACAAGGGTAACTGCTGAGCCGGCACCAGACTCCTCCAGTGGTCTGGATTACTTTAGGGTTGAGATTAACGCAGGCCAACTGTAGCCACAGGTAGCAGTGTGATTTATGCAGGTGGGCATTATCCCCCTTATTCTTAAAAGCACAAGAAGCCAAGTGTCTTGCCCCAGCGGTATGGTTTGTCACTGGAAAACTGAGGAATAGGACATTACCATTTCGTGTGAACCATGCACCCACATAAAAGGACATGACACATTGAAGACTTTTAACAGTGGGTTGCCAAGGAATATTGCCAGAGTAAAGACTTTTCCTGTTGTGCATTAGTCTTTGGACTTCACGTGACAGAAAATGAGCCATTGGAAAAGTTATTTCCATGAAATCCAGTTGCATGTTGCTCCCACTCTTGCCTACTTCCAGCTCCCTGCCCCTCATCTCACATCTTATTTGTTTCTGTTCATCTCTGATAAGAAAAAACAATATTCTGAGTTTAATATATGGGGCTAAACTCAACATTTACAACAAGTATCCCTGATATATGTGATAACTACACATGTGCAACATTAACAGCCCTGTGGAGTTGCAGCAAATCAATGAATGAGTCTATAAAGGGCCAAAATACAATAAAAATCTGTGAATGGCGCTGTAAGAAAGCTCAAGTGCATCAAAGGGGAAGCAGTAAAACTGGATGAAGGGACTGCCTGAGAAGAGTAGCTAGTGAGAGAAGATTATCGAAAGTGCTTGTTATTTAAGAATGTTATTAATACAAGGGAACTCCTGCCATCCTTAGAGGTACTCTGCCTCTCTGCTTCATTATGGAAATGCTTCCCTCAGGCCCCATCTGTCTGGTTTTCTGCTGCAGATGAAGTTGACCCTAAGGGAATTCATTACCACACGTCTCCTACAGCAAAGCAAAGCCTTGCTGCAAACCAGGCAGCACAGCCTGACAAATGCTGCCTGAAGAGGCTCTGACAAACACATGGCAGACAGGACTCCACCGTCACAGATTCTCATGTGACAGCTTCTGCTTCCTTCTCGTACAGCTGGACGTCTTGGCAGCAGGCAGGGGGTTTGCGAGGTGATATGACTCATGTAGGGGGTTTGCTGGGAACATGCTCCAACAGGACAGAAATCATAGCGTATACTTGTTCTGGATGCAGGTGGGACATGGGAGCTATATACCAAGGAGATGCCTGTACCGGATAAATAAGACAAAATGCTGCAGGTGTCAATAAGAGAATATATATATTAATGTCTTATCTTCCATCAGTTTTCTATAAGCATTCACAGCTTAACTATCCAGTACAGGTGGAATTACTAAACCAGGCTTTATTAGTCAGTGTTAGTAGAAAAAACTGGGGCATAAAACGGGAAGCACTTTCTTAAAGACCAACAAGAAGTCATACACAGACCTCCTGCCTGTTTTCCAGTATTCATGACAAAAAACAAGACCCAAACAAATAGTGGAGTTAGGTTCTGCCAGCTTGAATGAGAAAGATAAAATACATAGGGACAGACTTGGCAGTAAAAGAAAATCCCCATGTGAGGCAGAGGTGGAAGACCCTCAACCTGTAAGGAAAACCAGGGCCCACGTAACCATCAGATTCCAAATATGTGTCATCTTTTAAATACATAAGTGAATTAGGCAAAATGAATAATCCTATGGCTTCTAGTGTCATAAATCAGGGAGATGAGAGGTGAGTAAGAGGCTGAGAGGTATATATCAGGCTTCGACTTTAATGTAGAGGATTAGCACGGCACCAGGATTTTCTGGCAAACCCCATGCCAGTACCATTGAGTTGCGTCAAGCAAGTTGAAGTTAGTTTCTTGCCAAAAGGCTCAGTCACATAAAAACTGTCTAACATTACACACCCATATGACTCAGGCTCCCAGCATCTTCAGCTTTATTCCACAATAAAAAGAGATACAGCTGTGAGCCTCTACAACAGCCATGAACAACAGTATTTATGGGGGTCTATCATCCTGCAGGTTATAGTGCCAGTCTAGCAGCTGACTGACATCTTTGCACTAGTTCTCGTTCTCCAGCTGGAATGGCTGGAGACGCTCAATGTTTCTGGGAGACTTTGCCCTGCTAAGCCCTGTGGTTCCTCTGCTGATGTTCTGAAAGGGCAAGGGCCTGGTGGAGGAGGCATGGCATGTGCCTGCAAGTTGTCAGCAGTATTCCCAGCAGAGGATGAGCTCAGCAGCTTCTCCGGCAGGATGTCAGGTGAACATTGACTCAGGAGAGGTCTGGGGAAGGCAATTCTGCCGTCTCCGAGGCACGCCTGCTCCAAGCTCTGAAGCACCAAGTCCTGCGGGAGGGCTGCCCAAGGAAGGGGGTTTGTTGCCTCCTCTCCAATGTACAAATGGTTAGCAATGTGCAGTGGTTAGTTTTTCACATATCCATGGAGCTGACACCCTGGTCTTCTGGGGGTTTTCCATCTTCACTAAATCCCATCAGCGGCTGAGGGATGGGGTCCTGCGGGGCTCATATGGGAGCAGGGGGAGTAGGAAGGAGCACAGCAGCATGTGAGGGAGCAGGGCACGTGGAGGAGACTCCATTTCACCAGCAGGGCAAGCAGCTCGGAAATACGGGATTTCAAGGGTTGTTTTCTGCAGCCTGGATTATAAACCTTGAGGTTTATAACCTGTTGCAGTGGGAAAGCTGTGACGCTTTGCCTGTCTCCTGCCAGCTTCCTGTGGACTTTCTTCAGCCCCTTGAATTTCTAACCTGCTTCTTGCTTAAAAGCCTTCATTTCAGTATGGGGCTGTAAACTCGGCCTGGCTTGTGGCAGAGCCATGTAAAGAATGATCACAGAAACTTGTATTTTCTAGTGAAATGGCATTTGTGTGTCACCAGGTGGAAAGAGATGTCCAGGAGGCCATGTATCTCCTGCACTGCCCTTACCTGTGGCACGTCCAGTGTAAAAAGACAGGCAGACTCACACCCAAACCATACTTCTTGGAGTATGAACAGTCCTCAAAGACTTCAGGAAAAAAGAGTTGCCTCAAGCCTCAACAAAGCAATGAATCCTAGTCTTTGCTGTAGTATAGCAAATTGACGCAGTGTTTACAAATACTTGCAGGCATAGCATGGTAAAACAAATGCTGCCAGTCCTCCAGCAAAATGCATGATTTATTTTCTATTCCACACACAAATATTTGTGCTGTTCTGTCTCTGAGAGCTGCTAAGTGAGAGCAGTGAAGCAACCTCTCCAACTGGCTCGGCCTGGGAGCTCTGGCTGTGCGCGGCTCCTCCAGCTCTGTGTGGGCACAGAGATAATGCGAGTGGTCAAACTGGGATCCTGCCAGCCCAGCTCCTGCAGTGGGAAATCATCCTGTAACCATTAGTTCTGTACAGGCTGCTATCCTGAAAGGGAGGAAGGTTACATTTATACTAGATAAAACCCAAACTCAAGGGGGCTTTTTTATTTTTTTCCCCTAAGAAATAATAAGATTGAGTTTATAGTTCATCCCTTTGCTGTAATGGAAGAACTAGTGACAGATAGGTGAGGGAAATTTAATGAAAAGCTTGTAAGCGTCTGCTTTGAGCATATAAGAATCCCCCAAAATGGTCCCATCCCATCCTTCTCCCACCTCTGCTGCTGCCCTTGTTTTTGCTGAAAGGGCTGCCCAGGCAGCGGGGCAATGGGGAGTGTGCCTGGTCCTTCTGCCCCACGGCGTGCTGGCTTACATGTGGGAGGTAGCACCAGTGAGGCAGCGTTTCGTTTCTTCTCCCATCCTCCCAGCATCAAAGCAGCTTACAGAGGATTGCTGGGGGAAACAGCCCACACAGACCATCAAACCACCAGCTGAAAAAAGTGCAGATAAATGCAGACATGGTTTCCTTCCCATCCGTGGCATTAGTAAGGGGTTTTTGCCGCAAGCAGATGGCATAGGGATATAAATACGTTGACAGCTCAGGGGAATCTGCTGCATCACCTCCGGTGCTGCAAGCCTCTTGCAGGCTCCCATTTTAGGGAGACCATTTTTCCTGGGCACCAGGGAAGGTGGCTGCTTTTGCCAGGGTAGGCTTTATGTGTGGATGTGGATGTGGAGAGAGAAGGTCAGTTTTGGGGAGGCCTGGCATCCTCACGCTAAAAGGCGGAGGAGGCAAGCCAGCAGGATACCAGCACTAAACAGCAGAAGTGCAGCAGGGCTGGTGTGGGTGAATGCAGCATCCAAAGGGAGACCCTGGATGCAGAGATGGCTCAGGTCCCTCAGCCTGGGGCAGCTCTGAGAACTTCTTAGGTTTCATGCAAGCAACGAGGAATTGGCCTCTATTTCTCCCCTAAAGCATGTTTCCATTCATCACCACTTGTGCATGCATGCTACATTTGTTTGGACCAATGACACAATCCCTGTCTGAGTGGTAACTGCTCATATTTACTGACCAGGGCACACTCAGTTGGGAAGGAGATGAGTGCAGGAGACCCTGCACATCTCTGCTGCCCACCACACACCTCGGTTCAGCCTTCCCTTCCCCAGGCAGACCCAGGCAGCTCATCCCTCCATTTAGCTACGTGACATGGTTACCTGAGATAGCCTGGAGCAAGATTCAGTGACTCAGGAGCTCCCTCTGTTTCTATTGTTTGCACAGGCTTTTAAGACAGAAGCCCTAAGCAATACTCATAACATGTTTGCTGAGGGCCAGGTGCTTACAGCAAACAGGGAAGCATCTGGGGAACACTGACAGTGGATATGATGAGCAGTTGTGAGGAAGGGGCTGGTGTCTATCTGTTAGCAGGTATGACAATGCACGTATACCTTTAATTTATTTCCCCCTGCCGAAGGTGGGTTTGCACGCCAAGGACCCTCCGCAGCTGCAGGGATGCTGGAGCTGAATGCACCAGGCATTTGACCTAGTGCCTCCCCTCCAGGGACCTTCCCGAGGCTACCCTCACCCTGCCACTCTCTCTGTGCCCTGCAGGCAACAAGATGTGGAGCGTCTCCAAGGGCGGTCAGGAGGAAAGGGAGATGATAGGGACAGTGGCAAGAGAAAGGGGGTGCCTGGTGTGTGTGGCAGCCCTGCACCCCAACATCAACCCCGGACAGGGATCGCTTGCCATAAATGTTGGGTCACATTAGTCAGACACAGGTGATTTTCATCTCTTTTCCTGCCTGAGCTGTGTCTAACCGCCTGCCCATATGTTGGCTCACTGGCAGCTCTGGGCACCCAGGGTGTGGTGTGCCTGCGGTCAGATGGCAAGAGGCTTCACCCATGCAGGGAGCTGGCTCTGAGCTGCATTGTCAGGTGCTGGTTCTCTTTTTCCACCTCCCATGTCACCAGTTTTCACCACAAGACAGCTGTGACTATGGCATTATGCCCTACCAAGTGTCACAGGGGGACCCTACTACAGCTTACAGACCTGGCAATATTCAGATACCCGCCTGTTTGGGATGCTTAAAATGAATAGAGCAGCCTGCCCCATTTCACAGAGCACTGCTGCCTGAGTCCCAGTCCTGCTCTCAAGCTTAACTGGGAGTTTGCCTTGCTTCTGTGATAGCTTCATTTCTCTTCCCATGCCATGCCCCCAGCCTCCCAGCCCAAAGATGCAAATATCTGTGAAAAAGCAACCTCTGTGCAAGCATCATTTCCATGGTATCCTGTAACCATGAATGATAGTGAAATTGCCAAATCCGGGACTGCTTTGTGGTCATTATCCAGCTGCAACTTGAAGGGGGCTGAGAGGGATGCCGTGCTAAAAGCTTTCCCTGCTCACTTGTGGGGAAGAAAGGAAAGAGAACAACTAGCCGTGATTAAAAGCTTTTTTTTTTCCTAAAGCAGTCTCTGCATGCAAAGATTTGGTTCAAGGAGCATTAAAATCACTGCTGTCAGTTCAGAAAGAAGGGGCTGAAGGAAATCTGGGCCATTGGCATTGTGTGAGGGTTGCTATGGCAATCCCTCCAGAAAGGCAGCTTAATAGGCTTTCTTCCCAGGAAACTCAAAACTGCAGCTCACGAGCTGCAGAGCAGCATGTGCAAAGATATTTTCATGAATAGCACCTCTATGGAAAATTTTGTTGGCTGTTTACATCCTCCCTTCGGAAGCAGGGAGGCAGGGAAGGTGTTTGAAGATCACCTAGAGGTGGCTTGTGACATGAAGAGGGTACAGGTGACATTGCAAAAGGGACATGCACACGGGCAGCAGCAGCAATGCAAAGAGAATGGCAAATTTCTCTGCACAAGGCAGGCGTTGTGAGGGACTTAAAACACATACTGTGACGATCTGCCTTCACACAGCAAGAGATGCTTTAGTAAATAGACAGGACCAATAAGCCATTTACCCTGAATTCTGTGACTCCATACGACATTATTCCTGAATGCTGCAAAACACAAATTTATGCTGCCTCTCAGCTCTTCCCTGTAATATTTAACAGATTTAAAAAATAATGACATTAACTAAAATATTCATGAACGCTACTTGATCACTCTGCTCTTTTCAGTGGAAGCTTCAGAGAATACCAGTTATTCAGGGCTTACCTGAAAAAAACCTTAAATATTGTGGATTAAGGAAACATATTTTATCTTAATGGAAAAGAAGAAAGACTAGGGATTAAAACATGAGACTGCAAGAGAGGATATCTCTGAGCTCTGGCAGACCTTCATTTCATGACGTCTGGCGAGACACGTAAATCCCTCTGTGCTTCTGTTCCTCCATGCCACCTGTAAGCTGGTAATATTACAAGCAATTAGTTACTTTCCTGGGTTCTACAAGATATTAGTTTGGTTAGTATGTTACTAACTGCATGTTAGTAGTATAATATATAATCTAACATAAAGAAATGACAGTCAAATATGTACATGTGCATCTTATTGGGAAAAATACAAACTGCTCATCAGTCTGGCCTATGACAAGGAAGATTTTCCTTTTTCTTCATTGGCAAATGCTTGATGCTTTGGAGCAAAGAGATCTGAATATCTCCTTGCTAAAGCCAGGAAATTCCACGTTATCACAATGTGTAGCACAGAGCTAACCCAAAAGTCTTAAAAGGTCAAGAGTTAGGTTTAAGCTGCTGTACTTTTTGCTGCAGCTCTATTTTCCATTTCATCTGCAATTCTAGTGCTGCTCTCTCTCAAGGCAGTGGTAATTAGTGCATTACTTGAACAAAACCTGAACTTATTATAAAGGACAGCTATGTAGCTAGGAGGAAAAAAAACCCACCAAACCAGAACTAGATTGTTTTTAAAAATCAGAAGAAACCATAGAAAAAATTACTTGGGATGAGTCAGAGTAGGAAAACAATAGGTAAGGGTCTGAATGCTTTGCTCTCCCTTAAGTTTGTGGCCATCTGGTAGAATTATGCCATTTCTCCATGTTATGTAAAGAGATTACTGCCCTCACAACATAAGAGTCTGAGCTCCTAATTTTGAGATTCAATGTCAGGCTCACGTTATGAAACTGAAATCAGAAAAGTGTGGAGACCTTGGCATCTGTGAGTTTTTTTGTTTTTGGTTTTTTTTTTTTTTTTTGTAGGCTCATGTTTGTTACAGGGAAGTTTTAAAGACTAATTGCAAAGAAGGGGAGAAAGGGGGGAATGGTGTGCACGCCTTTTACTTCTCTTCACTAACCAAGTCAGATGTAGAAAATCCCAAACAAGCTATAGAATCCCTTCCTCTGTCACTAATGGACTGTGGTGCCAAGAATGTGATGACACATTAATTTCTAATGGTTAGGAAATATGATGGATAGAGGATCAAAGGAAGTTCCCCGAAGCTCCCACAGTAAACCACAAGCAAACTTGTGATGATTTCTTGAACTTCAACACCAGACTGCTTTCTTAACTTGATTATGTAACTTAACTAGATTATGTAACACTAAAATTCAGAAGTTCGTCTGCTCTTTAATGTACAAGATAATGAAAAGAAGGTATAAAGGCAGAGCTAAAGCTGCTTCATTGTACAGTGGGAAAACTCCTACTGGCTACTTAACCCTGTTCTTGGTAGTGAATGACTACAGGACAGTGCCCTCTGCTTATTTTTTCAAGGCCTTTCAGGTAGTTAATACGCAACGGGCCTCAGTTGCTTGATTTTCAGGAGCAGGCAGAATGCATCTAAGGTTTGTGCTTTGGAGCTACAGCTGGAGAGGAGACCGTAGACCTTTAGGGACCTCAAGCAGGTCTCTAAATTGAAAGCTACACTGAATCCAAGTAAAAAAAAAAAAAAAGCAATTTACATGTGATTGTAACCCATCTGCATAAAATGCAATTGTTTGACTGCTAGTTTTGGCAGGCTTAAGCTTCAACAAGTCCTTTTCTTTGCACTTTCAAAATTACTCTTTTGCATTTCTCATTTTCTCACCCTTGTTTCCCTGAAGCCTTCAATGTCAGAGGATCAAAGGATTATCTGGGTTACCCGGCTGCACGGGTGCCTGAAGACTATGCTGGGACCTTGTTTCCCTGAGCCTCTAAGAGGTCTTGTATTTGGAGTTGAAACACAACTGTATTATCTGAATAACCAGGGCTTCCCTGCATTCAGAAAACCTATTCTTACAGGAGATACGAGGACTTAATCCACTCAGTTTTGCTCCCTAAAGATTCAACCAAAGTTTATCCAGTGCTGGCTTGTCTGAAGGCATTCAGAAATTGCCACAAAACCTCCTTTGGAGCAGCAGCTAAAGCAGCCGGGTGATTACAATGGATGAGCTCATGCTTTTCCTTGTAACAAGCACGGCTTTGTTCAGGGCTCTGGGGATGGGAGCCATGAATGGTGGGGAATACACCGAGTATCGGGGTCAGAGGATGCAGGAGTAAGAACTCAAATTGTTTTCAGTGGTGGGTTGGTTAGGAAGGTTTAAAAATAGGTTTTACAAACATGCTGGGCAGGAGGGGAGGGTTTTGTGCAAAAATCATTCAGCCCCATTCTCTTGTGCTGCGGAGTAGCATTTCCCATGCACTGTACAGCCGAATCTCTCTCCCATTGATGCCAGTTACAAAATTCTGGCTCCAAGCAGCAGATTTTGTAGTCTGTAGTGCTGTTCTGCAGTGCTAACCATGAGTTCTTTAATTTCACCCTTTGATTACTATAACTATATTTTTTCTAATGGAAGCAGTAATGTAGGACCGACACACTAATAATAAACTACTGCTTGTATATCAAAGTAGAGACACTCTACTGGGAAAAAAATAAAATCAAGGAACTAATCAGGAAAGCATTTTAAATATTATGTTTTTATTTAGAGGTGTAATCCTAAAAAAAAAGGTCTTGAGTGACATTCTTCCCAAGTGAAACCTCATGCAGAACAATAGCAGAGAGTGCATGTACTGTTAAGTGGCTGAAAAGGTTAAGAAGGGATTTATGTGAAAAACCTGGAGATCATTGATTCGGGTTCCTATTTTGAGATCAGCTTCATGGTAGGAGATTAAGACAAAGAGAGATACAAATTCAGAACAGATGCCATGATATGCTAGTTTACTACAGAGAACAAATAGTGGAATTATTCTACTTCGGCAAAAATATTAAGCCACGTAACAACTGTTTAGATAAATAAACGTTAAGAAAACATGGAGTTGCTGTACTTTTCTCCCCAGGAGTCCCGTGTTTTAAAACAATGAAATAAATATAGCTGGATGATTAATTTTGCAGAAATAAAGAAAGGGTGTTAACCTGAAATGAATCACAGCTCATGAAGTTTATGTCATATTATTGAATCGATGGAATTTCCTTCAGCCCAGGAACATTTTGTGACATCTCTGCTGAACAGCATGCTCAGAGTGCCACCTGATGGCTAAGCCTTGCTTTCTTCTCACACAGCTGCCGCCAAAATGTAATAGGGCCAGTCATGATTGCATCACTGTTTTCCTAACCTACAAGAAAAAGCTTCTGCTTAAATTACATGCTCATTTGCTCAGGAAAGGGGTATCTTTGGTGTTATATTCTTACCTACTATTGTCAGTTTGATAGACTGATCTACTCTGGATCTTCAGCAGGCATAGTTGGGGGCACACTGTGGCGCTCAAGGGGGCTTTGTGGGTCAGGGATTGCCCTGAGATGGGGAGACACCACTCCATCTGAGGAGGATTGTCCTGGGAGATCATCCACAGCTCCAGGTCATTTCCAGATAGGAAGGAGTCAGCTCCAAGCTTCAGAGAACCAGAAGCCTGTGAGTTTCAAAAGACACCTCAAAATCCACATTTTGTGAATTAAGCCGCTCTCAGTTAATACTCCATTTTGCCTTCTAAAATTTCCCCAGGTTTTGAAATGAGGATAACTCTTTCTGGGAGTATGCACTGGATGAGCCCAGTAACATCTACTGAGCTGCAGCCTGGATCTGATTCCTCTTTATTGACACTGCAGAGAAAACACAAGATTTTTGCTTGATCTCTGCCAAGACAGCAAAAGCAGCCTCTTCCTTCAGCACTCCAAGTAGGAGTCAGACATGATCATGTCCTTGAATGCTTCATCCACCCTGGTGGAAACAGAGACATGCTCCCGCCTTCCCTTGCACTCATCTGCAGGTTTTGACAGAGGGAAAGGAGAGCATTTGCTCTTCCCCACTGAGGACAGCAGGCGTGAACTAGCTTTGTGGGGAGGGAATGCCGAGATCCCCTTCCAGACAGAGGTACAATTCAACTGACTTCTATAAGAACATGTTCATGTTCTTATGCATCTCTAGTTCTCAAGAAAAACTGCAGGCAATGCTTACCTACAAGTCATGGTTTTATCTTTACCAAAGTTACCAAGAAAGAAGCTCAACATTATTTTATAAATAACTGTATTTAGTCTTTGAAACATTGTCTCTCATTCCTCTACTAGGGCATGAAGCTGATAAGAATTCAGAATAAGTATTCATTATGGTACTGTTTGTAGGAAAGGACAATCATTAAGGATAATCTCACTTTTTAAGGATGCTTGGGGGGTAAAACACAAATCCCTCCAGAATCTCATGCTCTCTACAGAACAAACAGAAGAGGCAGCATTCTTACAAGCAAGTCATATCAGAGGAAGACAGATATCCAAGCTGATAGATATATAATAAAACAATATTTCACAGTGACAGTAGTGAGACACTGGAGCAGGGTCCCAGAAACATGTGGACTCTCCATCCCTGGAGATATTGAAAACTCAACTGGACAGTGCCTTGAGCAACTCCATCTAACTTCAAAGTCAGGCCTGTTTTAAGCAGGAGATTGGACTAGATGACCTAGCGGTCCCTTCCAACATAGATTATTCCCTGCCTCTATGATGCAGACAATGAGAACAACATCCCACCCTTCCACTCTGACCAGCAATGAGTCAATGAACTTAACATTGCCTCTCTCTCCATGGGAAGGCTGCACCAACCTAGAGCTAACAAGTTGCTGTTTCACCCAGCAGCCATGTCAGGCCAAGTCCTGCAGCATCAGCCCTGAGGAAGCTCCTCTTGCGGAAGCTGACCAACATGAGCGTGCATCATTCCACATGACATTAAAGTCCCAGAGGCCATTGCCTTTAAGCAAACACAGTATTTCAAATCCAGCTGACAAAACAAAGTTTGGGGACAGCATAGCACACCCTTTCCTTATGAAAATCCCCATTAAGTGTAGGCATAGTTCTTACTCATCACACTAGCTTTCCCACACAACCTTCCTCCAACCTGCACATCAGAGCTGAACCCCTTTTCATCATCCAAAAGCAAAGCTTCTTCATTAACAGCAGCTGCCAGTTCATCCAGCCGGGCCAAGCTGCAGCTCTTGTTGAGCCTTTGGACCTTTACTCTGCACAAACGGCATTTTGTTGCTTCACTAAAGCCCATTCGAGGTGGACAAAATACGAGTTTCCAGGAGACCTCCATTCTCTTACAGAAAACACTCCTAAGGTTTTCTTCAGGTCGATGTTGTATTTTATTATCAAAACTATTTCTGCATTGTCATTGCATCCTATGAACCCATGGTCCTATGAATGCAATTGTATTTGCCCAGTGGATCTCTGCTGCATGTCTTGATCAGTTTTGATTGGAAAATTCCTGACCTAAAACCTTTCTCTGATCAATTTTCACTTTATATTTGCCTGATTTTACAGCTGCAACAGTTAACTGCTATGCACTCTGGTTTGAAAACTTTGGAGATGGCCTGTGAAGGTGCATTGGGACATGCCTGAAAGGACACTCAGTGTCCTCTTACGGATGATGGTTAACCTCACAGATTTCAATGTGATGGTGCAAGAGGGAGTGAGCAACCACTTCACAGCACGCAGTCAGTGGCCGGGCACATGCTGAAGGCAGGGCAGGCTGGACTGCTCTGCAACTCTGCTGCTGCCGAGGGTCCCCCTCAGCGAGGACCGCAAGGATCAGAGTAGATCAGGGCTAACAGCACCCACTGCCTACCCTCCTGACCTCACTTAAATTGACCTCATGCTGCCAGACATGGTTCACAGATTGAAAATCAAAGGGACTGTTGCAGTGCTCTGGTGTGACTCCTGCACACCACAAGCCAGCCTCTGCCACAAACCCTTGCAGCAGACGATAATTCTTTTTCCCTTGTTATATGAACATGTATCTGCTGGGACTCAAGCTTGTAACACGCTGCATCACGTAGAGCTACCAGCAAAGAAAATAAATGGGCTGTGTGTCATGCTCAGAGATTAATTAAATGGCTATTGAATAGCCCAGCTTCCTTAGCTAGCAAAAATCTTCAGGAGGTACTGGGAAACATTGACCTCCAGTAATGTGTCATAGTATCACTGGTCACCATTTTCCTTCTCTGAGGTCACCAGAACATGTGGCAATGCACCGATGTGTTCATATCCCCTCTGAGAAGAGCATGGCCAGCAGAGCCACCAGCTGACACCTTGTTCTTCTTCACAAATCTTGAGGTTTTAATAGGCCCCTGGAGGCAAAGGAAGGGAGCAGATGAGCCTGCTGTAGTGTGCCCTGGCATTTCTGGAGGCACGTTCACTCAGACACAGACTCGCTGAAGGCTTATGTTTTCTCCTCATCAAAGCAACATTGGAAACAAACCTGCCAGCCGAAGCAGCATGTCCTTCATACAAGCCAAAGCAAGTACCAGCCGTGTGAGGACTGACTTTACAACTAATTTCACTTCTTTCCATTGGCTTACACAAACCACCACAAGCTGTGTCTGAAAGTCACAGCCCTGGCTTTGGTGGAGGTGAAATAGAAACAGGGGGAGATGCGTGCAGAAGCTGGTAGTGGCAGAGGTAACCTGCAAAGGCAGTCACTGGCTGCAGGGGTATTAATGTACCCACAGAAGAAGTTCATAAATTGTTTCAGCAGTCCCCCTGCTAATCCTCAATTCTGAAATATCTATGGATGAGTTGATAACCCATACAAAGTGTACAAGGGCAAGAGGCATGGACGGAGCTTGTGCTCCTTCTTCAAGCACCCCAAGGGCCCATGGAGCACCCCCAGCCACCATGCCACCAGTGCAGGTTTGAGCTCACCCAGTGGCTGGGACACAGCCCCTCCATTCCCTGCTGCCAAGGCATGTGTAACTCCTGGAGCAGCTCTTCTTGTCCAAAAGGGCTGTGGGAGGAGGTGGAAATACTGCAGGGGACAAATGCCTGTGGCTGAGGGGATCAGGGTTGCAGTGGGGTGGTGGCTTGCTTGGGAGTGAATGTCATGCAGGTAAGCACCTTGATTAAGCTCTACTGAAAAGCAGCTGTCATGTCTGCCACTGATTTTGCTGCTTAATTCAAGACTCCTGAGCAGTTCAGGGAATTGTCTCAAAACCAGAGTGGACATTACATTGGTTGTATGCAATAAAGAATTAGCTGCAAATGTTTATCTTAGGGGCTTAGGAGATAGAAAGCTCTTAGGGTAGAAAATACAGTGGATAAAAAGTGGACCTAACCTGAAGGACATAAGCCTGGACTGCCTCACGTGAAGCACAGTGCAGAAAATGCCAGTAGCGGCATTCAGGGAAACATGAATGCATTGGTACAGCTCAGGGCATGGAGGTAAACTTTTACTTTGTGCAGAGCTGGTGTTTCTGGGCTGCCTTTTTGTTGCAGACAACAACAGAAAGGGCTGTCTGCCAGGGCTGCCTGCATGGAGAGTGCACCCCCAGGAGAGCCGGGGCTCTGGTGTCCCGCGTTGCTGGAAGTCACAGTCGCCCAGAGCATCCTCCGTGTCATGGGGCCACATGACACTGGCTGGCACCCATCGCTTCCCCTGCTTGTGTTGTGGTTTTCTCATCAGAAAACAGAGGTGATGGCAGTGTCCTCTCTGCTTTGATATCCATGAATGCGGAAATGAAAAGATAACAGCTGTTTACTGCGATGGCTGCCACTGCTGCTGTCCTTGGGAAGGGAGGCAGGGCCATGAGACTTGGTCTGCTGATTTATAGGCAGTTGAATTTGCAAAGAATAATTAAATACATATAAAGCAGAGGTCAGGCGCTACTTTAATTTATTTCTCAAAATAAGTACGAACAAAAAAATAAGATGCTTCCACATTTCAGCCATGGGGAAAAATCCAGGATCTGTTTTTCCTTCCCAACCTCACCTGATTGCACACCAGAGGGAGAAGGTGAAGATGAGCCATTATCCTCTGACTCGCTAGGTCTCATCTGCTTCATCTCCATCCCAACCACACAAACAATGCTCTGCTCTCAATCTGTTCATTCAGTCTCCCTTACCTGGCACTCAAAGGTGCAGATACCCTCCAGCATGGTTGCAGCTGGAGCCACAGCTTGCACAATGAGTAGTCCCATTGCCCAGAGAAGAAAAACCCAGAGCAGAAAGACCATGCCATTGCAGAGGACATTCATGGAAACTAGTGGACCAGCAGTTATCTGCCAGACCATGACTGCCCACTTCCAGGCTGCTTTGAGCATCTAACACCAGAGCTCTAAAAGGCTCTGTGGCTATGCAGGGAACGTGGATTTCCCTCCTGAGCCCTAAGCCACAACCACGCTGATGCCTGCAGAAGGAGTGTGAATGCCCCCCTCTCTCCTCAGAGGTGGAGCAAATGTTCCAAAGGACCTTCCACCATCTCATGTCATTTTGCAGACAGAGGGCTATCAGGCCTGGCTGACACTTGTCCTGCCTGGTCCCCGAGGCAGATCAGCATTGGCAGAGAGGTGGAAAATCGCTTTTATTCAGGGAGGTTAAAAAAAAAAGCTTACTGGCAAAACGTGGCATTAACTACAAGAGATCAATAGCTTCTGGATTTTTATGTTGTTTGAGACTACTCAGCACAAGGATAACAGCTGCTTTTTGATTCTGAGGAAGGTCTAGAAAGGAACCATCACGCAGCTATTCAGCCAGGTGCTTTTTATTAAATGAAAAGTCATTTGTTTCACAAGGAAATGCTCCTAAATTTGGATTCACCTCATCAAGAGGATATCAGGTACCTGCACTGCATGCCACAAAGAATGTCAGAAGAAGAATCAAGTCCTCATACATTAAATACTGGTCTAGGGAGGGTAGGCACCAGTGGGGTAGAAAATTAATGAATGCAATATCAACAAGAGGAAACGAGTGGTAAACAGTGCTGTGAGCAGGTACGTGTGTGACAGCAGTACATCTTCTGCGGTAAGCCCTCTACAACCCTATTTTTATCACTCTCCTCTGACCCAAATACTGCAAACACAACACCCTGGAGCTGTCTCCACACAGCAGGGCTGGTTCCTGAAACAGTGTCCCTATTAAAGCACCTGCACTCCTCACACCTGCCAGCTTATATTCACCATCTCTGGAGGAAGTGGGCAGTTTTCCAGCCTCCTGTGCAGGAGAGAGAGGATTTACTTTATATATATACTGCCAGGCCAGTGGCACAGACGTCTGACCAGGAGGCAAGGCTCGGGGTCTCAGTGGGCGGGGGGGACGCAGTGGAGAGCAGGGACACCTCTGTGTGAATGTCAACTAACAGTCCTGAGTTGGCCGATGTGACCTGAACTCACAGAGACAGACTGGACATCATAGTAGTCAAAGCAGCTAGGAAGGAATTAACGCACAGATTAATTCATTCTGCGGAAGCATGAGAGACCTTCAGAGAAACAGTGAGAAAGTTATTTACTGAGGAACAGCCTTGGCACATCCAGGCTGGCAAAATGTGCCTATGTGCCTGAAGACAGAGACCCCAAGGAAACCCCGCACAAACCACACCGGAGAGGGCTGACATATAAACATGGCAGGGGAGGATGTGCTTTTGAAGCTAAAGGACAAAGCTGGCACAAGAATCATAGAATCATAGACTCATAGAATCATAGAATCATAGAATCAGCTCGGTTGGAAAAGACCTTCAAGATCATGAAGTCCAACCTTTACCCCACGACTGCCAAGACCACCACTAAACCATGTCACTGAGGGCCTCATCTACACGCTTTTTGAACACTTCCAGGGACAGCGATTCCACCACTTCCCTGGGCAGCCTGTTCCGATACATGTTCACCCTCTCTGTGAAGGAATTGTTCCTAACACCCAGTCTAAACCTCCTCTGGTGCAGCTTGAGGCTGTTACCTGTTGTCCTGATGAATGGTTATAAACTGGTCATCAGCAATCCTAAGTGGGACACCATGAAACTGCAGCTAGCTGGGAAGTTTGAGAACAGGGCAATGGGAGCAAAAATAATCCATTTGGGAGGAGGCTTGCTGAGTTTAAGAGGGTATTTGTACAAAGTGGTGTTTGCAACAGCCAGGGTCAGCAGGCAATGACCCTCAATGTGCCAGCGAGTGCGGTGCTGCTGCATGTTCACTCTGGTCCCTGCAAGAGCACAAGATGGTCCCTACCCTGTGGCTAACCTGTGTGCTGGGCACGAGCCCACACTTCACTCCAGATGCTGCGTGAAGGGGATGCACTCACATCTGGCAGCTGTGGAGCTGTTTGCCATAGATACAGGAGCTGGAAGGGTGCCCTGGGTGTGGCCCACTGCCTATCAGAGGGAGCGAAGGCCTGAAATGGCCTTAATTTGCTTAACCTGCTATAAAAATAAGGTGGAAAGCAATTCTTGGAAGTGCTGCCCTTCTCCATGTGCTAAACCAGCAGGAGTGGAAGAATGAAACCCCCAGGTGAGCAGGTTGGACTTCACAAGAGCACATCAAGCGGAAACACAGGATCGTCTATGGTCCACTGCTGCTTTGACCATGGTTGCATTTATTTGTTGCTGTTGTTGAAAGGTAAATCTTTTTTACTGTTTTATCATCAGGTTGGGGTGTTATCAAGCAGTCAGAGCTGGCTTACACTGAGTCTTCAAATCATACAGACCCTGAGGTAAAAACTCGTAATCCCAGGTGGTGTTTGTCCTTCTAAGCAAGTTGTAATGCAGTTAACATCTTGCCTTTCATGCTGTCTCCTGTGCATGAGTTTGCACACACAAATGACTTCGCTGGCTGAAATAACAGAGTTTGCATTTCTGCCACCAGAAACAACTGAGAGACAAAAAAACAAAAACAAAAAAACCCCAAACAGCTGGCTAAGCATTAGTCCCATGATATTTTTTGAAAGGAACTCTATTAGCCTCGACTTCCTCTTGTTCATAGAGCTTTTTAGTGCTTCTCCTACCATTTACATTTGTGAAGGGCTTTTAAAAAAGCCCTTACATGCTTTTAAAAAACACCTTACATGCCAGCACTTACGTTGATGCGTTCTTATGTAAGAAATCTACTCAGTCTGAAAAATGCAAACACACGCCTCTATTTCCATTTTATGGTTTCATTTTTTGCAAAATCACAACCTTTTCTTCCCTGAGAACTCGATGAGAGCAGCTGCAGTGTCATGTCTGAGCAGTTTATCAGACAGCTCACATCTTCAGGAATTTAACACCAGCGGCTGAAGACGTATCAGCATCCTATAAACATCTGCCAGTGCTTTCTTGGTGCTGTGAGCACAGGCAGTCCTCTCCCTCCACACAGACCAGGCCACTTGAAGCGAGGAGGGGCTCAAGGTTTTGCAAGACTGCATTCCTGGTAACTTTGGAGAACCATGTGTTACGAGATGAAAGTCAGAGCTGGGTTCTCTAGCTCCCTGCAAATCCACAGGCAATAATCTCTCTGACTTCCCACGCTGCCAAAATGCAGTCTTTAACTGCATTTATTTTATTTGTTCTACATTTATTTTAAGCTACATTTATTTTATTTGTTCTGCCAGCTGTTTTGTAAAAAAGTGAAGACAACAAAAAAGTCAAAGCCTTGCTGCTTTCAGTTGGAAAAGTGACAAGTCAGGTTAGCAATAAAACCCCTCATGAAAGCTGAGGAATGGTGTGTCCTATTCTGCACCCCACGACAATACAGCCGCCGTGAAGTACTGCAGCTTATTTTGGGAAGTGTGTCATGCACTCCAGTTAAATATAGAAAACAGCACATTAGGTGGTGCCCCTGTTTCTTTCAAGACCCTCAGGAGATTTAGGGGACCAGGTACGAGTCTGGCGCCCAAGCATAGGGGCATGTCAGACGAAATCGGTAAGTAGAGAAGAAATGGAATTGCTCAGACCCTGCAAGGCAGCAGCCATGCATGGCAGAGAGCGACAATCTGGAGCAGCGCACAGAAATAGAAAACTCGTGCTGTCCCTCCCACTTCCTTCCCAAATGAAACCTACATCCATCAAACTGCAGTAACACTGCAACTAGGGGAGCATGTGGCTCCATGCTTCAAAGCAGAACCATCCTGGTGAGATTAAAAGTCACAGCAAGTATCAAATCAGAAAGAAAATCAAGAAGCAGCACAAGGTACTGCGAAGTGTTGCCAAAGATGGGTTTTCCACCCGCAAGGAGAAGAGACAATCTGCAGCAGAGTGATCTGCCTTGAAGGAAAGAACAATGGTCAGTAGACACTCCCAACACACCCAGCAGCTCATACAATGGCTGGAAGTATCCAACTGCCTGTTGCACAGAAATGAAGTGTTTAACCCTTTGACACGAGGAAAGGGGTACCTTTCATCCCCAAGTTGCACAAATGGCTGGGGTTGCCCTGTACAGTGCGTTAACTGTTTTCTCCAGATGGGCTGATGGCCTGGCATCACCATGGGAGGTGGGGACCCACCAAGGAAGGAGCTTCTCCCTTACAGCTGACTTCATTTGAGGGAGAGGCTGAGTTTAAGCTAAGGTTGGCAGTCAGAAGCAGGGATTGTGGTGCAGATGTTTGTATGGGAAGGTGTTTATCTCACAGGAAGTCTTTGGAGGAAGCAAAGCTAACCTCTCAATATTTACATTTTAAAATCATATTAAGAGCAGAGCCAGTGATCTGCAAACTGCTTTATCCCTGGGAAGGTTGCTCTGCTGTTGCTTGTGGTGGCTTATCTTCGCAGTGTCTCCATCAAGATACACCCAGGGTTGGTGCATCTGGATGGAAGCACCAAGGCCCACATCAAGGTTGGAGCTGACGTGGGCCACTGAAGTCAGGCTGGAAACTCCAGTTCAGCTCATGGATTCAGACTGAGACAGGAACTCTGGTCACACACAGCCATCTATGTACCCTACTCCCCAGTGTCACTGGCCTAACTCCTCACTATGCTGGATATTGAACCACTACACAGAAAGATCTAATCACTAACCCAGGAACCAGCAATTCAAGGCCCAGATATCAAAACAAGATTTTCTCAGGCCTGTGATAATGATTGCTACCCACATCTATCTTCTTACTTTGAAATGTTATTCCCTTCTAAGCTAAAACACAGACCAGAAATATAGAGTACAGAGAAAGCTTCACCTTAAAACACGGCCTGGCAATCACTAATGTAAGTGATGCAATGCACTGTCTACCTTAATCCAGATTATGTGGGAGAGAATGTATTCATTGTCAACGAGCTACACAAGCCTATAAAACCCCAGGGAAAGAGTGCTTTATATTGCATGAGAACTCTAGCATGCTATAAAGCAGAAGGCACTCCTATGTTCAGTAGCTGAGCATGTAAAACTAAGGAAGGGTGTGGGAATCAGGAGAAGGCTGAGCAACATGAAAAGAACTAAGACTTTCATGTGTTTCTAGTTAGTATGGAGGTATTTTTAAGGGTCCTGTTAGAAGTCTCTGAGCAGTACTTTGTCTTCAGAAAATGTTTGGAAACTACCCCTGAATGAGGTCTCTTCTGGAAGTTTCAGGTCAAGTAGCTGTTATATACCTCCTCCTCCAGTTGAATACCTCCCCTCCAGTTGCCAATCTTGATAATTCAGAGAAGAGTTTCCATCTGAGTCCTTTCTGCCTGTTGAGGTTTCGGAAGATCACAGGATCAGAATGGCCACAGGAAAGGATCTGGGGGTTGGAGGCTTTTCAAGCACCCATGTAAGTAAGTGGTACCTCAGGATGCCTGGCTGGGCAGGAACCATCTGTCACCTCCATTCACATGGGGCAGCGGGCACAGCTCCAGGGCACAACTGGAGTGGTCATTGTCTTGGGGGGCTGTTTGGCAGTTGGCACAGCCTTGATCAGTGAATCAGAGATGGTGGCAACCAGCCGCGGCTGGCATGTGGAGCCATGGCGCAGCAAATACATGCTCTCGCCCTAGCTGCAGGCAGGCCAAAGGCAGAAGCCAGCGGTGTGAGTCCTGCACTTGACGTGTGAGATCAGACAGGCCCAGGCTTATGCAGGATCATATGCTGAGCATGAGCCAACTGCGTGATGCTGTTGCAAGGAAGATGTTCTTGGCCGTATGTATAGGACTGTAATATGAGAGGCAATTATGCCATGTTACTAATTGCTAATGACTCCCCAACCGTAGTCCTGTGTCCATTTTTGGGAATAGTACTTCAAGAAATAGGCCCACAGTGAGCATCTATGGGAAAGCCACCTCAGCAACAGGAATTTAAATAACCTGTGATGTTATTCCGTCATGGAATACTGAAGCTGTTTTTGTGCTTAATCCATAAAAGCAAATGCTAAAAGAGGAGCTGAGGAAACAGCTATTTTCTGTGAATAATAAGGGGTTAGTTATTTATTACTAATGATTGCCTAATAACTCTCCAGATTCATGAGGATAGAGTAAGAAGGAAAACAAAAAATCAGTATTATTTAAATCTTTAGATGAAGAGTCAAGCTGCTAGGAAGAACTTGCTAGCTATAGAAGTAGTAAAGACCTAGGACAGACTACCTGCAGAGGATGTGGATTCTTTGAGAAGGTCGCACAAATATTTGTCACTCATGATCTGTTGATATTAATCCTCTCTTAATGCAAAAGTTTTCATGAGATGATCTCCTTAGGCCTCTCCCAAGCTGACTCTGTGACATAGTGTCTACCAAACATCTGCTTTCTGCGCTTTTTGCCTGTAAGAATTTAACAGAACTTTATAGCTACTCTAAAGTGGATGGCACATTTATTTCCAAAGAAGATTAAGTAAATAGAAATATGTGACATGTACTAGCATATCCAGAGAAGACTTGAGAATGAAGACACTCAAGGACTTAAAGGTATCTTTGGGATAATCAAGTCAAGGCAACATGTCATATAGCTTCCTTCAGAAATTGTCTCCTCTTTTACAGCATGGCTAATTTCTACCCATTTGTATTTCTACCCACACCATCCATTAGCTTAAGTAATTGCTTTTTCATCTTTGATACTTACTCTACTATTTAGAGAGAGCAATCTTATGTTTTTTTCTCAGCTTTCATTTTTAGGGGCTACAAAACTGAGCTATTTTAATGCCTTCCACTAAAGCAGGTCCTTCATTCTTCTGGTCTGTTTTGCACCTCTTGTAGTCATTAAGCTTCCCCGAGTGCAAATGATCAAAAGTTCCTATGATGTTTCAAAAGGGGTTTCCCTACTGCTCTATGCAGTGAGAAAAATGCTTCCTGTTCTGTACTGGAGATATCATCTCTGGTGCATTGTAGGAACATCTTCATCTTCTTTACGGCCATACTATAGGGATAGCTGTGTGGAAATACTCAGAAAGCTCTCCATGAGGTAGTGCCAAAACTGAAAACAATACTGCAGTGACCACACAGAATTTCCACATGAAGTTGTATGCAGCTTCTGCGTCAAGACCAATTTGGCTTGTGTTAAATATAACTATTGCATCTGCTAGTCTTCAGTCATATAGCATCATCCTATATTGCATCATCCCATAGTAAGCAAGTGGGAATGCAATTGCATCATGAAATGGTGGATGTGCTGGTGTGTGGCTGGTCTTTGTATCATATGATTAGAAATTGCATGGTTACTTAAAGTCCAGACCTTTTCCATGCTCAGGTGTTTGAGATGCTCTTCAGCTGACTGTGCTGAACAGCTTTCTGAATTTATAGATTTATAGGAATGCAGCCTTATGAGCTGAGATCAAAACCAAATTTCCCTTGTGTTGACTCAACTGCTGATTATTTCCTATTACCAACTCTTCAATGATCCCCTAACTGCTTAGCAAAACCTGTCTAAAACATAGTCATCTTTGACTATTATCATCCTTGATTATTTGGACTCACTGGCTGGTGCCCTGGCCTCAACCTGCTGTCTGAGTTCCCAAGCTCAACCTCAGACCTGCCTTATCACCAGACTTGTCTGGTGACCTGGACTCCTGGCAGAGTGTGGATATTGCCACTGGATCTGCCCTGCCCTGCCCTGCTGTTACACTCTCTCCTGGCACCCTATCCTGTTCTCCATCTTGTCCCCTAACTCCTTCCATCGATTGAGTATATCAGCAATATTGGTATTTTTTAGTCAGCTTGTTGGCTGTTCTACCCTCTCATGTTTTCTTATTTGTTGTTACAACCTCAGAATGTACTTTTTTTCTGTACAAGGAATGAAGCTCCTAAAAATCCTCCCAGCTGCCTTGTGTCTTAAACAGTTTCTTCACAACTACCAGAGCCTTGGTCCCAGTGATCCTTGACATAGCAGCTCATATGGAGTGCATGTGTTTTTTCAGGGTCTCCAGGTCTGACCAAGCGAGTAAAATTGATTTTGGCCAGAGAACGCAACTAACAAATGCATCCTGAATGTAATCTGTAAGGTTTCCACCAGGACAGAGAAATAACTCAGCCATTGGTGAACTGTTAGAAACTGTCCACAAAAGAATTACTTACTTGGGAAGCAGCTTGAGCTTAGGAAAAACAAGATGGGCCAGAAACAGAAATGATGAAATTTGCCACAAAACTGAATTAAAGGGTTATAATGAAAGATAGATAGAGACAAAATACAATAGCTATGTAGAAATAAAAGAGACAATAAATTGGCTTCTGCTCTGAGAACAGGGATGCTGAGAAATGCTGCAAAGCACTGAGTTGGAATGAGGCTGTTCTCAGGCTTCCCAAAACAGCTGCTGGCTTCACTGCATTTCAGTAATCTTTGGGTTTTTTTAAGATTATTTGCCATCATTGCTATAAATGTACTCAAACTTTTCAGAGAGCCATCTTACAACTAGTATTCTACAGACTCCCAGTGACCCCTGGCATACTCTAAGCTCCCAAAAGGAAACCGTTGTCAGAAGATTTTAATTTGCATGTGTATTTTTTTGAGTTTATAATTTGAAGAAGGTTGGAAACCACAGCACACACACCATATGAATGTTTGCTTATGTATATATGATCAGTAAGATGTTTTGTAGGTTATGAGATATTTTTCATAGGAAATTAGTACTCCTAGTACTCCATGTACCCCTAACAATTCAAATTTGAAAGCACATCTAAACACATAGCAACGTAAATCACCCTTCCACACTAAGTGCACTCTTCACAAGCAGTCTCCTGTTTTAACTGATGATTTCAAAGACCTTTGTCATGAATTGGGGTGGAGTCTCCCTGGGGAAGCTTTTATTCTAGTTCAGATACTATTGCACTTGCCTAAAAAATCTCATACTTCCAGCCAAGTGAAATGATCAGTGATAGCTTCTGGTCTAAAAGCCACTCCCATGTGGTTCCTTCAAACACCACCACACGTACTGCTGATGCAAACAAAGCTAGTAAAGTTTGAAAATGTTTTCAGTCCCTTTCTGCAGGTCATTCAGAATTATTAATTGCTAGAATATTCAAACAAGCAAAGCAAGGTGGGCATGAAGGTGGTGCCACAAAGAAATCACTGAAAATACATAATTCTGTTTTTTACAGTTGCACTGCTACAGATGTGATACTCATCTTTTTAGACTTCCCTTAAACAATGCATCAAACAAGGTACTTGTACGGACTCCTAGTTCAGGTTGGAAGTATCTAGCCTTAGATACACTTGGAACTGGAAAAACTCCTGAAAAAAATAAAAAAAATACTACTATGAATTTCCTTACGATTCAGAAAGTAGACATTTTCAAAGGAGCTCAGCCTGTTTGGGTGTATTTGCTTGGTAGCCAAGCAAAACAGGAGCTGAGAGGCAATTCAGCTGTGGTCTATAAATATACTCTAGACTACACACTAGGGGAGAAAAAAAGCTTCTCATAAATATGGTTATGCTGCAAATTAGAAGGTAACTCAATCCTAACAGCAACAATGCTTTGGAGCAACTTTACACTGGAGGAATGAGGCAAAGCCATTTTAAGTGGTGGCTTGATTAACTGCAAGGATGATCTTATGTTTGTCTGTGACAAGAAATGACAGCGTGCATGGGTCTATGGATGGGCTCCTTTTCAAAACGTGGCCTTACTTGTCATAGTGGGAACTTTGGGAAGCTGAGTATTCTGGAAAATCTGGCTTTTACTAGATGTCTGAAAGTGAGGAGAGGCCATTCATTAATATTCATAGTCAACAGAGCTCTTCAAACCTCCTTTTCATGTGGTATTATTATGAAGCACCCTAAAGTAGGAAATAGGCATTTGATCATAGGCTGATTTGAATAAAACAATGTTACAAAGATTTATTTTTTTTTAACTAAGAAATTTAGCCAAAAAAGATCTCTTACACAGACTTGCTACCAGTTTTTATACTATCCCTTCGAATTACCAGTTTGTTAGAGGATATAACCTTTATGTTGCACACTATCTTCTGCAAGCCAGGCTGATATTCCAATAGCATGCTAGGAGTTGCCATGACCAGAGATTTCAGAGAGAACGAGGGTAATTATGGCATTCCTGGAGATAGGCAGCATTATCTTGCCCAAGGGCACACCAAGGTAACCCCCATCAGCTAGGGGTTGGATAGTGCCCAGGAGGAGCACTTCAGGTGACTTAGGGTGGAAAACAATGTTGATCTGCAGGGTGTAGGCTGGGTATAACTGCAACAAGGCAAAAGGGAGCTTTGCTTTGCTTGCTTTTCTTATGCTGTGAAACTAAAAGAAGCCAGTCAACCAACCACCTGACAACTTTAGTAGTTTTTTTGCTTTGTTTTCCTCCAGCCTTCCTTTTTTCACTGCTTCTTTGGGGTATTCACTTGGCTTATAGAATTCTTGGTGGTCACAATCACAGATTGGGGTTTGGGTATATCTGTTCTGGAGTTGATACAATTAGGGAGCTAAGTAAGACAGGGCCTTATTAAGGACATTGGACTGCATCACTGTGTTTCTTCTCTCATGAGATACTTCTGATTAGCTGCCTGAAATACAGGTTTCACAAGGAACTCCTGTGGCACAGAAATTTGTCTGGCAGTACTAATTGAGAAGAAATGGCCCAATTAAGAAACTCATTGTACTTTTCCATTTCTAATGGCAAAATCTGCTACGATTTATGTCCTGTAGGAAGAGTTTTCAAATTTTGAAAGGGTCCTCATTATTTTTGAAGTGACAAGCAGAGCAACACATGCATTCATCTGTTTGGAAGTCCCCAGCACCAAATGCTGTAGAAAGAAAGGATAAGCAAAGCCTTCAACAAAAGCACACCTCATCCTCAGCTTCTTCAGTTTATGACCAGCTTTCAAATGATATCTATATGACTACTAATATAACTGAAAGCATCATTTACATAATTGTTTCAGGTAGCAAACCAGAATGATATCCAGGCCAGCCAACAACTAGTACATGCCCCACCCAGGGGCTCAGGAAAAGCTTTAAACAAAATTTCTCAGCTTCATCTAAAACAGAAAGCCTGACAGTATTTCAGGGAATATCCCCCCAAGAATCCACCTTCTCAGTGAAAACTCATAAGCAACAGGGGAACAGGCACAGAGTGCACTCAAAACACCAGCTCTGATCATCTGGTCATGTCTCTGCTAGCAATTTCCTCTAGCAGGAATGTTTTCCCAGATCCTTCTGTTTCAATGTCTCCTGCTGGCAGCCAGCTTAAGCCCCCAGGCCTTCGCCATGAGTTCAGTACTAAAGTCCTTCTACTCCTTCAAGTTCTCAGCTGAGAATTCTCCAAAGGAGAGGATACACCTATAAGGAAATAAAGAGTTTTTCCAGTTAAACCATTTCAGGCACCAAAATCTGCCTGTCCCAAACACACATAGCAAAATCCTTAGCAAGGCAAATTCTCTCCTTTGACGAGTAAACAGCTGATCAAGACAAACAGGTCAGCATCTAGCTGAGCAACATCTAGGGCCATTGCCCAGATGATTTACAGGTCTTTGAATAATATATTTACTTCAAATAAGCCCTACTGTTAAAAGGGAGAAGAAGATACAGTGAACTTGTTACCTATAGGAACACTCCACTTCTATAAACCTTATTCTTATCTGATGTCTTCTATGAAGTAAAACTTTTCCAGGTTGTGTACAGTGCTTCAACATGATCCCTTGTGCTTTGTATTGCATGAATATTTACTATATAACACAGAAGAGCAAATGAAAGCAACCGGTTTATTTTCTGTACATGATTCACTTGTATTGCCTTCACGATAGTCCATTACTAAAGCAGCAAATTCTCGTCTCTGTAGGAGTTGGTAGTGCCACCTTCTTTCCCTTCAGAGATTTAACTAATGACCGGCTGCTACTGAAAATCTTAACATTTGCTCTCCAATGCATGGCTGCATGACCCACCCATTCATTTTGCAGTAGCTCTGGCCCACATGTCCTTCTACAATCCAATTCGGCTCATTAAACCCACAGAACGCTTCCTCCTCCACTTTTGTTAAGTTTGTTTTCTCCCATTTTATCGGATTCAATCATCTCGTAGGAGTTGGCCAAGCAGCAGAAACCGCACAAAGCCAGCAGCTTTCCGGGCAGAAATAGAATGTCTGATTTCCATCAGCAGTGAGCTAGTAACTTGGCTCAGTGCACCCCAAGAAAACATACTGAGCCATCGAACAATCATGTGAACACGCCTCATCTACACAGTTTAAAGGCAGATTAGCTTACCTCCTACTAAAGATTCTTTAATCCACATTGATTTTGGACATGAAGAGAATTTATACCAACAGTTTTGCAAGCTCATCTGTTAAGGCAGCAGCCTTCAACAGAAAAGTGGCAGCACCTTGAAACAGCCACAAGCATTTTTGCAGTGATCATCCAACTGAAAGCCAGGAGTACGCAAAGCTATCGCTGAGGAAGGAACACGACCAATGACTGATGTAATGATTGTAACGCAAGGTTGAATTCAGAGAAAACCAAAAAGGCATCAGATTTAGCAAGTAGAGTTACAAGTGGTTTCCACACAAAGAACTTTATTTTCATAAATACAGCAGTGGAAAAGCAAACTTTTAAAGAAGGAGGGGAAAAAAATAACTTTATGTCCATATGTTTAATAAAAACACTTTCTCCAAGACAAAAATCATTTACATTCTTATAACTCACATTCAAAAATAAAGGCAGCAGGGCATAACATTCAAATGAATAACTAGTAAAAGGTAATAATGTATTTTTATTAATAATCAATATAACACTGCAATATTTAATCTTGAATTTGTATATACAAATGCCATATCCTACACAGCAATAAATCAAGATATACACACCATAAGGAGCACGTTCACTAACTCCTGTTAAATTGAAAAAGTAGGAATCATACTTAACAAAAAACTCCTCCAAGCTGGTAACAGAAAACCCACTTTGAGCAGTAAACAAAAAAATAAACACTGAAATAACTCAAGAAAACTAATTTAAAAAGAAAAAAAATCATGAAATAGGAATAATGATACAGGATTACCTCTCCCCCAAATAGCCAATTACTTATTTTGCTCTAAGGTAGGTAACATAGCACACAGAAAAGTTACCGTATTTCGCTAGAGTAGTAAAATGCAGGCTCCTGCAATTTGGTCCATTTGCATTTTGCTGATTATTTTAGCCTGCCATATCAGCAAGGAAAGTTGTGCCCCTCAATCTTTGGATAAAAACCAGAGAAATTACATTCTTCAGCACAAAAGCAAGATTTTGAGAAATGTGTGCATTATTTTTTTTTGTTAAGCATACTTAGTTTATTACTTTCATTCATGCAAAAGCTGTGAATTAATCCCATTCCAGATGCGGATTTTACCTTAAAATTTAAATAGCCAATTTATAAGATCAGAGGACAATGGAAAAAAGCTTAATCCACATAATATCTTGGTACTGAACTCTAACTCAGACAAAATTGCACTCATCTCACACATTTGCCTTGTGAGAGACACAGGTGTAATAATTCATTCAGAAAAGCTAAAAGACAAAAATGTAAAATAGAACAGATGAAAACTATACTTACTCATTTTTACCTAAGAGGTTCGAACATTTATAAAGCTACATGTAACCTCCAAAGAACATGGACACTAAATTGTTAAACAAACTACAAGTAACCACTGCAGACCTGACAGTAATACTAAAGAAAAAATGGGATAATATCATTATGCTATCAAATTCTTGTATTTCCTAAAAATCTAAGTGCAAATCAGAAGTTACAGTTCAAATGTGTAGAAAGCTTGAAATGAGTATTCAGGTATATAACATTATTCTGTTTTAGTCACATAATATATAAATATATTGGAATTTTAACTAGGGGAAAATGTATCTTTTTTTGAGGTAAGGAGAGAGAAATTTAACAGCGTTGTATCTCTGAAGGAGCGCAGTGTCCTGGGTCACTCACTGAAGCAAATGGTTACAGGAAGGTGCTGCCCTGCAGCAGAGCAGGGGCTTGCAATGGACAGGGGCATTCAGTGGGGTTTTCCTGAGCCAGGGAACCCCAGAGGAGCACTGAGACCCACTGGCTCATGAGAGATGGGCCAGGAGTAACGGCTCCCCCAACTCCCACAAAGGGCAGCCCCAGGGAGTGTGGTGACCAGAGCGTGGCACAGCAGTTCATGCATTCCAGAGGCGGTCTGCGCAGGTCAGGGCACACGTCCTACCTGACCCTCAAGGCAGAGTGGTGGGCACACGTCGGAAAGCATAAGCGGCAGCCCCAGTTGGGGGACCTGCACCATCTACACTGGTCGGTGGTGACTGAAGCCTTCACTAACAGGGAGCAGCTGCAGGAACAGGCTGCAGTGCAGACCTTGGTCTGCAAGAGGTGCCTAGTGCTGGGGCAGGAACAGGCAGCAGGCCAGACTTGGACCTGCTCAGGCAAGTCCAGAGGAGGACACAGAGATGATCAGAGGGATGGAGCACCTCTCCTATGAAGACAAACTGAGACAGATAGGGTTATTCAGCCTGGAGAAGAGATGGCTCCAGGGACACCTTCTAGCAGCCTTTCAGTACCTAAAGGGGGCCTACAAGAAAGCTGGAGAGGGACCTTTTCTGAAGGCATGCAGTGACAGGACAAGGGGGAATGGCTTTAAGCTGACAGAGGGGAGATTTAGATTAGATATTAGGAAGAAATTTTTCACTACGAGGGTGGTGAGACACTGGAACAGGTTGCCCAGAGAAGTTGTAGATGCCCCAATCCTGGAAGTGCTCAAGGCCAGGGGGGATGGGGCTTTGAGCAATCTGGTCTAGTGAAAGGTGTCCCTGCCCATGGCAGGGGGGTGAAACCAGATGATCCTGAAGGTCCCTTCCAACCCAAACCAGTCTGTGATCCTCCAACAAACATTCTGTGATTGCCTAATTGTGCCTTAGGCACCGTACTCAATTGAAAAAAATACGCCAGTTTTGGTAAGTAAATTGGCAAAGCAATCCCCTGTACAATCACAAACAGAATATATTTACACTCTGACATTACACAGCCTCAAAAACTAGATGATCTCAAAGCCTATTATGGAGCAAACATATTCTCTCCTTCTTGTAAGCACCTGCCTGAAGTCCCCCACCTCCACATCAATGCATTCATTTTTAAGCAGAATCCGTATTTCCCAAATTTGATACTCATTTTCAGGACTCCATAGAACAAGTGTCATCTATCATATTATGTTACGTTGACATACATTATAGTATAATAATATTTATGTGAGAAATCCAGTTTGCAAAGATTACAAATGTACCAAGCTGCCAGTAAACAGTTCCTCTATCTACATATGACGGTGCAAGTTAGCAGTGTCATAAAGGCACTTGTCTCTCACAGACAGTATTGTCTTCTCTAATCAGTCAAAAATAGATCTAAAAATATTTATTTTAGCATCCGAAATGTTTTTTACACCTTAAAGTGGTGCAAATCATCATCTATAGATAATTAATTCAACACCAAAGACATAAGTGCAAAGTATCCATAATTAAATATATCTTTATAATTAATTCATTTTAATGCCATGCTCTCAAAAAAATGCCAAAAAACATGCAATAGTAGAAATTTGATTGGCACTAGCAGCCACAAATGAAAAGGTAGGTGCATACTATAGTATAAGCAAGCTTATTTACAAAGTTACTAAAACAATTAAGTACTGCGTTGCAAGGAGAGGCATTTGACCTAAGTCTTTTCCAAGACATGCTTAAAGCCACACCTGACCAGTATGAAACATGTAACATGCATTTACATCATTAAAGACATCTTTATAGCTATCTAATTTTACAAAAATAATTCCAAAAATGTTCATTCACTATAAAGTGAATTGTTCGGGTTTTCATCGAATGTGAAAAGACAAGTCCAAACCAGAGCTAACAACAGAGTTGAAAAAGACACCTAAGCAGCCACTATACAAAATTCAGTGCAGTTTTCAGATTACCAGTGTGCAAGTTGCCAGTATGTACAGATGGCAGTGTGAAATCCTTGAAATCCAACTTGTCTGGTCAGAACATATGTACAGATTTTCCTCTCCAAGTCTCAGTAACTTAAAGCAATAATTTGAAAGTTTCCAACAACAAAAGACCTGTTTTTCCAAATCAAAGGGCTCAGGTATTAAAAAAAATAGACATAATTGGCTTTGCCTATGTAAATGCTAATTGGCAGTTGGCATTATAGCTCCATTAGCTGAGAAATCTAAACACCCAGAAAGGTGTGAGGGATGGAATAAATCAAGTACAACCCAAAAGCTAGCAGGTTTTTTGCCCTTTGCACATTAAGAGTATACCCAGACTGCTGTGAAGTTGCTGGATGGAGCCTCATGCTTGAATACCAATTTCCACGCCCAGTCTTCTGTAAATAATTTTGCTAGTACCATACCATAAGGAAGTTTCTGCATCTTTGAAAAATCTGCATCCACTGCACATTGCACAAGGTTATTAAAACAAAAACAGGAGGAAAAAACCAAGCCATTTCATCAAGTATTAAGCTATTCCTTCAGAGAATCACACTTTCTTTACTTATAGCAATGACCAGAATTGCTGATGGTGTACTGACAGTTGCCATGGCAAGTGGGTGACTGCGTGGGATAGCAGACATATAGCCAAGTCAACTGCTTATGCAATCTTCGTGATATAAGCAAGCACAGAACACACCACTTGTATTATGTGCTGCCTATGAAATGTATAAAGTGCCAAAGGAAAAAACGTTCCTCTATGTCAGGCCACGGCTATTTCAGTATTCCCATTCATCCGTTTTCATGTCCAGGTAGTAAAGAATGTTCTGCGCAAGCTTTACCGCTTGCTTTCTGGCGGTCTTGCACCGCTCGTCACCTTGGGGATCAACAGCATCAAGCGCTAGAAGTTGTTTTGTAAGAAGTTCTTCCAATCTCATGTAATTCTTATCTGTTCTGTTTCCATCAAATGAAATCACCTCCTGCTGAATTTGAGACAAGTTTCCAAGAACAGTCCAAACTGCTTTATGAGACTGATGTTCAGCAGCAGTTTGCTCAGAATACATTTTCCTTTTTTCAAGCGCTTCCTTCAGATCAATATACGTTATAAGAGTTTGAACTTCTATTACTGCTCTTCTCCTGGCTTCTCTAATACAGGGGTTTTTTCCTGGACTCACCTCATCCAAGCGGGCAATTAATCCCTGCAATTCTGCTTTGGATCCCAAATACAAATCAGAAGCATTCTCTGGTTTTAGAAGTAAAGAATTAATTTCCTTCATTTTCTTGCGGATCTCTTCTATTTTTAGAATGGACTGATTTTGTGCCAAATCATAAGCCTGAGTAGAATCTGCTTCTTCTTCCAAGTCCAGATATTTCTGCAATTTATTGATCTCTTCTACGACTTCCTTTCTGTAATTTCTGATTTCTGTGTGTCCACATACATCTAAAGCATCCAAATCAGCAATAAGGCCTGTAAGCACACAGGATAGATGCCTGCAGGTATCATTACTACTCACCCCCATTAGAAGCGCAATGAGAGTTCCTCTTGCTTTGTTCACATCACACATTACAGAGTTAATTTTGGAGACAGAAGGATGTGCATCATTAGAGAGTGGCAGGGACAGCTGTTGCTTCACACCGCTTTCTATGATCTCCTGAACAGCACATACTTTGGTCAGAGTGCGGTACCTTGCTTTGCGTAAAGAAACTTTCCCTCCAGTTTTCACCTGGGTAAGCCTCAGTACAATGTCCTGAATACCTTCTTCAAATTCATCACTTATACAGTTACCTCCTTTGTAAAAAGGTGTAATCTCACGTTCCACAAGTGACTGTGCCTCCTTAAATATAGCCTCTATCTCCAGTCTGCGCGGATGGTTTGCATTTTGTTCCAGCTCCTTAAGCAGCCTCTCTATTTCCTGAGCAGCTCGCTTTCTGGCTTGCTGAATATCGCCCTTTCCTTCGGTGTCTACAGAATCTATTTCAAAAAGCTGTTTGGTAAGGCTCCTTTCTAGTTTCTTGTAATCTCGGTCAGTAGACAGACCACTGAAGACAACCACTTGCTGTTCAATCTCTTTGACTTCTTTCTGTATTTCATGCAACCGTTTTATGGATGGGTGTTGGTTACCCATATCCATTCTCTTCTTTTGTCCAGTTTCAGATGAACTACAAGGAAAGTGAGAACAAGACTTGCGATTAATAAAGTGCTATGCAAGCACACATAACTTTCACAGCATCCTGAAGCACTTCAGCATTACAGCTACTTTAAATATCACTAGCACTAGGAATAAACCATTTGGGCGGTATTTCATAGCCATTCCTCTCGTTTCACACCTCTTCCTCCTGCTCGGGCCTCACAGGTGATGCTTTAGTTACCACAGGACCAGCTCTTACCGTTTACCCACAGCCTCCAGCCCTCCCCTCTCTACCTGCTCTGCAGCCGAGGGCATCGCGGAGCAAACCGGACACCCGCAGCCCGGGGGAAAACCAGCGGCAGAACCCGTGCGCGCTGCGGCTGCCCCAGCCCCAGCTCCAGCGCAGGGCTGCCTTCCCCCGCACAGGCCCCACAGCCGGCGCTCCCCCCGAGCACTCGGCGGCCTCCGCCCCCAGGCCCAGGCCCCTTCGCGGCGTTGGGGCCCGACGAAGCGGGGAGAGGAGATAACAGCGCCCCGCCGCGTCGCGTCGCCTCCGCCCGTAACGCTTCCCCCGGCCCGCGCCCCGTGCCGCCGCCTCACCCGCCGGTCGTCGCGGCCGAAGATCCCAGTGCCCGGCCCGGCGCTGCGCCACGGGCCGAGCGGCAGCGCACCCCGCGAGCCCCGCCCCGCGGCCCGGCGGCGGCGGAGGGGGCGGGCACGGTGCGGCCGAGGGACGCGGCCCCCTCCCCAGCACCGCCCCGCCTTTGCGATATCGCCGTAAAGCGCCAGGCGCCGGCAGGAGCCGGGCGATGGCGGCGGCGCGGGTGCTGCGGGGTGGGCGCTGTTGCCGCCGCCGCCGCCTCCTCTCCTCGTCGGCCGGCGGCCGCCCCACGGTTGAGCGCGGGGAGCGGCAGGAGAGCGCGGTAAATCCGGGCGGGACGGGGGGGTGAGGGCAGCTCCTGCGTCCTGGACCCGGCCTGCCCCGAGGCGGTGCGGGAGGCCTCGAGGTGTCCCGGCGCTGCGGAGCCCTGAGGGAGCTCTCAGCGTCTCTGGGCAGGTGCGCCCCGTTAAAAGGCCCCTGTTCCCCGCGGCCTCTCGTCGTTTATGTACTTTCCAACGCTCCCTGTGTTTGCAAGTACCGCGCGGGCGGGGCGCGGAGGCACATGGGGAGTAAAGCGCTTGTACGA
This sequence comes from Strigops habroptila, assembly GCF_004027225.2. Lineage (NCBI taxonomy): Eukaryota > Metazoa > Chordata > Aves > Psittaciformes > Psittacidae > Strigops > Strigops habroptila. The sequence continues at coordinate 22,090,089 of NC_046358.1, read as the reverse complement.
ACGGGCGGTAAGCTACGAGCTGCTGGACCCGGGTCCTCCGAGACCCAGCCTCAAAACTTACACGCTGGTGTATGCTCACAAGGGTGCGTGAAGAAAACAGCGCTTAGGAGGACCTACATACTCGCTAGTTCTTGCCATCAAATAATTTAACGAGGTGGAATATCAGTAAAAAAACGAAAAAAAAACCCAGCCCCAAACCCCCAAAACTGCTGGGTTTAAAAAAAAGTGTTGGAAAAGAGTCAAAGATACCTTCTCAGTAGTGCACTTACAAATAAAAGTAGATTTTAGGTGTATCACATTGTTTTCAGTTAAGGTAGATGAATGTGCATAGTTTCTGAACTTGTCATGCTTACATGTTTTAAGGTTGTGTAGAGTTTTGGAATTTATTTCGTATCAGGATGTTCTTTAAAACTCAGCCAAACCAGTCATAACGAGTTCTGCCTGTGTTTTCCAGGGCTTGGGTTTCAGCCCCCCCGCGCACTCCCGTAATGACTGGATCGGCCCCCCCGACAAGCACTCCAACCTGCGTCCGGTCATCTTCTACGTGCCCCCCGAAGAGTCCCCCCTGGAGCGGCGGCTGCGGGAGGCGCGGCAGGAGGCCCAGGCCTGCGACCAGCGCTTCTGGGCCCGGCACAACCGCGCCTTCTGCCAGGTGAGCGGCGCCGCTTGGCTCCTGCCTGCTGCCCGACCGCACTCGGGGTGGTGTCAGAGGGGTAGGGTGCTGTTCTGCCCGCTGTCAGTGGCTGGTAATTGCTACTGCTTCTTCTAATGCACACGGTGTCTTAGTGGAAATTACTGTTTTTTCATGCATTTCTTTAAACTGATGTACAATACTGAAGAACCTGTGTATTCTGTTGCTGTTTAGTGGCGTATAATGGTATTTGCCTTTTTCCTATCTTGCACTTGTATGGAGTTTTAGCCGCACTACATGCAAGACCTGTCTATGACTGGACCAGCTGCTGAAAATGATTCTTGAAGCTCATCTTGCTCTGTCATAAGTGAGAGAAATTAGGTATAATCACCAAGAATAAATGAGGGAATTGCCCTGTTTCAGTGTCAGGGTACCCCCAACAAGGCTAAAAGTGGGGACTTTTCAGTCATGATCTGTCTTCTTTCCTAATTGCAGCATTGCTTAGGAGACACTGAATTTTGTGGGAAGAACAGTAACGGTTCAGTAATTCACCATCATTTGTGGCAATCTTTGATCATCATATCCTCCTAAAACTTGCAGAGGTCTCAGAGAAAAAACAAAGCTTAGTTTGGTTTTTTTTTTAATTCTGTATAACTGCTTTTTAGGTTTGACAAACTTACATACAAATATTTATTCTGTTTCTATCTAAGTAACTTCATATTTTTTAAGGCTGCATGTTTTCCTTCATGCAGAAATTCTCAGTTATACAGCACATCTTATAGTTTGTCTTAGAAACTGAAGGTTTGGATCCTGTCAAGCAATGCTGAAGCTCAGCTGTAACTTTACTCCACAAATAGGTTGTATATGTTTCAGTAGAAGACTTGCAGGAATTAATTGATGCATGCAGAAAGCAGGATCTAGGTGACAAACTCACTGGATTCAGGCAAATGTTTTGTTGGTGTTTCCAGTATAATGAGTATTGCTTATTATTTCAGAGGGTGTTAAGCACTACACTGCTGTGTGATTAAAAACAATGGTTAACTTCAAGGACTGAGTACATCAGATTCTAATGTGGAAAAACATGTTTTAGGAAAAAGAAGAATTTATTTATTCACGACTGAAAGCCAAGGGTCTGGAAATGAGAGATGAAACAGGTTGGTGAGATCTTTGTTTATAGTTCAGGATGCATTCTGAATTCTGTTCAACTTTTCATTTCGTTAGTGTATGCTTTTTGTGTTCTGTCACAAGTAAATCTTGAGGGTAGGACTCGGAAATGTTTTCAGGAGCATGGTAAAGAAGGGAGGAGCTCCTCAGAGATGTGCATGTGGGGGTCAGATCATCTCTTGCACTGTTCTTCCCCTAAGTCCTTCCCGCAGCTGGAGAGAATGCACTGAAATCCTGGCCGAGTAATATAATCATCCTGTAGTCTAAGGAGAAAAGGGCCTTTTTCCTTTCCCAGTTCCTAAGCCAGTGAGCTAGCTGAGCTAAACAAACAGAGCATTTGCCTCAAGTGCATGTTATGGTTGGGTGGATAAATTCACATTCTTTGGCTTCAGGTCCACAGCGTATACAGTGAACACAATATTTTTCCTCAAGGGAGACTAAGACATCTTCAGAGGAGACAGCAGCTGGTATCAGCTTGTCTCTGCCTGACCACAGTTGCTGTAAAATAGTTGCCTCTGAAATTCATTACGTAAAACCGAAAAAGGATGCCTTCATAATAACAGCGAATTGGGCATTGTGGTATGAGGTTGAACATCTTATTAATAGAATAATGATCTGTTTGAGTTTAGTAAAGCATCTGCTCTGACGTTCTGTATATCACAGACCATTATTTTTCCTCTTCTGTTTGTATCCTGGTGACCAGTGTGTGGTTGAGAAATAATTTTAATTAAGTTCCGTGTTGTTTCAAAGACTTTTATATTGCCATTTAGGGTTTGGTTTTGTTTGGTTGGTTTGTTTTGGGGTATTTTTGTTGTTGGGGTTTTTTTAATTTATTTGTTGTTGGGTTTTGTTTGTTTTATATATATATATACACACCATAGAAATAAAAGAAAAACTAGTAAGCATCTACATCCCTTAGAAATTAAATTATATTGGCTGCATGTGTTGATTAACCCTGTTCCATAATACAGCTCTGTGTGCATATAGAAATAAGACTAATAACAATATATATGAACAGTTGGAACAAGACTTTATTTTTTGTGTAAGTGAATCTATAATCAGTTCTGCTGATACCAGTACAAAGAAACAAATTCATTATAGGTGTTAAGTAGTCAGCCTTCAAACAGTCTTAGAATAAATTTATCCCCATTTATCCCATAGTATGTTAATCCATAGTAATACATCAGATTTGTGAATAATGACAAATAGGACTGATCAATAATTTACATTTCTATGATCAGTCTCAGGAGCTTTAAAATACATTTTGGAACAGTAACAAGTTGAATATCACAATTCTACCTCCCTCATAATTTCCATGTCCCCTGGGACACTCAAATTTGACCCTCATCTTAGAAACATTGAAAGTGCCAGGAAGCTTTTATAGAAATTACCTGGTAGAGTCGAGAATATCTGCTGGTTCTCAGCATTCCACATTTGTGCTGTGGCCACAGGTTTTCCTTTTATGTTCCGTGGAGAGAATCCATCTCCTTTCATGTCCTGCTTATTAGTGGCATATTCAAAGTCATCTTTTCTACTTGCTTCTTCACAGAATAATTGTCTGCTATATGGTTAATAAATCTGACATCTTGGAACATATATTCTTTGATATAAGTTACTTTGAAATTTATCAACAGCAACAGAAAAAATGAACATCTGAAAATATGTCAGTTGTAGATAGTGTTCTTTCTATATTTATTGACTTGCTTTAGGAGGGAAATTGAAGTTACTAAGTGCTCTTACTGGTGCTGTTTAGACTTCAGCCCTGTGAGAGATTAATTTTACTCAAAGGTAGATACTGCTAGATCTATGGATTTTTTCATAGGGGTCCACTAGTTCCCTAAATAATCTAAGACCTGGTAAACATAATCACTTTCAAGTAATAAGGGTTTAAAAGTTACACCAGCTGCAAGATGATCAGTATTTTTAATCTGCTGTGTCCCCCAGATTAAGTTTTAAGAAGTTGGAAGATAAAAGTGTATTAACTTGCTCAGGGTTACACAGGAAGGTTGTAGGAATAAGGAGTCAGATCTAGATCTCCTGCATCTGAAGCCAGTGTTTTAATCCACAGAATTGTCTTGATATTGTTATGCTAAAACTTATTTTCAGGTAAAAAAGCAACACTGAATGCAGAAGAAATGGCTGACTTTTACAAGGACTTTCTAAGTAAAAATTTTAGAAAGCATATGCAGTATAACAGGTATGTAGAAGGTATTTATGTTGACTATTACACATTACAGTCTAAGTGAAAGGCATAAGATCAAATTTGAACATTTTTTTCCCGTAATTGGTAAAGCAGCACCTAAAACCATCATCTTAGAAAATTAGGTTTTTAAATGCTATCATTAGCATTTGTCAGAAATTTGCATTATCATTTGAGTTCTGCTGCTGCTTATTGCTGATTTAGTGGAGAGATGAGTCTCTTATCCGAGATTCAGAGAGATGATCAGGCACTCTTTTATGGGTCTTTGCATGTTGCTAATTGAAACTGACAAATATGCAAATAAAACAGTTGAAATTTCTGTATAACAGATTCTAGTTGACTGTTAAATAAGGACTAGTAAATGGGATTAATCTCAATGGAAAATTGTTTAATGAGAGTAGTACTTAGTACTCTTGGGTTTATTATTTTGCAAGCATATAGAAAAAGAAAAGTGATTAGCCTTGAGTTTGAGGTTTCTTGTGTGGCAAAGCATTAGTAAAATGATCTCCTGAACTCATCCAGTTTAGAACTCAGCTGCAGCTGGGTAAGCCCACATCTGCCATGCCTCTTTACATCTCCTGCATTGTTTCTGCAGCAGTAGTTGATAAACTGGGTAGGGGATCTGAAACGACTGAAAAATGACTTGCAAACACATGTACCCTACAAGTAGCTGTGCACAGTCGGTAGAGAGCTAGAAATAAGGAAGGAATGGGAAGCTGGAGGAGAATAGCACTTAATCCAGCTACAGTAGCACTGCCCGCTGAATGTGAAACCACAACTTCAATTTCTTTTTGGATTGAAAGATTTTTGGGCTTAAATGTGTTAAGTGTAACTGGTTTCTTAATGGTATAATGCTAGTGACAATTCTACCACTACTATAATTGACATATAATAATAAATTGTGGTTTAAGATTCTTGGTATGTATTGTGCATATACCATAACATACTCTACTGTAAGAACAATTTTAATGCAAATCTTGTCTTGCCCATGGGGAGAGGGGGCGGGCAGGAAAACCTCACCATAAACCTAAGCAACAGCATGAAAAGACGGAAAGTAAAAGATTATTTTTAGTAAGAGGATTATTGTTCAAATTGCCTATAACTGGTAAGTGAGAAAGCAAATTGTCTTAGAACTGGTCACCAGATACCATTGCTGTAGTGACATTGGGATAGTGTCCCATTTTCATGGTGAGAGAGTTGAGGTTTTGTGCCTACACATGCCCTTCCCTGTTGCTGCCTTGTATAATCGGGTAGTGTCAGCTGCATCATTGTAGTTTCAAAGCGGAACTGCACAGCGCTGAAAGCAGTGAGCTTTTTACAGGCACTCTGATTCTGAGGAGTCATATTTATAAAAATCTGTTTATGCATTCAGCTGTATGTTCTTTTGCAGAGTTGCCAGCTGGCCCGAAAACTGTGGCTGCTGAAGTGTTGCAACTTCTAAGATCTAGTTAAAATTGAAGCAATGACTGTACATACACACAATGAATATTTAGTTCAGGGTTCTTAGACTGGAAATACGGTCTAGTAGGAGGATACAGGACATGAGATCTGAAAGAGAAAGAGTTCCAATGTTAGCATGATATTTTGATTTAACATGATATTTTGATTTAACATGACATTTGAGGGGATAGCTCAGTGCTGCTTGTCAGCACGATTCTGGTTACTATCCTTACCTGAGACGTTAGTATCTCAGGTTTATGTTAGATCTGTACATACAAGATTCCCACAGAGATCTCAAGAAAAGACCTAAATTCCAGTGTTTAATATTCCCTGCTAGTTCTACAGTAAACATATTCTATTGCTTCTTGTGCAGCACTTTACAAAATGAGGGAGGGACCCTTGTTAGAAACTAGAACAAAATTGTGATATTAGTTTAGTTTCTAACGGGGGCTAGAATTTGAAGCAAGTTCTCAGTTTAAAAAGGACTGATACAAACTATCCTATCTATATCTTGAATTGGTTCCAGAAGCCATGCGTGCTTCATAAAAGCTATGTAAGGATAGAAAGACTTTGGCAGTATTAAAGGCATAATCTTTAAAAGGTACTGCATTAGAAACATAATGTGTCCTGTACTGGGTTATACAATTACTCTTTGAAGTGTGATTCTATTTTATTTTTCTCACTCTTGTAGGTAACCAACTACACCCTTTCCAACACACACATCTTCATACATGCACTAACAAATCTTACCCATAGCAGAGTGCTGGCAGGAGATTCTCCTAGATGGCTTTACTTCTGAAACATTGCAGGTGCTAATTTCAAATACAGTTTGTCATAAAACTGCCCATCCCTTAACTTGTTTACAGTTAAGCTTTCAATGGTTGTAGCCCTATAGTCCACATCCATCTGTTCATGGCTGCAGATGTTCACTTAGACCTTTTCATAGATTATTTAACTCTCATTAGGCAGGAAAAGTTCCGCCACAAAGAACTGAAAATGTAGGTCATCACTGAGGATCACTTTGTCAATGCCAAAAGATATTTTAATATAATTGTGTACCTTTCTCCCATTCTTGTTCTATGTGCTGATGATTTTCCTGGCTTTGGAATCCTAGAGATTGGTATAAACGTAACTTTACTATCACATTCCTCATGGCACAAGTAGCACTGGCAAGAGCTCTGAGGTGGCTTCGTTGGAAAAAGAAAAATGTTGGAAATTAATCATAGCTCCATGAAGAATGCAGCACTAGCTAGGCCTGCTATAAACTTGTTGTTTATAGTCATGTTCAGAATCTGAATGACTCATGTAATAATTGCTTGAATCTGTTAAATTATGTAAATAAAAGTTGCTATTGGTCTTAATTTATAATCAGTATGTTGATTTCCTTTATCTTTTATTCCAAGAATATCTATAATATTTCCCAACCAAAATACAACTATTAAAGTTGTATTATTAAAACTATTAAAAGCTGTTCCTTGTTTACATTAAATGGAATGGATCACAACTGTCACATTTTTACCACAGTCGTAACTCTGAAATAACGTGTGATTCGGTATGCTGGATCTGCACTCGGGTCAGAGAGTGACATCTCCACCTACCTCATTAGTATATAAAGACAGAAATGCCTCATTTGCAGCAGTTGTCTGTGTGGGGCAGTAGCTTTCTGTAAGTAATACAACATGGCTGAAGTGGCAAGTACGATTTGTGAGTATACATACAATCAATCTAGGATAATCCTCTTTTCAGTGTGATTATTGTCTAGTTTTAATAAAGATTTAAGATATGTTTTCATATAAATTACTAATGCAATAGGGTCTTCGTAGATCATTTCGTTTTAATTAAAAGCAATGTGCCTCCCTTGAACAAGAGTTCCTCTAACCTGTGATTGGTAAAAATTTTAGTTACTAAGCAGTGGAACAGATGCATTGTCAGTCACTAAATCCTGGTAGGAAAGGAAACTGATAGTTGGCTGTATGGAGAAGAACAACATTAGTACTAATACACACGGCTTTCTACTGGTTCATTTCTTTTAAAAAATGTGCTATTCTCACCAATTTCTCAGAGACACTCAAAACAACTCACTTGAGGGTGATTTTTCTGACCTCCAGGTACATAACATCAACCAGAAGGAGGCTAGTTTAAGTGAAGTCTTAAAATGTTGTGCCATATATGTCTAATTTAAAATAAGTTTCATTCCTCGGTATGTTTTCTTTGTTCATTTATACAGTTAAATGATTTTTTTGGATGTAGTACCTACTAAGAGGATTCTGTTAAAAAGAATGTGTGCTGTCAGATGAAGCATGTTTTCCTAAAGCTATGCTGTGGGGAAGGCTCTGCTTTTGGAAACGTCAGCTCCATAGCCATTGACCTGTTTTTCGTATCTAAACATGACATGATTTATTCACAGGCTCTTTCAGCTGGAGCAAAAAGCTTTGCCAGTATCGACTGTAATAATTCCTTTGCAAGATGAAATAAATATTAATGATACGGTAGCACTGTTTTGTACCATCATTGGAGCTAAAATGGTCACTGAACTGTGTTTTTAACTGTTGTTTTATCAGTAGATGAAAACAGTCATTAATAATGTTTGCTGAGGTGATAACCAACACTTCTAGGAAAATATCTGTGAATGTTATTTACTGCATTGGTAGTGTAAAAGTTGTATATTTATTTAAAAAGTTACAAAATGCCATATTTAGGGAAAAAATATTTTTAAGATAGACTACTGTGGGTATGTAACGTAATTCTTCAGGCCTTTACATTAAATTGTATCTTACAGTATGCGAGCTTTGACCACCATGCAAACGTACACTTTAATGACTAGTTCTGTTGTAAAAGAGTGATTGGGTAATACAAGAAAATATCCCTGAAAGGCAGCAGCCAGAACCCCAGTGGACTGGTGGTTGATAGCCTATGTTCTGACAGTCTATGTGCAAGATCTCTACAGTAGTTTCACATATGCTTTAAGAGGGTAGAGGTCAATCAAAAGAAGGATTTGCATCTTCCAAGTTGCTCACTCTTATTAACACAGACATTTTGTGTCTGCCTGCTGAACCAGATCAGGAAAATGTTTCACTACTAGAACTAATCCAAGGAAAAAAGTGTTAGATGTCAGTTGAATTAATATACCTCATCATGCAGATCTGAGTGTTCTACTGTTGGCAGGGGGGGGATGTGGGAATTCAAATGGAAGGTTTGGATTGTGCTTCAGTTACTTCACAGTTAAAAACTCTTTTTTGAACGTATAATTTTAGTGTTGGTCACCCAAAACCAGTATAGTTGGCATGTGATGGATCACACTAGGATTCTGCTCTGAACTGTTCGTAGGTAAAGTTCATGCCTTTATGGCACTGCCTTCATAGAATCATTCAGATTGGAAAAGTCCTTTAAGATCACTGACTAACCGTTAACCCAGCACTGCCAAGTCCACCACTGAACCCTATCTAGATGTCCTTTCAATACCTCCAGGGATGGTGACTCCACCACTTCCGTGGGCAGCCTGTTGCAATGCTCGACAACCATTTTGAAGAAATGTTTCCTGATATCCAATCTAAACCTCCCCTGGCGCAGCTTGAGGCCGTTACCTCTTGTCTATCACTTGATGCTTGGGAGAAGAGACCTACCCCCAGCTTGCTACAACCTCCTGTCAGGCACTTAAAGAGAGGGATCAGGTCTCACCTCAGGTTCCTTTTCTCCAGGCTAAACAACCTCAGTTCCCTCTGCTGCTTCTCATAAGACTTGTGCTCTAGACCCTTCACCAGCTTTGTTGCCCTTCTCTGGACACGTTCCAGCACCTCAATATCTTTCTGGTAGTGGGACCCAAAACTGAACATGGTATTTGAAGGCGGCCTCACCAGTGCCAAGTGCAAGGTAACAGCCACTTCCCTGTTCCTACTGTGCGCGCTATTTCTGATACAGGCTGGATGCTATTGGCCGCCTTGGCCACCTGGGCACACTACTGGCTCATACTCTGCAGTCAGCATTGCTTGGGTTGTTTTGACACCAGTGTAGGACTTGGCACTGAGCCTTGTTGAGCTTCATACAACTGGCCTCAGCCCGTCGATCCAGCCTGTCCAGATCCCTCTGCAGAACCTTCCTGTCCTCCAGCAGATCAACACTTCCAGTGAACTTGGTGTCGTCCACAAATTTACTGAGGGTGCACTCAATCCCCTCATCCAGATTGTCAATAAAGGTATTAAACAACACTGGCCCTAATACTGAGCCCTGGGAAACACCACTTGTGACTGACTGCCAACTGGATTTAACTCCATTCACCACCACTCTTTGGGCTTGGCCATCCAGCTGGTTTTTTAGCCAGTAAAGTGTACACCCATCCAAGCCATGAGCAGCCAGTTTTTCTGGGAGAATGCTGTGGGAAATGGTGTCAAAGGCTTTACTAAAGTCTAGATAGACAATAACCACAGCCTTTCAGTCATCCACTAGGTGGGTCACCGTGCCACAGAAGGAGATCAGGTGAGTCAAGCAAGACCTGCCTTTCATAAACCCATGCTGACTGGGCCTAATCACCTGCTTGTCCTGTACATGCTGCGTGATGATCTGCTCCATAACCTCCCTCAGCACCGAGGTCATGCTGACAGGCCTGTAGTTTCCTGGATCCTCCTTCCAGCCCTTCTTGTAGATGTGCGTGCCATTTGCTAACCTCCAGTCCAGTGGGACCTCTACTCTTAGTCAGGGGATAAATAATTAATGCTGATAAATGTTGGAAAGTGGCTCAGTGAGCACTTCCACCAGCTCCCTCAGTACCCTTGTGTGGATCCCATCTGGCTCCATACATTTAAGTGTGTGTATCTAAGTGGTGTAGCAGGTCACTGACCATTTCCCCTTGGATTATGGGGTCTTCATGCTGCTCCCCATCCCTGTCTTCCAGCTCAGGGGGCTGGGTACATGGAGAACAACTGGTCTCACTATTGAATTTTGAGGCAAAGAAGGCAGTAAGTACCTCAGCCTTTTCCTCATCCTTTGTCACTACGTTTCCCCCTGCATCCAATAAAGGATAGGGGTTCTCCTTGGCCCTCATTTTGCTGGTAACATATTTCTAGAAACATTTTTTATTGTCTTTTACAGCATAGCCAGATGAAGTTCTAGTTTGGCTTTGGCACTTCTGATTTTCTCCCTGCATAATCTCACAACATCCCTGTAGTCCTCCAGAGTTGCCTGCCCCTTCTTCCAAAGGTCATAAACCCTCCCACTATGTCTAAGATGGCCTGCAACCATCCCATCACCCTCAAGTCCTTCTCTGTTCACAAACAACAGATCCAGTGGTGTGCCTTCCATAGCTGGCTTCCTCACCAGCTGTGTCAGGAAGTTATCTTCCACACTCTCCAGGAACCTCTTGGGACTGTTTCCTCTCTGCTATATTGTATTTCTAGCAGACATCTGGTAAGTTGAAGTCCCCCAAGAGAACAAGGGCAAGCGATTGTGAGACTTATCCCAGCTGCTTATAGAATATTCCGTCTGCCTCTTCATTCTGGTTGGGTAGTCTGTAAAAGACTCCCACCATCTTATCTGCCTTGCTGGCCTTCCCTCTCATTCTTACTCAGAAACACCCAACCCTGCTGTCACCATAGTCAAGCTCTAGACAGCCAAAACAGTCCCTAACATAGAGGGTTACCCCACTGCCTCTCCCTCCTTGCATGTCCCTTCTGAAGAGTGTATACCCATCCACTGCAGCACTCCAGTTCTGAGAGTCATCCCACCATGTTTGCGTGATGGCAACTATGTCATAGGTTTCCTGCTGCACAATGGCTTCCAGCTTCTGTTTGTTGCCCATTGGTGCATGCATTGGTGTAGGTGCACTTCACTTTGGGGGGAGAAGCCCCAGTTCTTACATTGACCATTCTCAGGCACTTCCATGGTTTCTAACACATCAGTAACTCTTGAATCTTTGCTGCCGCATGGATCTCCCTCCCCTACCTCCACTGAGACAGCAGACCGAAGGACCTCACTAGCACACCGTCCCACAAACACTGGTGTGCTGCCTCCCTGGCTTATCTCTAGTGACCCTTGTTATATCCCTTTCTCCCTTCAAAGTCATTAAGATTCTGTGTGGAGGGCTGGGTCCCTTCATCTAAAGCTTAGTGAAGGAGTGATGTATTTATCTATTAGGTAAGTGTTGAGCTCTGATTTAGAATAACTAATAAAGCCACTGTGAAAAGAAGTTATTAAAAATAATCCATCCGAAATTTTGACTCTCATTACCAAAACCACATACATTTACTGAGATAATTACATTTTCTGAACAGCCGAAAGCCGTATCAGTTTTACCAGTGTTGCATTACTTCTGATTTTTTTTCTTGACACAGAGCAACTGTAATAATGCCAGCTGCTCTCAGATATTATTGATCATAAATCCTTTATACATCAAAGGAAGAATAAGGAGCTGCCACAGACTACTAAAAATATTTATTTTATTTATATGAAGGCCTGCTACAATAGCTGAGGCTAGTGAAATAGATCAAAGAGTGACTTCTCTGTGTTCATTTTCTGAGTGTGGGAAAAATACAGGTCAGTGTATTATCTCATCATTTAGGTATTTAGCTAATCCTGTCAGAAGGAAGAGTATTTCTTACTTGGTTGTGTCAGCATGTGTCATTTTAATCTGTCTCCTGCACTCAGTAAGTGCATAATAAAGCAACAGTATTCTGGTAATATTAAAATAATTTGAGGTGGTTTATATTGACTTGGGGTGTTTATGTTCTGATAATACGTGTGGTTTGTTGCTATTCACTGATTTTTTATTGGAGCATTAATTTCGGTAGAATATGAGAGGAGTAAGAGGAAGTATCAAATGGGGACTGAGAGACAGACCAACTAACAGTTGGATGGAAGTGATGGTAGCACCTTTATATATGATTAATAAAGAACTGTACATCTTAAAAAAATAATCTCAACTTCATTATGAGTATTAAAAGTAATGGTAGCAACTCCTGAGAACATAGCTTGTATGTTTAACTGAATATTCTTAGGGTAACTTTAAAATCTAGTTCAAAACTCAGATTTCTTATTTAGAAGCTGGCCCCATTTTAAGGGGACTGTTCTGCTTGCAATTCTTAGCTGCCGCTATCATTAAGCAAGATTGGTACCCTACAGGGTAATCAGATTTAGCCAAACAAGAACATAACTTACACCCTCTGCAGAGCCAGTCTTTTGCGTAAACACTGGGAGATTGAAATGTTTTCAGGGAAGAGTAACGTATGCCTGGAACTGTTACATGCATGAATGACATTTCATATTAAAAATTAGATCCACTGATTGCTGTGTAAATTCACTGAATAATAACCCCATAAATTGATCATTCAGGTTCATTTCTCAGAAAAAAAAATAGTAAGGGAAACACAACTTACTCTATTTCTTACAAGTTTATTTCTTACAAAGAGTTTATAAGTACACGGAATATAAGCATCTTGAAATACATACTCTTTTAATATTCATTATTATATAAATCACTTATTTGTGCCTTGACTTTGCCTTCATTAAGGGATCAAGATTTACCCAAGTACTGTGAGATTTAGTTGACCGATATATTCAAATAGCAGATGCTGTGGAAGTGCAAAAGCAGTCCTTATGGATAGAAATTGTAAAGGCAAAAAATTACACAATCCCATTGTAAGTGGAATCTTACGCAAGAGAAGTATTATTTTATAGTACTAGCCAGAGTCAAAACAGTATTTGAAGCCATGTAAATGCTCTGAAGATGCGGTCACTGTTTCACACAGCTGCTGGTGTTTTACTAGATACCCATTTAATTGTGTTTCTCATATTTTGCAGGGAAAGGCACAGTGGTTTTCCTTTCTTGTTCATGCAGGTTCTTGCCCATAGGGGTGGTCCCAGGTGCATTGTGACCGGCGCCTGAGACGGCAGGAGGGAGCAAGAACGACTGTATGCATCGCCTTAGCCAGGAGGCAATTCACACTCAGCCTAAGCTGGAGTAGCCCTAAAGCTACTTTGATGGGCCATGACTGGGATGAGTTTCTGGCAGCCCCCATGCCAGTCAAGAACTGCTGGCATCCAGCAGTACTCTGTTCACACTGCTGGGTCCAAAGAACCCACTGGTATGATTCAGCTGCAGAATTGGCTGTGATAATTTTCATCAGCTGAGCCAAAACACATTAACCGGCAAAATGCAGGGTTCAGAATCATAAGAAATTCAGGTCTCTATTCATATCTCATTGCTAAAGAACTTCCTGTTGACAAATGTTAACTCCATATTTGTAATAAATGCCTGGTGACCAGTGTGTAACATACATTGGCTGCTTCTACAGAGGTCCAGAAAAGTGACAGATTTTAATTTCTAGGATGGTTTGAGAAATTAGAAGTCTAGATTCATGTGGGGGGTGTGCAAAACAGATTGTGTAGTCAAGGCTCTATTACAAGAAAAAATCCACGAACTGCAAATTTCAAAATTTTGATTGCCTGCCTTGATTGCTTTCCAAGTGATTTTATTATTCTGGAGTGTCGTATAGAAACTAGATGATATGACACAACATAAATATTCTGTAACAAACCAAGTCAAGACAGTTCTGACCTTAGTTGCTATAGAAACTAGTCATACTTAGGTAGAAAACTCGTATTTGTCCAAAATTGCATGAGACTGGAAGACAAAATGGAAACTAAATTCCAATGAATATGTAATAAAATGTCTTCAGGATTTACCAATCTTCTTCTCACACTTACCAAAATAATACTTCACTTTAAATGTCATGTCTGGAAAACCTCCAGTTTCCTCAGGCCTCATGACAAATTCCACCACGAAAAAACAGAACAAAATGCTAAGCTGACATATGAGTAAATAGCCACAGGTGCTAATTTGTGTCAAAGGAGAATTCAAGCTCACTTCAAATTAAAAATGAGCTCTGCCATAGGATATTATAGAGCAACTTTAACTGACAAAAGATGCTCAAAACTAATTCATTTGCTATGCTCCTCTGCTGCTTCTTCCCTAGTGCTGCTTTTGCTGTTGGGAAAAGAGGCGTTCAGGGTGTTCAGGGTGACATCTGGAGACTTGCGGGGCATGCTTAACAGTTAGCACGGTATCACAGCCATAAATCTGATTGCCACAGGGCTGACTAAAATAGGCTGCTGCTGGGACAATGAGGCTGAAGAGTTGCCACTGGACAGAGCAGGTTTCCATCTTAGGAAGATTTTTCTCTAGCTTTCACATCACGAGGTTTACACTTTCTCTAAAAGCAGCAAAGCAGCTTATTACTTACCGTCTTGAGTCCATAATTTGTAGGTATTATCTAACAGCCACTTCACACTCAATGTTTGATTTTGTATGTAATTAACAATGTCCTTTCAACTTTTAGCTCTATTATATGTTTACATGTAAATTAGAAAAGCAATCTCACTTATTTACAATATGAACTTTGTTTTTCGGCACTACCCAAGAGAGTTCACAGCCAAAAATTCAAAGAGAAAGAAGTGAAATTAATGAGAACACCGGTAACACAGCATTCCAGCTTCCTTTGGCTGCAAAATGAGTGGGATGGGAAATGACAAACGTGTGAACCTTCCTTTAAAGATATTTAGAGTGCTTTCTGCATCGGTGTGCGATAAACCTAGAAGTAACATTTTGCAGTTCTGTAGTTAATTATAAGGATATGGGCCATGTTAAATTGCTGCCCACAACAGAACCATTTACTGGGTAGATTTCTGGTCAGTGTTCTACGTTGATGAAGGAAGATACTATTATTCATCAGCCTATTCTGTGTGAGTCATGGCAGTTTTCAAACATATGGTGATGGTGTACTTTGTGGCCCTTCAGCATGTAATAACAAGTATAACACTGTGTAGGCAGTACATTTCACTTTCATGGCTAATTTATATATATCAGTTGTTCCCAGCTTTCTCCTACTGTTTATTGAGGCATGTTTCAGTTCCTGTTTACAGTTACATTATTTTCCATACATACGGTTTTGTAAACTATGTAAAACTGCAATATATATGTCTTTGAAACAATTTCAATGTACTTCAGCTTTCATTAAAACATAATTACTATTTTAAATATGAAGGAATAATTCTATGTTAGAATACACAGATTCGAAATCTAAAGGACTGCATATGGCATGCTTCAGGAATTCCCCAGAACCTCTCCAGGAGACTGCTGTTAACTGATATGATGGAGTGAACTGCTCCCTCCATGTAATCAAAACACCTCAAACAGCTCAGGTGTTTTAGGTGACACTGGTGTGGTCAAGAACCATGGAGGCATGGATTTTTTTCCTTGAAAGAAATTACTACAAGTTCTGATTTCCTTGAATTTTACTATGCCCAGGTGGCCACCAAAGTCAAGGAGTCCTGCTTTACATTCCTGTCCTCTGAAGCAAAAAATTCTGTAGCCTCAGAATATCTGTGATGATTTACATACTGATAACTGCCTTCTTAGCCAGTTTCTGCATAAATTAGTTTACCTAAATAGATCCTAGCCTTTTTGGCACAAGGAAAGCCTTCAGAACACGTTGTGATACAGCAGTATCTGCCAAACCTGACAAATTAAGAGCATCCCCCTCCCTGGTTTGGGGATTTGGTTTAGGCATTTGGGTTTGGTTTTTTTTTTTTGTTGTTGTTGTTGTTAGTTTGTTTTTATATCCTGGTCTCTAAAACACCTATACACAGATGTATGAGGAATTCCTTTCTTCAGAAATCACCACCTACAAGGCTAGTTTCTAAGACCTCCTTTCACATCCCCTAATATAGGGGGTATACGAATGGGTTACGGATTAGGTTACAGATGGATCCTGTGGAAGCCCTGGGCAGAACTATCCCATGGGAGCCAGGTCCTTGTGGTTGTGTAAATCACACAGGGAGCAGGGAATATTACAGGCCTGGGAAGGCACAAAGATGATTTAAAACCATTCTCCCAAACCCTTCTCACCTGCAATATCAGACTCTGCTCTGGACCTTTTGGAGGCTGTCCACAGATTAAGGTCTTCAAGAATATTTGCTCTCAGGTAACTGACAGACAAGTCTGTTGAGATACAAAACACCATCCATCTTGTAGGAGTCAATTATGCAATCATGGCACTAATGTTTTAAGTCTAAGGCAGCAAAGTACATCTCTTGCTTTCTTCAGTATCGTTGTGAAGATACAGAAGTGAAGAGTGTGTCCATGGCATATCTATGAATTTCATATTTTTAATGGGATTTCTCTATGAACTGGCAAAACGATAGAAATACAACAGCAGAGATAGGAATTACAACATCTGAAACTAAGGCATAAACTTCACAGTACCTACTTGCTGTGGGAAGAGGGAGGCAGAAAGGAGAGAGAATTCATATCCAAGCCCCTGTGAGTAAGATCATCTTTTCTTATCCTGCATCTGCTCTATTTCCCAGAAAACAGGATGAGGAACAAAATATCTACCACAGGCAGTTCTGTTTCCTATTGATTTCTAGAATGACTCTGCCCTTCTCAGCCCCACATAGTGTATACCATCCATCTAGCCACAGGCATACCCACAGAAGCCATTTTCTGTAAAGACATAATTGCTCATTGGCACAGAAACTACAGAAACAATTGTCGCACAGCAGAAACATTCCCATTTCCCTTTCCCTTGGGGCAAACTGTATTACCATCAGTTCCCCAGCCCAGTGCAGCTGAGTACTGCCTTGGTTTGAATACCCTCTTAACCAAGGTAAAGACCTTTCATTTTCCAACAATGAAAAGCTGATGTAAAATGGCCTCCCATAAAAAATGAGAATTTCCAATCAACCTTGGATGCCAAGTGAATTTGGTGTAATTCCATATGGAGTGTTAATTGAGAAGGAGAGAAAAGCACTTAACAGAAGAACTGAAAGGGGGGTAAGGATTTGGCAATTACTGTGGCATGTGCAGAAAAGGAATACATCAAGTGAAAGGAGGTTACAGTCAGACTTAGGAACAACCATTTTCGATAGTGACCATGGCACAAACAATTGCTGCACATTAGCTTCAAGAAAGATGAAACAAATGAGAGCAGAGAAGGGCAAGCTGAATAATCAGGGATACAGAATCTCTTTAAAGAAATTAAGAGTTCAGTTTATTTAGCCAAGCAAATTGATGGTCAGGAGGGGAGAGAGGAGTGCAGAATCTCATAGAGAGGTGAATGGAGACAGGACCAGCTAAGAGGGTTACCCAGGGAAGAATCTTCTTTCTCTATAATAACTTAATCAAACATATTAAAGAGAAGTGTTACATTTGAGGATTTCATTAGAAATGCAAACATGTAGAGAAATGGGGCCAACCACTTGCAAGGGAAAATAGCTAGAAAGGAAGGATACGATTTGGCACAGCATCTGTATGTATATATTACCCTTGAGACTCAACACTGGAGGAGTGAGGTTCTTGGGCAGGAAGGGCAGGATGCCTGCTTGGTTTTCAATAGAGTTTGATAATTACATTTAGGAAAAGACCAGATGAGGTAGCTGTCTGTAATACCTTTTAAACTTCTGAGACTTATTTCTCTTTCATCAGTAGGTGCAAATTTCTACTTGGAAAAGGTCACGTACAGGCATATACTGGCATTAGCATTTCTTCTGATTAGCATATGCAGGGCTTTAATAAAAGGCAGCATCTGAAAAATCACAACTTCCTTCTTTCATAAATGTATGTAGGAATCTTAGTGATAATATACATCCATGAGAAAGCACCAGTTTCCCTATCGCCAAGTTTATGTCCCAGTCTGTGCCTGTGCCTAATGTCGGTTGGAAAAATGAATGCCTTTCTTACACTTTCAAAGATTCACTTCTCAAAAAAAGAAAAATCTCATACTGGTTAATAAAAGTATCCCAGATTTACACTGATGTGTGACAGAAATTAAAATCATAGCCCTCACAGGGACTTTTTTTAGGTGAAAAGCACTTTTGATAATGAAACTCTGGAGAATTTAATGAGAAAATGGTAGCTGTAAGTCTCCTTTGCCATGGAAAAAACCTTTCAATGCCTACCAAAATTATCAAGGTAAGAGTCTCACCCAATCTAATTGCAAGTAATCTAGCAGCAAAGCCTGATGAGCTACCAAATCTCCATAAAGGAATGCTGACAAACCATATAGGTAACAAACAGCTGGTGGTCAAAGAAAGAGAAGGGGATAATGTAAGTAATAAAGCAGGCACTTAGAAATCAGTAGAGGTGATCCTTTTTTTTCTGCATTTAGCCACGCATTCCAGAGTTCAAACACAGACTATCAAAGATTTTGTGTTTGGAAGAGTGTGTTTGTTGTGTTTGTGGAACAAGTTTCTTTTCCTGTCAATACCAGGCCAACGGAAAGGTAAAGAAAGGGAGCACAGTCATACTCGTGAGGTAAAGATATAGGATGGTAAAGAGAAGTACTGTATCACACACTGAATGTTCCTACTCTAGTTGTGTCCAAGACTGTGATACTCCACCAACAGAGTGTTTTGTATTTCCTCTGAAGAATACACTTCTGCAATGGTTCAGTGACTTAAGTAGGTGAGTACAGAAAAAAAAGTAACTTCCTGTGACTCATATGCAGTGATTAATAATTCTCATAACCTTGAATGAGCAACTGAAACCCCAAGAGAGAATAAACTCACTAAAAAGTGAGTACAGAGGAAGGAAAGGAGGAGCATAAATGGAACACTATCTTTCTTCATGTCTAAGCACTATAAGTCATGCAAAGTGAATATGGAGTCTTTCCAAACTAGAAAGGTGCTCATAGTCAACTCCCAGCTGACTATAGAGCATGAAAGCAAGTAAGGAAGAAAGCTGCTTCATCTTTCAAGGAAATGATAAGTATGGCAGCTGTAAAGAAGGAACAGAAATTGCTGGTTGAGCATAGTAAGAATGAATTGCTATAAACATTCCTTCATAGAAGGGGGAACTTACTCCTTGAATGCACGGAGTAAAGATACAACCCTAATTATCATCATAAGCTCTCTTCTGCGACCCCTTCACCTGTTGGGAGTTTTGATACTTAAACGTAGAATCTTGGAAAAACCAACAGTGTCTGTAAATTCATACTGCAAGGAGTTTGTCAAAGAGTGCAATTATTAGCTCCTTGGCCATTTACCTACTTTGAAGATAACAGTGAAAACTGGGATATATAAATAGCCGTGTAGCTGAAATTGTCTACTATTTTTCTGTATGTTCACATTAATATTGACATGCAAATTCTCTAATAGTTTGTAGCTTTCAAGTGGTTACTTTATCTGTATTACCTGAGGTTTGTAAGTCTGTTTTTTTATAACAGAACTGTTTTAAAGCTAACTGAAGAGGCTTCTTAAACCTTTCAGTCAGTATCTTTTGGGCTTTAACAGCAGCACACCTCTGTAATAGCTGGGAGACGACAGTTAGCAAAATGTTACTGTCCAGCGCAAGCATCCTGCTCTGTTTAAAGAGAGTAACAAAAATTAACTAATGAAATGGCCTGTTAAGGGTTGAATTAACACTGCATGCTTTATTTCCTTGTTATTTTTCTGTGGATAGAAAACAGCAGGGAAAAGCACGCTGGCTTTCATTTGTTACAGCTTTATAGAAATCAAAGGAGAATTCACTTGTGAATAAAGCTGGATCTTTAGGAAGCAGGATCACGATCAGGTTTGGTTTTTTTTTACTTAGAACTTCAATGCCATGCCCAGCAGTGGGTTCAGGCATCTTGACTATGACAGTGAGTCAAGGCAAGCTAAAATACAGTCCTTTTACTCTGAAGTGCCTGAATTCCCCGACACCAAGGTCGCTCTGCATGCAGTAATTGCACATATGCACAAGGGAATTAGGCTAAAATTGTGTTTGGAACCATGTTCCTGACACTTTTGACTCTTGAGCACTGATTTTTACGTTTTCTCTTTTCCATAAAGGACATTCTTGTAGAAAATAAAAACTAAAAGCATATGCAACTCTCAAGTGATTGTGATGAAAAGCCAGAAAGGTTGCTGAATCTGGCCTTTCAATAGTAATTATTGCCAGGATGCTTTTAAACAGCACTTTAGCAGCAGTTGAAATTATTCCAATGTAGTACTTTATTGTAGCCCATATTTATAAAATGAAGTCATAGATTTTACAGACTATAGGACTACATTTAAAAAACTTTTGTCTCTTCTGGAGGAAAGATCCTCTAAGACAGGAGGATAATTTTTTTTAATAACAATGTTAAAATAAAATTACCAACACTTCTTAAATGAAGTGAGCCTGAATTTCTTTATAGAGGCTTGCTCTATTTGTGGATGTCAGTTAAACTGAATCTTAGTTTGTTGCATGCATTTCTCACACTGTTGCACCTCAAAAACCCAAGAGCTTTCTGCTCCGTAAGTTGAACTGTTCCCTTATTTCTCTCCACTGTGAATTACAAACCTCCCTTCCTCTTCCGGGAGAGGAGGGAAATGGGTATATTGAGAATAAATAATCCATCATTGTAAATAATTCGTTCAGGGGCTTTGTTTTAATATCCACTCTGATGTCTCCAGCAAGCCACAGTGACCTTGGTGGCAGACAAAGAATATTCTACAGACAGCATGTCTAGATCATTTAATCCTAAAAGCGGGTCATGCAGCCTAACTAGTTCCATAAAAGAAGATGGAAATGTGGGCAGTAAGTAGTTTTTACTGCTAGATGAACTTGGATAATTCTTATGTAGATGAGACAGGAAAAACAAGATCCAAACGGAGAGGAACTTCTGATATTTCAGGTCAGGCAGAAGCTCGAGGAAGAAGCAGGCTCACCAAGCCTCTTCTGTCTCTATCCTCTGCTGCGGGCCATAAACACAGCGGAGTGATATTGCACTTTAGTTCCATGAGCTGATCAACTTTCCTGTGGGAGAGAGCTCATAGTGTGTGCCGCTGCTTATGTGGGAAACGGACAGCATACATATACTTGATTGGCCAGAGTATTATGCATCAGGGTCATAGCTGGAGTAGCTGCTTTGTTCAGCGATGCTCTGATCCCTTGGGTAAGCAGCTAATTGCAGGAAATCTTTTAAGACAAGTGTGTGATAGGAAGAATGCAATGAATATTGTTTATTCAAAAGACAGGAGTGGTTCCTTTGAGTCAGTTCTCTTGCATAATTACGTAATCAGGGCATGTTCTATTTTTAATTAAATCTCTTGCAAATTCATGAAAATACTCTGAACCTGTAGACCAATTGGCATGACTCTAACTTTTAAAATGTAGTTTGTATAAAGGAATGCCCTTCAATCTTTTTTTCCGCTTTCATATTACTGTGCAAACACGTATTTCACATTATCATACACAGCCTGTATTGACTGTCAACACTAAAAATAAAATATTATCCTAAACCATTAATACAAAATTGCCAAGAGAAATATTTTAAATGGAGATGAAGAAGATGAACACAAGAAGCTCTATTTCTGAAATAACAGTATCACAATTATTTTTGTTGGGCAGCTTGACCTGTGTAAGGTATAAGTGAGTGGTATTCAGCAAGTTTATTTCCCTCAGCTCTTCAAATCCAACAGTGACTCTCTGTATTTGCAGTCTGCAGACAACCCATGTGCCCCTGACTTTGTTTTGTTTCTTGTGGGCTTCTGTGAATCTTCCTGTTCTTCTGCCTGTTTGACACCAGCATTAGCTTTGATTCCTCTTCCAACTTCCTGCTTCTTCTCAGCAGTTTTGCTTTCTTCCCTGACTCTTGTTCTGCCATCCGCATTTTGCAGACTTGCTCAGTGTTGTACGTGAGGACGAACAGATGTAAGCTCTGCCTTCCTTGCGTATTTTATATATTACCATTTAGGTGAGGCTGCATGTTCTGATTTACCGTAATACCTCCATGTCTTCATCAGCTTATGACTGTTACTAATAACTCTTTCATAGTTAGGCTGTCACTGTTCCCTAATGATTTCCAATGCACGTTTTATGGTTTGCTATACTTAACTGTATTTTTCATTGCAGATGTCAACTGCCATCTTTAATTCCAGCACTTAACTTCTACCTAGTGGAACATAAAGCAACATGAAAAAAATACTGTGGTTGTTCCTTCTTCTCTAGCAAGACTGGGAATGAAATTGGAGGCGGCAAAGAAATAGTTCTTGTGACAAATGTCATGGAGTCCTTACAGAAGTTTTACCTTTCATGTGTACACCTGTGGAAGACTAGGGATCCTTCATTTGGTTGAGTGTGGAATAAACACAAGGGCTTTGAAATACATTAGCAGCACATAACTAGCCCTCAGGGGCTTTCAGCACAGAATTTGTACTTCAGCCTGTTTTACTCGTGTGAGCTGGCTGCACGCTATGCACTGCATTCCACATCCATCTTCAGGTACATTGTCCCAGCGGTGCCCAGCCGAGACAGTCACATCAGCTTTACAAACCCTGCTTGCTGGCACCCTGCTTTACAGGACCAAACCCTCAATTCTTTCCGGGACACTGAGACCAACCGACACAGACAGCACCTGCGGTGGTTCCCCGCGCCGGAGCAGAACCACCTCGGCGGCACCAGAGGGTGCGCTGAGGGAACGCCGCGTTCGCTCGCCACGCACACCCACGTCAGGCAGACGAGGACTCAGCAGGGCTGAGCACGGCCCCCGCCCGCGGGGCCTCGCACCTGAACCCCTGAAGGCGTCCTCCATCATCCCCCCTCCCCGGGGACAGCCCCGCCATGGCGCGGGTGCCGCGCTGAGGGGAGGGAGGCACCGACGGACGGGGGGGAGAGGGGGGGGGCAGGGAGCCGTCGCGGGGGGGGGTTGCCCTGTCCCGCTACCCGCGCGGCCCGCTCCCGTCCGAGGGGGAATGACGTTATGGATGGGGGGGGCGGTGGGAAAGAAGGGCACGCGGAGGCTTGTGGGAGAAGAAGGGGGCCGCCATGTTGGGCGGGGCGGCGCGGTGGGCGGGCGCGCGGGGCGGGCGCAGGGGCGGCGGCGGCGGCAGCCGGGGCGGTGGCGGGTGCCTGCAGCTGTCAGCGCCCGCTGCTCCGGACCGGGCTGTGCTCCCACCGCCGCGGCGGGACGGGACGCGCCTGTCAGCACCCCGGGGAGGCACTGAGGGCGCCGCGGGGCTGACCCGCTTCCTTCCTTCGCTCTCCTCGGTCCTCTTCCCCCTCCCGCCACCCCCCCCCAAAACCCTTTTCCTTCCTCCCTTCCGCCCGCCCATCGCTGACATCCTCCTCCGGTCGTCGTCGTCGTCGTCGTCCCCCCCCCTCTTCCCCCCCGCCGCTCGGGCTGCGCGGCCGCCGCCGCCTTTGCGAGCGCTGCGCACGTCGCCCGAGCCTGCAGCACCGAGCGGTGAGCGAGGGGAGCTGCCCGCGCCCGGGGCGGCCCCGCCGGGGGTCGGCGGGGGGGTGCGGGAAGACGCGGGGGGGAAGATGTTAAATCTTTTTGCCTTTTTATCTGCCGTTACGCACACAACAAAAGGCTGCGCGGGCCGGCGGGTCGCCCGCAGCGCCGCTGACAGCCAGCCCTTCCCTGCGCGGACACGGGAGGGTGCTTGGGCGGGGGGGGCGAGGCTGTTTCTCGGTGTTCTGTGTAAAGCTCTGTCAGTTGCAGCCGCCGCTCGGCTGCGGGAAAGAGGAACCTTCCCGCGGGGATGGGGATCACCCTGGCTTTGTCCCCTGTTCCTCTCCTGGCTCCCGTCGGTGCTGCGGCTGGGGCCGGGCGCCGCCCTGGGAGGGACCGGGGGCAGAGGCGGGGGGCGCCGGCCTCGCCTCTCACCGCCCCCCCTCCCGGACAGCCCCTCTCCGCGGGGCGTGCGGAGCTTGGTTTTTACTGCGCGGTTTTGGCTTAGGCGGTTTGTTCTGTGGCTAATTCAGAAATGGTGAAAGAGGAGGCGAGGACAGCTCTTTCTTGGGTTTTGTAGATCGGGACCGGATTTATACGTTGTAGGTCACCTGCTGTGCTGTAGTCGGAGGCGATTTGTAGCCTTAGGTCTTGGCAAGATTTCTACATTTATAAAATAAGACAAGCATTGATTAGGAACAGGTTATTCTAGCAAAAATACGTAACTGACTTAACTGGTAACTGTATCTCTAGGGCAGTGATTAATTAAACACTTTAAAATCTTACTCAATCTGGCTTCATGTTTCTGGTATTTTTGGGTAAGAAGATGCCAGGTCTGTAGATCTGCATAGGAGTTGTCTGTAATCACAAGAAGGAACTTCTTGACTCCTTATTGAATTTTGCGTGCTAAGCGTATTGAAGCATATTTTGATGACCAAAGTGGCATCACCTAGTATAATGCCAGTACCTGGCTTCTTAAAGGCTACTAAATCGATGATGGTGCTCTTACTGCTTTTTTTTATTTATTTCCTCCTGTTAATGATTTCCATTAGTGTATATGATTTAACCGTAGTAGTAGTACTCAGGTACTGCTCATCAAATCAGAATACAGAATCAGAAAATAAAAGCAGCTAGAAAAAAGTGAGTTTTTATGGTTTCCTATAGCAAAACGGTGAGCAAATAATATTCATGATATAAAATGCTTTCACAGTTGTACATAAAAATACATCAAATGAAAACGTAATCTTGGCGTTCTTGAAATTGGCAGGAGGTTTGGTAACAATTACTCGGGGAAGTAATTGCCTCTTTCACTTCCACTTTTGTATTTGCGCATCAGTTAAATAGGAAACTTATGCCCAAAGGGTGTGCATTGGAAGCTAGAAAGGAACCTTCGAGATTTAGAGAGCTTAGCATTTTAATTAAAAAAAACCCCAACCAACCAACAGCATGAACAACTAAACAAACCCCAACAAAATTATAACCCACCTTTTTTAATGTACAATTTTCAAACTCTGTTGGAAAACAGCTTTATTTTAATTGATTATGAATTCGAAAGCTTCAGTGAAACATAATAGAGGATATTATAACCCTGGGATTATAGATACAATTGAAAGTAACACATTCAGCATTTAGTGGCAGCAGAAAGAAAGCTGATCCAGGTGATTCTGAGCAGAAGACCTTGTATTTTGTAGGTCACACAATTATTTTTGTGAACATGGTCTGAGAGTACCTTTCTGTGAAATTACAACAGGTATGGAGAATTCTGGCAGTTCCGTTTAGATATGCATTTTATGTAATGCAGAACCATTTGGGTAAATGCAGGGAATTTAAATTGGTGCTTCCTGAAACTCGCACAATGCAGAATCACTTCTGCATCATGTTGCAGTTAAAGTTTGGCAGGCTTTATGTTTCCGAAGGACCATGGCGAAACTGGACAATTCCAGTAATCAGAAATTCTAACAGCAATTTGAGCTTAGATTCCCTTCACTTCCTAATGAAAGAAAACATGCTGTCATTTGTAATTAAAAAAAGAGAATAAAGTTGCCTTCCAGACATTCCCATGAAACAGCATCATTTACGGTTTGTCAAATTACTATAGTATGCTAACAGTGCCTTATTAATGGAAACTGATTTTTTAAAAGGTCTGGTTTTGACAAATGAGGAGTTGCATGCAAAATCATTGATTAAATTTGCAAGAGTCTAGAATACCATCTTCTGAATGTTTTTGACTGGACATAAATACTGTGGACTTACAACAATACTGTACGGACACTTAAGCTTATAGGAGCAATTGCTGCTTCCTCTGTTTTTGAAGAACTTGCCATGGTGATGTCAGAAAACCCTCACTTGTGTGCTACCCCTATACAGTATACTTTGTGTATCTATATATGTATCTCTGTGTATACATGCATGCCTGCATATGTCTCTGATTTAATTGGGAGTTTGGGGAAATATTGTAGCCTCATATTCAGTTCTGAGTCCATTTAATGCAGCTTTTGTTTCTCTTGAGATCTGGGCTTGTGCGATTACTCTTTCATCTCTTCCTCTGTTTGGCTTCTCTGGCAGATATGCAGTTGGATTTATTCTGGGATTAATAGCATCTCTTCAGATGCATACTCATGATTATTTTAAAACTTCATTCAGTGTGCAAATATTTGTTATAATGTTTTTATAAGAGGAGTGGAAAATAAGGAAATTTGAGTAAATTAATATGCAAAATATATTTCTGTATTTAATGTTGTAGGACGTAGTAGCAGATAGCGATGGGGACAAGCATGCTGGGTCTATTTAAATGAACGTGTCTTGTAGTCTGCCTGTCTCCAGGGTGTTGTTCAGTATGACACAAATACTGTAAACATGGACCAATTCCATCATCATTGCAATGAAGTTGCTAGTCACAAACTTTGCTCTTAATTCAGTCTGCATAATACTCTGTGTTTCCAAAATATTTTTCGGTGGTTTTGTAAAGAACATCATGTTTACCGTGACCAAAGTTTAGGAAAATGTTTCTTTTCAATGTTAACTCTCATTTTGCTCAAAACAAAAGCATGACACACATGATATCTGATACTTGGTGGTAACCAAGTACCAGTCACACCGTTCCTTCTAACAAGAAACCTTTTTGACTTCAAAATAGAACTGATTATAATAGTTGTATCCCGAGTCACAGTCGGCTTTGGGTATTTTTGAGGTATTAAGGCTTTCCCAGTAATTTCTTTAGTGAAACGTGTTCCTTCTGAAAGCAGGCTGTAGAAGTAAGTGTGGTTCCCTTGAAGAATTACGTAATCAATAAATGCCTGGCCGGAAAAAGGTGCACTTACGCTGTCTTAGCTTTGCTGAGATGCTTTTGTTGCCTTCACTTTATGGGATTTAAATTGGGCACTTTGTTAGAGGGTCAGAGCCAGAATTATGGATGCTTTCAGTGATGGAGGAATTATTTCCATAGGGTTTTGTGTGAGGTGCTTTGCAGGCATCAGGCATATGATGACACCATACTTGTTGGTGGTTTTTTTTTTTGCTAGACAATTAATACATTTAATAATGTCAGACCACAGCAAATAGGCAAGTGTGCGGACTGAGAATGTGTGCTTCCCTTACCCATGATATATTTGGGAATGTGAACAAAGGAGTTGTTCTCGGAGAATGAACACTAAAGCACAGTTAACACTAGATCTGCTAATTTCTCATAACGTATAAAGAACATGAGTATCTGATAGCTGACAGTTTCTTCAGATTCAGTCAGCTAAGGAAGCAGATGCAAGTAATAGTATCTGTGTGTTGATTTAATCACTGCTTGTTTCTTTGAATCCAGCTTATCTCTCATGGACTCTGCTATTTAATTCTTTTCTTGTTTCAGTCAGAAACAGTCTTAATTCTGGAAGCTGTGTTTTGACATGTACTTAGAATTAAATAGAATTTATTTTGTGAAATAATTATTGTTGGTCATCTTTGCTTAAAATTAGGAAGCATGAGATTGTGTCTCGTATTCCACATAATGCTTTCCTTCCATTGTCTGCTTAAATGTACAGATTCTTCATATAGTTTCTCAGTATCAAGTCTTGCTCACAGGTAAAAGCTGTAAATTATCTTTTGCAGGTAGACTTAAAAGACAACAGTTTCCTATTTTGGTCCTTTTGTAAATATCTGCCATAAAACCCATTCATTGTAATAAGATTGTGTTTCTGGGATTGTGTCAGAACTATGGTTGATTTTATTAAATTTCAAAGAGAAGAAAGCAAAGGATGTAACCAGTATAGTTGGTAGTACTGACTTCCTTATGTATCAGTAGGGTTGGCACAGTGGCTAATTATACTCTGCTTACTATGTGATGTACTGCAGCAAACCATTTAAAAAATCAGCGTTGCACTAAAGTAATATTCAGAAGGTCAAGAAATGTCTGACTTAGAGCTGAACTTTTTGGTACTGCTTTAAAAGGTGTATCTAAAAATCAGACCTTTTAAAGGACAATATTTAGATTTTTTGGAATTATCAGATAACTGTATATCTTAATACATAGTAATTTGCATTGCCTACAAACACTGATCCTGTATTCATAAATGTTTTCTTAAATCCTGTGCTACTGTGCAGCATATTACTACTGGTATTTTATAGTGTTCTAATTTTGTGCTTTGTCTGGAGACAGCACAAGTAGTTAAATGTTAACAGAAAATTAAGATTACTTGCTATTATTTGTGTGCTATTATTTGTGTGTGCTATTCATTACTCATATATGGGGGGGAGGGGGGGGGTGGTGGTTTTAAACTTTTTAAGGGATTGCAGTAGCTGTATTCCTGCAATGTATCTTGAGTTTGCTCCTTTCAGTTGACAGTAGCTGAACCAAAGCATGTCAGACAGGTTATGGACTGGCCTGGAGGAGGCAGGTTCTGTGTTGAGGGTGGGTCTGCTTTTTTTTCCTTTCTTTTCTTCTTCTTCCCTGAATAGAATATTGCGTTTAAGATTGAGTGCATCTATGGATGTTCCTTTATCAAACAATGTAGGATGCATAGTGTAGGAAAGTCACATCTTATCCTTCCACTTTGAGCAGCTTCCATTTCAGAGTGACTGCTAATAATCCCTCATCCCTCTTGTCTTCACTGTGAGTGGATTTTACAATAGCCTCACCTTTAACATTTAATTTGTCTACATGCTTTAACTGGATGATCCTCCCTGCCTCCCCCCAGTCATGTTTAGTGTGTATTAGAGGGAGAAGGGTTGGTTAAAAAAGTGGGATTCCTCCCCCCCTGCCTCATTGTGGAGGATGGCTGCATGTAGTCATGTTAATGCAACTAGTGGGATGGTAATCTGTGAGGATATAGGGGAGATTACAGATTTGAGATAGGGGGAGGACAGCAACCTCCTAAAATGTTTCTGCTGACACAAACAGGAATATATAATCAAACTCTAAAGATATAGTCGAACTCGTCTTCAGTCTCAGTGCTGTTTTATGTAGTCCTCATTCAGTTAACACAGCTCACCGCACGGCAGCCTGGGGAAATAGGTGTGTTTTGGCTGTGTTGGTGTCCTGGACCTTTTACTTTTCTGTCCCCTTGCTTGTGACAGAAAAATAATCCAGTAAAAGGCATATATCTTTGGTTTGACTCATTACAAACGGGTGCTTGTGTTGGAATGATGGGGGGTGTGAATGCAACGTTTGACTGCATGAGGAGCATTACCAGGGTATTATTTCTAACCATAGCCTTAATGAGTGAATGCTCATGGTCTTGTGTTTGTAGGAAGCCAAACCAGATGATTCAGTGGCCATTTCTGTCTCTAAATTCCTCTGTACGCAGAAGGCAATAATGTGAGGAAGAGATAAGAATGCACTGTCGTTTATATTTACCATTTCCCTGGATGTAGCCCAGTTACATGCAGTATAATAACTATTACTGTATTGAAATATGGAGGGGCACAGGAGTCATGGTGATGCTTGCCAGTATGCTGACACACATGATAGTGACCCAGAGATCTTACTAGAGGTATGGGTGAATGAATCATCAGGAAGATACATTAATTTTGAGGCGTGGTATATTGGAGGATATATAGTGGGAAGGTTTGATGTGTGAAGCTGATGGCTATGCCTCCGGTAAGGCAGATCTACGTTTAACAGGAATTGATAAAACTGCCCGTGGGCTTCTGGTCTGGGAGCATTGTGGAACACAGAATGCTGGTGCTTGGTGGGCATTCCTCGGGGCTTGAGAAATCCTGCAGAGATGACAGGTAGTTTTTTGTTACGGTACTGATAGGTGTCTTAGCCAAATGTCCTCATTTTCCAAAGATGTGTTATCCATCCTATACCTTTTGAAAAGGCAAGAGACGCCACAGGATGACTTTGACTCAGTGTCCCAGTAATTTGCTGTTCCTTAATTATATCTCCTTTCCATTGTTCAGAAAAGAGATAAAGGCATGTCATTGATTCAGCTACCATGCTTTTAAAGTCTTATTCAGTTAGTGTCAATTTCTCTCACAATAATTTACATTTCTACCATTGCTGTTAGAATACATTGTTTAACTTAGAAAATAATCTCTGAGTTTGTGCAGAATGCAGGTGGAGAGCAAATGCACAACAGATTTTTGAAAGCAACAGAGAGTAGGGTTTGCGAAGTGCCTGCTTGTAGTTTGTGTGGCCATTCAATCTTCAGTCTCAATCCCCACCCAGCTGTTGTTAACAAATGGCCTGGAAGTAATCTTGCTGACTTTTTTGTTTCTTTTTTTTCTTTTTTTTTTTTTTTCCCTTTTCCTTTTTCTTTTTTTCCTTTCTTTTTATTTTTTTCTTTCGGTCTGTGGTCTGGCTGCACATGGAGCAGTATTTGCAAGTGCATGGTATGTTGTTTTGAATAGCACAGTTGCTTTGGGAAGTGACTGTTCTGCCATCCTCCCCAAGGGGATGCTTTCAAAGCAGATTTATCCAAGTGAGATAGTTGAAAAAATAGTATTAAAAATGTAACTTCTTTTGTGTCTGTTTTCCAGTTAATGTGTGCTTTTGTTCTGTGTCAGTCCACCAGAAAAGTAGTGTACTGCAGCAGGATGGAGGAACTGTCACACTAGTGTACCACAGCCAGTATTTCAGGAGTCCCAAAGGAGCACTCAGTGCCCCAGTGTTAGCGAAGATAAATCATGAACGTGAAAGATCACTGAAGAAGGGGCTAAAAATATGGTTTGATCCTCAGGTGTGAGTGCACAGAATGTTAAAGTGTCTTTATCAATTGCTGGATTAAGGCCTGCTGTACTGCTGTCTGTCTCCTGGCCCAGTATAGTTCAGACAATTTGAGTAAACCCTGCAGACTATGGAAGACTTTTGGAAATTATTTCCAGTTTTACAGCAAAATCACCTCTCTGCTGTAGCAGGGAAGAAACAGTGAATGATAATGCGGTTGTTTTTCTAGGTGACTGCATCATTTGTTATGCTTCATATGAAATGAAATTTGTAAGGTGTAGAAAACTATTAGTGTCATAATTGGTGATTGCCATTGAAAGTATCAATTTTGATGTAATATTTAATGGGGTGAATTAATTCCTTCTCAATATTAAGGGCAGTGCCTGCACAGTTTAATCATGCAACTCTCTTTCTGTAGTCGTTTTGGAAGAATTTGGTTAGTGGTTTTGTATTTCTTTGTTTTTCAGTGGAAGAATGATCAGGGGGGCTATTTTTCCTAAAGCTTGAAGGGAGACTCTGCACAGTTTGTGCATCTCAGTGGAAGCTCTTAGAGAGCTTCAAAACCAGATTTAAGGATTTGTTAAACCTAAAGGCTAGTGTGTGCTGAAGCAAGGTTAGTGGATGTTCCTTTTATGTCTGCAGAAGAAATTGCTGGTTTTCTCATTTTGGTTCAGATAACCTTTCTCTTCAATGACCTCAAGTGTGTAAAAGCAACATAATCTGTACACAGTAAATTGTCGGCAAAACTTCCCACACAGATCCAGTAATATGAGACAAGATGTGGCCTTCTCTGCCCTTCCTGTGTGCATTTTTTATAGTGGTTATAGGTATGCTATAAAAAGTAGATTTGGTTAAGATTATAGGTCTGATGTTGGTAAGTGGAAGCTGATGGGGTTTTTAATGTATAATGGAAGTCTGATTTGATGGGAACATTCCTGTGCTTTTACCTAAGTGCCATTTAGAGTTAATATAAATATATAAGTAGATGCTTGCTTTGATTAGTCGATAAAGCAGTTCTTGTCCAAAAATAACAATGCATAATGAGTCAAGCTCCAAAAATGCTTTGTTTATGCTATTGACAGCTTGAAATTGCAAGACAAGTGAGTCTGAAAACATTTTGATGTTGCTGTACCTCTATTCCAGCCTCAGAGACACTCTCACTGGCTAGAATCAGTCTGCTAAAAATGTATTATCAAGGCTCAAGATTCACTGAAGACATGGTTGCACAAGTTGGCAAGTCCTTGAGGAGCCACGTGCTATTTCCACACAAATAAATATAGATTCTTGGACTATTGACTGTAAAAACTGTGGAATTTGATAGTGATGATGGATTTGTAACTCAAACTGTCTTGACAGTATCTTTCAAAAATCCCAGTCAAAATTTCCTTTCAGTGCACTGTAAGTAGGTAATTCATGAAGCATGTCTTCGTAACATTTCAGAAACCAGGCAAAATGCTCTGCTTTCTTGAGGTCTGTTGGTGGCTGCGTGGAAGTGTTTATTAGTGCTCACAAGAAACTAAGGAAGTGCTAGCTTTGAGGAAGATCAACAGACGCTGTTTGCTGTTGACACAGCAGTAGTACAAAAAAGAGACAACTCCCTTGCTCCAAGGGGTAGGAGGCACCGTGATCTGCAGTCTGTCTTCAGAAATTGCATGAACATAACTAAATTAGCAAATTGGCATTAGAGCTCTTTGCCCAAGACTACTGAACAGCAGAAGACGTGTGTATTGAATTTTATTATTCTGGAAAAGAATGTGGGTTTGATCTTGTCATGGGTCTGAGGATATTAAATAAATATGTTGTTTCAGATTTGAGTAAGGAAATTACGTACCACCAACCTGTAACAGATGATAGTAACCTTGGTTAGCAAAGAGTTAAAAAGCACGTTCCTTCTTGAAAGTCTGGCTTTTAGTGTAGTTCCTTTAGACTTTTGACCAGGTCTACTAAACCACCTTAGACACGTGCCTGTCAGATCTCCCTTGCACTTGCTTCAGCTTTGAGAGAGACTCATCTTTGATGTGATAAAAAATGCATAGAAAGATCTTTCCATCCAGTGTAATTTGAAACCTGAGATGGTAGAAGGGGTTAGGAACGTACACAGAGAATAAGTTTTTCTCTTACATACTTATGATACATGCAGACTGGTGGTAGGATCTAAACAGATGCCAATTTCCAGAGGAAGAATAATCCACTGTGATTTTAAGTTATGTGACTATTCCGTTTTTTAATCACTGCCTATTTTTAGGACTTCAGAAAGGTAAAATGTAGTGGGTGAGATATGCCAGAAAGAGGATATTTTCCCTTGATTCTTTTTACACAAATGCTGGGGGAAGGCATAGTGATTGGGGGGGGGGGTGGGGTAGCCATATCATCCAAGGGTCCCTACTGCTGTAGTATGTGAGCAGGAGGAGTAAGGTGGGATTTGGCCATGATCTGCAGCACTATGGAATTACAGATATGGTTGAATCTAAAAGAGAGTTTGGAAATAGATTGGCAGGTCATCTGGATTGTCTGCAGTTAAACGATAGAGATTTGACTGTATCATGATAATTGAAATGCTAGCTAGTAGCTAGTGTTTCTTCAGCGGAGTACTGTCAAGGGATTGACACCATAATAACTTTTTATTTAAGTGGAAGAATAATCTGTATAGTTACAGAATGCTTTTATACCACTTAATAGTTTTGTACTGTATACGGATTTTTTTACTGCATTAACTGTTTCAGAAGGAAGTTATAATTTCAATGAAAACAGTTTACTTGCTACAAAAAAAAGGAAGATTGAAGGCTGAAATTACTCTCAAGGGTTTTTTTGTCAGTTATCTTCAAAATGTGCAGAAGTATTTATTTCAAAATAGTGCTAAGATTGCTACTTACGAGAATGCACATATGATTGCTTAGAAACAGTATATGCTTCATTAGTCTTGATGTAGTATGCTATAGAAATCTAAATAAGAGGACTCCACAGCAGTGCAAGTCTTCATAGCTTGTGCTTTCTCAGTAGTGCAAATCTTCTTAGCTGCTTATTCTCAAAGAGAATTGTCAGCATCACCCTTGCTACAGGTTTTGTAGGAGCTATTTTAGCTATCATCTCTTTTATTAGCAAATATATTTTGTTTGCCTGCTCTTCTCCTTAGTAATTTTGTAATCTTCCAAAGAATCCAAAGATTTCCCCTGGAAGGCACGATTTTATTATTTTTTTTAATAGCAGGCTGCGATGTTTAAAGATGCTGAGATTTATCAAGGCAAGTGTACAGTCACTGTGTTCTTCACATAAACAAGCACATAATCCAGTTTAATGCAGTGGATGGGTTTATCGATGGCCGTTTGGGTTTCCTACAGTCTGATGTAGTGTTTTTCAGAGGTGGATGCTGTTGTGGAGCAGAGTTAGAACCTGCGGCTGTGCAGCCTCTTCCCACTGATGTGGTGTGGAGAAGAGGCTGCACCTGCCAGTCTTGTCGGAGGAGCAGCAGCCATATTAGTCTGGTGGAAATCTCTGCCAATATTGAAGTTTTTAGTGTTTTACATGTTTTAGTCAAGCTGTCCTGTGCTTATTGTGCATTTCTGCAGAAATTCATGTGTTACCTTTGTAAATGTTAAACCTTTACAAAGTATGAGTGTTTGTCCAATTTGCTTACCAGCGCAGATGTCTTGTGATATTAAGGTTGTAGATCAAATTATGAACGTGATTCTGATCTTTTTATTAGGATATGTGCCCTTGACATTAAAGGTCTAGAGATGTCCTTTTTATAGTATTTACCTTGCATACCTGCATTTTAAACCAAGTGATAGGGCAGACTCCTGCATGCAGGGTTAGTGCCAAGTTGAAGGCTGGTAGAAGGAGCACAGTAAGGTATTTTAAATTCAGATGCTTACTAGCTGGAAGTTGATAGAAAAATGACTCCACAGGGTTAATTCTGTGTTGGGTTTTTTTGTTGGTTTTTTTTTTTTTTCCCAAAACACATTGTATGTTCTAAAGGACTTCTCTGTAGCTCAATCTTGGGTGCTACTCATGTGCAGCACCATCTTCTTAGCTGCTTCTGGTCAGTGATCTACGGCCTCCAGTATGTGCTGCTAATTGTTCCCACTGAGTTATTTTTAAGGTGGCTTGTGTATGTGTGTGCTAAACTGTGAAGACACTTTCTGAGATATATTTGGAAGCCTGAGGCAGTACAGGAGTGCAGCAGTATTCTGTTTATAGAACTGGGTCAGCAAGTGTACCTTAAGTCTGACCTCCAACAGGACACTGTTTGCAAGTGTAGTTCACGACTTTATATTCTGTAGAGGCTCCTCTGTGGATTCAAACCTAGTATGATGAGAAGTGTGACAGATAGCATTGGCAGTTCAGCTACATTCCTGAATATGTCAAGAGGAAAAAGCTACTCTTTTTGTTCGTGGGGTTAGAGATGAATGTATAAAATTCCTGAGTGTAAAGAGATAATTTTAATTAAAAGGAGGGCAAGTCAAACAAGATGAAGATTATAAATTTTCTTATGCATGGAAATATGGCTTGTGATAGAAGAAGTAGCCTCACAGAGAAAGAAAAATTAACATATTAAAAAAAAAACAAAAAACCCAAACAATGAGTAACCATTGTTCTTTCAAACTTGGAGATTTCTGACTGTAAACCATAACAGCAGTATATTCAAACTAGAGTGTTTCTTATCTGAGTCCTTTTACAAATACCTTTCTAAGTGTGTGAAAGACATCCGTGGGTGATTCATCCTTGCCATTTCTGACTAGTGTGTCGCTGAGCTGCCTTGTTAGGAAGGGGAACAGTTAATGTAGTGTTTGACATACTACTCTTATCCCTCAGCAGACTCTTTTTCATCTCTTGCCTTTGGTTGGTTGCCTGCCTTTCTGTGCCTGGAAGGCCTGTGATCTTTTGAGATTGTTTGAGAAGGCAGTTTTCAACATTATGAAGATTAGCAGTTAAGCCAGCTCGCAGTATTTCAAGATGGTGCATTCCGTGATGTAATGAGATGTGTTCTTGGTCTAAGCAGGGAATTAATGACTTGTAATTTGCAGCTAATACAGAATGAAACAAGCTCATGCCAGATGTAGGACGCTGAGCCTTGCCATTTAATTAAGGAGGAACCAAGAGTGAAATTAGGGTTGAAAGCCCTGAATAGATTATTGTTACAAAACAGTGAATGGATAGGTACGTATTGGAGATACAAAAAAATTAAATTAATATGTACTATATCTTTGTGGAATTTGCAGTGCTTGTAGATGGCAGGGCCCATAGGTATGGCTTGAGCCAGTCTTGTAGTAGCTTTTGCTGTTAGGAAGATGATTTGCTCTTTCTCTCATGAAGACACATTATTCTGTAGTTTTCAACTATCCTGCCTCCTCTCTGTATATTCCAATGAAAAAGTTTAGGGAGAATTTGACTTGTCACAGCAGTTCACAGACTTCTGTTAATTGTATTTTAAATTGCGTTTTTAAAACAATAATGACCAGACACAAGATACATTAAAAATTTATCTTCCAAGTGTTTAGTACTTGAAACCTGGCAAATAATAAAAACATCAATACTGAGAAAGGGATTTCTTAGGGATACATAACAAGGAAATAAAAAAAAAAAAGAAAAATCAGAACTGTTTTGTTTGTTTATTTTTCTTTAGGACCAATATTAATCTTTAGTCAAGGAAACAAATAACATTGTGGGTTTCTTAGAAGAATGTTATTCCTTTTGTAAGTTTTCCTACACAAAGACATATTCATATGGTTACATGTTTTAGTTCAAGAATTCTTTGAGGTGATCTGCAGGGAAATTACACTTTTTAAAAAGTAGTGGAGTAGGAAAAGCTGTTTATGTTTAAGAAATCCTTAAATATAAGTTGAAGGGCTTAAGTAGCTCGTTCTGGTGTGTCTTAAATCCATTTGAATTTGGGCACAAAATGTGATGTCAGCATTACTAGTGCAATTGGTTTGAAAGTTTTACGAATAACAAAATACTTAAAGTGATTAAAGATACAGCCACTTAAGTCCTTCCTATATGTTATCTCAGAGAATATATGAGATTGTCTCAGCGGTTACATGACTGAAAGACAGTAGGCTTGGCTCTATTTTCTTTGTTTGCTTCAGATTCTTGCTATTCTCAATTTCTTTGACTGGAGTTTATGTTACAAAATTCTGCAGAACCCTCTTTGATAGGTGTCATTGTAGGACTTTTTATGTTTATCTGTCCAAGTTCATTAATTTTTGTGTGTTTGAAGAAAAATGCTTGATTTTTCTTTTAAAGTGTTGGAAAGTGTTAAGTGACTTCTGTACTTCAGCATAGTTTGTGTTGTGGTAAATAAACCAGGAAGGTAATACTCAAGATCTACACAGGCACGTATTTAATATGATACGTAAACTGCTTAAGCCAGCTGGCTAGTGCACAGCTCTGGCTGCATTGCATATTCTTTTTTTCTCTCATCCAAAATCCTGTTTTCCAGCTAAACCTTTGGGCATCTTAACTTTTTCTTTTGTTTTCAGTTGTAAAATGAATGAAAAATTAGTATTTGAATCTTGAATTCCTGCCCTATAACAGATAAAATTTGCAGTTCACTGGACTATTTAAAGGCTAAAACTGACAAAGAAGCCTTTGACTATGCCCTTTTTTTCTGTAGGGAAAAAATAGAGCAAGAAAGAATTAACATTTTCAAAAAGTGACATTAGAAAGGAATGGTAGATTTTATCTCTCTTCCTCTGTATACATGCATGTCTACTTCCTGCACACACGTGTAATTTTTTTGCTTCCTGTATGCATTTGCTGCCTTAGGGTATGCAAAAGTAATTGTACAATTGTCTTGTCAAATATGGCCTTGTTTGGTGAACACCACACCCCTATAGTACTCTTAAAATATATTAGATATTTATCAGATAACGGATGCATGTTATCAGAATCAGTTCTGATAACAGGATAAATTACATATTTGTTATTCTCCTTCTAAATTATTCTCACAAACACAATCTATGAAACTGTGAAAACTTTGTCAAGAGTCTTCTGTAGTGTTTTATACAGAGATAATTTAAACAGACATCCTATGAAACCTGTGCAGAAAGATTTATTCCTTTCCTGTCAGTGGGAGAGATCAGGATTCTAACTATTTTCACTAGAGGAGACTTTAGAATGCCTCTCCCAGGCTGTGTGCACCTTCAAATCAATCTGTGTCTTGATGCAGCTTTTGACTTGACACCAGCTACCAGTAGAGTTGTTTGTGCTGGTAGCTCTGAGGCAGTGAAAACTTACATAGCTATATTTGGTTTAGAATGAGGTGGCTTAAAAATCCAGCACACTGGATTTAGACAAGAAGCATGTATTTGTAAAGCAAGTCTACTGCTGCCATGGGCTTTGAGTATGTTTTTGTCCCATACGGTTTAAACTTGCTTTTACTTTCTTCAAAAGCTTCTGTGCTGGCTTAGCCTTCCTCAATTGCAGCTTCAGAGTATTCAGCCAGAGCTTTGTGCCTGATTCTATGATCTGACAATGTTTTTTTCTTTATAGTAACAAATTGGTGTCCATTTCACATCTTCGATGTAATTGTGCAGAGAGATGTGTGTTTTGGCTCTTTCTTCACTATGAGGATAGTGAGACACTGGAATAGGTTAACCCAGAGAAGCTGTGAATGTCCCATCCTTGGCAGTATTCAAGGTCAGGTTGGATGGGGCTTTGAGCAGCCTGGTCTAGTGGAAGGCGTCCCTGCCTGTGATGGGGGGGGTGGTAGCAGGGGGTGGAACTAGGTGATCTTTAAGGTCCCTTCGAACCCAAACCATTCTAAGATTCTGTGACTTCATATGTCAGATAGGTACTTCCGAGGATACTTTATTCTGTTTGCATGAAGGCATGACCGTTACAAGGCCTACTGTTTTGGTATTACTTTATTGGTTTTGTGTATCCTTTTCTTAACAGTGAATGGCTGTTAATTTATCAGTATTAATCACCTGTAATTAATTTCACTTCTACTGGTGTGGTTAAAATTTGCAATTTCTTTTAAACAGCATCTATACATGTGTTACATATAGATGCAGGTGCCTGCCTTCCATCTTCAGTGTAGAATGACTACAAAATACTGAAGCACACAGAAGGAATTGTTACCCCTGTCCACATAAGACAAACAAATGATCACACACTTACTTTGGAATGTTGTAGAAAACCTAGGTATTTGAAAATCATATTTCTCACAACTTCTCTAATACAAAATGGAATTCTCTATTCATTACATGTCCTCTGCTGTTTTTATTTCCTTACGATCATCAAAGGTTCAGTTCTTTGTATTCAGGATGGAAATTGTTGATTAAAGGTGTGAAAGCTGACAGTAATTAGGGTTGTGTTGTATGCTGAAGGTAGTGTAATTCATAACAATTCCTTATATGATGGTGCATGTTAGAAGCATGCATTTACAAATTTGGCTCACGCTAAATTGCAGTTCATTTTTATACACAATTTTACAGATTATGTGCTTTGAAAATGTCATTGAAGCATTCTCCGTAATAGTTCTCAGGTTTTAAGTGGGAAATGCATAAATATTCTGCTCATCAGGTTTTGGTGAGTTGGTTTTTCTATGCCATGCCAGATTAGATGTTTTATACAGATATATACGCTCTGTATTACATATAGTTGTGAATGTGAAGTTCTTGCATTAAACGGTGGTAAAACCAAAGTCAGTGCTTCCCCACATTGTGTTTTCAGACAGTAGATTATTACAAAATAAACCAGTGTAGTGTTCAGCTCTTTTGTGACAAATGGGTATGCCTTTTAGGTATTGTGTTGCAGGAGATTATAACAATGTGGGAAATTTGAGTGTATATAAACAGAAAGAGGAACACTTTTTGTTTGGGATTTTTTTTCTTAATGTAATGCAAGAGCATAAGAGCACATCCTTTGGCTGTTGTCATGAAGTGGTGCATATATATCCATGTGCCTTACAGCACTCTTATTCAAGATTTAAGTGGTTGTAATTTTTTCTTCTTTTCTTTCTAAAACTAGACTTGTTTCTGTACAGAGTTTTAATACAGTTTAGCTAATTCATCTTAAATGTTAGTTTATCAAAGCTTCTCCAAATGTCTTCATATAGATATGATAATTGAAAAAATCTTACCTACTTTATTCTAATTTATACTTCCCGGTTCACTTGAAGATATAAATAAGTATAAAGGAGCAATTCCTCAGTTCATTGTTGAACATTTTTCTGGTGACATTTAAAAAAGATCAAGTGATTTCTGTGTCTTCAGTTTGTATTTTTACAGTGTTATACTTGTCACTTCAGTAACAGAATGTGTGATAATAAAGTTACTCGAGTTCCTAAACTTTTTTGGATCTTCATTTGAATTTGACAAGCATCCAGAAATCTGCCAGCCTTAAAGTAGTGCATGAGGTACTGACAGAATTGCACAGTGAAATGTTTCTTGCAAGGGCTGTGTTTTACTAAACATTTTCCAGCATGAGGCAGCTGCAACTTCATCAAAACTACATCTATACCTGTAGGCAATTGAATGCATGTATTTAGCTGTAGAGTTCCAATAATGAATGTAAAGTAATGTTACGAGGCGGCTGTTATTTTCAAAATACATAGTGATAACAGCTTTTGTAGCCCTTGGGAAGGGATTAAAATGGTGTTTCCTTCTTACTGGAGAAGGATGGTTTTTCTCATGATTCCTGTCCCTACATGCTCATGTAAAAAATCCCTTCCAGATTTATTGTAGGCCCCCTTAAGGTACTGGAAGACTGTTGTAAGTTCTCCGTGGAGCGTTTTCTTCTCCAGGCTGAACAGCCCCAACTCTCTCAGCCTGTCTTCATAGGAGAGGTGCTCCAGCCCTCTGAGCATCTTTGTGGCCCACCTCTGGACTCTCTCCAACAGCTCCATATCCTTCTTATTTTTGGAGCCCCAGAGACAGATGTAGTACTCCAGGTAGGGGTCTCATGAGAGCAGAATAGAGGGGGAGAGTCACCTCCCTTGACCTGTTGGTGATGCTGCTTTTGATGCAGCCCAGCATACAGCTGGCTTTCTGGGCTGCAAGCACGCATTGCCGGCTCATGTTGAGCTTCTCATCAATCAACACCCGAAGTCTTTTTCCTCAGGGCTACTCTCAATCCAGTTGCTGCTCAGCCTGTAGTTGTGCTTGGATTGCCCTGACCCCAGGTGCAGGACCTTGCACTTGGCCTACTGAACTTCATGAAGCTCTCAGAGGCTCACCTCTCAAGTGTGTCAGGGTCCCTCTGGATGGCATCCCTTCCCTCCAATGTGTCAACTGCACCACACAGCTTGATGTCATTGGCAAACTTGCTGAGGGTGCACTCAATCCCGCTGTCCGTGTCACTGACAAAGATGACAGAAGACATCAGCAGTCCCAGTACTGACCTGTGAAGAACACCACTTGTCTGTGGTCTCCAGTTTGACATTGAGCCGTTGACTGCAACTCTCTGAGGGCAACTGTCCAGCCAATTCCTTATCCACTGAATGGTCTATCCATCGAATTCTTGTTTCTCCAGTTTAGAGGCAAGCATGTTGTGTGGGACAGTTTTGCCCAAGTCCAGGTAGATGATGTCAGTTGCTCTTTTCCACCAGTGCTGTAGCTCTGTTGTAAAAGGCCACCAATTTGCCAGGCACAATTTGCCCTTAGTGAAGCCGTGTTGGCTGTCTCCAATCACCTTATTTTCCACATGCCTTAGCATAGTTTCCAGGAGGATCTGCTCCATGATCTTGCCAGGCACTAAGGTGAGACCGACCAGCCTGTAGTTCCCTGGTCTTCGTTTTTAACCTTTTAAAAATGGGGATTATGTTTCCCCTTTTCCAGTCAGTGGGAACTTCACTGGACTGCCACGACTTCTTAAATTTGATGGACAGTGGTGTAGCCACTTCATCCACCAGTTCGCTCAGGACCCGTGGATGCATGTACAGGTCCCATGGACTTGTGCATCTTCAGGTTCCTTAAATGGTCTCAAACTTGACCTTCTACAGCAGGTGGTTCTTCATTCTCTCAGTCCCTGCCTTTGCCTTCTGTGACTTGGTGTGGCTGGAGCTCTTGCTGGTGAAGACCAAGGCAAAAAAGTCATTGAGTACCTCGGCTTTCTCCATGTCACGGGCAACCACGTCTCCTGTTTCCTTCTGGAGAGGGCCCACATTTTCCCTAGTCTTCCTTTTATCAACAACATACCTATAGAAGCTTTTCTTGTTGCCCTTGATGTCCCTGGACAGATTTAACTCTACTGAGGCTTTAGCTTTCCTAACCTGATCCCTGGCTGCTTGAACAGTTTCCATGTATTCCTCCCTGTCCTTCCTTCCACCCTCTGGAGGCTTCCTTTTTGTGTTGGAGTTTGTCCAGAAGCTCCTTGTTCATCCATGCAGGCCTCCTGGTGTTTTTGCCTGACTTCCTAGGTGTCGTAGTATACATCTTGCTTTCTGTTGTTGTTTGGCTTATGAGTTAGTGTTAATGTTGAATCTGGAAATAAAAACTGGGAAACTTGAAACACTGTTCAAACTCAGGACTTGAAACATTGTAAAAGTTGTGCAAAAATATAATGGCATTCTGAATATACATTTAAAATTTGTATGTTTTAATGACTTCTTAACAGAAAGCTTTATTCAGTTACAGAGAATTGCTGATTTTTTCATTTGGATTAACTAGTGTATTCTTCCATTTCAGAATGTATGAAAACATGTCCACAATGGTGTATTTAAAGGAAGAGAAGTTGGAGAAGCTCACTCAAGATGAAATCATTGCCAAAACTAAGCAAGTGATCAATGGACTAGAGGCACTGAAGAATGAACACAATTCAATTTTACAGAGCTTACTTGAAACACTGAAATGTTTGAAGAAAGATGATGAAACTAATCTGGTTGAAGAAAAATCAAACATGATTCGAAAGTCACTGGAAATGCTGGAGCTTGGCCTTAGTGAAGCACAGGTAAAATTGCAGCAGAAATAAAATATTTCAGACTTTGAGGACTTAAGATTTGCCTTACTGAATATTAGTAATGTGCTGGGACATTTACGTTGTTACTGCAAGTTAAGGAAAAAGACTGCTGTAATTAGTAGAGGTAGATACTGTTTGTCTTGCTATGTTAACAGAACTAATGATGAATTCAGCATTATAGCACTGAAGCTCACGATTGAGTCCTCTTTACTTAGTGAGATAGTGGCTATTTGCTGTTTAGACTTTTCCACAGCATTAGGCAGGTAATGTTTAAGCAGCTCAAGAACTGAGTGTTGGCATTTTAACTCCAAATTATTCCATATGGAGGTCTCACACACACAAATAAATTTGCTCTAAGCTTTGAGCTCTGTTGTAACCCTAAATTCATGTTTATATTCCCTTGATTCTGAGATTCTTTATAATAGCTCACAATGCTCCTGGATCTCAAGAATCTCTAATGTTTATCAAACATTTTACTAAACCAAAATTGAATCTAAAAGCTTTTTAGACGTTGAGAATTGAATACAGAATCTGAGTAACTTTCACTCTTAAAGGACTCCTTATGTGGACTGTCTTAGTTGATGAAGGTATTGTCTACAAAAGGTGAGTGAAAAGATGCATGTTTAGTCAGGATGTCAGGACTATATTTAAAGTCCAGCTTTAGGGTATTTTGTACTAGGTCAAAAACCTGAAACCTGATGTGATGCGACACAGTCATCAATATAAAATGGCAGAGTGTTTGCAGATGAGTTGAAAATGCCAATGAGTCAGCTCTATATTAATAGGCTTTATCTTTGTAACTGTGCTCAGTCTTTTCATCAAGCTGTCGAGCTATTACTGATTGGTGATTTGAAGTTGTGTGCATTGGACCTTGATGAATTGAAGCCTGAGAGAATGAACAAATGCAGGTTACCAGACCTGCAATGTACAAAGAACCCCTGGACATTATGGTACAAATTAGGTCAGGCCTTAGTATATCGTACAAGTTTTGATCCCTTCTATTGGAAGAAAATACTAAAAGACATGTGGAATAAAATTACAATAGTGGAGTTACATTTAGTGGGTGTTTGTAGAAGATGTGTGAATGAATGAGTAACTTCTCTCTCCTAATTTTGACATGGTATTGGGACTCTGAAAAGATAGCTCTGATTCTTGGCTCTGTCTGATTCAGCAGCCTAGTTGCAGATGTTCCTGCCTAGTTTGGCCCACATAGTGTTTCATGAACTGTGGTGGCGAGGAGCCAAGAAGTCTGTATTTAGTGCCTTTGTTAGGAAGCAATTCTTCAAACTGCTACTCTCAGACCTGATAAACCTACTCTTCCTGCACAGCTTGGGTTGCAACAATGTAGGATTTTTTTGTTTTTACTTGCAGTATTTAAATTAGACATGGAAATGCTTTAAAGATGTTTTTGTGACATGGATGTAGGTCTGATGATATAAGTGTTATTTCTGTAAAAATGAAACAGACATTGCTGAAGAAGCAATCAAACTTTTCTTTCAGTTAATTCTAGAGAGTAAGATCACAAGGGGGTTTAGTTTGCCATTGTAGTTTGTACAGTGTTGTTTGAGTATGTTGACCCCATTATCACAACTCTCCTAAATGTACTTTCTGATGTTAAAAATGCCACTGTTTGAATAGGCCAAGTTATTTAAATTATTAACAATTCTGAATGTGCAAATAGGTAGGTGCTGAAGTCTGGAGACTTGGATTGTTATTAGGAACAATGCGGAGTTCTTGCTTTTCTAGGAAAAAGTAGTTTCTAAAGGCTTGATGTGGGGTTTTTTGACACCAAATTTCACATAAGGACACCATCTGTTTCACATGAAATATTTGGTTTAAAAACACTTCAAGGTAACTTTGTTTTAAAGAAACATGAAATACTAAACTTGAGGATTTCAGATTCATCTGACAGAAGATTTGTATTATCACCAGTGACCCTTTCTTACAAGGTGTGCTTCCTGGGATTGCTGTGAGCTGTTCTACGTGTATCAGTGGGAG
This sequence comes from Strigops habroptila, assembly GCF_004027225.2. NCBI lineage: Eukaryota > Metazoa > Chordata > Aves > Psittaciformes > Psittacidae > Strigops > Strigops habroptila. Next base: position 22,045,417 of record NC_046358.1, on the reverse strand, counting down.
ATTGCATAAACAGTGAAGGGGAAATACCTTCTCTATGTAGTGTTTGGCTTTCACTTAACAAGCTCCTTTTTCATTTAACTTTGCTTAGCAAAAAAACCCAATTCAAGTAGACTGCTTTTGTGGCTGTTGTATTTTTTGTCCTGAATATGACTGACTGTTCAAACACACTGAATGTCTGCACACTTAAGCTTATTGTATGTGTATCTGTAAAGCGCTTATATAAACTCTATGTTCAGTTGCACATTTAGATCTCAGCAGTATAATCATCCCTTTGAAGTATTACCATCATGCTGAGGTGTTCATCCTTATGAACTGTAAGCATGTGTATGAATCCTTTTCCATCTGAAAGCTGCTAAATTAGAACTATGTGTTAGTTCTTAGGTCATTTTTGTGTTCCTTCAAGTTAAAAGTATTACTGCTCCATTTGATGTTAGTGGAACAAAGATTTCCATTTCAGTAATCTGTTTCAAATTTTTCATATATTTTAAGATTATATGTTATCTTCAGGGAATTCTAAACCAATTTGATTTCTGGTAGCATCATAGAAAACAATCATTAGTAAAGAGTTCCTCTAGGTTAATTCTGGCTGAACAAATGGTAAAAAAGTTGAGAGGAAAAGTGAGAACCAGATAAAGAAGAGATATGTAAATGTTTACCGAATTTCACAGCTGACATAGGTTTTTAAATAATAAAAGGCTTTTAGATTAAATACAGGACTGCATTCTAGAGGAACTGTCATGTGACATCTTCTGCTTTTCAGGTAATGATGGCCTTGTCAAATCACTTAAATGCAGTGGAATCGGAGAAGCAGAAATTGCGTGCTCAGGTTCGCCGGCTATGCCAGGAAAACCAGTGGCTACGGGATGAACTAGCCAATACACAGCAGAAGCTACAGAAAAGTGAGCAATCTGTGGCTCAACTGGAGGAAGAAAAGAAACATCTAGAGTTCATGAATCAATTAAAAAAATATGACGATGATATTTCACCATCAGTAAGTAGCTGTGTAGTAAAAGCCCCTTACATCTACATGTGTGTTGTAATCTGCCTTGTTACCAAGAAGTGACTGATGCAAGCTTTTTATTTCTCTAACAAAAAGTTGTCACTGAAATGTTTACCTTGTACCAGGGTCACATAGTTTGCAGAAAGATTCTGAGTGTTCAGTTCATTCTTATTTTAACAGAATGTTTCACTGTCTGTAGGTAACAAAATATGTATGAGGATCAAAATCCATAAATACGTAGTATCATATTAGCTTAAAAAATATGAAGAACTAAACCAAACCAAAAATTCCTTTCTGTAAATTCAACAGTTAAAATAAATGGAGAATTTAAACTATTACAGATTGTAAGTACATAGGGGGCTTGGCTTATTTTGACTCCAAGAAAAACATTTAGTTTTCATGTAGTGAAATCAGTGTGCAGGTTTTATATCTGTTGATAATTTCCACGAGGATAGGATGTTACTGGATCCCCTTCTGCCAGACATTATGATAGTCTGCACGTTTTCAGTCGTGTTTAGCCCACTGTGTTACATATGCTTAGATTCAGGGAGAAAATGGATACAATTTTAATTTATAGAAGTAATGTACCACTTAAAAAGACTTCTGGATTATTTGCACTTCTTGTTGCCCTTTTATTTGTTTCCTTAAGTTAGATGGCACATCAGAGAAAGATCTCATTTTGCGTGGTTAGACCTTTTCAGCTGTGTTTTGGAAAGAACAGGTTTTTGTAACCAGTTATTTCAGCAACATAATGATTGAAAATATATGCATTTGTCACGCTTAACTGACTGCTTGACTGAATCCTTTTTAGTATATTGTTAGCAGTGAGAGTTGTTTTGGCATGTGGAACTTTCCAGTGCTATTTCATGAGTTGGTATTTGTAGCCGCATACTGCCAGTGAAGCCTGTTTAGAAAAGGGGCGGGAGAAGGGAATATTGGGATTTTGATGTGCTAACTGTTGATCTGTAATCTGCAGATGGCCTAAATAATGCCGTTATTTGAAGTTTAATTGGCAAATAAGGTCAAAGTAAGCACATCGTCTTTATAGTTTCACTAACCATATGGACAGTCTCTCTCGTTAACCTTTGAAAATAGTCAATTCTGTATGCTCAGTGTAAGGTTGGAATCAGCACACTTAAAATTATGAACTTCCCATCTGAGATCTAGTCCCATCAATCTGCTGTTTTTGCAGAGCACCCACTTTGCCACCATTGAACTCGAATGCCAGCAACTGCAGTTGTCTTTTTCTCTTGGATGGAGAGCCAGAAGAATGGGAATGTGTTCTGCTTCTGGGCTTTCTCCTTACCGAGATTAACTTTTCTGAGAACTTCAACTGTTTATATTGTGTAGGCCCCACATTTAAGAAACAGGATTGAGATGATCTCTTTCTTTATTTTACATGATTTGGAATGATCTTTGGATGTTTAAACAATGTAGACTGATGGATTGTGCAGAAATTAATATGGTTCCAGGTGAACACTGTTGGAGATGAACTTCGTTGCAGGTGGTTTTTTAATTTTTAATCCTTACAGATTACAGCTGCAAAAACTATTTTTTGTGCAGAAGTTGAGCACTCAGAAATTGAGGTCTCCATATTTCTCTCCCTTGCCCATCTGTAACTGTGTTTACGACTAAAAATGTACAATGTTCAGTATTTAGTAGCACTGAATCTGTATTCAGTAGCATTCACTCGTCACTGGGTACTTTCATTAGGTATGATGTCTCTGTAAGAATAGCAAACGTGTTCGCGTGTGCTCAAATTGAGACTGAAATCTAGGAGATCTGATTTCTATTCCTGGCTCTTCTGAAGGTGTCCTGTGTTGTTTGGGACACATTATGCAAATACATTTGAACATAAGATCTTCATAAAATTTCAATAAGAAGTGTTATTCCTGTCTATTCCTAAGTTCTGGATGTGGGGTTTTCCTCTAACATTGCTGTCCCTTTATGGCTTAGATTTAAGTATAACAATTTGCGTTTGCGGTTGTTCTATAGGAGGATAAGGATACAGATTCCACCAAAGAGCCTTTGGATGACTTGTTTCCCAATGATGAGGATGACCAAGGACAAGGAAGTAAGTGCACTTAAAATTACAATATTAGTAGGTTTCTGCAATGCAGAATATAAAGATGCTGTTTAGAAAAATGAACCCATGTTTGGGGTCCTGTGGGACACGGGGAGTGGTGAATGCCTCTGCTAGAATAAGGAAACTAGTCATTGATATACATTCTATACATTGATATGTGCAGAACTGGGGCATAGGTTTTTAAATAGAGTTTACTGGTTGTCGTAAAGTTCTTGGCACGGACCCCAGTTTAAAATTTGTCCCACAGTCTTTCCTGTGGGCCTCATAATGGAAAAGTCACTTTGGTCCAAGAGACTGAGACAGATTCTGATATACTGAAGCCTTTTGATGGTCTGATCAGATGGTGAATTCTGTTAATGGCCTTTTCAATGATCTGATTTAACACTCTGGGGCAGGTTTCGGTATGAAGTCTTTCTCATATAATATTTTGTCCTTTGCTGAGGTAGTTTTCCTTAGTTTTACTACTCATTCCAGAAGTGTTGTCTTCTGGTCAGAAGGACTCTGAATATGCTGTGCAGTTTGAGGTAGTGGTTTGGTAGCATGATTGAAAGAAGCCATTAATAGATAAGCCTTGCTTAGTGAAATTTTGGGGGTTTTACAGGTGTAAAGCTGGTATTGTATAATGTATTGATACTATAGTGTGTAGGCAGTGTGCTAGTAATATTATGGTTCTCAGTAGACAAGTGACTGCAGAAGAAATGTTTGAAGGGTCCCACCTGTGTAATCAGACTTTCAAATTTCCTTTACGGGCACATGCACAAAATACACTGCATTCTTCATAGCATGGTAGTGCTATCCATAGCCATCAACGGAAGGAAGACTTGAAGAGTTTAGAATAGGTTAGTGTTGACCATGAGCTCCCTTCTGAGCTCGTGCTTGCTTCCCTAGAATTTTGTACTAGGAAAGTTGAATGGCAAAGCTGTCTATATACCTGCATAGTCCATCTACCTTATTTCAAAGTTGATCTGTGAGTAATTTCCTTGACCTCCAGAAAAAATACTGAAATGCTCTGAAAGTGCATTGGTAGGCAGTGGTAGTGGGTGTAGGCTTGGAATTGTATGATGCCACTGACATAAAAAGGCTCCCACTTGAGGTGAGAGTGGTTTTTGTTCGTAGAAAGAAGAATGTCAGGCTCATGGAGCCCTTATCCTGCGTGGTGTTTAGAATTTAATGTAAATGAGTAAGAGAGAATTTTCTCAATTTTCCCAGAAATCTCCCAGAGGAAGACAAAAGGGGTAGTAGATTTGGGAGGGGGAGGTGGGGTATAGGAGGGAATTGGAGCGTGGTGGTTGCAACAACCAAAGGTTAGGAGCTTCTGGAAAAGAAGTGGCTAAGCCTGAAAGTTAGTAAGTAAAACCTAAAGGTTTTACCTAAAGTGTCACTGGCCTTCACTTGGTGCCTGTTCTCTTGCAGCTGTTACTTGTGGCATGCAAGGTCTTCTAATCCTTTATGTGCCAACCTTAAGTACTCCTTAGTATAGCAAAAAAAGGAAACAAACAAAAAAGTATGTTTAGAGAAGGAGAATAAAGGAAAAAGACAAATCGTGGGAGCTTTTCTGCAGGTATTTGGCTTGTCTATGTTAATGTTCCTTTCCACAGGGAAACATCGATATTTGTAACTGCAAAATTATGATATGATCTTGAGAATTGTTAATGATTTGCTGAGCTGAAAGAGTTTCCTGCTTTCTTCTCTGGTTTATTACATTTGGGCCTTTGAGCTAATAGAAGTGTAAAATAACACAGTAATGGACAGAATATGAAGAATGAAATGGTCATAGTTTCACTGTCACTGTTGAAGACAGCATGACTGCTTGTGAAGTATGTTCTAATACTAATACTTTCTAAAATTCAGTGAGTCTCATTTTTTGTCACTGAGCAGTAATGTTAAATGCTTTAGTTGCAGTCATCTTTTAAACAACTTGAAATCTCGTGTGTTTCTTTCAGTTCAACAGCAGCACAGCAGTGCAGCAGCTGCTGCCCAACAAGGTGGCTATGAAATTCCAGCAAGATTAAGGACCCTTCATAATCTTGTTATTCAGTACGCTTCCCAAGGTAGATATGAGGTTGCTGTACCTCTCTGTAAACAAGCTCTTGAAGATCTGGAGAAGACTTCAGGTCATGATCATCCTGATGTTGCCACTATGTTGAACATACTTGCTTTGGTGTACAGGTTTGTATACTGACGTAGATAAGTATCAATTAACTAAATAATATTTGGCTACAACCTGTTAATGCTCAGACTAACATTTTTTGACTCTTTTATTTTCCATTCCTTTTTTTAAAAAAATTGAAACCCTTAGGAGGGTGCTGCAATACTTACATGTGTCCCTATGCTTAAAAGTCAAAAAAGTTACTTCATTTTTGCCTATGCCTTTGCTTTGGGAGCAAAGCTGGTTTTGATACCTTTTTTTTTTGCCTTCTGGGGCGGCTTGTCTTGATTACACACTTGTAGATAATCTAGAGGAATAAATTGGACAGCAGTGTAGCGGTAGTACATGCTAGTCCTGAACCAGCGAACTACTTTACAGTGACAGGCTTCAGGTTTTTACTTCCCAATTCCTGAATATATTGTTAAATACTCTTCTTTTGTACTAGCATCTTTAGGCCAATACTGAAGTCAGATTCATTTTTACGACTTTCTTTTCTGAATCCCCAGTATTAATTATGACTCTTAAAATTTAGAGACCAGAACAAATACAAAGATGCAGCAAATCTCCTGAATGATGCCTTGGCTATCCGTGAGAAGACTTTGGGCAAAGATCATCCAGCGGTTTGTATACATGCAATATCATATTTTTAGTTGTGTTTTTCACTGAACGTTTTTCAACTCATTCTAATATTAAACTCAACAGGAAAGTTTTTAAGACCTGGCTTATCTCTAGACAGTACAGGTAGGAGGCCACAATGTAACAGTCATTTTCTCTTAAATATTTAACATGCCTTTTGAGCATTATATTCAATGTTGTTTCACCATAAATGACTCTCACACATTTGATTTTGGATTGCATGGATTTTCTACGGGAAATCAATTTGTGAAGAAAGATTTTAATTTTCTTACTCAAATCACTTTATAAAACTCATATTGAAGGGGTCCTGCTGATTTGTTTTATGGTTGCTTTGAAATGAAACTTAAATCAAGCTTTTGTACTCAGGGTTTAAAATTAATGTTATCTCACTTCATATAGCCTGTGTGAAACAGGGCAGCTCTGAGTATAGATCTGAGGAGTAACTTTGTAAGAGAAGAACATATGAAGAAAATGTGTGCACTAAATGACATTTCCACAAATGAAGCAAAATTATTTCATGATTTTTTTTCCTTTCCTTGTTTGTATATGTATGCATTCAATAATTATTTATTTGCAAATCTCAAGAGGTCTACCCTGTGCATGGAAAATTTGAAAACATCAATGCATTGCAGGTGTATTCATTTGTCATATATTTGTATCAGTGAATTCCAGTGTGATTAAAATTTCTCTGCTGTTGACAGGTGGCAGCAACTCTAAACAATCTTGCAGTACTTTATGGTAAACGGGGAAAGTACAAAGAAGCTGAACCGTTGTGTAAGCGAGCTCTGGAAATCAGGGAAAAGGTATGAGTAAAAGAATCCAGCACCTTTGAATGGATTTTTTTGAGGGAGAGGGCAATGTTAAGCTTGCTTTATTTACTTGTTGTATGTTTTGGGTGGGTAGATCTGCCAGATAAACCAGAGTTATCAATGCCCTAGTAGTTAGCAGTGTCTGAAATTCAAAACACTTGCACATTCAAGTAGTCCTGTGGAGCTGCTGGAGCACTCTGGGTATATTCTAAATTCTGTATTTTGTAATTAACCTTCTTTACCTTTTTCTTTCCCCTTTGCTAGTTAAGTAATCTTTCATTTGACAAAAGCTTTGGAACTAAAAATGAAACAACATTAAAATTTTGAAGTTGATTATTCTATGACTATGTGGATATTTATTCTAGTCCATGACACTGAATGCCTGCATCTTCAGGCTTTGTTTAATACACTGCATGCAAGGTTGTTATACTATTTATATTATTCCTGTTATGAATTGTTCTTCAGCATTCTCAGTTTTTAATAGAATTGTGTAATTTTCATATATCTCTTTTGTCATCCTCACGTTGAGTTGATGAGGAATAAAAACTAACAGCATATTTCTAAATGATGCATTTCTAAACCCTGATACGATGATTGGCGAACATTTTAATACAAGTTATTCAATTTTCAGGTCCTGGGGAAGGATCACCCTGACGTTGCTAAACAATTAAATAACTTGGCTTTACTGTGCCAGAACCAGGGTAAATACGAGGAGGTTGAATACTACTATCAGAGGGCACTGGAAATTTACCAGACCAAGTTGGGACCAGATGATCCAAATGTTGCAAAAACAAAGAATAACCTGGTAAGCCTGTTATAGAGTAAATCTAAGAAAAAGTAAGATTTTTCTGATTAATTGCAATGCACCTTATTCAGGATGTATTGTATTTGTTATTTATCAAGCTGAATAAAAGTGTGCTGATACCTTTGGGGGGGGTATTTTGTTTTTAGGCATCCTGCTATCTAAAACAGGGCAAATTTAAGCAAGCGGAAACTTTATACAAAGAGATTCTTACTCGTGCTCACGAACGGGAATTTGGCTCTGTAGATGGTAAGAAACTGAGTCCCTAGATTTGAATGTATGTGTCATTTTTGTAGTTATTATGAAATATCATCTGCAGGAAGTTAATTGTATCCTCATCAAAATCGTGTGCTTGAGGTAGACTTAAAAAGTGAAGTAATAGGCATGTTGAAGTATATGCATCATAAAGCATTTAGGTGCGTCAGTAGCATTTGATTGAAAGGAGAGTTTTTCTTGCATGAGGTAGACTTCGTAGGTTTATGTTTTATGGATTGTATTTCTGGCAAAATTTGTGTTATGCCCAACCAAAACCAATTTTTGTATTTTTATAGAGGCAGAAAAATCTGTGACTTTCCAGTCACAGGTAAAAGTCAGTGGAGGATTTTTAATGATATAATAAATACATTATTAATGTGAGTCTTTCATTAATACATTTAAAGAATGGGGAAAATACCTTTAAATTGTGAATTACACTGTACATTGAAGTCAAATGCATTTTATCAACTGTAAATCACATTGCATTCCATGACAGTAGCGTGTGTGCCACTTAATAGATGTCAAAACAGTTTTTATGATAAAAGAAGTAAATTTGCAGGTTTTAGCCCAGAACTAGGCACGTGACAAGTCAATGTCAGCATATACTGACTTCAAAGCTTCTCAGAAGTAACTAAGTTCAGATAAGAAGACATAGTTGTAAAACTATAAAGAAGAGGTGCATGTTTTATTTATCTGCTGTTTGTAGTATGGACAGTAAGGTTTTTTTGTGGTGGTAATAGTATAATTCCCTGGTTCACAGCTTCATTTCAGAAGGTGAAAATCAAACAATGAATGCTTTGTAGTTTTGTTCTTCCGTAACATATTTTCTTGTGTTTCATCAGATGAAAATAAGCCTATTTGGATGCATGCAGAAGAGAGGGAGGAATGCAAAGTAAGGCCATTGCCATAAATCTTTTTTTGGAGTTTTTACTTAAGTTACAAATTGGTTATTTTCGTTCAATGTCACTTTTGTTTTAGGGAAAGCAAAAAGATGGCACATCTTTTGGAGAATATGGTGGCTGGTACAAAGCTTGCAAAGTTGACAGGTGGGTAATTTCTTTACAGGACAAACAATGTGGTAATACACAGTATCCAGAAATGTCGCATTAAAGCACGTTTAAAAATGAAACCAAACCAGCTGCTTGCTTAGGACTGTAAAAACAATAGTATTAAAAATTCAGGCCCCAAGAAAGGGTTTCAGGAACATACTAACAGTTTTCAAGTCCTGTGCATGCTTTTAATCTAGCTTGGTTAGATCTAGTAAGTGAGAGAAAAATTCACCAGTTGTGTTGTTGGCAGTCCTTCATGTGAGGCATTAGTCACCTTTCTCTCTTTATTCCATTGGTTGGCATACATGCTCTCTCTGATCCAGAAGGCCTCTAGAGAGGGCCAGAAGCAAAAAGGAGGCTGTGCAAATAACTGAGCTTTGAGTTTTCTAGCTGGTACAAGAAAACAAAGTCAAAACTGCCACAATTCAGCATTGAGTTTATAAAGCTCAAAGAATATAGCTTTGTGTGAATGAAAGTGTACTTTAAAATGGAAGAAGAGAAACAAGGACTTCTGCTTGGATCGTACTTGGTGAAATAAGGTTTTTTGTTTGCTTTAATTTTGTAACTTAGCTGCCTTTATAATAATGTGCAAGTGGTACAAGGTAAGAAACCTGCATCTAGTACTGATAATGTTTAGTGAGGGTTTTTAATTTCTTCAGTGTTTGGATTCTTGTATTTAACAAGTAACAGAACCTTTGAACTGTTGAAATCTGCTCTTTTCTCTCCATCCTGAACTCTGGGTGCAATACATTTTGTTGGTTTATTTTTCATGTTCATCCTAATGCATGAGGAAATCTTTTCTGTTACTGAAGCAAAACTTCACGCAACAATACGGTGACTGGGCTAATACTATGTCACTGAGACAAAAATGTCTTCTTGGAGTGTGAGACTTGTTAATGGAATGCACAGTTTTAATTTTTTTCCTCTTTATTCTTCAAGCATAGTTTGAAAGTATAGAAAATGCAAGTAAGTATAAAGTGAAAGCTGATGAAAGGAACTGTTAATTTGTGTCTAACACATGCTACAGTGATGGTCACTGCATGCATGAGTAGGCATATTTTCTGGAAGCTTCACAATTATTCAGTTGAGCACACTCAGATTGAGCTAAATTTTTACTTTGAGATACACCTGAGAAACAGAAGGATACAGTGCTCCAGTTTTCTCTCGAATAGATCTAGAGTCTAGTTCCTAACTTTCAGTTTCAGGTCTGTTGACTAATCATAGTGTGAGCCGTTAATGCATTTGGAAAGAAGTTAACAGGTTTATCCATGTACTTGCAGTACAGTGTAGTGTATTTCAAGAGACTTTTTGTAATTATTTAATATGATAAATACTATATTTAAGTTTTTATTAGTTTGTGAATTAAGAAGTTTAGTGTGTGTGTGTATTTTTTTCTTTAAATAGTCCAACAGTAACAACTACCTTAAAGAATCTTGGGGCGCTTTACAGACGACAGGGCAAGTTTGAAGCTGCTGAAACATTAGAGGAGGCAGCAATGAGATCTCGTAAACAGGCAAGTGTGAAAATTCTCCTTAATGATATGTCTGCATTGTGATCATGCAGATTTTCAACTTCAGTATCTATTGTATGTACAGAATATGTGAACTTTTAGCTGTTTAGTGTCTGGTGCCTGGCATCTCCTTCTTATTTCAGTCTGAACTGGTGATAAACCAAAACCATCTTAACGCTTGAAACTGGTTAATTGCTAGGGCAGTGGCATCGTATCCTGGGGGCATGATTCAAATTCGGGGCGAAACTCCATGGAAAATGGTACAGCAGAAAACACTGTCATGGCCAGCAGTCCTTAATTGCGTGCATGTCCTGGGAGGGAGGCTGTAGCTAACGGAAGATGGAGAATTTCGATGATAATCTCATTTGCCAGTAATGCTGGTTTATTTTCAATAAGGAGCTGTCAAACTTACAAATGTTCTGTTTCTGCATACAACTGACTGACTGGTACAGGTCTTTAGAAGACCATTATAAATTTATTGGTTGTTTATGTTACTTTGCAAACTGATGAGATGGATATTACATCCATCTCGTATACTTATGAGAAGCACCCCCCCGCTTAAGTTTAAGTGGAGGGGGACTATTATTCTTTTTATGCAGGGAAGTTCTGTACTGTGTCTGTGCTCTCAAATCTGCAGTTCAAGTAACCCTTTTTCAGAAGGTGGGAGAGAGTTTGTTTTTGTGGGGTTTTATTGGCTTTTTGTTTTTCTTTTCCCTTTTGGATGATTTGATACAATGTCTTGTATAATACCCAAGACAGGACAAGTAAATATGGCTTGTCAGTGTTAAAATAGAAAGCAAAATAAGAAAATATAAGTGAATAAAAAACCCCCTTGGGAAGTTCAATTTTAATTTCATTTTTGCACAATAAGTAAATAAGTTAATAAGATTTTTATTTTTATTTTTTTTCCCCAGAAGTGATTTGTTTCTGTGGGGTATTTTTTTTTTTCTTACACTGATTTGAAGTTGTATTTTAAACAATGATATTGCAGTGTTTGATGTATATGGAAGCAGATTTCTGGAAAATGGAGAGAGCAAAAAGCTCCTGGCAAGCATAATGCTCTTCTAGTGAATTCAGGAATAGTTCCCTTTGATATAAGGTGGTTGAAGTTTTTTCTTCCACAAAAAATTATGGAAAACTTACAAGTGTTTGCCAAGTAAATAGAATGAAACTGGATAAGAGGAAAGTATGAATGTGGGACAAAGGTTCTTCAGCAAGGAAAATTCAAGGGGGGGGGGGGGATAGTTGATAAAGGTATTTTCTTTTGCTGAGGATAATTTTACCTTACTTTTACTGAAGGCTCATCTTTGGAGTGTCTTGATTTGAAAATAAGAAATGAACATGCACTGCATCTTAAAATGTTTGCTTTGGTTCTTAGTTTTGCTGTTGCCATTACATGGGAACATGTAATTTTTCTTTTTTGATGTAAACATATATAACCAGGATAAATTGGAATAATAGCTTGTATTTATTTTCTTTTTTATGTATGTATATATTAGAACCAAAACAAAACAGAGCACCAGCTCTGTTGAAATTTTACCAGCAAGTTGAAATTTCTACTGGGAAGCTTGGAATTGATTATCTAGGAGGATCTTGCTATTGGAGAAGTCTTTTTTCCCAGTCCCTGTGTAATCAGCCCACTTCTGGCTTGCCAGTACTACTGCAAAAACTGTTCCTTGTCTCCATTTTCCTTAGAGCCTGCTGGAGGCTTGCTGCTGCTACTTTGTTTTTATTAAGCATGCTTCAGGTTTTCATTGGTGCATCATATACCACGTCTACCATTATATCACCTTACACACAGCACTGGATTTGGACATGTAGGAAACAATGCTGTCTTACTCACAGTGTTTAACTCTACCTTTCTATTTTAGGTCATTAAAGGAGAACAGACAGGGTTAATGCATTTCCCCTTCTCAGCTAAAAGCAAAGAGGTATTTCTGTTCCCAGATGTGGAAAAGTATCAGTCCTCCACAGTTCTGTTCTTTTTCATGCATGTTTTGTTTGCTTTAGCTGCTGGGATGGAAATGCTAGATTTTTGAAGACCAGTGAAAGTCTTTGTCCTTCATCTTTCACGACAGAATCAAACTGGGGAAGTGCAGTTCCCCATCCCTTCATTTTTCAAATGTATGTATTTTTTAACATGTGAAGTAAATGAGACATGATAGCTTTGGAGCACAGCCCAGGGTCTGTATGTGATACATCACCTCTTTAGTGGTGATTTTGAATAGTTTTATGCCTTTTGTGTTGTGTGCGGCTGAAGGGATTGGTGCAGAAGCCATTTTGAGCCTGCGCTTCTCTACTGTCTGAGAGTCTAGCCAGTTTTCTGCACTTCCACTTCATGTGGAAGTGAAAATATATGATCATTAGATGTTCATGCTTTCTTGTGGGTAGAATTCCATTAGGGAGGGCTGTTCTGGTCTTCAATCAGTGGAAAGCAGCTATATGGAACCAAGAACCTGATTTCTCCATGCCACTAAACCAACTTTCATTCTTATTCATGCACTTTACTTTTTAGAAGAATTTTGGCATGATTTTCACTTTCTGTATTGTGGTAGGCTTTATGGATTTGTCTCACAGATCCCCTGCTGCATTTGCTGCTAATATTGCACAGTGAAAGATGTAGAATGTTTTCTTAAGCGTAAGGCATTGATCTGGCATCTCTTCCTGCAGCATATACTGTTCATGATGTGGAGTATGAGAGGTTTATTATAAAGAAAACAAAACTCAAGTATGGTTTGAGCTTTATTACTTTCTAGTTTCTGTTAAAGATTTTGCCTTTATTTGTAGTCCATTGACCTTCATAGAAGGTATTTTAACATATTTAAAGGGTTATTTGGTAACTGATGGACATTGTTTAACACAAAGCAAAAATATTTTATTGACCATAAATATAGCCTGTTCTATTATAAGCTTATTTTCTATTTAATTTCTTTCTGAAGAGTAAATTATACCACTGTGCCAAGTATCATATGTCTCTATTTTTAAATAACACAACCTGTGTCTCACATATTAGATATTCAGGCACCTGCAATGTTCTTTCCAAAGGTGGGTGACTACTGCACGATTTGATAGGTGGAAACCTGAGAATTGCATAGACTGTTCATGATCTAGGAATTGCTTAAACATTAAACTAGTGGCCAGGTGGCTTCAGGTAAGTTACATGAGCACTGTGAGGCTTTGATGAGTGATAGGGAAGGAGAAAAAGAACGGCAAGTCACTGAATTCTCTACTAAACTGTCTGTCCACTTCGTGCTCTGTTGGTTTCTGCAGTGTATAAAGGGCAACTCAACTGCCCTTTGAAAGTAGAATTGGGGTGATGGACTAATGGGTCGGCTTGACTTCTTTCTTGATATGGTTATTGTGTGTGAATTGTAGATTAGTACCGCTTGCAATAAAAGAAAACCTTTTGACATTTTATCTAATTCTCAGGGTCTTGACAATGTTCATAAACAGAGAGTTGCTGAAGTGCTGAATGACCCTGAGAGCATAGAAAAAAGGCGAAGCCGAGAAAGCCTCAATGTTGATGTGGTAAAGTACGAGAGTGGTCCTGATGGAGGCGAGGAAGTGAGTATGAGCGTAGAATGGAATGGGGTAAGTACAGTACACAGTTTAAGAAAATAGCCTAGATAAATTATCACCATAACAGATATGGTTGTCCATTCACCAGCCTATTGTGTTTTCAGTTGTTTCTTGGTTAATCTACTTTGTACTTCGTAATTTTGCAGAATCAAGAAATAAAGAATAACATTTTGTTTATCATAACATAATTTAAAAAAATTGTAACATTTAAAAATTTTAAACCATCCTTTCTGTTGTTCTGAATGGTGAAATTTCTTCGAGAATCCTAAGCAGTTGTATTTAACTCTAAGTTGTTTAATGCTGATTGAGTGTCCTGGTTATGGTCTGGTGTACAATTGCTTGTTAGTGGTTTCTTTTTACTGGTAGAAATATTCTGGCAATTAACTTACTTTTGCTTTTGTCCTTTTGATGCCATATTTGCCTGTATTTTAAATGTTTCTTTAAAATACTGCATCTCTTAGAATCACAAAGAACATTTGCTATGGAGATTTATTAAGTGTCAACAGTTTTACAGTAATTAAGTGATCAGTCTAACACTAAACTAATTCCAATCTCCTCCTTACCCAACTTGTTAGAGGGAAAAAAAGTAACTTTTCAAGCTGCTACACAGTCCCATTTTAAGAGGCATTGCCATCACATAAAAATACGATAGTAACTTCACATATCTTAAGTGAAATATTAATAACACTTTTTTGTATTAGAATTTGACTGGAGTCAGGGCTTTTTCCTATTTTTCCCATATATTGGCTTCACTGTATAACACCGATTGTCATAAAGTAAAAATATACATATAATGTGATTACATATGCATTTTTGTAACCATTGTTTTCCTTTAATTTGAAAGACAGTGCCAGCTTTCAGTTATTGATCTGGCTTATGTAGTTGCTTGCTTCTGTCACCACCTTTCCCATGCTTTATTCCATTGCCAGCAATGGGATATATATTGCACTGTTAACCAACTCCCAGCTGCAGTTCCGCTGAAAATACTGTTAGATTATAAAAGTGGTGTTGCCTGCTTTTGCTATATGGGAGGGGAAGTAGCCTACTTTGCAGAATTGAGTGTTCTGAAGTTTCGTTTCTTTTACAGTAGCAATCTTTTTTTGTTTTTCTTCTTTTTGTTAGCCACATGAGACATGAGAAAGTTTAGCATTCCTAAGAAACCTTGATAAAACACATACTGCTTTAGTCTTCAAGAAGAAAGTTCTTTCCATCTTTGCTTTTGTCTCTATTATTGTTTTCTTGGCATTGGTCTTCTCAGTGCCAAGACAGTCAATCAGCATCTATTGTGAATAACACTGCATCATCAATAAAGCCAAAGTAAGGTTGGATTAACACTTTTTTTAATTCTCATTTTGCCCATTCAGCATTAGAACTGTGTACTGTACTCCTCCCTTAATTTTCGCTGTACTTTGCATGACTCTATGTTCTAAATGGATAAACTTTTTTCTGTTATTGACATTAATTAAACAAGCATGCAGGTTTTGGATTGAAAGGGTCTTCTGTGGAAAAGCAATAGACAGTATTTCTAGGTCAATATGTGAACCAAACTCAGTGATAAAATTTGTTGATCTGAAAAATTGAATTTTGACCTCTCAGGGCAAGCTTCATTTTTAGTGTGCTGAAGTGGCATCGCTTTATTCTCGTCTTAGTTTATTTCTTTTTTTCCCCCCTCATGAGAGGTACTTTTGTAGTACATGTTTTACATAAAAGTGGGCAACTCTCTCTCCCTCTCTCTCCCTCTACCCTGCTAGTGTTTCTATCTCAGTGCTCTTCTTGCCTCTACTTTATATTGTGTAGGGTTTTTTTACCCTCGTGTGTTTCCTCCAGACAAAATATTCTGATTCATAAAGTATAGTAGAATTTTTTACTTCTGTCTTTTCCATTTAAATTCTTCTGAAGTGGTCAAGCTGAGTGTCAGAATACTTGAGTATGTAAAGCAACAAATTTCAACAAAAAATTCTTGGAAGATTTATTGTAATTAAGTGACTTCCATATGTAATGTAATCCATATTAAGCAGGATATGCTTTGATGTAATGTCTTGCACTCTTACAAAAAGAACTGAAATAGCTATTGAAATAAATCTGCCATTAACTATTAAAACTGATACATTAAGTCATATAGCGCGTGTTTACATGTTTCTTAGA
Organism: Strigops habroptila; assembly: GCF_004027225.2. NCBI lineage: Eukaryota > Metazoa > Chordata > Aves > Psittaciformes > Psittacidae > Strigops > Strigops habroptila. The sequence goes on along the minus strand of NC_046358.1, from coordinate 22,029,397 downwards.
AAGTCCATCCCTTTAAGTTAACAGAAAATACTTCAAAAAGCAAAGAAATGCTTGGTCTTGAAAATTCAAGGTAGAAATCTGAAGATTTCTAGCCCTTATTAAATTTGTATATAAAAAATGACAGTGGGTATCTAATTGACTTTTTTGTAAATTGATCTCGCAGCCAGTTGCAGGACAGATAAAAATCCTTGTGGTCTGATAGTGCTTAATTTAAGATAATGTTCTTAGTGTGAGGAAGTATTTTTTCTTACTCTAACTCATATGCTTCAAAGATACTTCTTTTGAGCACATTAGCCTGCTTTCAGGTGTGAAACGAAAGCAGTACATTTCACTACTATACAGTAGCTGCGAAGAGTTGCTCTTCTTTAAGAAGTATCAAATCAGTCAGAGGGGCATTGTTGCAGACAACTACAGAGTACAGGAGGAGATGATGGTGGGGAAGTGTAAGCAGAAGTAGTAAGGGGATTCTCATTCTGAGTGACACGAAAATTGGCGATTAATCTTTGCCATAGAAATGGAGATTTTCTGCCTTTTTGATTATGCTGGAATAAGTTCTTTTTTTTTTTTTTTTAAATTCTAAACTCGTGTTTTAAAGTTTTTTTTTTTTTTAATCATGCAGTCAGTGTTTAACTTGGGAGTTTAATATTTTTATTCCAGATTTGAAGTAACCAAAAGCTTGTCTGCTTATTCATAATGTGCTAGTTAGCATAGTAGAAGTTACGCACCCTTACCAAATTTGTCTTGCCTTTGTTCTTTAGATCATTATCACTACTATAGCATCACTGGTTTAAGGCCATAGGAATAATTAGCCTTTTCACTGATCTAATACTTCTAATTACTTCTATAATTTTAATTACTGTTAATTCCAGTTGCTATAGGTAAAGGCTTTCAAAACAGTTATCTTGAGGCTATCAGTAATGGTCTCTGTGCTTACACCAAGAATGGAAAGTATGTAAATTGAAGTAAAGCTTATTTTTAAAAGTGGATTCTTTCAGATGCCTCACTGCATTAGGAAAAGGAGACAAGTTTCCACTTGGATTTTATATATTATTTTATATATATATATATATTTATACACACAGAGGGATGTGTTCTAAAATTATTCTGAAACTGAACTGACACAGGTCAGTTGGATTCTAGTTCCGTAAAGGAATGAACAGGATTTTGTCTGGAGGGTAGGGGAAGACCTCTTTCTTCTTGCTGTTGTGTTTTGAGGAACATTCCTGACAGAAGTTAAAGCTGAAATGAATGCACCTTGCTCTGTTCCTTTCTTCTGGTTTGTTTTTATTTTTCCTTTTATTTTTTATTTTTGTGTTAATGTCAGCTGAAAAAAAATCCTTTGCTTACAAAATGTAATACTAAAGCTATCACTTCTTAAAGGTTTTTGTATTTTATACAAATTCTAACTTAAAGAATGCACGGAATCATTCACGCTCATTTGTAAGTCACGTATTAGTGATAGAGGTGAAACCGCAGAAAGATGTACGTTCTGGTAATTGCAAGGGCCTGCACTTTGTACTTCAGGGCAGTCCAAATACTCCAGAAAAAAAATGTTTTGAATGTGACCTAGAAATACTGTAAACTTAACTGTTCAAAATTGAAAACTGTTGAATTTTCCCCCAACAGTTTCATTGAGTTTTTCTCTCTCCATTTCTGACAGGCCTAGATGCCTTTTGTGATTCTTATACTGTCTCCTGCATGACGGGCGTGCACCATCTTCAAGCTTTAACTTCTCTCTTCAGTACTGACTGCTGTGTTTTAGCAAACCCCTTAAGATTCTTGTCAGAGCTACACTTCCCTGTAAACTGGCCATTCCTTCAGTGCTGGTGTCTTTTTTTGGTTTTCTATTTCTGTACATGTGTAGCTTTGCCAGATATGTATCTAGTCAAACAAAATGTTATTACAACCATTTGCTGTGTAATACATAGGAAAAAAAAAAGTAACAATGAACTTTAGAAGTAGCTGTTCACTATGGAAAAAAGGTAGTTAAAAATATCACACAAGGTATTACTGAAATGGCATGATGGTGATCTTTACAGGAGAAAAACAAAACAAAACCCATAAAAGTAAGGCATGTTCTCCAAGTGCTTTAAAATGTATTTAGAGACCTATTACATGGTTAACATCGATATGGAACTCTGGATGTCTTCAAATATGAGTATTCTAAAGTAGCATTGCTGTATAGTCTTTGTGTGAGATTTTAGCAATTATGCTTTTCTCTACTAATCTTGGTGTTCAGTGATTTGTGTATTTGTCTTTCTAACTTCTAATAAACTCACTCTAACTCAGGTGTCTGTCTGCTTAGTAGTACTTTACTTTCTTCTTTTACAATTCTTGTTTCATAGTCACATAGGATTTCTATGAAGTAGGAAGTGGTCGCTTCTCTTCTAATCTTACTAAACTGTTGGGGGTTGTTTTAAGAGTAAAACATTTAAAAATAGAATTTTGGTCAGTTGGAGATTTCTTTTGGTCAGCACAGCAGTGCGTAAAACACGAATGCAGTGTATGAAAAATTCATTTCATTGTGTTTTACATTTTCTTTGGTAAAAGTTAAAACGAAGCACAGGAATTTAACCATACCTGTTTCTGATCAGAAATATTTTTGTTTAAGGACTAGGATTAAACATGTTTGCAAGTAATGTAGATGTTTAGAAAGAATAAACCAGGTTTTTTTCTTAGTGATGGAATGCTTTTGTGTGGGGCTTGTACTATGTGAACTCCAGTGTGCTCTTATAAAATGGTAACGTGGTGACGGTGAATTGTTTGACTCCTGTGGTGGGTTTTTACTAATTATTATGAACCATGGCTTGAGCATGGCTTGGCATTTTAGAAATCTGTTACCGTTTGGAAAGAACCTTTCTGTTATAGTAAAGTTGTAGCTATATGGTATTATGTGTTTAGGTAATTGTACCAAGTACCTATTAATAGCAATTAAAAAAAAAAACATCAATGAAACGGTCTTGAGCCAGGTTTGGGGGAGGGCACCAACTCCTGCAGTTTCACATTTGTTCAATTTTTTTCAGGATGGCACTGGATCTTTAAAGCGCAGTGGTTCCTTTAGCAAACTTCGTGCTTCCATTAGACGCAGCAGTGAGAAGCTGGTTAGAAAGCTGAAGGGAGGAAGTTCACGGGACAGTGAACCAAAGAATCCAGGGTAATTATCTGTTCTTAGCTATGCTGCTCTGCCCTTCTGTGCCCCCACTGTAGCCTAGTGTAGTACCTAGAGCAGTGTTTTCTTCTCTGCTTAGCTAACTGCATTTCATATAGATTTGTATCTTAAAGAAAAATAGGAAATAATTTCTTAAACTTATAATTAAAGTTCTGCAACATCTGAGGAATTATATTTGCTTTAAGAGTTAACTCAATTTTAACAGTGTTTTTTCCCTTTTTACTGCTTTAGCCCTTTGAGGAATAGAAAAGCCTCTTAGAAATATTGATGAATGTTAGTTACCTGCAAAATTCTCTTCATACAGCAGTGAAGAAAAATAAATGTTACTGATTTTTGTTATAGCTTAATATCCTGATATAGTCTTAAATAGAGCTTTATATATTGCTGTGGGTATAAAGAGAATTACTTACTTCAGGCCTTCTCAGTTTCTATTTTTGGAAACCCCAGATTTCAGAGAGCAGAGGAAAATGTTGAAAAACTTCAACCTCAATGTGCATCTCATTAACATTTTGGCCTCAGTAAAGTCAGTGGTAAATATTCGAATTTTAGTGAATTTAACTTCTCTTTCTTATTTACCATATGATTATGGATCTGGGTGTATGTCAAATTTCCAATAAATGCATTAAAAACATTCATCACTTGCTGCTGCAGAGAAGTCAAAATATTAAAATACACTGCTATTTTTCATAATAGCATTCATGGGTGTTCCCCTTTGCCCCAACATTATTGCAGTCAAATTTGCAGGATTTTTTCCCCTTGCTGTGGAAAACTGGAACTCAGTTGACAGAAAACTGGATGACAATGTGAATTTGAACTTATGCTTTAAAACAGTTAGATTAGAGAATGTGGAGTAACTTCTGATGGAGCAACTGGATCTTATTAATATAGTAGATGATGATGATGGTAATACCTGAGACAGTGATCTGGAGGCAGGCTCTTGATGTGTTTCTGTAAGTGCTCCACTGAAATTTTGCCTCATTGTTTTCTGTGGCTGTAAAACGTTGTGTACAGCTGCGATACATGTAGAATTCACATGTGATTAGAAGAAGGAAATACATAAATGTAAAATGCTTTAGGGAAAACACGCAAATGCAAACCAAAATAGAATAAAAGGGATTTCCTTCTTTGTTTTCAGTGTGAGCATTTTCATACTTTGGTTTTCTGGTTTTATTCAGCTCTGTCTAGAGTTCATACATTGTAGCTCAGGTATATTATTGTATGAATAGACATATATATTCATAGCTAATTTTGCATTTTCTCATCAGTTTCTGAGACATGGAAAGGTTTTAAGTTCCTTAAAAGCCAAGAGTTTTATTCTTTGTTCTCTGTAGTAAATAGAGCTATTTTGACTCCAGATAAAGTAATTCCATGATTATAGGTGTCGAAAATTGTGTTTATGTATAACCAAAGACATTTGGCTTTGCAATTTCCCGTAAGAATTCATCTGCCTTTTTATTGTCTGCACTTTAGGAATGTTATTTGACCAATATAGAAGTAATTTACCCACATTAACATTAATTGTATCGTGGGGTCTCTATCACCAGCGAAGATTTCCTCAAATAAAGACATTAAAATGAAACAGATTTGAAAACAAAGCAATATCTTTCTTGCTTTCACTTTTTGACAAAGTATTCTTGTTTTTTAGATGTCACCATAGTTCTCAAAGAATAATTTATTCTTAAACTTGCAATACATGTTTTGCACTGACAGGCTTTTTTGTAGATATGCACGTTGAGTGTGTAAGACAATAAATATTGCAAAGCTCTGTTTTTATGAAATAGACATTTAGACATTTTTAAATCCTAATTTATATTAGCTAGTTTTAATAACAAAGATGCCTGGTATTAAACACCAGCTTTGTAGCTCATGAAGCACAGCTGTACGTACTGATATTCCAGGAAGTTGTTCTGAGTTCATTTTCTGAAAAAACTTTAGTAAATAGATTTATTTTTTTTCTGCTTCTGAGTTTACTAAAAGGGATATTCAGTTTTATTATGCAAACGTTTTTAGAGTGTTTGATACCTGAATATTACAATAGTGACATAGCGTACATATAAATCATTTTTGCTGTGAAGTCAGCTGCTCTAGGTAGATAGAGGACATATGTGCCTCCTTCCTTAGCAGTACATGTCCGCATTCCCTGCCTATGTCTCTGGGAAGACTATTTTGAAATTAATTTGTTGCTTATACTGTGCTTTTGTAAATAGTAATTAACACTGCTGGTAAGATTCTGAATGAGGCATACTCAAATAGAAATACATTAATATCATAGCATGAAAGAGACAGTTACCGTGGTGTTGGTTGATACAGAAGGCTGGAGAAAATAAAGTAGAAAACTCATCAGGGAAATTGTTTAGTTAAAATCATGCAAAAGCCTTTTTGACAAAGACTAAGAATTGTTCTTTGAAACACACAGTATCTCTATCAGTTCTTCAGTTCTGTAATAATTTAACTTCACTCAATGTTAGATTTGATGTTTTCACTTTGAAAATTTTGATCCTAGAGCAGAACAGTTAAGATTTATAATTCAAAAAAAGAAAAAAAGAAAAAAAGCTTTCATCATTGCTATTACTTAAGCACTTGAAAACCAACTGCATGCTCTTTGTGCAGTTATGTTTCTAACATGGAGGGAGTTAAAAGTGCATTTGCCAGACTAAAGTTCTCAAGCATGTTGATTTAAAAAAACACACAAAGAAACAAAACAAAACAACCCCCCAAAAACAACCCATAAAGAAACCAGTATCTCCTGTGTGATTAAAAAAGAGAAAATACTTTTTAATTGGCACTTCAGCAAGAACCTAAAATTACGTGTGTAAATTTTTACTGGTGGATTTTCTATTTCCCTTGAATGTTTTCCATAAGCCTTTATGCTCTTTTGGAGAGTTTTATGTAATGTTTGTTTGTGTTTTACAGATTAACTTACTTTGACTTCCATATATAACCGCTTCTTCTATGTGTTTCCTTGAATAAATGAGAGGTGTATACCATGCATGAGACTTTGCTTTGTTGTTGCTAACACTCATGTCAAATATTTTAAATTGTGTATGTTCTAGCTTCTGAAACATTCAGATTTAATGCTAGGAAAAGACAGTGAGCCTGTGTTATGTAGCAGCTGTTGCCTGTGTGTGTTAGTGTTTGGTTTGTTATTCTGCTAAGTCTTTGCTTTATGAAAGCATTTAAAAATCGTGCTAGACTTCAACTGTTAGTAGTCTTGCTTCAGTAGGAAGAAACACAGGTTAGTATCTAAGGTGATCTGTACGGATAAACCTTTCCATGTTACTGGAAAGCATTAGAAACTTGGCCTTGACCAGTTGTGTCTAACCCTGCAGGATTAGGGCCTCATCGTCTTGTGAATAGTTCATCAAATACGTATTCAAAGCCCTCCTTTAGGAGTTCTGAAGTAGTTAAAGAGCTAGTGAAAAATCAAAGCAAATGTAGAACATTCTGAGTAACGTACAGACGCTTGGGGATAAAGGACATCAGACATGCCTGTTGTAGTCACCATGATGGTGTGAATCTTAAGGCTCATTTTGAATTTCATTACACATTTTAAAATATTTTGTTAAATTTTGTGTATGTTTGAGAAATGTAGGTAAACTATTAATCCCCGTCTCAAACAGCAGTAGATATTACAGTTAATGCAGTGATATTCTGACTCTCAGTAGTTCCTGTGTAGGTGATTGATTTATTTTTTTTAAATAATCTGTTGCTTTCAGTACAGTATTCTTGGGTGGTTGTGTTGTAAAGCCAAAAGCATAACCAAAGTTAACAGCAGCAACCCTTTTGCTTCCATTCACTTTAAAACATGTAAAATAAAAGATTTTAAAATGCTTTTTGAAATTGATTCTGAAGATTTACCTAGATCAGAGAGAAAGCCCTAAACTAATGTTTGTTGTAGCTTTTACACGTTAAATGCTGCCTACGTAACAAACTTATTCACGCTTCACATTTTTCCTAAACTGTATGAATGTTTTGATGCCTTTGTAAGAAGCTACATAAAATTGAAGCTGAGAATTAGTTAATTAAAAATCAGTGCTAACTCAGTGTATTCATTTGATATGCTTTAAAAACTGAGATTTTGGTTTGAGTTGAAATTAAGTCAGTGGCCTGTAACGTTTAAGCTCTGAGGAGCTGGTAATTTTTTTTGGTTTTACATGTAAATTAGAACTGAATATAAACATATTCTAAGTTATGTAGTTTTCTTAAAGGGGTATCCCTCAGATCAGTTTTGGGGCATTGTTCAAACTCCCTTTACTATGCATTGCTCATTGTTACATTTGTGTTTTTAGAGCTGTTAGTTTTCAGCTATTCTGATTGGTTTATCCTTGCATGTTCACTGTCCTGGTTGCAGCATGAAGCGTGCCAGTTCTCTGAATGTTCTTAACATGGGTGGCAAGGCTACTGAAGATCATTTTCAAGTAAGAAGCCCTACAATACTCTTACAAAAATAGCTATCATTAGTAGGGTTTGGGATAAAGAGAGTATGATGATTAATAAAACAACAAACTCCCAATGAGTGGTAAGAGCCTACCTTAGTAAGATGCTTAAAGCATATGCTTAAGGCGTAATTCTGTAACACTTTTGTGAATTATGCTTCATTTTAAGCAAGTGCTTATGTCTGACCAGTAAAGAGCATTGGCTTTTATGATACCAAGGAGTCTCTGCTTTGGACTTTCTGACTATTACAGTGGATATGAAACTTCTGGAATCATATGTTCTTGTAAAGATAAAATACAGGAACTTTTAAAGCCCAGTTCAGGATTTGTTTACTTCATCCCCTTTATTGCAGAAGGCCCAATCATCTTAATTGCTGCACGTTTTCAGGTTCCTTTAAATGCGACCTCAGTTGTTTCTGAGGTTGAATAGGAGCAAGTCTCTAAGTTTGTCTGATCTATGTTATGCTTCTGCTAATATAAAACCCTACTTTGCTTAACTGTAAACCATGTGCCCAGTTGCTACTTCCCATTTCCTGTTTTACCTAATAAATCATTCTTTCTTACATTGTCAAATGAGTTAGCAGTGTTCTGTGTTCTAAACGCTGTAGTGCATTTTACTAACACAGTAACTGCAACTAATTTTTAGGAAGATAAAATTGCTTCTGTACTAACAAAACTGTATGTTTTGGTCTTGATCACTGTCCTAAAGTAGCAAGTAAGCCCAGACTGTATGGCTCTCATTTTGCTGTTGAGTGGCATAAAGATGTCTTAACTATATTATCTCTAATGAATGTACTGCAGAGTTTTCTGTGGTGTGACATATATACATAACTTTGCTTAGGGTGAACTTCAGCCAAGAAAAAAATCCAGGGTAAAGCATAATTCTTTGAAGCAACAGTGACAAGGGTTCAGAATGGCATGCCCTAGGTGCCCCTAAGCTGGATCCTTAGTGTGTAATTGATGTGACTTCCAGAAGAGTAATTGTTGCTTGTGTGTACATAGCAATACGAAAATTAGTTCTCACTTCTTGTGAATTTCAGTAGTTTGCTCACTGTTAGATGCTCATGGCAATTCCTATAGATGGGCTCTTGTGTTTCTGGTAAGGTTTAGGTCAGGATTGTAAAGGGTGTATATACCTGTCAATAGATCTTTTCAGTATCACTAGTTGATAGTTGGGGAAAAAGATGTTTATTAGAATATGGAAAAGTTGTCCCCCTACCCAACATGAACAAGGCCAGTTCTCTGTAGTTCCTTGTATTTGTTTGTTCCTGTTTGTTAAAACAAGTAACTTTGTTTATTTGCTTGAACTTTCTGGACGTCTGCTTAATTTATTTGTTTGTCTTTTTCCCCTTCACACAGGAACGAAATAATTGTCTGACAGACACGAGAGCTCTGAGTGTCAGTCATACTGATTTGGCGCATTGAGAGTCTTGGACAGAAGCTAGCTAATATTCCTTTGTGAATAAAGAAGCACTGAGACCTTCAAAGCTTTGGTTCCTCATCATTATGTATAGGAACACCTAGTTTGTAATTTTGTTGGGTTTTCTTCCAATGGACTGCTGGTTTTACTTTTCTAAATAGGGATGGTTTTAAACACAGCATTAGTGGGTGTTTTCTTCTAAAGAAAAACTATGTAGATATATATTGCTCATTGCACTGCTCCCATTCATGCTCCTTATGTTGATTTCTTTAATAGATTGGAATATTACAGCAGCCAAAAAAGTGTAAAAATACAAACATATTTAAAGCATACCAAAATGCATTTGAAAGCGCCGGCAAAATTAAATGTGTAGCAGTAAATATATACAGTTCTGGAATGAGAAAAGGATACATTGATGTGCATTACTGTATAAATTCAAATTAAGCGTACTGTATTGGTGGGGCTTTCTTTTGCTCCACTGATTATTGCAATGTTAGAAACCTTAGCTGGCAAAACAGCACTTAGGCACGGCTTACTTAACCACTATATTGAGCTATTAAATTTATCAGAAGAGATGGCTGGGGTTGCATCATATAGAGATAGCATGAATAGCAATACCTGTGACCATGACTTTGATCCTTGCTGATGTCTTAGGGCACAATTATCAATGGAGAGAGGATGGTTAATGTTGATCAGGAGAAATGGAAAATGTTTTGACCTTTACTGTGTACGGTTGAAGAATACAGAAGTTTTAGACTTCAGCTGTCCCAGAGCAGCTCCTGGTGCTCTTGGGGAAACATAAAGCCTCAGGTTGACTTTCTTGCTTGTCCACTGGAATTCAAAGTCCAACCCCATTTGCCAGAAGGGCCCCAACATTTCCTTATGCTGATCCCAAATCCTGCCTTTCTCCATGATAGCTGACAACAGCAGCAGGAGGCAGCTACACACTAGGCTGTTACACAGTGGAGTAGCTGCTGTGCAAAGGACCACTCAAATCCTAGGGGCCCCAGGGGAAGCATCAGATGGCTGTAACTGGCAAGCAACTGGTTAGACCATGCATCCATGTTAAACCTACTTACAGTTAATACATATGCTGTCTGTATACAGGACTGCTGCTGGAACTAAGTATGTATGTTTTAAGTATTTTATAGACACTAGTCTTTCCTTTTGCTTTTCTGTAAAGCTTGTAATTTTGTTCATCTTTTGTAAAAGTTCTTATTCATGTGAAGTTGGATGAGAAAGTAAAACGAGTGTGTGTACAAATGTATTTGTGGTCATAGATGTGAGTTGGAAAATGCCGAAGGAAGGTAACTTTGGGAAAAGCTGGAATATTCATTCAAGGTTAGTGACAGCCGAAGGAGGCAAAACAAAGGAACGTAAGCAAGTTTTAGTATTTTAATAGACTGTGAGGAGTCATTAGAATTAGTACTTTGTAGAAGCATTTGACTGATTTTGCATCTGGTTTCAAGTTGGTTACAATAACTGATGCAAAAGGCTGTGTATGTTATGCACTTAACTATGTTTACCAGGAGGTACCTTATGAGTATGGTGTACCTGCTAGAAAGACAGTTTAGAAACGGTGAGATATGATGCTGCTAATGTGTAGGAGTTTTAGCACAGAGTAATGCAATTCATTAATGAACTCGAGCAAGAACAGATTGTTGCTCAGTTACCTTAACAATATGTACTTATGTAGACTCTTGAGTTTTAATCTTTTTATTAAGAGCTTTTTATATAAAAGAAAAACCATAATATATATACTTTTATTCCCCCTAAAGCAAGACATGTTGTGTGCACTCGTTGATGAATCGGTTCTCTACCCAAAAGCAGACTGAGCTGGCTCTGCAAGAGGAGCTGGACATGGGCCGCAGCTCACTGAGCGGGGCCAGCCGGGAAGTGACAGAGCTGTCTGTCCCTCTGGCTGCAAACACCCCTCGCAGTCGGCCCGTTCCACACCAGCAGGACGCTACCGCTGTAGGAGTGGCTCAGCGTGCCTGGTCTGTGAGCTCAGTACTTCACTGGGAGGCCGCTACAAGAGTCCAGCTCCCAAAAAAGCCCACAAAACTATTTAGAGACAGAGCTGGTTTTGGTAATAAGGAAGTACTTAAATGGAAGAATTTTTCTACATTGATCTTTCAACTTTGAAGGAAAATTATTTTTGCAGCCTCTCAAAAAACCCCCAACAAACCAACTCATGTAAATAGCAATAAAATATTTAACCATGCCAAACTACAATGTGCAGGAAGTTTTAAAAGGCAAGACCATAGTGGGGTGATGGTGGTAGTGAGGGAGCTTTCTCGTTCAGGATCTTAGTGTTGGTGGCATTACTAGTACTGTGCTTTTAAATGTTTTAAACCTTTATATAGTATTGTAAAGTGTGTTGGAAGATTAAGTTGTTGAGCTACTGCTTATTAAACGATTCTTACATTTAAAAGGTTATTTTTACTTTTTTTTTTTTCCAGAGAAGAAACAAATTTCAAGACTTAATAAATCACCCAGAATTATAGCCAGCTCCTGATAGTTACGAGCCAGGGAGCTGTTTGAGAAGATCTTGTAAAGTACAAAAGCAAACTTCGTGTGTTTGAATGGTGAATGAGTTACTGTCAGGACAATGTTTGTATACATTTAAATTTCAGGTGGGCCTCTTAGTGTGCTTTTATGGAAGATTTTCTTTCTGAATTTCCCTGTACCAGTTGTAGCTAACAGTGCACAAAGTGTAAACCCAGAATACCCAGTTGTGTAAAAGTCCTGCATGGCTTCAGTACTGAACCAAATCAACAGCTCTTATGAAACAGAAATGTAAAAAAGACCTTCAGAATTGACAGGGTTGGGCTGTTTGTTAGGGTTGGGCTGCTGGGGTTTGAATCTCAGTTTTGTAAGTGTGAACTTCACTCAAACCATGATGAGGACTCCAATTATGCCACTTTCTCCAGGTTCTCCTACAAGTGGAGGCTGGTGGTTCTAGGGTATTGCAGTGGGGTGCTGCAGGAATAGTATGTGGAATTGTTACTGACGGAAAGATGCCCACGGCCCTTGTGTCTGTGTGGTGGTGTGCAGGTCTTTAGGAATTCCGGCAGTATTTGGTCTTGAGTTTAGATCTTACTAAATACTATTGTAAAATGTAACTGTTTCATGATTTGCTCCTCTTTAGAAGGAATAACTGGACTATTGCTGTGATGTTTGTGCTTGCAGTACTGTGGTGACAGAACATAGCACTGAAGCAACAGAAAAACTATTGAACGCATTCTCTAGAGTTTGAGCCTTTTCTTAAAACGAACGGCACCTCCTTTCCCTGAAGCCTTCCTGAATGGTAGTAAAACAAAATGGGTTTAAGCCTGAGGAGTATTTGTGCTTAAATTGTACCACTGAGTCTAGTAATTTTGAAAATGGTGTGATTCTGTTGTAAATAAATAGTAAAAGGGGCATGCAGTGCTGCAGTGGAAGTGTGTTTACAAAACCTGATGAGTTCAAGTTACTTCAGTTTTTGTTATGTAGGTCATGTATTTTGTCTGAAAGCTGCTAAGAGAATTGCATTGTTGGTCATGTTGGCCTGTACTGAGAGAATAAATGTTAAGAGATGTGATGCTGTGAAGTTTACAGTTTCATTGTAGTCACTTTACATTGTCACAGACTTACAGAAGTATCAGTATAAACACTGGCACTTCGGAGTTCTTGTAGATAGTTTAGAATTGAGGGAAATTTTGAACATCTACATTTGATTATTGCCTCGCTCTGACCCACTCGCATTAGTCTCAGTGCACTCAATAGGTAGTTTGTTTTAAACAAAAAGCCCAAAACAACAAAGCAAGAGCGAACCATGGTGCCACCATCAGCTATAAGGCAGAAGACAGGAGCTGTTGAGAAAGATGCTCATGCTCATAGTGAGGCTGCAAAACTGTTCTTTACTTGTAAGAAAGAAATTAAATAAAAAGATGTTATCATCTTTTAAATAAGAAATACTGAGAGAACCATAGTTAGGAAGCTTCATTTAACAGAACTGCTCTAACAGTTGTTAGACGACACACACGATTGAGAAGACTAAATGTTGTATAGAGCATAGAACAAGTGTAGTGAAGTAGTTTTTAAAGCCAGATCCTGAGGCTCCCTATATTTATACTCGAGTCTCCACTCAAGCAGGGAAGGTTATTTTGTCTTTAGTTTTAAATTACGTAGTAGAAGCACCATGGAGTAGGGGTGGTGAGTGACAATGGAATTAGGCCAGGTGAGTTCTGTGTAAGCAGGAAGGGCATTTTCTGTTTTCTAGGACCTCACTTAAAAAAACCCAAACACTGCCACCAGAAAACCATTTGTAATGTCAGTGTGTCCTTCTTGGGGAAACACAAACCCCTCCTTCTCTCTCCTCCCCGACATAGGGATTTCATGCTTGATTTAAAAAAAAAATAGATCTTCCAAGACTGGCTCTTAAGATGCTGCATTTTGATCTCCAAGTGTAGTTGCTGCTCCTCACATCACAGCTGTGTATGAAATCCCATTCACCTGCTTGTCTTACCCCATAAAACTTTGTTGAAAATAGACTTCCCTAAATGTTATTTGTAACAAATACCAGTAATTCACTATAATTTCATCAAGAAATTTGTAATGAGGTTGTTCAGTGTGTTTCATTACATCTATTCTGTCGATAGGTCAGTTGTGTCAATTCTTCATCAAGCACAAATTAATTTGGTTCTACTTTTCCAAAGCCATGTTTCCAGAGCTCTGTGTGAGCTTTCTGCTGAAAAAGGCCTCTTTCTATATGTCACCAAGCTGCAGATTAACTTGAAACTGCTTAAAATTTCTCAAGTGTCACTTAACATTTCTTTTCAAAGTGTAGAAAAATGTTTAAATGTAGCCTTACAGGATAAAGATGACATACTGAATACATTCTAGAATGTAAACCTTCTTTGTAAAACATTACTTCATTTTTTTTCCTGTATAGCAACAACTCTCCATTGTGCAATCCAAAGATGAATAAAGCTGTATAAAGGGAAGGTTCGTAACTTGCATTTATTAAGACTTCAGCATGTTTCAACAGATTTGACAAAAGGCTTCAAAGAGGGTTTGTATCCCAAAAGCTATACCAGTGTCAGGTGAACAACGGTCTGGGTTTCTGACTCTGGCTGTGAATAACTGCAGAAAGGGGTAGAAAGTGCAGGTGAACACTCGGCTGCTGCGAGCAACTGATGACTTGGGGGTTGGTTGTATTTTAGTGGATCAGGGTTTGTGTGTGGTAATGAAGCAGGAAATGGACTCTGACTCAGACTGAAACCTGCAGCTGGAGAGTTAAGTAAAGGCCAACACGGGCAATGTCAGGAAGACTTGACTTGTGCAGGAAAATGCATGTGAGTAACTTCATGGGTCTTGCTTTTGCACGAAAATCAGCAGTGAGTAGAGAAAGCAGATGTTACAGCTGTAGTTGGAGGACAACAGAAGAAGTTGTGATAAATAGTGCAAAAATGGAAAGAAAAACACGTAAAGCTCTAACAATGCAAAATTGAGAAAAGCAATCACTCGAGGGATGGATGGAACCTGCTACAGCAGCCCTTCAGGAGCACAGCTGAGCAAAGCCTGGGGCAGAAGCTACAGGGGCAGCAATCCAGGGGCTGATCAAGAATGTTACCTCGATCCAATGAACCGCAGAGCTGTGCAGAGCATTGGGAGGAACACATACAGAGCCCTTGCTCTGAAACTACATGGTCATGCAGCATCAGCGCTGGGCCAGCAGAGCAGAGTAAGGGGATGGTGCCATGTGGTTTGTTTTTAACTGGAAGAGGCTGAAGAGGCTTTTGCTATGAGGGGAGAGAACCAGAAAGCAGGAGAAGAGCCATTTCTAAAAAAAAGTCAAAGTTCCGTGAAGCTATACATGCCCATATAGTACAAAAGCAGTACAATTTTAATTCTTACTGTAAGATTTTAAAATCAAGTATCTTTATGGCTTTTTTAAAATCCTAATATTAATAACAAGTTGTTCTAAAACAGGATAGCTGCTTTGTGCTATTTCTGAGGCCCTACAGATTGAAGAATGGCTGTACTTAATGGCAGCATGAGGCCCAGAAACAGCCGCAGAAAAGAGTCACTGGCTGAATTGGAGTCCCTGTGGGTCTGGACACACAGAAGGTACACCACTGCAGCACATGCTGTCACTAGATTAGCATGCTATTAAAGCTAAATTAGAAATCAGATCTCCCCTACCATGTGGATTGCCACATCACACTTCACTGTGCAGCCTCTGCCCAGCCAAAGCTCTACTCTTCTTCAGAATACTTACCAGAAAAATGTGTGAACATATACCCAAGTATAAAGAGATCTTTCACAGTGTTGACAACACCTGATGTAGTCACATCATTGTTTCTTTATTTCAGTGTCCATTTGTCTCATCTAGGAGGAATTTAATTTAACCAGCAATTCCTCCTGAAGCAGAGTAGTTTTGATATGGTTTTGGAGCAGACAGCTTTACAGTACAAAGAATTTATTTTATTCCTTTTACACCTTCCAATTTTACTGTGTAGTAGCAAAAAGAGGGAGGGAGATGAGGAGCAAAAACTACTCGTAAAGTCCTCACGCTTCCAGTGTGGTGTGACATAACTCCAGGGGGCCGCTCAGGCTGTGGTGTTCGGCTGACCATCAGTCTCATTAGCAGTTGATTTGCCCAGGTTATTCCAAGTGCTGGAGAGACTCTGTTACCCGCTACACTGCAAAGAAAACAATACAGATTTCTGCATGTATGAATTTAATATGAATTATCTTCACTTCTGTTATAACAAAGTGACACTGGAAGCAATGATCTACTGTCTCTATTTACCGTCATTTGCTGTATTTAAACCTATAGGTCTTCAAAGATGGAGATTATGGGCTATCTTCACAAAGCTATACACTGGGTTCTCTCTGTAGCAAGGTAATAATGGGAAGAGAAGTGCTTCTATACAGAATAATTCAGTCATTCTTCCAGCTACAGCCATGGTGAACACCTGCCTGTGTCTCGGTGTGTCCCCTCTTGTCATAGGACAATAGTGATACAAAAATGGTGGTTGAACTGTAAGTATTTGAACCATGTAACTGTTGGCCTTGGATTCCATTTGCAGGTATATTTAGAAACATTGGGCAGATATGACACTGTGTAACTATTCATTTCAACCTGAAGATTAAAACTTTTTTTTTTTCCCCTGGAAAGAGTGCAATCTCTGCAGGAAGAGAATTACAAGATAACTGGGGAGGGGGTGGGGGGAGGAGGAGGAAATTGAACCTTATCCTTGTTCTGCATCACCTTCCGAATCTGGAGGACATAACTAACTTCTCGCAGAAATGCATTTATGTAGCACCTACCTCTCTAGTAACTCTAGATTATAGTTAGGCTTCAAATAAGAAATATGTATGTTTGAATCCTGTTAATATCTTGATGTCAAAGAGGGGTTTTTTCTTAAGCAACGAAATCAACCAATAGGGTTTGTTTGCTATATTTTTTTAAGAAGACATAAAATGCTCTCAGTTATATCATAGGATCATAAAATGGTTTGGTTTGGAAGGCACCTTCAAGATCATCTAGTTCCAACCCCCTTGCCATGGGCAGGGACACCTTTCACTTGTCCAGGTTGCTCAAACCCCATCTAACCTGGCCTTGAACACTGCCAGAGATGGGGCATTCGCAGCTTCTCTGGACAGCCTGTTTGAATGCCTCACCCCCTCACAGTAAAGAACTTCTTCCTAATACCTGATCTGAATCTATCCTCTTCTAGGTTAAAGCCATTCCCCCTATCACTACCTGCCCTTATAAAATGTCCATCCCCAGCTTTCAAAGACAAGCTATCAGATATGAGAAGCAAAAATATTCTTGCGTAAGCAAGTACAAGAGCCATTAACTTCTTCCCCCCCTAACTTGCTGATTAGGGATTACCACGTAAGCATATATGACAGTTTCTTCCACTTTACAGCACATTAGTTATTGCTGATCTCCAGCAAATGCAGCACTGCTGGGTAAAATGCTCTACCACTCTTAACATGCTTTGGTAGATTATATTGGAGTTATAAAAAATACAGTGGTTAAATGCTGCTGCGTATGACATTGTTACACTTCTGTTGCAGATGGCTTACCTACAACAACACTGAGCAGCTTCTGAGTCACTCACTGTATCAGTCACCTAAAACAGAAAAATGATGGTTGAAGCTGACCTGTAGTTACGCATTTGTTTTTAGCAAGCAGAAGGGCAGGGAAGGGAGTGAAGCCACAAAAGCCCAAGTAACTGGATCACGTATTAAGCCAAGTTAGAAACCCCTTATTCTTTCCAGGCAAACTAAAAAGGAGTTGTGAGGTATAATCTTGGTTTACAGTGCTACAATATTTAGCTTATATGAATTTAACTACTACTAGATATTTAAATTGTAAAAAAAAAAATAAAGTTGGTTAAAACATTAGGAGTAACTTGAGGCTGAAATTTAAATCCTACTGAATCTTAATGGGATTCTTACTGAAAAGAAAAACACTGTATGTGCCTGAAAGCTGTTCTAATTACTGCCATGTATGAATTCCAGTACACTCCCCTCCAGTTATGGTAGTAAATGTAAGGTTTTACACACTGCCCATTCCATAATTCCAGAACTCCTCCTAGAAACAAATCAAACAAGTAACAGTTGACTTGATGTTTCTAGAACATCTTTCTTCCTGATATAAAATTCTTCTAAATAAAAACTTCTCCAGTTCAGCTTTTCTCCTTACACCTTCTCCTCTGCTGTGAGAAGAAAACCTCAGGGCTGAGTACTTACTCATTGGATGGAAGGGCCCACCAGAAAGGGAGTTTCCTAGTAGTGGATTGCCTGCACATCTACTTATCCCTTTTTGAGGCCACATTCCGAGTGTCAGTGCTTTATCTCCAGCCTGCACATGCTCCTTTGATTTGTGATTAGACTAAGAGCAGTGGCATGCCACTTCTACAGGATAGATGCAACATCTTGCCTAGTTTTCTCAAAAGAATATTATTATTGACTGGTATTATTGTGGGTTTTTTGCTTGCATCAATTCTAATGTTTTACTAATCTCAGCAGTTACACAGAAGTGCTGAGCTTCGCAAAAAGGCAGCACAGACCCTGGTGTTTCACTGCCTCCTGTGTATGTGGAATATAACTGTTCTCAAAACAATCCTGCTGGCAATGGCATTTGAAGGTAGTGTTAAGAACTCTTGTTATTTTAGTTTGATGCTTCGCACAGTTGCTATACGTATCTATTTTCATTAGTTTTAATAGACAACCTTTGAGGTCATTAACAGTCTATAAAAGCTTAAATGCTATTCTTAAAGTTTAAGAAGTTAAGATTTACTAGTTTAAAGAATACCAGTTTAAGGAAGCTTTAGTTTCCATCAGTCATTAATATTTGGTTGACAATGTTAAATTTAACACCAAATCTGCATACACAGATTTCCTCCTCCCCAACCATTTATTAAATGGTCCCTATAAAATAAGCAGCAGTTTTGATGTCATACCTGATTAATGCACACTATTGGAGTCCTGAATCTAGTGCTTAAACTGTGAAGCTGTGCGCCAAATGTCTGCAAATACCGAGCCTTTGTAACAGAATCTGAAGCTCCAAATTCACATCGAAACAAGGCAGCAATAGAATCGACGACCACCAACCGCACCATGCCTCTTGCAAGCAGCAGGGAAATCCTTTTAGTAATGCAGTTGTGAAAGGTATCCTACCGCAAAATACAAACAGCCAGTATTAGAACAGTTCAAATACCTCTGTTTGTAAAACTGAGGTAGTAACTACAGGTAGCATTGCTGAAACACAAGCTGATGGAGTTTCTAATCATAAAGTGAGTTTGCAGATCTTTAAGCCTCACCAGTAACCATTTTTCACTAATGTCTTATGCTTTCACCTTAAGAAAAAAAAAAATAGAGATCAAACTGCAATGTACAGTTACCTGCAGCTCTGACTTGAATCAGCTGCTTACCAACATTTCAAATCTCAAGAATGCAATACTACTATCCTAAACCATTCTATTTTGCAAGAGTGATTCTCCTTGAAACACTGAGAACTCAAGACTAACATTAAATATGTAAACCCAAAGGCATAGACTACACTGCTGTTCCACTAAAGATACAGTAACAGTAAAATACACAATTGCTACAACAAATCCATATTGATCAAGAGTCTTGATCAATGAACATGAGTAGCTGCAACTTACATCCTCCCTATTAGAAGTTTTACTAATTGAATATTTTGAAATCACCAAACATTTCAATTGCAAGATCTTTAACAAATATTTTGTAGGGCTCAACATCTATTATATACAAATAAGGTACTTGTAGCCTAGTACCTGTCCTTAACAATGTGGTCTACAGCAGCTGAGTGGAAGGGAGAACAAGCTCATGGTGATAATCTCAGCTTCTGGCCATCAGAAATTTCAGTGTTGGCAAAAAAAAGCAATAATGTGAGAGTCACACTTCTGATTGGTGCCACTCTTTATATCTAAATAGAGGTTCACAGCTAAGAGCTTACATTCATCCAAAATTACATAAGATACCCTCCAGCATTCCACAGCTTTTAAAATGAAATTGTAATTCTCAAGTCTGAATTACAGTAAGTTCTAGTCTACGAATGAGCTGCTTTTTACAAAATATTATAATATCAAAGGTTTTTCTTTTTTTTAACTGATGGGAAAAAGTTACTCGGAAGAATATACGACTACTTTCCATTCTGGAAAAGGGATTTTTTTTTTTTGTTTCTTTTGTTTCACGTACTGATACATCTACAGGAAGCTATGCTGCACTTTAAACAGTTCAGTGTTTGTATGTGGTCCTTCTGTTTGTACAAGACTCATTCTTTTCAAGTGAATATACAAACAACTGGATTCTTCAGCATGCAGCAAGTAAAAAAAGCTTCAGTGTGAAAGAAACTGCAGAATGTAATTGTGACTTGGATTTCTACTTCAGCTGCTATCATCTGCCTGTATATAGCAATGCGTTCTATGTATACGGATACACACACAAACAAAAACTGAATCTGTAGATAACAATATATGAATTGTAACCATCTACTGTGCAGTTGCTGGAATTACCAGTGAGTGTATTGTTTTACTTTTAAGGGTATTTTAGAGGGATGTACGTGCTACTATAGGGCAGTTCCCTCCTTTTTACAATAACATACTCTAGCTTCCAGAAACTTTTAAGATTTCCAGTGAAAGGGACATGGAGAAGGCAGCTTAGCTGCTGCCTGGACCACACGGTAAGTGGTAAACATACTGACGTGCAGCATCTTCTTACACTTGCAAACTACAATTCAAAAAACCCAACAATTGGAATGATTTCAGAAGTGCTACTTGCAAGCCTTAGAGAAAACAGAACTTCAGATGTTCTATCAATAAAGAGCGTACTAACAGCTACTTATGAAAAAGCATGACAAAGGCGGTTTACAAAGCAAAAGTACAGTACTTACTTAGGTTGTATATTTTCCTGTCCAGTTCTACTACGACATGTTACAGGTAAAGGGGCAAGCACAGCCGTGGTCATGCTCTGCCACTGCCTATTCCAGATGATATTTTTTGTACCCTTTCCTTAAATAGCAGTTTAACAACTCTGTTGTTACATTGCAAGCCAGTCAGGATACACACCACCTTTTGCACATGTATTTATATCCTGTCTCCCAACTCAATGAAAATCTCCCTGGAAGCTGCAGTAAAACTAGTAGCAGTAAGTCTACTACATTTTAATAAACATAATGACTTACAAAAATTCACTATATGATCCATTCTTTTAAAATATTAATATTTCTCTTTTAATATCCTTCATAATAAAACACTGTAATAGTTCTTTACCAACAAATTGCAGAGATTAAGTAGTATTCATTACAAATCTTGGTTCACTCAACCTTTTGTAAGGTCTCCTACATGAAAAAAATCACCCTGTGGTTACTAGATTATAGTGTAATAATTGCACATTCTTAATTTGTGTTACTACTTACTAAGTCTGCTGCATGTTCAACAAAAATACTGTTTCCAAATTTGATCTTCTGTATGACTTCAGCTGGAACATCTGCACGCAGCTTATGTTGTTGATCTATGACTTGTTGCAAACGTTTACTTGGGAATACATCTTCTGTACAAATGTAGACAGCTCCTATAGTCAAGGAAAGCACCTCTATTATTACAACAGGGCTCTTACACTCCCTTTTCTTAACAGCACAAAAATAATACATTCTGCACTCAAAAGCTAGACACGTGTACCTGGAAATTCATGTTACTTTTTTTGCAGCCACACTGAATCAATTATGAACAACAAAAAACCTGCTCCTATGACTTTCCCATAGTTGCTGGGTCCTTTTTTTGGTGACAGAATTGGGTTTTTGTACTCTCCACTAGGTGACAGCTAGGTGCACAGCTGCGGAACACCTCGACCACCTAAATCGGGTGATTATAAGTATCATAATTTATCCAATCCACAAACAGAGCAACACTGCAGAGTTTGCCTGTTTCGGTCAGAAACACAAAGCACAGCAGTGTTCTGTGAAGAAAATTCCCTGTCCCAGCCAAACCCAGTACAACCAGTATTTTGATTAATTTCACTCACTGTTTTCAAGTTTCTTGTTTTTAAATTTACAAGTGGAGGGGTACTTATTACTACAATGGGTAAGTCTGTTTAAAGAGGATCACTCATCCAATCTCAGTCCAATTGACTCTTCCTGAAAATGGTAGATTAGATAAGCAGCATTATACTTCAATCCCATTACTGCGAGTGATGTCTATATGTTGTTACTGTGGTTTCTGGTTAACAAGTATGCGTTATTGCAGAGAAAATTAACCATACACATCAAAGATGTTGGGGAAATCAAACAGAAATACATGCAATATTTTCTTTATAAAAAAATAAATTGTTACTGTTATTGCAGAACTCGCCAGAATTATCAGCTAATACTTGAAGGGTTACATCTAAGGATTAACATGACGCTGCTAACACAGTTTAGCAGCTGATATGCTTGGCAATCTGAGATATCCTGAACAATTCCACTCCAATGGTCCACCCCTGCTCTGGCTCTCCATGGAGTGGAAAGTCCCATTTCCAGAAGCAACTTCCAAATCCTCTATATATTCCACTGAAAAAAAAACTATGAAACTATATCCAACAGCAGGAACTGAAAGATCTCAAGACTGGATCAAGTGAAAATTAAGGGTTACTTTATCAATAAAAATATTTTGCTGGTGGACACCTGTATAACACAGGGTATTGAATTCTGAGAATATTCTATGTAAGACAGAGATGAGGCTAAGCCTAATTTGCTGTAGGACTAAACCTGCATTTCAGCTTAACTCTCCCTAACCCCTCCACAAATTCTTACATAAATCACCTGACTTCACATGTGAAACATTTAAAACCTCAGAAATCTATCAGGTAAAGAAAAAAAAAAAAAAACCAAAACAAAACCCATGCCCACTAATTAAAAAAAAAAGTTTTTGACAGGTGAGAATGAAAGACCTTCCTCAATTATTATCACATGGAAAAATTCTTCATCATCTTCCAGGCTTTCCATAGGAGGTCCTGAAATATTTTCACAACTTCTGTTTCCATCCTACCTAATAACAGTTTTGAGTTATACTTCAGCTCCTTTTTACTTTCCTTGGCCCTGGCAGCCAATAGCACTTATCACTCAAATATTCGGCCTCCATTCTTAACCGCCCAGTTTCATTCATGTCTGTGAGGGGTGTTAGAAGTTTATAACATTTGACAGTGAATAACGACTGCAATAAAGCATTAGCAATCAGAGCAGTCATGATCTCATCATGATTCCTGAACTACAACATATAAAAAACCTAAGAAGTTGAACCATGAATATGTTCCCTGCTTTTCCCACTTTTTTTCCTAGCACTTGAGCGGATGGACATAAATGCTGTCTTTGGTAATTACAACCGAAGTAATTCACAATACCTGTAGACACAAATGAGCACACGTACAAGGTTCCATCGGCAAAGGAAAATTTTAAATAAATTAATTAATGAGTCCACAGTTACTTGACTCCATTAAGTTTACAGTGACAATCAGCAGCTTGTTAAATAGTGCCTGAACTTGTATGAAGCTCAGGCGAGGAAAACACAGTAACCTATTAATTATATCACTTAACTGCTAAAGGCTTTCTAAATAGCTAATTAGTAAGCAGTTAATTATGTGAACCTTAATTTTCTTAACTATTTCCCTAGGTTAATTTCTCCTAATTGGACTCATTTTCCTATCACTCTCCAACTTGATAGTGACAGCTGAGTATCAAATAGGCAGGTGAGTATCTTTACTACCAGCACTTCACGCATTCCCAATCAGGTTCCAGTTTCACAATTTCTAAAAAGCTCTAAGTTAAGAAAAATTTCTAATCACAATGCATATCTAGCACCAATACTCACTCAGGTCAGCAATTATGTCTTGCAACACACCACAAAACTGAAAATCACAATGATGCAAATTCAAAACCAAGTAAACAAAGAAATAAAGAAAACCCACCAAGATATACAGCTTCCTCAAGCCCATGTTCTTTCTGAATTTCATACTAACAAAAGCTGTGCTAACTTGTGTTGAGATAACAGTTGCTAAAGTAACTGGATTTCTCAACTACCATTCTTATTCACGGCTGACTGCCTTTTGCACAATATTGGCTATTTCTGAAAGACAGGGATTTCTTTACCGTGAATATTGGCTTACAGAGAAATTGTCTGCTTTTTAAAAATCAGACCTGCTTCTAAGTGGTATGTCCCTTGTCCTCTCCTTGGTTTACCCAGAAAGCACAGAATGTCCACTACTTGAGACTTCATGAGGGTTTTGTAAAACCAGATTTGTATTTCTAGATAGATTGGTGCTCCATTGATTACATAATTGTATTTTAATCCAGAGTTATTGCAACATTCAAGACATTTCAAAACAGAGAACCTGAGAGACTTGCTGGAAAAAATACATTTTTCCCCAAATTAACTTCTCTAGACAAAAAGAAACATAAAATTCTACTTAAGATCTTTGTTGCAGATAATTTCAGTACAGTAACAAGAACAGGGATAGGAAAAAACATAAGGCAAAAGCAGAAGAGTATAAAATGATCAGGCAATCTTACTGTGTTACAAACATACATGCAATTGTGGCCTGGTTTCATGTTTATACCTGATCAACAAGAAAATCGAGGCTAACAAGGTAATCCTAAAGTGGTAATACCTGTGGGGAAAAAAGAACAGCTGAAGAAACAAAAATCTGGTCCTCTCTGCTCCACTGGTCGAGCAGCCTAGATTTAAAATTCCTGATCAATAGATACACACCATCCTCTTTGTAAAACCATGACAGCAATTTTAAAGTTATATGAATTCATCTAGTCAGGTTAATTTTTTTTAGTGAAACACTTGTTCTAAAAAACAAAAAAACAACCACCACCAAGAAGAATTCCTTCTTAAGAACAGTTCTACTTCATAAGAGTATTTCCTGCCTCAGCTTAGTTTTGTAAATACTGGCATTCAGCCACCTGCCAACCTTGCACTCTTCTGTAATGCTTCTTTGACATCCATTAAAGCTACTACAGCAGATATTGTACTCTGAGTACATAACTTCCATTTGTGATTTCTCCAAAATACAGTAGGACAACCTTTTTGTTTTTCTTGAAGTGCTGCTCATTTCACAGAACAATTGTGTAATCTGCATCTTGAACTTTTAGGAGTTAAACCACATGAAATATATCAGATGAGCTTTGCCTCTGCTTAAAATATGAGTTGCACAGTACAATGAGAACAGCACTCTCTCCTACTGGACCTTCATCAAGCCTCTTCTGCTTCTGTTTGTGCTCTTCAGTTTGAGTCACAATTCAATGTTTGATTAAGGCGAATACACACCTATGCATTAAAAATACAGGAAGTGCTTCATAGCAAAGTTACAATGGCTAGAAAAGATTGACAAATAACTAAACTCAATTTTAAAGGCCTACGCCTAATTATGAGGCAAAAGCACTTAATATTCATGTATCTTTAAAGATAAATGAATTGCCATAGCCTAAATAATAAGAGGAGAGTAGTACAATGCAAACAGAAAAGCCTATAGCATTGTGCTATTTACAGTTTATTAGGAAGCTGCAACACTAATGAGTCAAGAGTCAGGGTAGTTACCACTTTTGAGAAAGAAGCTGAGACACTCTTAATGAGTCAGTTGTCCTCAGTAATCATATAAACATCTTTCCTCATAAAAACTGAATAGAAATCAGCAATTGCATTAAATCCCAGTGCTCTTCTCTCAGCTAAACTGACAGAAGTGCTATGCTGGTTGTTGATCAAAAACCACCCCAAAACAAAAAGAACAAAAATAAAATGCACCAAAAAACCCCATCCTCAAAGGAGGACAGATTTTGAGTCCTGTGAACCTGATCTGTCATGCACCAAACCGGCCTGTTACTAAGACTCAGCAGCAGACTTTTTTTTCTAATTCAGAATTCTAATATGGATAGGAATTTGTCATGTTATATTCATGCACTACTTATGAATATAAAATAAATTCAGCCAACATGCAATTGACCATAACTGACATTCTTAGAATGGCAGAAAGAGAACCTGGAGGCAAAGCATGTCCTAATTTCTGTTTGCTGCCAACCTCCTAGCACTGAGAATCGTAAATAAGATTACACTAAGTCAAATGAAGGAAATACACAATAAATCTATACTGTCTAAAGAAACATATTTCAACATCACCACCTAAGAGAAGGGAAGTTTCTAGCACTAAAAAAAAAAAACCTCAAACAAACACAAAGGACCAAAACCCAACAACGAAAGAAAACAAACATCCCCCTCCCAAAAACCCCACCTGACCCACCACAATTTTAAATCTGTAGCAACGTTTTAGCACCAAGATTAATCTCCTATTGGTAGTGCTAGACTTCTGTGATAATGACTAAGCACTGTTGTTGTTCTCAAGTTTTCTAAAGAATAAAACTTCTCATACTTAACATAAGCTTTTAGTTCCTGTGTTTCTCGTAAGAGACTCAACATAAACCCTTATTTATAGACTGCAGCAAAATCGAGTTTCATTTTCTAAGTGCTATGTAAACAGTATCTGCTGCTATGACTGTATGCCTTCTAACATATGGCAAGAAACCACACTGAGAGTAAAGAATTGCAAGAATTAGGATTCCACCACTCCCTTAGCTGTCCAACTCCAGCAGCAGGATATTTCCACGTTCTATACCTTCATGATCCTCAAATGTTCTGTCCTCTCAGCCCTTCCAAAACACTCTGATCCTCTCACAGGAGCACTGACACGATGGCCAGGCCATTCTAGCCTATCTTCCATGAAACACTTAGGAGTGGGTAGGTGTGGGACAGACACAACAAAGCAATCCTTCTAGCACCAAGTACCAGGTGCGTAAGAAACAAGAATCATCTGCAAACGCAAATCACAAAAAAACTTGACATTTTGTAGCCCTACAAGGAAGCTTACTGTCTGGCACAAGAGACAAGAGTGCCATTAGGATGTTGGGCACCTTCTTCTGTACTCTGTTCTGGTTTCTTTCTTTTGATATAAATCAGGATCAGTGTTGGGGCATGAATAAAAACATATTTGCATTCAAACTATTTGCAGCAGTTTTCAGCAACACACCAAGGAATCAAAGAAAATATATGTTTCTGCTCTGATTAATGACGTAAATTGAAAGAAAGTAACGTAAGCCACAGGCTAATTACAGCCCTTTAAGCAAGATCTTCATTTGGACATTCCATATTTTTCCACATCGGTGGATGTAGTACTAGAAATAATTAAGTATCCCCACAAGAAACCACTCAGCTGCCAAAATAAAGCCAGTGCTGCATAAAAGGAAGAACAAGATCACAGCCAAAATACACCTAAGACAGATTACCAGGACACCAAATTCTTAAAAGTGACACAAGTTTCCTTCCTTTCTAAGACAGCATAGAACACTAAAAAAACCCCAGTAAATACTAGGAGTTAGATTAATGTGATAGAATGTTAAAAAATTATACTCAAAGAATAAACCTGTATACTTTGGCAAACCTATACAAAACAATGTTAACTGTCTTCAGCTATATTTCCATCAGGTTTACTCTGTAAATCACTGTAATTATTGTTATCAAACTAAATATTCTTTGAAATTCAAAATCCCCAACTAGGGTATAAAATATACCTGAAATGTTTGTGGAAAATTATTGGACAAGCTGTTTTGCTGTGGTTGATACCTGAGGAGTCAGTAAGTACTTAGGACAGCAATGCTTTTCATATATTGTTTGCATGTGTCCAACCACAGCAGTAGGCAGGTAGACAACAGCCAATAGTAATTTTGTATTAAGTTATGCTGCGATGCAGGGCATGTGCAGAGCATGATTTTCTCTATATGACAATTACTAACTAACTAGCTTACTACTAAAGCTGTAAGGGTAAGACAGACTACAGTAAGACAGTAGATGCACTGAATACGTGCATTCTACTTCAGTGCACCGATGGCTTTAAGCTGACAGAGGGGAGATTTAGATGAGACATTAGGAAGAAGTTCTTCCCTGTGAGGGTGGTGAGACACTGGCACAGGTTGCCCAGAGCAGCTGTGGCTGCCCCATCCCTGGCAGTGTTCAAGGCCAGGTTGGATGGGGCTCTGAGCAACCTGGTCTAGTGGAAGGTCTCCAGCCCCTGGCAGGGGGTTGGAACTAGATGATCTTAAGGTCCTTTCCAACCCAAAGCATTCTATGCTTCTATGATGTTCTTAAAGACAGGATATTCCTCCAAATGCCAAATTAATCAGTACTTACATTTCAGTACTTACCAGACTCTAATCCACCATATTTGTAAGGATATTGCACACAAAGGCACAGCTGTAAACTAATCTGAGTCTTCCCAGCAGAACTTTCCCCAGCAACTTCTGTGATTCCCACTAAAGGAATGCCACCTTTTAACAAGTTATCTAGTACTGAACATCCAAGGCTTAGCTTCTGGTTTTGAGAGGTGAGATGATCTTTATCTTGGTAGAGCTGAAGTGCTGCAAGGTTTGGGATTTTTTTGTTTGTTTGTAATATTAAAAAGAAAGGGAAAAAAAAGGAGTTTCATTTAGTATCTTTCCAACACACGATGATACAAAATAGAAGCTGTATATCAGATGTATACCTATAAGGGATGCTGTCTTTGCTGATGGGAAATTTTTCTGATTCAGCCTGGTCTTTCCACCTCCCTTTCCCCACTGGCCCTACTGACCAAATGCCTGTTCAAAAACTGAGAGTTTACACTGAGCCCTTTCTGCCTCTCAAAGCTTTTTTTCCTTTCTCTGCCTTCAAGGAGTCTCTGGAAAGCTATACCCTCAGAAAATACTGCCAGCAAGGTTCAAGCACAACAATCATGGAAACAGGAAGCCATAGCAGCCTATGAAGCAGTGTAGCAGGCATCTGGCCAAAGCCTGAAGATATATGCAAATCAGAAAACAAATTTTAAGTACAGAGCTGCCATGAAGCATTTGTACAGGAGGAACTACTAGGTCCTGCTTGGTTTGGAATGAGGTGTTTCTATCAAATCAGTTTATGTAGTTTATTAATATGTAAGTTTTTCAACTAGTCTTAGTCCAAAAGTAAAACAGCAAGAGGGGGAGAGAGAAGGAGAAAGAAAACAGAAATATTTTGTTCCTTTAATGAAGCTTTTCAGACTGGAGAATTATTTTATCCTGTTTCAAGCAGGCTTGATCTTGAAGAGTGACACCCACCCACTTCCATGTACCTTTAAGGTCTCAGAGGGGCTGTCCTTAGTTAATTCACCACAGCATAATAAAAACACTTGCCTTTTCATTTTCAGAATCACATTACTGAGCCAATAAGGAGCCAAAACCATATTTTGTCCCAGTGAGAGGTATTTTAAGATTTAAATAGAACAGGTTTTTTTGTATTGACTGTATTACCCGTAAGCATACTGTTTCTCCTCAGCATGTGAGAGACCGTTTTCAATAAGCACTGTATGTCTGCACTGGACAGTTTCATCAATCGTTGCAAGTCTGCTCCAGAAAGATTTAAAATCTCCTTTATCGATTTTATGTCAGCTGAAATTAGAAGAATTTTTATAAATACTTTGGGGTAGATTACAGTCTTATGCACAAAAGTAAAAGTCTTCCCAATTCCTACTACTCATTTACTTAGTTTGTCTACCCTGCACTCCTGTATGCAGGGCAGGCAACATTTACTTTGAATGCATCAACACATGCTATAAAATTGTTTGGAAAATGATTATTGGAGCACTGGCAAAAGCCATCACTTCAAGTTACTCAAAGAACTTGCTTATGAAATAATTACAGTTTTAAAATGCTAATGTACATCTATGTGCTTATACCCACAGAAGCAGGACAGCTTGCTGACAGATCTATTAGTGAGGCATTGGCAAACTAAGTTACCTTTCTTAAGGGCAGCAATTACTTTAGGGTTCAAGTCAAACTGGTCCCAATCCATTTCCTGATACAGCACCCGGATGAACAGCACATCAGGCAATCACCTATTATTAAAGTGGCTTTTATCAGATATACATGCAACAAGAAAAGTAAGCATCATTCAAAAGTCTCTAGGATACATTTTTACTTTTTAACAATATATTTATCAGTTATCTTAGAAAAAGAACGATTCAGCACATTGGCAGAAGTCTTCTCAGATAGATAGCTGTTGACATATATCTGTTAAAGAGTTCAACCACTAATACTGCTGTTAAGAGCTACTAGTAATTTTAATTGCTCCATAGTGCTTTTGCTGTGGATTGAACAAAGCTCACAAATACGTTCGATAGTCATTTCTATCCAGACACTTTTTACATCAGTTTTTAATTTTCAAATGGAAAATAAATCTTATGCATGTGCAAGTTGGGATGATCCAGGACGATTCATACATTGGATAGCCAAACATATATTGATTAGCTAATTGCAAATTTAGCATTAAAACATTAAAATCAGTTTGTTTCTTGCAACAACATTAAACACTCTTTTTAATACTTCGATCTGAAATGCAATTAGTTTAGCACTAGAGTTGCCTGGAAGAGGACCATGATGTTTGTTACCATTATTCAGATCATCGTTATGATCCTAAGGTCCCTTCCAACGCTAACTATTCTATGGGTCTATGACTGCCGCAGACCCAAAGAAGTTAGATAAAAATATATGACTTAACGAACAATCCCTTTTTTAACACAGAGGAGAGGTTGCTGTGGCTCCTGACGGCAGAACAAACGTAGGAGAAGAAACAGCTACTTTTAAGCAACACCTATCCAAAGCAGCATTCTGGCAAGAGTCAGAAGTCGAAACTTACTGATGTTAATCATGATTACGGTGACCTTTGACGGACGGGTTCCAAATCATTTTGTACACCCTGGGCACACGAAGCCGCTCCAGGGCAGCCACTGTCTGAGGCCGCGGGAAGAGGGAAATCAGCAGGAGCAAGCTATGCGGAAGCCAGGCGGGTCCCGCGGAGGCCGCTCGGGTCTGCCCCAGCCCTGGCACAGGGCAGGGCGGGCGGGGCAGAGGGGAGCGCGGTGAGGGCGCACGGAGGGGCAGAGCAGCCGGGCCCGCCGCGGCACAGCACCAGCCGCCTAGCACCCGGGCCCGCCGCAGCCCGCGCCCGCGCCCGCGCCCTCACCCCCGTTACGAACCCCCCGCCAGAGCCACCGCAAAAGGCCGTAGCCAATCGGCGAGCAGCTTGGCTGCGACGTCGCCGGTCACAGGCCAATCAAAACTCTTCACAGCGACCGCTCCGGCAGGACAGCCAATGGCAGGGCGCCGCTGAAGGAGCGGGCGGGACGCTGTTCGCCCCGGTCACGATCTGTTCCGCGGGGCGGTGCGGGGCGGTACGTGCCGGGGGAGGAGCGGAGCGGAGCGCTCGCCCCCGCCGGCGGCGGCACCAGCCGCGGGCGCTCCGCACCGCCGAGCCCGCCCCTGCGCGGCCCCGCTCGCTGATTGGCTACCACGCCTCCTCCAACGCGGAACACGGGGGCGTGGCTGTGGCGCGCACGCCCTTCGCTTCCGGGTTGCGGGGCCGACAGTTCCCATTGCGCATGCGCCTCTAGCGCCTAAAGAGGTGGGGAAAGCATAACACGCCAACCGTAAACCCCAAGCGGTACGGGATTGGCTGGGAAGT
This sequence comes from Strigops habroptila, assembly GCF_004027225.2. NCBI lineage: Eukaryota > Metazoa > Chordata > Aves > Psittaciformes > Psittacidae > Strigops > Strigops habroptila. The sequence continues at coordinate 21,998,293 of NC_046358.1, read as the reverse complement.
CCAGAGGCAGTGTTCTATTGGGTGTTTGGGGTGGGTGGGCGGGGCCTGACGGCTCCTTGCTTTTCATTGGCAGCGCGCCGTGCCTGTTCGGGAGGGTCTGGGCGGTCATTGGCTGGTGGCGGTGCCCCGCAGGGCCGAGGGGGAGCGTAGCGGTGGCGGAGTGTGAGGGTGAAGATGTCGGGCTGCGAGGCCCGCGACGCCAAGAAGCTGGTGCGGTCGCCCAGCGGGCTGCGCATGGTGCCCGAGCACCGCTCCGCCCGCAGCCCCTTCGGCCTGGACGAGCCGCCCTGGGTGCCTGACAAGGAGGTATCGGGAGGGGCGGGGGCGCCGCGCTTCCCTTCCCCGGGGTGCGGGGCTCCTCCGAGCGGCGGCCCGTTGTCCGCCTCAGGGGCCCGCACCGCCTGAGGGGCCGCTGCCCTGTGGGGAGCCGGGACACGACTCGCCTGGCCGGGGACCGAGCGTTAAGATCGCGCTTCTTCCCCTTTCTGGCGCGTCGCTGCCTGCCCCTGCCACCGCTCCCTGTCGGGTCCCGGTGGTGGTCTGGCGGCGGGGCCCGCCGGCTGCTCGCCTCTCCTCGCAGCCTGACCAGGTAGCGGGTCGGGCGGACCCAGGTCGGGATTTTCAGTTGTAAGCCACAGGGGTGTTATTTCGCATAGATCAGTGGGCTGAAAGGACGGGGCTCTCGCTCGTGCTCCGGGGGTGCGTGACTCTCACAAAAATGAGCGAGGAATGAATGAGTTAAAAGTGTAGCGAGCTGTGAGCGTTGATGCTTGGTGAAGTGTTCTCTTTAAATCTCTATAAGTGTAATTCTGAAGACCATGTTGATTTAAAAAAGAGTGTTGCAACGTGTTAAGGCAACAAGGCTAAGTAAGAACAGCCCTTCTGGCTCCCCGTGTGAACGTTTGTGGTGTTAAACGAGTGTTGAATAGCATAGATTGTTTCGATCGCCTTTTAAACACTTCCCAAGTAAACTATGATCATGATGATGTATTAAATTTCATGTCATATGCATTATTTGTTACCGGTTCCTACAGCTAGATGCTAATATAGCTTAGAATCAGTTGCTTGTTTATTGCCAGTGTTCTGTGGTGTGGATGCATGCCAATGCATTTAAATGTGACTGGAATTAAGATTTTTAGATGGGCCAATATGAATTTAAGCAGGGAGCTGTTGTACAAAGCCATTCTTTGCCAGATACTGACATGGTTGGTCTGTTCTGCATGGGAACACTATGTCCTTTCTGGTTAGGAATGAGGAAGAAAGTTTCTTCCCTACGTGGTATCTGTGGAAGTGAAAAGTTTTATGTAAAAGTAGTAATTCTGTAAATTCGCATTGCTAGCACAGCTTCTGCAGCTCAGACTAACCATTACTGTCACACGGTGCGTGACTAGTGAGTCACTTGCTAGTTTTGTGCAGATTAACAGCCCTGCTTTGTAAAGTGACTTTTTCAACTTATTTAAACAAGCAGTCTGCTAAGATATTTTGTGGGTGTTTTCCTAAGTTATTCTTCTCCATACTTAGGGAATTAAAAAAATCCTCCCTGACATCGCTGGTTCTCTGTCTCAGATGAAGCGTAGGTAAGACAAAACTTTCGGTGTGCAGAGCTGAGAGTCATTAGAAGGTGTCTGAAGCCAGTCAGCACCACATGTGGTGTGTGGTGCACTGGGTGTGTTGCAGATAGGGTGTGTATTTATCAGTTTGTAGCTAAGTCTGAGCAGTTGTTGTGCAAGTGGTTTCCCTTTGCATTGTGTGGCGTCTGCTGTGTTGGTGATTTGCACCTGTGTGCACTCACTCACCTGGGCTACCCCGAAACCTGATTCCTGGCAGCAGCAGCATCAGTGGATATAACTTGTGCAGCAGTTAAATTGAAATGGCTTTTCTCCCTGACCTTCCGAAGTGTAGTTTTGTGTTTCATTAGTCCTTGATTATAGCAGACTATTTCATTAAAAAAACAAACAACAAAACAAAGTACTTGTAACTCCAACTCTAATACATAATGCCATCCTAATTCAGCTGGAGGTTGTTTGAGGATTGTGTTGGGATTTATTTAAACTAGATAGGTATATTTAAGAGTTAAGTCTATATATTTTGGGTGCATAAGCCTGCTGTTTGTTGTTGGTTGAGTTTGATATTACAGTTATACTGCAGGTATTCATACTCTGTAAGCCTGACCTTTCCCCCTGTAGTCTGTTGTTAAGTAGGCTGATGGTCTTGATTTGAGACTGAATATCGCCTTTGCATCAGACTCGGTGACATTTGCTGTTGAGAGGAATTAGCATTTAAATGCGTTTGTTAATCCATATTATTAATCATTTACATGATTAAATTTAAATGCATTTGTTAATCCATGTTATTAATCTTGCATTATTGCTACTTTGTAAAAAATTATTTTACTAGATTTCTTGAAGTGTATTGAAGTTCTGACATCCCTTCGATTAATGATTACCAAATATGTTACCAACTTCTTCCTTAACTAGAGCAGGTACCGGCTATGCAGGGAAGCTTATAAAGGCCATGTTTTTATTAAGAAATTGAAATTTAAAGAGACAGTGTTACCTGGTTAATGAATTTAGCCAGAACACTTGCTCTGTTACCATGTCAGATGTAATTAAAAAAACCATCTTCTTTGTCCAAGACAAGAGACTGGTGTTAGCAAATGTTGATGTGGCTTTTCCAATATGCTGGCTTCTGCTGTGACACTCACAAAGTCAGTTACTTCATTTTTCTTATGCAGAAAGAGTCTACTGGCTTGTTTTGTTCTAAAAGTAAAGCCACCTAAAAATTATGGCAGTCGGTAGTTTTGTTAAACATACATAACATTGAAATATGTTTTACTTTTAAATTTGATGTAGTAAGATTATACTGTCTTAAAGTGAGGAGTTTGGAGTGTAAGATCGAAGGAGGACTACAGAAAACTTTCTTTTTTGGTAGTCTTATATATAAATAATGAGTTGAGGTGGATAATACTATGAAGATTTGTGCTGAGCTCCATTAAACTTGAGACAGATGTTGGTCACTGCATGTGCTATGTCTTACCAGAATTTTTGTTAATCACCAGCAGAGCTCAACTGATGATGTTCTTATTAAACAAATCTTGGACTAGAAATTGAGTAAAGTTTGTATGTTTGAATGCGGAGGTGGCGAAACCTCCTGACACCCAGCTGTGCACCACATCTGCATGTGGCTGAGGAGCACTGTGTGCCTCAGAGCTGGAATGTGTGAGAGGAGCTTACAGATGTGCTGGAAGTGAGTCCCCAGGGCTCCTCCATCGCTGCAGGAGGGAGGCGAGCTCTGTGTAACTGGGACCTGTGTTGGCTCAGGCTCTCGGGGTCAGCACTGGTTGTGTGACAGAGCTGCCTTGGAGCGCTGGCGAACTCGTGGAGCTCAGGCAGTGAGGTGGCCCCGTGCAGTGGCAGTGTCAGAGAGGATGGAGCTGTATCAGCCATATGTTTGCATTGTGGTGTTTTCCACTCTGGCATCAGCTGTTTTGGTCAGGTGCGTTACAAGGTGTTGAGCTTGTGAACTTTCGCATTTGCCAAAGTTCACTGCGTTAACAAGCTCAACCAGGTTTTATCTTGCATCACTTCTTGAGTTGCTTTGTTATTGTATATGCAAATAAAGCATGTGAAGCGTAACTATAGCTTCCCATCCATCTACAGCATTCTCACCTCTGGCTGGATCCAAAGGATATGCAAATTTGTCATCACACTTCAGCAAATGTGCGAGAAGTTCCACTCTCTTTGTAATGAATTCGCTCTCAGTTTAAATCAATACCAAGATCCAACAACTGTTGGATGTTCTTCCACTTTCCTCTTGCTATACGAAGTAGTCTGATAGCAGTATTAGTGGTATGTTGGTTGTATGTGAAATGAATATACTTGTGATGTGCATTTTTATTTAATTTCTTACTTTGTATCATTTTGTTTTCACTTGATAAAACCCCCAGACTTGCACTGGTTTTAAAAAGTCTGTGTCTTGAAGACATGAAAAGTAACTGGGACATCATGCTTCCTTCTCTGTAGGTGTGATAAGAAACTCCTCAAGCAATAAAGCTTAATTCAGAACTCGTGCACTCTCTAATTATGTCAGCATTATGTCAGCATATGGATGGATAGGAAGAATTGAGCTTTCAAGATGTTATTCAATAGAGATCTCTTCCCAGGCAAAATAGAAGTTGATGTTATGCAAATGGTTCACTTTATTCTCGTTGCATAAAGCACTGAAGGAACAGTGCATCAGCCAACTTGTGTTAGAACAGTTTTGTAGGAAAATCCCATTCGCCTGTGCCTGCTACCATATGCCATTTGACTTGTGGTTTGTTTATGATTGCATATATCTCAGGCAGTGGTATCATGATAGGTCTGGAATTCAGCAATATTTTTCTGTAGAGTTTGTATTAAATGAGAGGGTGGGTAACTTTGTTCCTTCCTGAAAAGCAGCTTGCATGTTTATAATAACGTTGTGTATGAAATCTATTTAGGATAGTATTTAGAAAAGCAATTTAACCCGTCGACAAATTGGCGGCTTGTGCTTTCTAATTCCTGAACAACAACAACAAAAAAAGCCGCGTCCAGTTCCTAGACAAGCTCTTAAGCTACACATGTCAAAAATTAACACACTAAATCAAGATAAGTGTAGAGTAAAATGTGGTTATTGGCTGTAGCGTGCTACTTGTTACAGAGATGAAACCTGCAGAATGCTGAAGTAGCTTTATGCTGAAGGTTATTAATCAGTGAATGTTAGAATAAGCTTTTCTGCAGCTGTTGTGAAAAGAGGTGGTTGGATGCCTTAATCTAGTTCGTTATTTGAAACAATACAGGAACACTTCTTGTTCTCTTTTGATTAGGATTTAGAAACAGATAATATAACAAATACTGCAAGCAGCGAGTTATGTTCCATTATGGCGACTGCAGTTACTCTAATGTGTTAACCTTCTGTTTAGACATCAGAACCCTTCATCTAAACTATTTCAAATTATTAAGAGTCTTCTAATTCAAAAGAATATGAAAAGTTTCTAGAGAATTTTAATTTAGTTGCTGAGATATTTTCTTGGCTATAGTTGTTGAACTGGTGACGGTGATTGGGAATCTACTGAAGTGAAAGTCCCTGAAATAGATGACAAAAGCAGTTGTAGCCTGGAAGAATTTATAGAAGATAAAATATTGAAATATGTTAATGAAAAGCAAAGGGTGATTACTGTGTGCTTAGCAAATAGCACCTGCTCAGCTGAAGGCATGTTTTTAAGATGACATTCTGCTGTAGCCTGAGATGATCTGGTTTGAGGAATTTCAGTTTCAAGAGGTATAAAACTTGCTACGGGATCTAACCATGTTTTCCTGATTCAGACCTCAGGCATAATTTTGTATTAATATTGGCAAATAAATCTTGCAATAATTGCGTTATAAGCCCTGGAGAGAGCATTTTGATATGGTGAATAAAATAGGTAAGATCTTGGTGAAGGTCCAGTGATTTAATGGCTGAGTACCAGCCCGTCGGTAGGTGAGTTTCTAAACAGAAAGTTTGAATTGTCACTTCTAGTAGCTTAGAAAATCAAAACTGTCGCCCCTGACGCTCTGCTTAGTTGTGAGAGACAAAACTTCCATTGCGAGAGACAAACTTCTTCAGTTATTTCTGGCTTTTCTTTTGGGAGGCGTGTGTGGGCGTAAGCTTGTTTTAGGAAAGAGATATTTCAGGAAGTGACATTTTGTAGCTGGAATAAAATTAAGTCTTAGTGGCTTGGAAGAAAACCAGATTATCTCCTAGCATGTTTCAAAATGTCTAAGTATTGAGAGCATTAAAATATGTGAACAGTGTTTTAGAGAGTCAACAGAGCATCGCAGCATAATACAGTGAGGATGACAGCTTATATAAAACCAGTTGACTCTGCAATACATGGCTGTCTGGATAGCCAAATGTAATTAAACATGATAAGTATTTCTGAGGTGGAGTTTTGAAATGAGTTTGGCAGCTTTTTTTGTCTTACAAATGAGGATGACATTATTTTGCTACATTGAAAATAAATGAAAGCCATCCCTGGTGAAAAGGTAAAGGATGGAAATTTGTGGAAGGTGTTTCTTTTTAGGGCAAAATATAAAGCTCAGTCTTTGTATGTGGTAGTAGGATTAAAGGTTTAGAAATCTTGTAGATTAATCTTAATTTGTACTCTTTTCTAGTGCCCAAGATGTATGCAGTGTGATACAAAATTTGACTTCATAACGAGAAAGGTAAGAGAAATCGATGAAATGTAAAGCATTAACTGTAGCAAAATACCAGTATGGACTTCTACTGAAATCTTCTACCTTTTAAATCAAAAGAAGAGCATGCAAAGTCTGACATAACTTAAAGTAGTTTTTCTTTCTGTTCTGCCTTTTCTCAGTAGAGATCTTTTTTGGTTTAATTCTGTTTCTTTGAGATTCTTCTTGTTGCTCAGTGTGTAGTCAGAGTTTTTCCAAGTTACTGGGTACCTGCAGGATTTAGATTCAAAGGAAGTGTTGGAGGAACTCAAGCTGGTGTGGGCTGCTAACATCAACACTGACATAGAGAACAAATCAACTAATTCAGGTGTGGAAATGTAAGCAAAGTTGTTTTCAGCAGTAATGAATTATGATCTTACATTAAAGAACCATATTGTTAAGATGCAGAAAACCAAAACTTAGATTCTCCTGTTATAAAAGAGGATTTATCTTAGGTTTGGAAAAGGGAATTTCTGGTTAAAGTAGAAAGTGTAAACACCCTTGATTGCTGTGAGCCATAATCAGGCTCACTGTGTGAAGAGAAAACACTAACATTAGAGTTAAATTATGCTCATTACATAAAAGTAAGCAGGTCACTGTAGAATCATGCTGATGTGCAGAATACAACTAACAGAAAGCATTCTGCTGATACTGGGGTTTCTGCCTGGAGAAAGAAAGCAGCCTTCCAAAAAAGGCTAGCAATGACTTTTAGCAGAGAATGTCATTCCTTTGATTAACTGCATTGATGCTCTCTTTGTATGTGCTTGTGAAAGTGAAGAAAGATGTGCAAGTGTGACCTGTAGTGCACCGACATAGTCAGTGTTTTTTAATTTCTTGTTTGGAGGGGAGAGGGAAGGAGAAATTGTAAACCAGACATACCAATATGTTATATCAGATAGGTGAAAATTTTCAGGATGCCTGAAGAGCATCAGGATATCAGTCAGTGATCCTAGTAATAGAATAGAACAGAATATTTCAGTTGAAAGAGACCTCCAATGATCATCTAGCCCAACTGCATGATCACATCAGGGCTGACCAAGTTACAGTGATGTACTGCACATGTTATTAAGGGCATTGTCCAAATGCCTCCAACACTGACATTGCTCACCTCTCTAGGAAGCCTGTTGCAGTGTTTGACCACCCTCTTGGTAAAGAAATGCTTCCTAATGCCTAGTCTAAATCTCCCCATAGCAGCTCTGAACCATGCCCACGTGTCCCGTCACTGGATACCAGGAGGGAGCTCTACTCTCCACTTCCCTTCAATCACAGAACACACTTTCTCCTTGGTCTTGTTTTACCTTTTAGCTGGATGGGTTAAGAGCATGGTGGGTGGGTGGTTTGAGTGTTCTGGTTTAGAAGCACTAATTCATTAGGCTGCTGTGTTTTACTGTGGGGAGTAAATGGAGCCCTGGAAAACAGTTGCTGCAGAGGATTTTGCACAATATTTGGAAGGAAAGATTAACACTTGACTGTAACTGCAGGGTATCAGTTCCTTGTATCAAACTGTTCAAAGTCTCTGAGCCACACATTAGTTCCTGCTTGCCTGGGAATACCTGTTCTGACATGAGAACTTGCAGCAGGAAGACATGCTGCGACTGTCACACCCCAGTAGTGATTTGGAGCACAAGCCACTTGTTGCAGATTTGGTAGTTGTGAAACACATTGCAATACCAGTTCTGATTTTGCAGCTTCATTGGATTTGTACTATGCTGCCTGATATTTCTGATAGAGAAATAGCTTTAGGGTTTAAGTACGAAGATTTTCATCTTTTTCCGTGGGAAAAACTTGAGAATAACTTTTAAGGGAGAAGAATAGCAACACCAGTTGAGGTTTTGCTTTGCTTGAAAGTGTGAAGGGACCTAGAAACCACTCTTGTGTGTTTATTGACAGTAAGGTGAAGGATTTACTAGACAGTGGAGAGGCTATTACAGCTTCTTGCCTGGTCTGCTCCAGAAACGTGTTTAAAGAGTGCCAGCAAAGGCTTGTAGTGCTGCTGTTCATACTGTACTCAGTTCTTTGTGTTCAGTCTTCAGGGATTTCTTTCTACCTCTGTAGCAGTTAAACTTCCTTTACCTAGCCCTCAGTTGGCATGTTTCACACCTGAGAAACTGTGCTTTCTTGGGGAGGAGAATATTTAATGTAGTAACTTTTTCACATTATTCCCTATTAGTTTCCTGTGTACATTTGTATTAACCAAACTGTCCCCTCATGCTTAGCACCACTGCCGAAGATGTGGGAAGTGTTTCTGTGACAAGTGCTGCAGTAAAAAAGTGCCTCTGCCTCGCATGTGCTTTGTGGACCCTGTGCGCCAGTGTGCTGAATGTGCCCTCATCTCTCAGAAAGAAACAGAGTTTTATGACAAGCAGCTTAAAGTACTTATGAATGGTAAGGACTGACTGCGTGTGTGTGCTGGTTTGATCTCATTTGTATTTGTTCAAATGCTGTTTAAATCTGATCAACAGCAGGAGTAATGCCTCTTGTCAAATGAGCTATGGTTTTGTCTCCTTTAAATACTGTTTTCATAGAATCACAGAATGGTTGGTGTTGGAAAGGACCTTAAAATCATCTAGTTCCAACCCCCCTGCCATGGGCAGGGATGCCTCACCCTAGACCATGTCACCCAAGGCTCTGTCCAGCCTGGCCTTGAACACTGCCAGGGATGGAGCATTTACCACTTCTCTGGGCAACCTGTCCCAGTGCCTCACCACCCTCACAGTAAAGAACTTCTTCCTTATATCCAACCTGAACTTCCCCTGTTGAAGTTCGAACCCATTACCCCTTGTCCTATGGCTACTGTCCCTGATGAAGAGTCCCTCTCTGGCATTTGTTCTCATGCTTCTTGTTTGCCAATTAATAATTCTGTGTTAGCAGTTTATTTAGAGAGAATTTTACACTTTTTAGTCAGTATTTACAAAGACTTAATTAAAGACAAAGGAATTTTCAATGCCTCTGGGAACACGTGTGTGCAGTTGACATGTTTCTTAAAATGCATCTTTTGGCCACATTCCTGTTCACAGTAAATAAGGATGGAAAATACTTCACAATACAGAATATTTTAATATTTTCTAACATAATACAGTGCTTGTTTCAGGTTTCATCTGTGAGCTTTGATCCTGTCCAGGGCCTACAGCTATGGTTGAGGGCGGATCATAATGAGTGGTCAATTTTGCATAGCATTAAAACTACATGCAATACAGCATTTCATGTTCTGGTTACATTCAGAAAGCTGAGTCTTCAGGTTTTAAAATATTGTGTGATTGTTCAGTGGCTTTTGATGTGCTCTTGGTGTGATGGCAGCGTGTATGTGATGTGCTCTCTGTGTGTATTATCGGTAGCTAAACCACCTGTCTGTTGATAGCATGAATGTTCCTAGGGAGAGGCTAGGAACAGAGAGGAGTATGTTCATCCCTGTAACACACAAAGAATTCTCAGCTCTGCTTTGCAGATGAGGCTGTAGATGAGTCTTAAAATAGTGTCTTTTAAACTGAAAACTTTTTTTAAAGCTTGTCCTGCTTTTTGAGATTTGTGTTATGCAGTTGAAGTCTGAAGTTGTTCCTGACTTAGTATCAGTTTGATCTAGTTGAAGATGTCCCTGCTCACTGCAGGGGGTTTGGATTAGATGACCTTTGAAGGTCCCTTCCAACCCAAACTGTTGTATGATTCTAGTGTGGAGCCACAGATCTCGGTCAGAGAGATGGCAGTTGCGATGTCCGCTACACTTTTGCCATTGCTGCCTCGCTGTCTCGCTTCAGCGGCAGGCAGGGGGCCCATGCTGAGGGGTCAGTGGGACTGCGTATAACTCTGAAATGGCAAGGCGGAGCTCCCTGCGCTGCATGGCTCCCACTATGGAGGTGGACTGCAGATGGTTTGGCAGGGCTCTGTGGTGTTATTTTTTTCATTTCCCAGGCCAGCAGTACTGGGATTAGGTAATCCAGGGAGCGTGAGGCACGGAGGAAGTAAAGTGGTTAGGCGTGTAGTCTGCTTTATTTTATGTTATGAATCACTTCACTAATGTAGCTAAGATGACTCCTGATCTCAAAGGGGCTCTTTTGGGCAGGAGGAAACATAACATGAAGTTCATTGACCTCGGAGTAAGAGTGAGCTAGCCTTGAGTAATGAAAAAGAGGTGTCTTCACTATTTATTAAGCACAGAGCTGAAGGTCACATCCTGCCACTAGATTCTTCTGACAGGTTTTTGGTTTGGTTTTTATTTTTGAGTACTGAAACAATAGTTTGTATTATGGTCACAAGGGAGGGTCTGCAGTGGCCTGTTTGCCATCTCCAAATCTGTTCTCATTTTAAAAGATTCATCTTGGGTATCATCTGTATTTCCACAACATGTGGAAGAAATGACATTGCAATTGTGAAAGGTCCTGTGATTCACAACACGGTAATTAAAGATCAGCTTTTTATCCTTGAGTGTTCTCCTGATGTTAATCACTTCAACGTTTCAATTAGCCTCTTAATTCACCCAGTTCTGTGTACGAGGTGCAGTAAGTAAAAATGAGTTACCCTTTCTGATACTTGAATGATCCCTCCTCAACTCCCTCTTAGAATACTAAAACATTTCTTTCCAGGTGCTACGTTCTTTGTAACTCTGGGAACATCTGAAAAATCTGAGCTCATGGTTTGTCGACTTTCCAACAATCAGAGGTAAGAAAGGTTGATAGAAATTGCACTTGTAAACTGTATTGCTGCACAGCAATATATATATAGGATACAGTTATGTTGTTATCTAATAACCTGAGCAAAATATGAGAGTAAGATGCTGCAAAGATATTGGAGAGAGTAATCAGACTGAAAGGATAGATATAACTTTAGAGTGAGTGGGTTTTAATTTACTAGCAGCATGGCTCAGAACACCTGGGAGTGGTGGAGCTTCACTTGCCTATGATGTCTCTTACTGCCACTGGAATACAGTGGTTTTGCCAGCTAAAAGAGGGATCATAAGAGGTGGGAGCAGGCAAAAAGCTGTAGCCACTGTAAAAAGCTTGTTTGGGGTTGATTCTAACAGTGCACTGTATTGTTAACATGAGAGCCACACCTGTTACCATGACAGGTCACCCTGTAATTTGGTTGGCTACAACTCTTTAGACCCTGTGTTCTCTTCTTGCCCCAGAACTTTGGAAGAATGCTTTTCATGTTTTGAAGGCTCTTGCGGCAAACTGAACTACAGGTCTGTGGTTTGGGGGGTTGGGTTTTGTTTCCTTTCAGTCAAGAACTTCAATGAAAAGTAATTTTTCCTGCTTGATTTCTCTCCCTCCCCGCCCCACAGAACAGATTATTTTTTTCCTTTGATTTGGACTTCATATTATAGGAAAAAAATCCTTTTTTAAAACAAGTTTTTCTTGTGTTATGTAGGTATCTGGTTTTGGATGGAGACAGCCACTATGAAATCGAAATTATACAGATTTCAACTGTTCAGATACTTACAGAGGGATTTACTCCTGGAGGTAAGTTTTTCATTGAATACAAATTAACTGTTAAGAAAAAAATACGTGAAGTTGTAATTATTGTTTGAGGTGGACAGTGCATTTCTAGGTAATCAGTAACTGCCGTGTGTTAGCTACAGCTGCTCTCAGGATGGAGTGCAGTGTGTGAAACGCTGTCTGTGTGGCTGCTGGGATTTTGGGGAAAACCTGGGAATTGAGAAATTACCCTACAGCTGTAATATGGGAAAACTTCTTGATAAACCTGCATAAAGGTGGTCATCATTTGTTCTTAATGTTTCTTTTGGCTAAATATAAAGATCTGTTGATTCAAAAGCTTGTAGGAGGGAACTGCTAGTCTTTGGTAGCTTCCATTTCAGGATCCAGATGGGATTTCTCTTCTCCTGGTACAAACAATTGCAAGAAGAGTGAGAGAACCTGGGAGGGGGGTGTGGGTGGGAATTAAGCTGTGCTTTGTTGATTTCATTGGAGCTGAAGGGGTGGCCAAATGAAACTGGTAACATTTGAATCGGAGGGCAGCTACTTACTGCCTCATCTCTTACCAGATTTTAGGGTATTTCAGGATGAACTTGAATAGGATTTCACTGAAATGAGAACAAACAAGGTCAGGAATTTTAATGATTGTTCATCAGAACACCTCTGTCACTGCTAGAGTTTTCTAAATGGACAGCCTCTCTGTGCAACATTCAGTCAGTACAGCATGTTACCTTCAGTAAACTTGGTATTCAAATCAACCAGATGTGTTGCTGAGTTGATGTTCCTGTAATTCCTTGTTCACTACTCTTCTGACTGCTTTATCTTTTTGCCTGCCTGCCTTCCTTCTTGACGGTAGAAAAAGATACTCACACTTACACCAGCCTTCTGGAGAGCCAGCACATAAGTGAAGGTATCGCCAGTACGTTTGAGCATGACTCACCTAAGCATTTTGTCCTGACCCCCTCCCACCTCTCCTCCTCTGCAGTGCTGATTTTGTGTTTGATCTATAGCTGTTTAACTTGAGACAAATTACGTTCAAATCTGACAGATACCTTTCCTTCCCATCTAATAAACCGGGACTGAATGTTCTGTATCTTTTTGGAGAACTAAAACGCTCAAAGCTTTCTTTAGATCACATGTGCTATTGTGCATGCTGGAAGGGAGAACGGAAGTTGAGAAATAGTATTTTTAGTGGCACGCAATGTTACACATCACCCACTCCAGCAGAGGCGTGCGGAATTGTGTATACCAGAAATGAGTAAGTCCTTGTGCACTGTCCAGTAAGGCTTTGCACTGAATAAATAAACCATTAATGGTGGACTTTTACAGAGCTTTAAAAGTAGTAAGACCTGTTGTTATATGAGGTGTGTTCTGCCTAACTCAGTAATGTCCTGGAATGCCAGACACTCGCAAACTGGCCAAGGCTGTAGGTGCTTGATTTCCACTGGTTTAAGTAGTCTGTTAATCTGTTATTCTGACCAGGTACATGCAGGGGAGTGAGTGAAGAAGTTGGATTTCAGTCTCTCCTAGAAGAGGAGCGAGTAGCTACTCTTACGAAAACTGCCTGTGGGCTTTTGATCAGGTCACTTAGATTGAGTTTGTCTTTGTTTGGATTCTTGGATATTACAGAAATGGCCTCTGGGAGCCCCCTCATGCAGTGTTGTCCTGTGTATGGCAGTGCTGTTCCTGGGGCTTAGTTTATGTTCTGCTGCTTCAGGAAATAATGCCAATAAAGTGCAGTGTTCTAAACAAAGCTCTTGTTTCCTTTCTGTGTTTTGGCTTTGGTTTATCTTATCTCTGTGCAGCTAGTGTAAGAGAGATACAAACATCTCGCTATCACACGGTTGGCAGAGCAATGTCTTTTGTAGCAGATTTCCTTCAGGAAGCAAATGACATTGACAGTTGTTTTCTAGTCTTGCGTAAGCATCTTTCCCAACCTTTGCCATCCTTGGAGGGACTTCAGATTGCTGTGCCAGACTTTGTATGGAGCAGGGTATCAGTCTGCTGGACACAAGTAATTCACTTTACAGACTGCAGGATACAGTGTGAAACTGTGGTATCTATTTCAGTGAAGACACAGTAATAGTAAAACAAGGGGGTATTCCATGCGTGTGTGTAGCTAGTGGCTTTACCTGATGGCTTTTACAAGTTCTACCTCGATGATTGCCAGACAGAACTAAACATTGAGTCTGCACATTCCATGGCCTGGCAGTATCACCGTGGTCAATGCTGCGGCTGCTGGTGGTGCACCTGTGGTTTCCAGGGCTTTCAGTTACGTGATGAGCTGGTTTTCTTCAAACGTGCTCATTAGCTAGAAGTTGTTCTGTTCTTAGTTCTAGAACCTGTCACTGTTCAAGATTTTCTTTCTTTTTTTCAGGAGGCAATACTCGTGCCATAGGTATGATTCTGCAGTATAAGGTACCAGGATCAGAGGAGCTAACGCAGATGAAGTTTACAGCTAGTGAAGACTTCAGCTGTAATAAGAAGCTGTCAGCAAGCTGGCTGGCAGCTATGCACAAGGTAAGCAGTGGAGGCAAAACTTGCAGAACACCGAAGAAAATCTTTATGTGGTGTGCTTTGTCTCCTTTGACAGTCATTTAGCTTGATTTTGTGTGATGGATGGGTGCAGTGAGACTTTCAGAGGTCCCCGTTAACAGCATGTAAAGGGACTTGCAGCGAGAGGAAGCACGTCTGTCCCCAGTGCAGGAGGCTGGTTGATACTATAGTATGAGACCAATGAAACCCCTCGCCAGGACTTTGTGAGGAGGAGGCATGAGGGATATAGAACTTAACAACGTTGTTTACTGTGTATGTTTTAGAGGGATTACCAAAATCTCAGAAACATTACTTCTAGCTTTTCCAAAGGCAGGTTTTATCAGAAATAGTAATTTCTGACCAAGAAGAAACAAATATAAGTTGATCTGAAATACTCAGTGTCCACAGGTTCTGCATTTAAAATAACCCTGAATAGTCTCTAAAATAACTCTACTTCCTATCTGACTGCTATTAAATGCCTTAAACTGAGGAAAATGAAGAATTTAAAGCGTTGGGTTTAAAGGAAATTGTGGAGGGGTAGAAGGGCGATGAGGTGGCTGCAGGCACCACTTAACACAGTGATGTGTTTTGTCTTTGTGTTAGGCAACAAAACTTCTTTACGAGTCCCGGGACCAGTAAGGACAGCAAAGGTTGAGGCACCTGAGGGCAGAGCCTGGCCTCCATGGACCTCCCTCTCGCCCTGTGCTAGCTGAGGGCTGGTAACAGGGTTCTTGACCCTTTCTCATTCCAGCGTGGTTTGGTATGCAGGAACTGGCAGATGCAGTGGGAGTATTTTCTGACCCATTTCTGACCCATTTCTGACCCATTTCTGACCCATTTCTGAGTATTCACAATAGTGTGCAATATGTATACAATTAATGCTTTAAACAGCCTCACCTTTTAAGACTTTGTATATTTTGTTAAGCCTTTATTGGCACTTAATATGAAAGTGACCTGCACTACAGCTCATGTACAGCACAACTTTTATAGTAACAGTTATATATACTGTTTGCTACAGAAAGCAAACAAACGTGTATGTCTCTTCTGCAGAGAATAGCTTTTGGGCATAGATCTCAGGTTTTTCCCTCTATCCAAATGTTTAAAAGTCAATGTACAATAATAAAATCTGCCTTAGATATGATTTTATAGAAATCACTTGGGGTTTTTTTTAACATTTCATGTTAAACATCTAAATATTTCACCAAGTACCACAAACTGGACTTACATGAACATGACCTTGAAACTTCACTTCTGTGATAAATAAGCTTCCAGAATAATGTTTAGTTTTGTATTTTCTTTTTGGTAACTAGCTTTTGTTAATCTAACTGTAATGCTCTCTGAAATTGTATACAGTTTAATGTACAAATATGAATAAATTAATTCACTTATTTAAAAAACCTAGGAGATACTTAATTTTGCAGTGTGTAACTTCTTTAATGGTGGATACGGTGGTCTCTGCTCTCTGAAACTTTCCCTTTTGATAAAGAGCATTCTCAGTTTAGTTCTAACTGTTGATAATTGTTCAACCACGGGGATGAATCCTCTGGCTACATGCTCTGCCAAGTGAATTTCTGCCCTCGGTCTTCCCTTACTGGTAAAAACTGAGTAAACCAGCGCGGGTGGCTGAGCTGTCAGCTTGTGTGTAAAGGGGCCCTGAGAGCTTTTCTAGGTACGTATTAATTTGTCACAGCTGGAATACTGGAGAACTTGTGTAAAAAGCTGTCTGGCAACGTGCTGTCTGTGCAGCTGGTGAAGGAAGCGGTGAGGAAGCTGGAGGTGACAGGTAGAACACAACATGCTCAAGTTGCTCTTTTTATGGAGACTCTGAGCGAAGGCATGTCTGTCTGCTCTTGCACCTGTATAAAAATACTGGAGAATGCAGCCATGCCTTAGCAGGACTTTATTGTGCACATTTACATGTTCTCTGAATTAGTGTATCATAGGCTCTTGAAATCATCACATTCATGTAGCAAATTCTTCAACAATAATACCCTTTCACTTTTCACCACAATATATACAGTTAACGCTAACCTGTGGTAAAAGCAAGTTACAGCACTGCAGGAATGGATATATAAATTATACACAGAACTTGTACATGAAGAATTAATCAAATTGCATACTGGTAAATGGGAGAAAATTACAAGAAATATGGCTAAAACTCATAATGGGAAATTCAAAATAGACTTTTGGTGTATAAAATCATGTACAATTAAAATGCCAGTGAAGTGCCTTTTTTTTTTTTTTGGTTGAAACTCCCATGTAGTGGAATAGGTTATTGCATAACTTGCCTTGGCAACAGCTGGAGGCTGCCAAGAACCACAGAAAAATAAGCTAGTGCCTTTCTTAGATCCTTCTCTAAACCTTGTTTCTTTCTTCTCCTTGACTTCACATCTACATAACCCTCTTCCTACTTCTATCCAGTCCTTCATATTTTGGTCTAGACTGACTCGGGCAGACTTCAGCTCACACACTGTAACTCTTACCGGACTCTTACCCTTTTCAACTATTGCACTTCCATCCATGCAGACATACAAATCCCTTAACTGCTGCACGTTTGGTACTGACTGCTTTGTCCAGGGCGGACAAGTGCCGGTGGTTGGCAGACGAACCTTTACATTAGTAGAGATAACACTGGTGCTGTAAGCTGAATAAGAAGAAAATAAAACACCACGTGAAATACCGTGTAGGGGATTTGAGAAGTGTACAAATACTGTTGTTCTGTTAGTTCTCTAGCTCGATTCTAAATGCAAATAATACGAGGTGCTAGACTAGTTAAAGCTTTTGTTGGGGTTGTCCAGACTAGGATGTAAGCGTGTAGCATGTTACCGCTTAATCCTAGCCTTCATTTAGCTTTGGTGACTACTTAAAATTATGCATGTTATAGATGAAGATCTTGTGTCCTAGAACCCAAGAGTTGATCGATAATAAGAACTCAACATTCACTGGTATTGAACAAAACATCCAAAATCCTGATGTGGGACAGTTGCTGTGGGGTTGGAGCAAACTGGACAGCGTATCTGCACCCCACAAGTGACACCTCTGAACATTGAACACAAGAAAGCTCCAACCACGGAACTTTTAACTTAAAACACCGCTTCAGACAATAGTGGCGCAACACTGTAGGTAGTGGAGGTATCGCTCTCCTCAGCAGTGGTGGGTCATGTAAAAATGATCCTCATTTATAAACTGCAGATCTTGAAAATCGTGGATGCTGTCCATTTAACAAGAGAAAGCACCATTAAAACTAAATATCATAGTTTTATTTCTCTGTGTGAAATGACCAAAAGTGATGGCTCCAGTGTATGTTTTAAGTTTCCAGTTACCAGCATGGTATTGCACTGTCGTACAACTGAGTTCAAGCAAGGGTTCGCTGTCTGGGTTTTATTCGTGGATATAACTGTAAAACACAATAAAAATATTAGGCTTTGCATGATTGACACCAAGTTAGATACAAATTAATTCAATTATAACCAAGAGGTACTTGTTAACAAGAACTGGATGCTGGAGTGTTTGGTGGGGGTGATGTTTTTGTGAGCTAAGCATGTTCTTGGGTAACTTCTGAAAAATTAAACCAGAAGCAGCAGGAGGCTGAGGGCTGTTACTCCTGCCAGCAGCTGCTCTGGAAATGACTTGGTTCATTTAACTCGAGATCCCAGCCTGGACCAAAAGATGTTCTCACGTAAGTACAAGAACTCCCTGTCGAGCCCTGGGGAGAGCTCATTTCCCGCTCTATAAACTTGTCTTACGCCTGTTGTCCTCTGTGTGTCTCTCCCTGGTAGCCTCACATTCCTGGTATCTCTGGATAGCAGTATTCTGTTTGACCAAGAATAGCATAAAGAACTGTTTAACCTACAGTATCTGTGTGTTGCTCATCTTGTGCCAGGTATTAAAAACCACCTTAAAGAACTTCCTGGACCAAAGCTTCATGCTGCCTAATAGAGCCACGATGCTTTACATAGATAGGGGCCCTGTGTTTTAGCCAAGGGGCAAAATAACCTTATGAAAGCATAAACTCTATTAACTCTACTAACTTGCCAAAGAAAACCCAGCACTGATCTGGCCATAGCCTGTCCTTTTTGTTCACAATGACACAGAGGCGAGAGAGGATAAGCATAAGCATCTGCTTTGCACTGTGTCCTAGCAGTGTATCTGGATGATGTACAGAGGGATCCTGACCAAAGATCGTTCTTGTGTTTCCATTTCAGAAGGAAGAAAGAAAGAGAAGGGAGAAAGTAACTGAAAAAGAACTCACCCCAAGAAGGTTTTTAGGCACGTAGCCTTCTTTATCATTGAGGCGGGCCCACCACCACTCCGTTTCATTGTCATCCTTGCGTCTTAGAATAGTAATGGCATCACCTTCGTGGAATGACAACTCGTCATTATTCTGGGCTTCGTAATCCCACAGAGCATACACCACTCCTTTGTTCATCACTCCCAGCTTCTCTTGCACTCCTGTTAACAACAAAGCACTCTAGATGGTGAAAGATCCTGGGTTTCCCTCCAAAATATTTCATATGAACACTGTGTCCCAAATATAAAAGTCTCTTTTATTAATAAAAGATTTCATGAACAATTTTCAGCACATGATGAAATGGTTCCAGAAGTTTAGGTGCCTGATAAAACCAAATATTACAGAGTAGTGAAAACCAATTTAGAGCACGAGTTTTTCTATATGCAATAGAAATTTTACAATCTTTTATTCAAATGAGGATAAAAATAGCTCTACAAAGTGTTGAGCAGAGCAGCTGTAGAGAACCGCTGTGTATTTCTCACAGGCCTGCTTTCTACAGCAGGTGTTACACAGTAATGCTTGAAGCTTTTGGAAATCTGCACCATGTCACGTATACAGAACCCTAATGGAGCCTATAGCCTCTGATGGAAATGAAAAATTTGTCTGCTCCATCAAGGTACTTTTCTCACAAAACAGAACTTAGTAACTAACTACATTCTGTGAGTTGGTTATTCATCAAGTATACGTGCTTCTTCATATGATCTGCAAGGAATTTGTGCACCTGGAAGTTGGAGTATCTCTGTCAGGATACCTGACAACCTGTTGTTACTGTCAAAACCTTCCCATGGAAGCATTTTGTTGAAATTAGGCCAAATTAAATGTTAAAAATTGGTAACGTTAGAAGGAGCCTGTGACGTAACTCGAAGAACAGAAGCACTGCGAGCAGCATAATCATCACAGAATGGTTTGGGTTGGAAGGGACCTTAAAGATCATACAGTTCCAACGCCCTGCCATGGGCAGGGACACCTTCCACCAGACCAGGTTGCTCAAAGCCCTGTCCAACCTGGCCTTGAACACTTCCAGGAATGAGGCAGAATACCCTGGTTTTAGCATTTGGAAAGAGCAGGAAGGTGATGGGCAGTATTGTCTAGTCTGAGGCCTAAGCAGATGTTTCATGCAAATCAGAGACAAAAAGGGATGAATTTTAGAAAAGCTGAAGAAGTTTGTAGTGTCCCAGCTTACCGTATAAGAACTGGGAACATTGAATATAACCTTCTTCCATCTCTTCACACTTGTCCGCAGCAGTTTCTATATCACTTATAGTTGAAGCAAAAATAGCTGCCCCAGATTCAACCAGTAGTTTACAGAGATGAACGCTATTGCAAGAAGCAGCACAATGCAAGGGTGTCCTGAAATAAAGCAGAAATGTACACAGGAAAAAATAAACTTCCCTGAATCCTAATTATTTTGTCTTGCTATACAGAGTTTAGCCTGTCTATTTTTAAAGGAAATTGTTCCTTATGCTTATAGATTATGTATGCATTGTCCAAAACCTGTAAAGCAACTGGAGTGGATCCCAGGATTTACCCAACTCCAGTAAAGCCAAACAGGTGTTAGCAAAAAAGTCTATTTTCATTGCTTACAGAGATGCTGGGTACAAAAGACTATTTTCCAATGCGAGGAAATTTGAAAGATAAACCAGGTCAGCACAGCAAGGTTTTGCATCCCTCCAAATTCTCCAGAAGCACTACATCTACCTGCAAGGCTAGACTCTTCAGCAGTATCAAGATCTGTGGTGGGTTGTATGAAGATGAAACTTTAGTCCTTTCTTATTTATAGTTTAATTATTGCAGCATCTGAACATAAATGCAAATACACAAATTAAAACCAAAACATAGTATAAGTTACAATTTGAGCGTGCTTACACAGGAGTTGGACATAGAGGAACCCTGCATTTGAGTTTGCCACCACCTAGGGACTAGAACATGCTTATTTGCTGGGGTTTAAGGGGAAGGAAATTGTTTCCAAATAGGTCTCAGCTGAACTCTGAATGTGCACCAAAATGGTGTCTCTCCCAGATGCCAAGGTGACACTTACCACCCATCACTGTCTGCCGCATTTACATTTACACCAAAATCAAGCAGGAACTTCACAATGTGGTGATGACCAGCACACACTGCGTTATGCAAAGGTGTAATTCCTTCATCGTTTGGTTTACTGGGATCATCAACCTGTTAAAACCATAAAATAGTTCAGCACTTGTTCTCCCCAAAAAATACTTCAAGAGGTTGCCATTGTTTAGCAGCTCACCTCATATATGATTCGTTGTACAAGATCAAATTCTCCCTCCAAAGAAGCATCCAGGAGGAGGGCCAACGGATTGAACTTGACTCTCAAACCATGGCCTGTTCTTTCTGAGTTTGGTTTCTTCAAGTTGGTACGTTTTGTCTGAACAGAGGTGAAGGTTGGAAGGTAAAATTTCAGCTTGCACAAGTCTAACAGATTAGTTAGTTATTTAACTAGATTAAGAATCCTATCCTCCTTAACTGTTTCTATTATAAAGTCTCTATAAATAAAAGGCTTGATATCTTACTACATCTTACTCAATTAGAAAATGAAAAAGCGTGCCCATATGATTTAGAAGCTTCTAATTAAAAGTATTGAGTACAAGGCCTGAGGTACTTGTGTCAGTGGGTTTTAAGCACCACTATCTTAATTGTATCTAATATAAAGCTGAATATGTTTCTGGTGGATTGTCTGAGACACTGTCAACACTTGTAACACTTTCGCTTAGACTAGAAATCATGACACAGTGAAGTCCAAGTATCAGTCTCTACTCAAAGGAATCTTTGCCTTGAAGCAGCAGAAGTATCTGCTGCAGGTTGGTGCCGACAAGTTGTGAGTTTTGCTATGGGAAAGAGAAGTACAGAACATGAAGCTGTTTTATGTGACATTCTGACTGGCGTTACCAGAAGATGCATTCTCAAGATCTGAAACCCATTTAAATGTTTTGCAAATATTCTGAATCATTCACGTGTCCTTGTCACTTTCCAGGGGGAAAAAGAAGTCTATTATTAATTACAGCTCTTATAGAATGCTTTTAGTCTCTAGCACTGTAAGATCCATTTTCATTCATGCTCCTATTTAGTATGGCTATTTCAGTTTGGATAATAAGCCTCTCTCAGTGTTAATAATATCTGTTGCTAGCGTATTCCATTCTCCTAGAAGTATCCTGGCCCACCTGTGGCCATGGCAAATGCACATGAGACCCCGTGCGCACCACACTCATTGTCAGAGGATTGCGAGGTCCCTGTCTGAATCAAGAAGTAGAGATACCCTTTGAAACCAGTGTTAAAGTGAGTCATAGCAACAACTAAGAACAAAATACAGTTTTCTCCCAATTTTCAATTCTCCCTATGTTGTAGATTTTGGTGACGACAAGTATTGAAAAGATTTTGGCACAGCTGGAGAAGGAACATTGAAAGCAATTCAAACTATGCAACCAGCCCACTAGAAAAACATTTGTGCTAAAACAAGTGAGCTGTGGTGGTGTTTGCGTTAGCCCCTGGTCTCACGTCCCTCTGCTCGGAGGGGAAAAGGAGTGCACTGCTCCCAGAACAGTTATTTCAGCTTGTCTGCAAATCAAAATGCTTCTCGCTGCCATGGCTTACCCTTAAGTTTCATATAAATGGTTCTCTCTGTAGGCCCAGGGAAATTAAAATAGTATTTTTAATGGAATCTCAGATTCCAGAATTAGTTCTAAACCAAGAGTATATCTCTCCCAAAAGTTCCACAACCTAAAGCACATACACAACCTCCTGTTGCCTGTATTCATATATTCCACATTAAATGGCTGTGGTAGTAAAGAAACTAATCCATCATAATTCTCCTTGGAGCCCTCTGGTTTTCTTTTCTTTGAGTATCATGAAAATTGAAGTGCAAACATACCATTTGGCAAAACTTAGCATCTTCCAGTTATGCTTAAACAAACACACACCTAATTTTATTCTCCACAAAATTGTCCTTTTGCTTGGTTACTTACTGGAGGAAGCGGAGGAGGAGGAGCAGGAGGCAGAGGAGCTTCATCTTCTACTGGAGAACTGACCTCTGGTGTGGGACTAGGTGACTGTTCAGTAGAAGGAACTATAGCAGGATTGTTGTTGTTATCTTCAGTTGTCTCAGGTGTTTGATTTGTTGTTTCAGTGCTTATCAGTTCCTCAGTAGCAGGAGAAGGTAATTCGTTATCATTGGCATCTGATGAAGGGGGTGGCTCGTCAGGAAGAGGAACTGTGGGTTGCACGGAAATGGGTTCTTCAATATTGCCATTGGTACTAGCGTTGCCATTATCAACATCAGCTAAGATGCCTATGAAGTCCTGTGGGTTGCTTGGCTGATAAAAAGGAGCACTTTCTATTCCTCCAGCAAGAGTATTAAAGCGCTGATACAATAATTTTTGTATATTTGGTCCACTTGGGCCTTCTGGTTCAGTGATAGAACTACGTTTCTTTAATGGCCTCGGAGCATTGGCCAATTTTCTTCTCAGAGCTTCAAGGTCAGCATCGCTTTGATAGCGTAGGGGTGAATGCACAATAGGTGTGAGCTTAGTAGGACTGAGAGGACGGGGAATGTTTTCCACGTTGCTGTTTTCACTGGGTGGTGGAGCGTTTTCCACCTCTTGATCTTTTTCAGAGACCTCAGTCTGGGGCTGAGACTGTGGCTGTGAGGAAGTCTGGGCGGGCAAAGAACCATGAAGGAATGGCAAGGGTGAGGGAGAAGTCGAGCCAGATTGCAATACAGGTTTTCCATAAACTGAAGAAAAGAAAGATGGAAAACAGTGAAGAACCATTCTCAAATTACATAATAAAGTATTTGCAAATAAACTGTGAATTGTCTCTGTTGCTGCCTGTTTGATGCTAATACAGAAAATTAAAAAAAATCAAATTAATTATATTGGAACCTATCAATACAGAAATACATACTTACCTGTTGATGATGCTTCTTATAATCACAACCTACAAGTAGCACTTGGAATGTTTTTCCTCTTCCATAAGGAAAGAGTGAAAGAAAGAAAACTCTCTTCTCTAGACACTGTTTTTTCAACTTGTTTCTGAAAGTACTGGTGAAGTATCCAGGCCGTATTGTTCTAACTGCATCTTGTTTTAAATGAGAGGTAACCAAATGTATATTTATCACCCCCAAAACATATGGGATATTTTTTCTGCATATATGCTATATATGCATATAATATGCTGCAAACATAAAAATATCTTTCCTCTTCTCATAGATTTAGACATATTTTTCAAACTGATATGGAAAGTAAACTAAGCCCAGTAAGTAGATCTTAACAGTCTATTTCAAGGGAAAACCAAAGGAAAATGTATTTTACCTGCTTTTACGGACTTATTTAAGGTATTGTATACAGCTTGTTGATAATTCTTTGGTGGTGTTGCTTGCTGAAGATACATTGAGTAGATGGAACTGGAGTTCACTGTCTGTGGCCCTTTCCTGGGAGACTGAGGTCGTGATCCTTTATCAGCCAGAAAAGGTCTGATTGCGACAGTTAAGGGGAGTTCTGGCCTGCCATCTCCTCCTGGAAACAAGGGGGGACCAGAAGGTTGATACGTAGGGCTGGGAGGTACAGAAATTCTCTGCTGAATCTGTTGTGAAGAACTGGGCTGATGGACGTTGCTTGGCGGTGGAAGTGGAACAGGTCTTTGCCGATTTGTTATACTGGTGCCAGGTCTGGGCAGGCTGCCATCCTTCCGTCTTTCTAGAGAATTTGTAGAACCTGTTCCTAAGGGAACTGGACTTGGATAAGTCCCATAGTTTTGAGGCAACTGCTTGCTTACACCAGGAACTGCTGGTGGCACCTTCCCCAGGTCAAGACCCTGTGTAAGAACATGAAACAGAATATAACATTTAACTAAATAAAATACTTGCGAGCAAGAACATTCCTCATTCTACAAAACATACTAATAATCTTGTGTGACAGCAAGGGAGTCAATTTAAACAACTTGTGTTACTTCATCACTAGGTATGATTTTACCTGAATTTACCGCACAATCTCATCATAGATCAGACAAAAGCCAGGCCTCTTCAGCTATTAATATGAATCCAAAACTATTTACATACTTTCAAAACCTGAGTAACTTGTTTTAGGTTCTGGTTCTTGGTATCTAGTCGATAACATATTTGATAATATATAGTGTGATAACAGAGTTTACCAAAACTATTTAAAGACCAGGTCCTTATTCTTTAAAGATTACAGCCTTAAAGAATTCATAAAGTTCTAGAACAACAGTGCAGACAGACACCATCAGTGGACTCACTCAAGGATGGATTTAGTGAGTTTTTTAATGAGATTTTTGTGAGAAAAAGAGCACACAGAGAGTGATAATCTACATCAAGGAGAAAAGAGTAATGAAGATCTGAATTAGAGAAAGATGGGTGAGATGATTAGGAGAAGCAAAAGGAGAGAAAAGGGGAGACCAGATATGTAAAAGAACTGGAAGAAATATGAACTACTGAAGTCAGGGAAAAAAAAAAAAAAAGAAAGGTAATGTGATACGAACAGAAAGAAACAAGAGGAACACTGCAGAGGTAATTTTCTTTACGACTTTCAAATAATTATCAGCAGGGAAACCGAATGTGTACGTAACTGAAGTGAGTTCAGCTATGGAAGCCAAAGGTTCATAATTTCAGCAAAACATATCTATAAATACATCACAGATGAAACCCACCAGCTTATCAGTACTTCCTAGTACTGAAGTTGGCAAGGGCTGGCTGGATATAGTTCCTTGTTTTAAAGCAGTATCCATGCTCGATTCTTTCCAGTCTGTGTTGGAGATCTGAGGTGGCTTTACCACAGGGGCTGAGCTCTGTTTAAGTAGTGGCCAGTTTCCATCATTAGCTTGAAAACAGACAAAAATACTATATTTAAGATAATCCACACCACCACTGTAAACAAGAAAAATAACATGTGATATGGAATAGCTTCGATTACAACAGGATTAATTTGATTCCAGAAATGAGATAAATCACTCTTCACATTTGATTCAGAAATAGATACTGAGAGCAATCACCACATATAACATGCTGTTCTTTACCCTTTGACATTCAAATTGCATTGAAAATTTCTACAGAAAAAAAGATGGTTAAAATTTTTGTTTGAGCATTGCATATTCTGCTATCAGAAGGCAAACAGATTCAGAACAAAAATCCTTATAGAAACACCTCATCAAGGTATTTCTTTTTGTATTATACAGAGACACTGTCAAATTATGTTAAATGTTAAGTCTATGTAAGCTCTGGGTGGACCTACTCCAAATTTAAGCTATGGTTACTCGATTAATTCACTCGTAACAGAATGTAAAAACTCCTTTCAACAATGGGGTGGAACAAAAGCTTACATTCCTTTGCTGGAAGTGGCCATTAACTTACCTTTTGTCTTTCCTCAACATACTCACCTGATTAGAACTACCCAAGAGACTTAACTTTAAAGAAACTAATAAAGTCAGCTGACAACTTCAACTCACTGTGTCAAGATCCAAGTCATGGGCTTTTGTCTTCATCATGTACAAAACAATCATGCATAGCTGCACATAAACTGAGGCAACAAATCCTTAATAAGTGCTAGGTGCATTGATGTGTTACTTTATTAACTGTGTGAGACTTTTTGGTTTCTGTTCTCTGAGTAAGCAAGAGAGTTTAAATAGCCTGATAATTAGATCTGTTTTATACTAACTAAATAGATCCCTGTTTAGATCCTAAGACTTTCATTTGCCTTGAAAACATTAAACTTCAGGTTTCTCTTACTCCAAGGAAACCAGAGATCGTTTCTCCTTCCTATTGCCTGGAATTATCTTAGTGGAGCACTTAGGATCAGTAAAGATGACATGTAACACGTAGCTATGCTAGAAGATAACAACTAAAATGGCAGTGGTTTGCACATGTGTGGAGCTTTACTGAGATTTCTGGACCCCATAGTAAGAAACCACTGAATGAAAATCGGGTATTTGATGGTAACTTCCCATTTCATTTCAGTTTTAAGCACCTAAAAACAGAATCAGCAAGGCTATTTCCAGAATCCTTTGCCATCCTCTGTCTAGTATAGCAGATGATAATCTAAAAATAAGCTACATTAATTACAGTGAATTTAACATCCCCACTCTGTTTCCTATTCATGAAATGACCACCTGAAGATTTCTTGAAAATTACCACCCAATGTTTTCACTATGTGAGTGCAAATTCACTCTATTAGCTCATACATCTATTTATAGGCTAGTTAAAATCATTTCACTTTAAAGTTAGCAAAAAATGAAGTATCTCTTGCATTTAAGCTACCATAGTAATTATTTTTTAATTATACGTGCAGATCATCCTTTAATATTACACAAACTATATTGTATTAAACTTTCAAATTCAAATCAACTGTGTTTGAATTCTGAGAGATAATTACTTTGAAGCAGGAGTATTTTTGTGGTTGGTCATTAAAAAAAGGTTAACACTTGCATATTTTTACACTGAGAATATAGTATGTAGCCCAGAAATCACTTTTCGCCCTTGCAAACTGCCAGGAAGTAATGAGGCCCAGCTCTAGTACTGGCAACATCCAAGAACTGGACATATTGGGGTTTTTGTTTGTTATTGACTTTAGTCATGTGGTTATCAAAAGCAAGACCAAGGAAGATGACTGCTAGACACTCTGACCCTAAATAAGGGCAAATTTTCCACATATGCATTGAATAAATGTTTAGTGTACAAAATACACAGGATGTTCCATAACTCCAGAAAAGTTATGACTCAGTAAAGCTTTTGAAGATCAATAGAAGGTGTTATAACTGATTCACGCTAAACATGAAAGCATATTTAGCCTAAGTTCGGCTATTAAGAAAGCACTTACAGTAAAACCAGCAGAAGTCCCAAAGAATTTAATTCTCTTACCTGCAAACACAAGCCCACACTCTTCTGTTAGTTATACAAAAACTTTTTGTAATCCTTGGAATTCCAAATACTAGCATGTTCACCCCCAAATTCTGAGGTAACAGACTAGAAGTAAATTCAGATTCTCCTCTCTCTAACCTCTCCGTTTCATTTTACTTACATAAACATCGGTATGTAACTGTTCCCACCTTCATGTCCTTCCTTTTACAAGCTGGCAGACTTGCCAACTACCATGCATGTGTTATGAGCGCACGTCTCACGTACTCCCACAAGCCAAGCGAATCTCGTGCACTTAAGCTTCCGTTGCAATCTGCAACTGCAGCGTATAGCGCCAGAGGCTGCCTGGGAGGTGCTAAGAGGAGGCAACCAAACAGCATCTGCCTCCTTCTATCTTTGGTTGGGCTGAGCAGGTCCCAGACACTCTTGCCCATCTGATGGCAACACCCTTCCGACAAGCCCTCACTAGCTCCTGCTCTCAGCCACCTAACACCCATTTCAGCCAACTGGCTTTTTCTCCCCAAAACGTACCCTCTTGTCTGCTGCTTGTACGACCACCTAACACCCAGAGTATTTCAACTCTCACCACTCCATTTTGTATTTACACGAATAAGACAGTAACATGCAGACACAAAAGGTTTTATGTGTTTTCTCTGACTTCACCTAAAAATTTTTGTAGGTCTGGATCCAGGACACTTAGTAAAGCAAACCAGGTATAACTTCTTTGACCAATGGAAGTAAGCAAGATTCTTGCTGAGGACAGAGTGAGCTTTATCCCAACTCTGGGGCCAGAGCAACATGGAAACTCAAAGTTTCCCACAAAGTAACTCAAGCTAAACCTGTATGTAATACATCTATCTTATCTGAGATATACTAATACATGCTTTGGTGATTACCACAAAATTTTCTAACTACAATTAGAAAATTTCGACATTTTTAAATGAAGAAAACACTTCCTTAGTAGATACTCCAGTACTCCAGTGATGAATTTGCTGCAAATCTGTTTCCTTCAAAGATGAAAAGCAACTTCTCAACAATTTTACATTTCAACATAATTTTCTGCATGCCAGACCACAATACGAGTTCTAAAGATGCTGTTTAATATGCATCTGTATGCAAGAGCTCAGATGACCATATTAAAACCTGGATTCTTAGCTAGCCAGAGATCTTCTACGGACTCACAGTGCTGGGTGTCAAACAGAGTAGGTGCCAGGCGGATGACATTGTGAACAGCGGACTGAAGAGAAGTGGGAGGTGACAGAATAGGATCCACTATTATGTCTAAATCAGAAACCTTCCAGGTGTCTGGAGATTTTTTCACACACCCACAGTCTGTCTCTACCGGACACACCAAGGCAGATCCAGTTACACAGAAAAAGAAAGAAAAAAAAAGTGGTGGAAAAATTATAACAATGACAATGGAGAAATTAGAACAGGAACACTCAGATAATGAGAAATAAAAGCATGACAGTTGAAAAAAATATCCTAATTTCTTTTCTGCGTGGGAGCATATAAGCTTCTCCTTACATAAATCTATCTTATAGAATATTCAAATACCTTCAGAGTAGTAAACACAAAGTCAGTCCCAAGGCAGAAATATTACTTATGTAAAATCAAAAAGTTATCATTCAGAGGTCTTGTAACCTCCTGAAGTAGTTCTTTAAGTGGGTATGTGTACCCACTGAGGTTGATATTTACAAAGCAGGGACTTATTTTTGGCTGGTAAACTTAAAATTTATGAACCGTCCTTTCCTGTATGTGGAAGAGGAATCCACATGCCCGAAAACAAACTGTCACCTCACAATTAAGTCATTCCTTAGGCTTACAACTTTTCCATAAGACCATAGTGATGGGGTTTGTACAGCCTTTGAATTAAACCAAAGGTTTTGTTAAATCACTAATATAAATGGAAAAGACTAGGGTTTGGGTTGGTTTTTTTTTTTTAAGTTTTGTTAGGACAGTTTCACTTCCTGACCTTGGGGATTTTTTGGGGGGGTATTTCTGTCATTCCTTCCTACAGAGAGGTTCAGACTGCTTTCCTTCCACTCTTCCTCCTCATTTGGAAGCATGCTGCAGGTGTTTTGTTCTTCCCCCCCCCCCCTTTTCCTATTTAGTCTCCTTCTGAGAAGTAGTATTATTTTCACTTGTTTACTAGCTTTGTTTTACTTGACAAAAAGCAACCTACTGTAAATAGTTGTTTATAATATAGCTTGCCACAAAGTTGATTATTCATTAGTTTATTATTATATTCAAACACACAAACTAATTGAAAAGCTATTAAAGACAGAACATAGAATCTGTGAAGGAACATGTGCTCCTTTTAGCTGTGTACCAGCTAGTAAAATTTCAAAGAAAACACTCAAGTCTCCTAAGAAAAATTAATGGAAAGAAGCAAAACCACCTCATATCAAATGAGTAATGTCCAATTCACAGAACAGGATCAAGACACTTGAAACACCTCTTCCACTACAGGGATTATGCCAACACTTGGGCTCCCAAGATTACTCTTTTTGTCTATTACTCCTTTCCAAACCATGTGTATTAATAAGCACCACACTTAAGTACTTACCAGATTTTGATCTTCCATGTGTTGAGCTAGAAGCAATGGTGAGAGACTGTGGTTTAACTGGATCTACTGGTACAGCATAAGTGCCAGCACTTGGAACTTGGATGTAAGGTCCTACTGCTGCCACCCTTCCTGAAGCACTCAGGGATGACTGGGGTGAGGAAGTGCCATTAATACGATTCAACTGAAAAAAACAGACAAATGAAACGTGAACTTCCATTTACTTCAGGCATTTGTGCATGAGCAGGAAGTCTAAATTTAATTATCTAGAATCATGCACTGTAGCTAAGACACCTTAATAATTAAGTTACCATGCTCCATGCTTCTACAAAAAAAAGTATAGTACAAATTTAATTCCTTAAAATCAACACCTCAAAAATTAAATTTCTCAGCCACAGCAAATACATTTCTTGTAGAAATCTCTATCTGTGTAAGGTCTCTTTCACTGGGCCTTTCTTAGGCAAATGGACTAAAATGAGTTCTTAAATGTTCAAATATGTATGTTTGGTTTGTGGTTGGTTTTTTTTTTTAAAGCAATACCTCCAGCTAGGAATATGTATGGAAATTCAGAATTGATCTCTCTGATCCTTAGATAAATGGTCTACAGTGCAACTGATCTCTTACCAAAGTTCTAGACAGCTATCAAGACTAACTTTATCAGACCACTTAGATATTTCTCAATTTTCCATATTGGAAGATCAATATTTTATAAAAACCAAACTGTTATGCTTTCATGCTTTGAAACACAGCCCATAATTAGACATTCCTTCCTAGAAATATAAACTACTATAATTTTTAATATACTATGGTCTGTGCCATGAAGAAAAATAAAAGGAAACACACTCTATCAGTTTTCTGATCTTTATAGAAAACCTTAAAATACTTCTAAGGATCCTATTACTTTTAAAATAGGCTCTTTGACGTAATCATGTTATGCAGCTGGGAAAAAGCGAAGTATGTCGTTTTTACAGCCTTTTGATAAACTAAAGTGTGGCCCTTTTAACAGTTTATCTTACAGGAATGTTTTCTTTTTGACGTGCCTCAACTTTTTTCTTGTATAGCCGTTCACGCAGCTCATTGATTCGCTTGTCCATCATAGCCACCTCCATATTGCGTTTGTTTAAGAGTTCTTTTTGCTGCTGAAGCTTGGAGTTCTGCTCCTGGTTAAGCCTGTTACGAATCTTTAAAAAAAAAAAAAAAGGGCGGGGGGGGGAGGAAGGGAGGGAGGCAGGCAGGCAGGCAGGCAGGCAGGCAGGAAGGAAGGAAGGAAGGAAGAAAAAAGCACTTGTTAGGACAGCTCCTTCATTCTGTTACTTCATTCTGTCTGTTGTCAAGTCGTTTTTTAATATAGTGTTAAAAAACCCAAAGCAACTTGGTTTGGCAACTTGTGCTGACATCTCTAATGTTATGTTTCCACACGGCCTGTCAAATTAGCATTGGCAAACATGAACTACTCTTAAAAGAAAACAGCAAAAGAATGTCCTAATAAACTAGCGGATACCTATTAAATACATGTAGGCTGCATCCCATTTATAGCAAATGGATTGAAGAAATAGGCATAGCGACATTTCAGAACTGAACTCCACTGTGAAAAATTAAACCATAGAAAATGTTTATTAAAAGTCATGTTTAACCAAGACAGTTTGATTATCACGAAAACTCAGTGATATAAAACTTGTAACAGAAATTATGTTATTGATTCAGTTTCCAGTTCCACATGAAACTTCTTGATGTCAGGTTAACTGAACTGTTAGTGCAGGAACTGGGCACAGATTTTCCTCTTTACAGTAGGATTAAACCGAAACCTTCACAATAGGTTTCCAGCAGATTAGGGGATGGATTACCTTTATGGTTTATATCAGTCATGACAGTCTTTATATTATTTCTCTTGCTTTCCCACTGGCATTTTTTCATACCTTCAATAACTCTGACAGTATTGTCAGTGTGTTCCAATTTTCATGGTAATGTTACATGCAAAAAACACCTGAGGCAAATTTAAGTCTTGACAAATGTGTATGGGATCACTGTGAAGCACAAAAGAAATCTTAATCTATTGAGCATCTTCGCACTTCAAAACACTCACAAGGCATATATGCCTCGTATAAATGGGAAAAGCGGAATAAGAGGAGAAAAAAGGACTCATTCCTACTTAATGAAAACACATGATGGATTAATTTGTATGTTGTACTTGCTCATGTAAGAACTGGTTGAGACTGATTTCGAAATAGTAAATATATTTGAGCTGTTGCCTTGATCACAGTAAAATACATGAGTAAATAAAAAAAAGCCCTCAAATCCTGATACACTGGCACATAGTTAAGTATTCCATAACTTGTAAACATAAAAGCTGGACAAAATTTCAATGTAAATTGAATATTTCATCACTCGTGTGAGAACTGCATTTCAAATTTAACAATCTTCTTGGAGGAAGATACACAATAGTGATACAGGGAATGCTGTGTGAATATACTGCAGCTATAGTGTACTATATAGTGCAGTGAACATAGTGCAGCTTTTATTTTTGATGATTCTGTTAAAATGTGTTATTTAAGTCTTATGTATTTTCTTTATTTACACTAGACATTCTAGCTATATTTTCACAATGTAGTTTAAATTTACTTTTATTCACTGCCCAGTCATGTCTCCAAGTTAAGATGCCATCTAAGTGAGCTTGCTACATCCAGTTCTTTCGAACTATAGAAAAATACCGATTTTTTTTTTTTTTAATTTATTGAGAGATTAAAAGAAATAGTAGATTATGTCAACGTTCGGTATTTCAGTATTAGGGGCTGAGAAATGCCCTTCAGAACACTTGTGCACTTTGTATTATTACGTGTATGACCAACAACAAAAATAGTTTTTAAAGCTAATAAGATTCTGTTTTAAAGAGGGTTATACGCTAACTACAACCTCACACATTGACAGCATTCCAATATACCTGTTTTATGAGATGTTACAGAACCAAATGGCTACCCATAAGCATAGTAATGCAACTTCTTAAAATCTACAGCTATCATTCAAATAGCATCCCTCTGTTACTTACTTGTAGCTCTTGATACAACTTTTTCAATTCTACTGCTGCAGGTCCCGTCATTTGTCCATTGTAAGACTGAAACCCATTAAGTTTCCCTTTCCTTAAATCCTCCAGTTGCTGAGTAAGCTGATCCACTTTTAACACTGCAGCCTGTAGCTCCTGCTGCTTTTCCTGGAACATGGCACTTATATGCTCAATTTCAGTTGCTAAAATTAACAAGATAAAAAAACCAAAAAACAATTAAGTAAAGCAGTTGTTGTTAATTTTTTAATTCTACAGGTACTGATAAATACAACACAACAGTTTTAAACCTAGTACATACATACTCATACAAAACATTCACGTGTTGGGAATTTGCTAACAGTCGTAGTATTTCGTAATATTAAGAGAATAGGCTTATCCTGACTTTATGCCTGACTATAGAAAACAAAAAGTTACAACATAAACAAATTTCATAGAAACACAGCACCCTCTCTAAGACAAAAAAACCCCATTCTATTTGCAATCCTGTTTCAATGCTACAATGACTAGAAATATAGCATTATTTGCTAATCATACAGTAAATAGTAAATTTAACCAAGTAATTTCCTTAAAAATTCCACATACACAGATTGCCATTCATGATCTTGCTGTAGTCCACTTGTCCTCTCATGGCACGGATTTTTTTCAGCTTTGTCTCCTGGGTTTCAACACGTTCTTTAAGTTTCTGAAGCTTTTCACTCTCAGAAACAGACTGCTGCTGACGACGTTCTTGCTGCTTCAGATAACGCAAACGTTGTTCCTGATAAAATGAGGTTTGAGAAAACAGATACCTGTTACCCATTGATTTAAAATGAAATCAACTTGGAAAAAAGCATCGCTATGATCAGTGGGGTTTTGTATTCCCAGAAATCAGAAAAGGTTGCTGTTAAAAATGTAGTTTAAAGATGTATCAGTCCACCTAGAAAAGTGCTCTACATTAAGTTAAATCTGTTTTAGAGCAGAGATTCAAGATTTTTTTAGACCAAATTTACATATATGTGCGAATACAACCCTTGCCTGAACTCTCATTAAAACGCATGTGAAGCTTCCTCTGGCATTTGTTTGCTGACGCTATTAACTCCTCTCCTGCTGTTGCAAAACAAACTTCCAATGATGTATCTCTTCCCAGACATGACAAAATAGGTCCAACACACCATTTTAAACAAGCTGACCTACTCTAAGATCATGTTCCAGTCCTAAATAACAGTCCTTCTGCTGGACATGCAAGGAAAATGTTTCTTTTTCTACATTATTTCCATCCAGAAAGAACTACAGAATTGATAGGTTGATTCCTAGGTACTCCAAGCATCCAGTGCATACTGTATATTGTAACACTCACAACAATGTCAGAAACATTAAACCCACTCCTCACTCTGAAAACATACTTGGATTCTTACATCTCAGAGACTTTGGAAATGTAATACATGAATATATACTAAGTGGGCAGATTCTCATCTCACAGCACTGCTACTGTAGTGGAGCTCATACTAAAGATGAGCATAAAGTCAAGCCTGATCTATAACAGATCATGAAGTGGGCCTCACAAAAGAGACAAATAAAAACTATTAATATTTTTTTCTAAAGACACATAACTTGGCTTGACATAGGTTGTTATAGTGTCATTTACACTGAAATGTTGTGTATTGTCTGGTTAAGATTCACTTGGTAAAACAATGGATTCAAGCTTTCTTGAGCTTATCTAGAATGAATTAATGTGTTTTTACAAATCCATGAAAATTACACTTGCATATGTTGAAGGAAATTTGTATTTATTACAATCTGTATATAATTATTACCTTAGCAACCAGCATTTGCTGTTGATTTTCAATCTGCTGCTGTTGTCGGGCAGCCATATCTTGAAGTTCAGAAAGAGTGAGCTCAACACGTGGATTTCCAACCTGCAGAATACAAAATGTTACATTAATGTGCTGATGTATATGAAGTGTTCTGATGATAGAAGCTAAATTCCCACTTCTCAGAGCCTAAAGGCTAAAGCCTCCACTGCAGTCCTCAGAGAAAGAACAATGACAAATGCTTCTGAAAGAGTAAGGAACCTCAGAGCAAAAATAAAGGACAGAGACCATGCCCATGCAAAGAACAGAAAAAGCAGAAACTGGAAAAGCAGATAAAAGAGGAAAACATTAGGAGACTAAACAAACAAGAGAAAAAAAGCCCTTAAACTACGTTTAACACTGTTCTGTCAAGATGTTCTGCAGAATTGGTACACAGCTCTGGTATGGCACATGTGATAACACACATGCAAGCAGGTATTTTAAGCAGTATTAGAATCAGAATCTTCTTTCCTAACATTTTCAGTGTAACTGCCTTGGCAGCTTTAACTGGTGGCTAGCATTATTTACTTAGTGCAGGACAAGACCTCATGAGAACCTTTAGATAAAGGCTTAGGTAAAAACTATCTCCGTCACCAATCTCGCATCTGAAGATGGTGAAATTTCCTGGCAGATTGGAGCATTTAAGGCAACAATCTGAGTGAAAAAAATCTGTACAAAGTGAAGCAAAGTAAAGTGAAGTGATCCCCTCTGGATAAGAAAGTGGCTATTACTGAGTGAACCCTAAATGAGAAGACGAGATATTATTGGGGCTTTATCACTCCTTCTGCATTTCAAAACTAACAAAACATTTACAAAATTGGGGTGGAAAGGCAATTACTGAAAATTATTTAAAATTTATACAATGCTGTGACAATGTGTGAGACCAAATATGTGTTTTTGAAAATCAATGCATTGTTTCAGTATATTCATAGTTCTGCCAACAAATAGAATTTAAATCTATACGTTAAACTACTCCACTTCAACCACAGTTTTTACTATGCAATCACAAGAGAGTGCTGTGTAACAAGACAAACTCCAGAGGCTGACACTTGCCAAATACCTGCTTTGCTACTCAGAAAACCAAAACCCACAATCTTAAAATTCCATGGTTTAACCACAACTTTAGAATCTGCACAGAAAGAAAGTAACAGCCTTTGAAAAACTATGCCGGAAAGTGAGAAGTTCAGAATAGCCCTTCAGTCAGAAAGGAAAGTACTATTTGTTTTAAAATGACTGATTTCTCCTTTTTTTTTTTTTCCTTCTTCTTTTTTCTACCTGAAATCCAATTAGTATTTCCTATTTCTGCATACAATTATTCAAGTAAAGATATGCACCTCAAGGGCAGTCACTACAAATGAGGCAGATTTGGAACAGTAACTTTTCAAGCTGCTACATCTTAGATGCATGATATAGACATGTCGGACAAAAATATTTCTAGAAAGTTATTGTCCCTCTGAACATTTCCTACTGAATAAATTATGGAGCAAAATTATAATTCTTATTGGATACTACAACTTAAACTCCTCTTAATAGTCAACAATAATGAAAATTACTCACAGTAGAGAAGTAATTTAAAAATATCTATTTATTTAGTTATAGCTATATAGAATGACGAAACCAGAATAAAAGATAAAATCCACCCAAACCACTAATTTTCTATTTCATCACTCTGTAATTAAAAGTAAATTACAGTAATTAAAAGAAAAAAAAGGGGGGGGGGGGAGATTCAACATTGTAGCGTGTACTTTTTTTATTAGCATGAGTTATGACAGACAAGTGAGTCCTTCCCAGTATTTTTTAAGGCCAAAGAACTTGTACACATCTGTGGCACCAGCTAATAAATCAAAGAGAGACATTTTATTATTAATTACAGACTGAGAGGCACTAATTGGGTAAGAAAGTAAGGAAGCCTTTCCAAGTGTCATCCACAAACCAAAATGTGCTAACTTAAGAAAAATAACATACAAAACAGAGATGCTGCTCCCAGAACATGTTCATGCTCTGCTGACTTCCTTTGGCACCACCTTCCACGAGAAAACCCTAAACCTTTACATCTGCATTTGCTGGACTTTGTAGGTAATTCTTAAAGGGGGCTCAGAATGGCTTGAAGGTTCTGAATCACTGATTTTAAAAGTAAAAAAAGCTGGAGGGTGAACTGATAGTATTTTTTCAAGAAACATATGCTCTGTTTCAAAAATACACAAATTGCATTAGACTATGCAAAGTCTTCCCAATGCTTCCCTCCTTCCTGCTTTCATCATCAGTTTAAGTTAACAACATTGATAGCTCATTCTATTTCCAGTAGCAATTTTCAGCATAACACTGTCCAAAAATAAAGATGTTTTATTTTGCTAATGTCGTGGTTTGAGCCTGTCCTGGGTTCAGCTAAGAAGTCTTGTTAAAAATACATCCAGACTCAAAAAGTGGCATCTCTATAGGGGCTGTGCGTATTTCAAAGTAAAAAAGCCATTTCTCAGAGTGAAAATTACAGATTTTCTAAGTGAAAAATGTAACCTGGAATGCACGACAGTAAGAAACTGTTTTGTAAAAGCACAAGAAACAAAAAAACCACAACACAGTTTGATCCAAAAGCTCAGAATTTTTACTGCTTTAAATAAGCGTATTTGAAAGTATATCTTATAATGCCTGAAAAAAGTACTGCATTATTTTATATTATGTAAAATATAGAAGATTAATTAAAAGATTAATGCTAATATTAGCTTCTCCTTGAAGAAAATATTAACTACTTCAAAATGTTCAATTTAGAAAGCATAATGTCTAAAAACCTTTTATAGACGGCAAAGCACAAGAACCTGGGAACAGTGATAATTAACCATTTAAATATAAATGCCCTATGAGAAATCCCTTAACTTTTACCTCACTTAATACCAGTAAGTGTCCCTTTCACTTAAAATAACTACACTACACTTAGGAAAGAAAACAAGAGGCAGCTGAGGAAGCAAAGTTTTAAACCTGCAACTTCACTAGCAGTTTGTTCTTTCTCATCCACATGGCAAAAACATTGAACAGACCAAGCAGAATTCCTCTTCGACATCAAATCAATTGTTTTCAGATAGACTGTTGCTGATTTCAGGTCTCCAGAACAGGACAGCGTAATTTTTTGAAACAGCATGAAAAACACTGAATCTTTCTCTTGCCGAGATCTAGTTGAATCAATTCAATCAGAGCATTTTATAT
The DNA here is from genome assembly GCF_004027225.2 of Strigops habroptila. Classification (NCBI taxonomy): domain Eukaryota; kingdom Metazoa; phylum Chordata; class Aves; order Psittaciformes; family Psittacidae; genus Strigops; species Strigops habroptila. The sequence goes on along the minus strand of NC_046358.1, from coordinate 21,960,276 downwards.
CCCTTGAGTCTGCTTGTAATAATCTGTACACAACCACCACCAATGAAAAAAAGCCAGTCTCGGTCCCTCTCCAGAACCTCAAGTTATGCAAGGTAAAGAGAGTGCTGCATTTTCTCAGTTCCTTAATGAGGTTGTTGGTTTCTCAGATTCTTAAGTTTGCGCTGTTCATGCTAGTTATTAACAATTTCATCCACAAAGTCACTCACCTCTCATAACAAACACAAGCCTATCACATTTAAGGTCCAGATCTCCTCCTTCCTCCTGCAGCAAGAAAAACCTCCCTCCTACAGAACTGCCTTCTGAAGGAGGTACTAAAAAGCCACTACAAATATCTACTCCTTCAGATTCCACAGATTCATTTGCTACATGGTGATACATCAAAGCAGACAGTTTTGCTGAATTGTAAATTTCTTTTGATTGATTCACAGAAGCATTTACACATAGAGATGAACTCCTAAATGAGATGCTATGGAGCAAACAGTGCATTATTAGGCACTAAGGAAGTACTATGTATGTCTCATACAGACAAGAATACTTTACATCTATATTCCCTAATTTCTTAATATTGACAAGAATCTTACAAAAATGAATTTATTTTGCTTAGCATGCACTTTAAAAGGCCGTGATGAGAGACAGAATTTGTAATGAACTGGAGTTTCAGCTTCTGACATTAGCCTCCTACTACAGGCTAATATTTTTACCATTTGATGATTAATATTTTGAGGCAGGCAGGATAAATGGTACAGTAGTAATTACATAGTTTGGGAACCAGTTTACAAGCAGCCTCAAAACAAGTCATACGTTAGGCATTTAATTAAGAAAAGGAACCTCCTTTAATATTTATTTCTACACATTAGTCTTGTCATTCTGAAAATTCATTTTCTTATTCCTCCTTCTTTTCTTTCTACCCTCACACTATGCTCGTCTGTCTATCATCACAAACTCCTCAGTCTGCATACTTCTCAGCTATTATGAAATGGTTTACTCATTGGCAACCCACAACAGTAAATGAAAAATTGCACCCGAACTCAAACTATTTCTTTGACAAGCAGAGGGTACTGTTGTAACAACATGTAAGCAATAAGGGCAGATTCCAGTGGGGTTTTTTTGCCTCTACTCCCATCAGAAAACTCTCTTTTAAGAGGAATCTGATTATGTCAATATTAAAATGAAAAAACCCATGATACTGACCTCTTGAAATAAAAGATGATAATTAGGATGTGGTTTGATTTTATGCATTTCTTTGCCTCGATGTCTAAGCAATGAAGATACTTATTTTTGATCATTTTATAAGTTTGCACTAGTAAGAACAGAAAGTTACTTTGAAACTAATAATGAAACATTTACACAAATAAGGGCTTTAAAGGAAACCAACAAATATTCATAAGCTTTACAGCCCATCATAATGATGGGCAATCTCATTTTAGGTTCAGCAATGCCTAGCCACTCAAATAGCCAGTGTAAAGTATAATGTGACCAATTAATTGAAGAAGAAAACTGGAGCAGTACATGAATTTACCAATCATTTCCTGCATGCTATCTCTTCAGATCTTTTTCTAGGTTTGCAAGAGCCACCAGGTCATTAACTTCCCTTATCTATTCCTTCCCTCTTTTTAAGATAGGTGCTCACTCCTGTCTCCCACACAATTCTTCTTCAGTTCTCCTCCCAATGCCCTGAACTAGGAAGCGTAAGTTGAAGTACCTCAAGCCTCCTGAACTGGCTGAACTCCACCTTCTACTGTGTGTATTCTTGTACAATGAATGAACTCATGTTTTCTAGTCTTTTTCCTCTCATTCACCTTCATCTCTTCTATCTTTACTCCCTCTTTTTCCTCTCATTCACCTTCATCTCTTCTATCTTTACTCCCTCTTTTACTACTTTGCTTTTAGTACTTCAGTCCATCCTTCTCTCTTGTCACAGCCAGAGATGATTTTGAAGTCAAACCACCAATTTTCAAAGTCCAACGTAACCCAAGTAAAATGTAATCAAGCAGTGTGAATCAACCCCCCCAAAAAACATGGACTGAGGACAAGATGAGTGTTGAATTAGAGGCAACAGAGAGACATCCCAGAAGTGATTCCTTTGGGTTCATGGTTTAAAGAATTTACTCCCCCACGTGGGATTCATTAAAAAGGCATACAATTTTGCCATGGCAAAAAGAAAACATTATCTTTACTGGCCTAACAGGAGGAACAGCAAAGGCCAGAAAGGTACTGCAAGTTGCTCCTAAGAAGACTTAAAATGCCTACATAGAAATGCAAAGTAAATACTCCCATTTTACTGAACATACTGAAAGATTCAGTTTTCCATAATCTATAGCAGTTCTAAGTTGCTGTTCCTTCCTAGGGCAAATGGGGGAATAAAAATCTTACATCCAGACTAGAAATTTACCTTTGTAGAACTGTCAAACTCCAGAAATCTATATAGCTACATGTCAAACACAGAACTGAGAGGTCTGGGACTAGATATGTGAGTATGTGGACAAAGGCAGTCATTTATTATATAAATGAGCATTTTCCCAGAATGAAGCAGAATGACAACCATAAAATGAATGCGGGTAGGTTGGAGGACTCCCCAGACAGTGACTTCCAGACTGGGATCAGGACTCTGACAATCCTCAGCCTCCCCAAACCAGGGAGTTCTCACCTCAGTGGGCAATCCCTGCATTCTCCTACTCTGTGCCACATTTACAGCAAAGGAAGAGCTACAGCTCTGCACAACTACTGAACTGCCAGAGCAGAAAGGAACAGCTTGCTTTGCCTGCTGAATCTAGCAAAAGACTTCCAAATTCTCACATTCTAGAACTTGGACATGAGCAGCAGAAGTCCATCAGTAACTCGTAATTTTTCTGCCTTAAGCCTCATTCAAAGTAACGTAGTTTTGGTGCTGCTTTAACTAGCCCAGTTGGCAACAAAGCTTCAAAGGTTGCTGATAAGCATAGCCATCATACATTTTGGACACCTGTCCTCAGCACAACAGTAGTGATGGGGAAACCAGATGGAAGATACGGGAGTTTATTACACCAGTTCTGTATCAAATAGCTCTTATATGAAATGTATGTGGCCTCCTTGTGCCATGTAGGGACTATGAGAGGCAAACACAGGAGGGAGCATCTGCTGAAGATTATTGATTCTGACTTCCTTACATTTCTGAAACATGCTGACCCTATAGATCACCAAATTTATGATGTCTAATAGATTTTGTCCACATTTTCCATTAAACCTAATCCTACTGCCATGTACAGTGAAGACAATTTGAAAATCTTCTGTGAAAACTCATATATAACATTATGGACAAAAGACAAAATATCTGTTTCTGTTTAAACTAAAATAGAGGTTTTTTGCTGAACTCAACACAGATGACATTATTTCCAGTTTAATGGCTTTACCCACAGCTCTGCCTTGCATTTTTTTTAACTGGGTCAGAAATATGCCGATAGCAGAAATCCATTTTAAAGAATCCAATCACAATAGCACGTGCCTTTTTCAGCTTAATGGAAATGAACAAGCTAATTAAACCCAGAAAAGGCAGCCTGAATATTGGGAATTAAAGAAAAATATACCCAGCATGTGCTTTCTCCTTATAATAAAATAATCTTGAAATTAACATTACAAATGGAATGCGGTAACTTTACTCAGAAATGTAAAATAAAAATGTTATTTTATTTGTGCAAATAAATGAATTAACAGTTTCTTAGAATAAACACACTTCAACTGTATCACGATTTGCTGAAAAATCTCATATTACCTATATTAGATAAAATTTTAATGTCTCTCATGAACTATGCTACCTTGTTAGCAATTCCTCCAACTTGCTGATGCTAATAAGTCCTCTATATAATAAAATGTTATTATTAAGTCTATTCAGCGTAAGCCACAGACTCCAGATTTCCTGTTCCCATATTGCTTTCGTAGAAATCTCACAAGGGAGGCTGTCCTCTACTTTGCATAGAACAGCTAAGAACAGGCAGAACAAAAATCAAAACAATGGTAAAATGGATTTTCAAAATTAGAAATGGATTTAAGTATATATTGAACATCTGCTACATACGAAATTAACTGCTTATAAATCACTTCTACTATGTAGGAAAGTAGTATCTGGAACTCATCTATTTAAAATACTTCCTTGCTTGTCCTTGCAGACACTATTCAACAGCCACAGAAATCTTAAGTATGTTTATATTAACTTCAGTGTCAGCTAGAACACCCAGTAGCTGATCTGAATCAAAATATCAACCTCATTTTCCTAACAAAAGTAAATTATCTTAAATTATGCATTCTTATAGAAATGACAAATCAGTTGTGCCCAAAACTTCAGACCTGTTTACAATACTGATCCTTTTACTCAGAGTGACTTTAAAAGATATGTTACAACACATGTCGAAACACACTAAGTGCCTTTAAAAATAGTCTTGGAACTATGTTTTTCTGGATCTTTTAGAAAAGCAACATCTTATTCTGATAGAATAACTAAGTATGACTAAGATAAAAACTAATTGTTGGTCTGAATAACATTCAGCATCTAATGTTTATTTATTCTGCTCATAGGTAATTGTTTCGATATCAAGTTTTTCTGTGCGGATGTATTATATGAGAACAGTAGAATAAAACAATTGCCAAATGTTTCCGTACAAAAGTACTGAAAATAAGTATCTTGTAACTGAAAGATGGTATGAAACTTAGTGTATAACTTGCACTTCCCATAAAACCAGAGCTGTTAAAAGCAAAAGCTGACCATGACATTTTGAAGTAACCTTTTGATAAGGTCTTAAAACTTAAAAATTACAAAAAAAGCATGTAACGATCTGATTAATTCAGGATTTCAATTCAGAGATAAGGCATTACAAAACCCAAACTAGGCTGCATTCCAGTCATGTGACAACAAAACCCACAATCATTTAAACTACAGTGCAAAAGCTACATAATATTTAAATAACATGTCCACTACCATGTAAAACTAAAATTTTGAGAATTAATTACCTGTCTGCTATTTTCCCATGTAACTGTAAGAGAGCACATCTTTATTTTGCAGCACTGCCCATCAGCTGCAAACATTCGCATTGCTTCAATGTGCTTCAACTCCATGTTTCTGTTACTTTCTGGCTGCAATAGTTTAATTCTTGATTTGGCTTGTTTGCAGCAAACAATTGTAAACATCTCATGAGTTTCTGCACGGCTTTTTGTCTCAGTAAAATCAACAAGAGGTAGGATATTTTTTAATCTTATTCTATATGAAATAAAGGTTTACCCAAAGTCTTTATCAATATGAAAGGCTGTGTCTCTGCATCCATCAACAATCAGCTAACGGAAAAGGCTAGTGGATTTTGCCAGCAGTAAAAGACCTAATCACGGCAAGATCAAGCCAGCTGTCAACTACGATCAGCTTGATTCATTGCACTTTTCATATTCAATGGAAAATGTTGAGCGATACACAGTTCTTTTGCAGTTATCAGGTCAAACCGAAGATACAAGAATACAGACAATTTAGCTTTAAAACCACATGATTTTTTCCATTTGTACTTCTGTGGTATTACCAACTCCGTGCAAAAACTGAACACCAAAAAGATCAGGAAAATCATTACTGTTGGTATTTAATTTTACTGTTTAAAGTAACAGAAAACCATACCTCCTGAAATTTAACAGTTTCTTTATTAACAGAGACTGCCCGAGATAAAAGGCAAATAGTACAGTCAGAATAGATACTACAGCCCCATGCAAATAACCTTTCCAGTGTTTGCTATATGCTTTTCCCTATATACTTTAGCTTTTCTTAAATCTTGCATGCAACAAGATGAATGCAAGAGCCAGCAATAAAGCTAAAGCATATGTATAATAGCATAAATCAAGAAGCTGCAAGTCAGAGAAGACTGTAGCAAGCCAAAACCTAGACCTAAGACTTTTTAAACACTAAAAATTAAAGAAAATACTAAACCACATCAAAAATTTGTTACATATCTAAAAATTATGATATTGTGGAAGATAAAAACCATAAAAAGCTGTAACTTACCTTGTCAAATTCACAAATTACATGCAAGTTCACCCCCTCTTCGTTCTTTCAAGAAAGTAATTCAAGCATGATTCACTGCACTTACTTACTTACACAAGAGATCCAGCCAAATGGGTGTCCATAAGGACACTGAAGAACTGTATGTCCAAGCATAATACAGTGAATATTCCACCCGCATAAAGAACAGGCTTATTTTTAGCAAGCAAGAAAAGGTATGAGCTGAGAGTACAATCATCCAGTGGGAATAAGAGAAGAAAAACAAGTTCAACTCCCTTGCTCCTAAATTCGCCAAAGGGTCTTTCATTTTCTCTGCTTTGATCTGAGGAAGGCTGCAGGGGGAACAAACCTAACAACAATTAGAACTGGAGGCAAGTGCAGAGACAATAGAGAAATGGAAAAGTTCACTTGCCTGGGAAAAATATGAAGGTGGCAAACAGGTATGCTAGGTGTCCAAAGGCTAGATGGACAGGAAACTAAATGAACAAGTCAGTGAACTTGGAAAGGTGTGTCAGAGAAAGGAGGCCACAGCAGCACTGTGAAAGGAAAGCCACAGAGACTGTGGAAATGATGAGAGGCAACACTAATCTGCAGATGACATAGCTACATAAAAGAGAGCACTCTAAAGGTGGCCTGAAAAGGAACAGTTGGCCTGGTAAGTACCAGAAGAGTCTCCTGCACAGAAGTGAAAGCTGCTCAGAGAGGGACAAGCTAAACTCTCAAGCTTCCTCAATTAAACTCTTAGAGCTCTGCACTGCCACAGTGAATTTCATAATCTGTCTCCTGCAAGGAACTATAGAAATAAAATACAAGTTCCATCTTCCCTTACAGTAAGTTAATATTATAATATTTGGCTTAACTAAAAACAATACTTATGTGACTGTAAAAGGATACAACTATGACAAAAGGCATTGAAGTTTACACTGCCAATGTAAGGACTGTGAAAGCACAGCAGTACTTCATGAAAAATAACAAATGAACTCTTTTAAGTAACATTTACTTTATGAGCTAATGTGTATAATGTTATGTGCCAGCTGAAGCACTCATTTATTCTATTCTACCTTTATATAAAGGCCAAGCAACTCAGGATCTCTGTGTGCAGTGACAACTGGAGGTGATTCTCCACATGTTTCATTTAGTTAGAAATCTAGGGAAGAGAGTCAATTGTACAGCTCCATGTTCACAATACAAATATATTGAAGTAAGTACTACAGTTACAGGTTAAACAAACAGACAAGACTTCTCATCCTCACCCTTCCATGGACATCTGCGACTAAGTATTAGTGTAAAACTGCAGAGCCATGTCTGAGGAAAATCAAAGTGTCAGTCCTGTAAAAGTAGAAACTAAAGGTGTAGATTGAGTAAAGGGTCCAGTTTAGGTTTTCCTCCTCTGCAAAATGGGAAGCCACCTGTTGGCTGTTACAGACTAGAAAACCACATCTTTGTTCCCTGTAACTTGTTGACCAGTACTATTTTTGATGCCCAGAAGAGCAGCAGAACTATAAAGTTTGTATACTACAAGTGAGTGTATATAAGTGTCTGTATACCACAAGTCTGTCTATGAATATACATAGTCATCCAGGTAGATATTTGATATCTAGAGTGACAGAGATTAAAAATCATGTAAATGCATGGAGAAGGCATGGAGGAAAATAGTCCTTTCACAATGTTCCAAGTGTGTTCCGAAAGTGTTTCCTGTTCCCAGTAAGTCAAACAATGTTAGGCTCCTCAAAACAAATGAAGTCAGATATTAAAAGCTAATACTAGTAATAACCTAATGCTATAATTAAAATTATAACAGGAAAATTTTAAGTGTGATATCAAATTATTCTTAGAAAATGTAAGCATCTAGTAACTTTGTCCATTATGAACTGAAATATATTTGAGATCACACAGGACATGTCAAAACAGTGTTCATGACTTTCCAAATCCAAGAATGATGTCATGCTGCCTAAAATGTTTAAAAGAGGCCTCAAAATGAGGTATAAGGCCAGGACCATTTGAATTCCCTACAGTTTCATAGAAGTTCTTTCTAATAGACCACATAGTTATTAGTGTGGTAGAGATTTTACCCTACATAACTATAATTTACTGAGGTGTAAAGAGACTGGGATTTCTAGCCCAGCAAGAATTCAAAAGCTATTTGGATACATTAAAATTAGCTTTAGAATATACTTCCCCCCCCTACACACACTTCCTAATTTAATTCTTTTTCCCTTAAGCCCCTTAGTTGGATTAGTTTTTCTATTTTTTGAAGAGCAAGATTCTGCCAGCTGTCTGGAAAGTGCTTCAGCAGAGTTATGAAGAACTGTATCTGAATCCATACTCTATCAAGCTGACCCAGGGCTTGAACGAGGAATCTGACAATGCAGAAGACTGCTGTAGGGGCAGCAAGGCTTCCCTCTCTGACGGGTGAAAATAATATTAGGAATGTATGTCTTAGGAAAGGGAACACCCTTGACTGTAGAAGTAGCAGATACAACTATTTTTGTCTCCTTAACAAAAGCAACAGAGAAAGCTGCTACAGAAAATTATGAAAAATTTGAGCTAATTACTATTTTTCACATGGTCAAAATGTTCCAGGAAGCCTACAACCAAATTTCTTCAGAAAATTTTTCCTTCTCTGCAAACTGTTAGAATTCCTTGTGCCTAAATTTCTTTTTACCATCTTTTAATGGAATTAATTCCTTAGACTTTGCTATGAACGAACCTAGATTTCCAGAGACTGACACAGTTATTTGTTCATTTTAAACAAATTTGATTAGAACCTGTTTTACATGAATGGCAGCCTCTTCCAAATACATTGTTCAATGTTACAAACAGAAAGTGTTTTAATACTTACAAGCTTATATTAAATTGAATTTGCAGCTCAAGTTTAAAGAACAACTTCTATTCCAGACTAAGCTCTTTATCCTTCACCATTTCTTCTCTCTTGGGTTTACTACTTCTGTTAAAAATTTAACTTGTTTGCCTCTTTCCTCACAATTAATTTCTTTTATGTTGTTGCCAACAGGTTAAGGAAACCTTAAGGTGTTTCACCTGTGCAAGTGTACTTGTGAACCCCCATTCAGACATCTTTGAAATTTCTTTATCAGACACTTCTTAGAACGCATTTAAAAAGTTTCGTAATATCATAAGAAATATATGACAAAGTGTGCATTAGATATCTAATGCCTTTTGTTGCACTCGTATGGATCAAATCATTAAAGCTAATGAACAGCATATCATCCTACTGAAGGATTTTGGCACCACATGTAAATCTAGAATTTGACAAGCTATACCACATGAACTCAGAAGCAGCGTAGGTTTACTACTGTCACAATGGAATGTGATACAGAGACTGACTGCATCTGATGGCTACATCTATTCTCCATCAGCAACCACATGTTCTCCTAAGGTTAAACCAGTAACATTCAAAACTGCTTTATGTGTACATATATCAAGAAATTTTTACCTACCTGTTAATGGAATTTTCCTGAGCAATTCCCCCAGCATGAAAGGAGTCTCAAAGGAGGTGATCCTGCCCCTCTACTCTGCTCTCATGAGACCTCACTTGGAGTACTGCGTACAGTTCTGGTGTCCTCAACATAAAAAGGACATGGAGCTGTTGGAGCGAGTCCAGAGGAGGGCCACGAGGATGATAAGAGGGCTGGAGCACCTCCCCTATGAAGACAGGCTGAGAGGGTTGGGGCTGTTCAGCCTGGAGAAGAGAAGGCTGCGTGGAGACCTCAGAGCAGCCTTCCAGTATCTGAAGGGGGTCTATAAGGATGCTGGGAAGGGACTCTTCCTTAGGGACTGTTGTGGTAGGACAAGGAGTAATGGCTTCAAACTTAAACAGGGGAAGTTTAGATTAGAAATAAGGAAGAAGTTCTTTACAGTGAGGGTGGTGAAGCACTGGAATGGGTTGCCCAAGGAAGTTGTGAATGGTCCATCCCTGGCAGTGTTCAAGGCCAGGTTGGACAGAGCCTTGGGCCACATGGTTCAGTGCGAGGTGTCCCTGCCCATGGCAGGGGGGTTGGAACTAGATGATCTTAAAGATCCTTTCCAACACTTACTATTCCATGATTCTATGATTCCATGAAAGTGTAACAATCACTTGATGCTAAAACAATTGGGCTGCCTGCTGTAAAACTTTTGCTAAGAGCCTGATTTGTATTTCTTAGCAAAAGCTTCAGTCAATATCCAGCAGGAAAAAAGCTTAATGGTATCACTCTTTCTAAATCGGGGGAGCAATTTTAACACTAGAAACAGCAAAAATAAACAGAAATGGTACAGGAGAACACAAACTGTCATTTTATTTTACCCAAGCATACTATGAAATAGAAAAATAATTTGAACAAACTAACTACAGAAAACAAGTATTGTCATCATATACAGACTGTTTGCATCACACTAATCTACTTCTACTCAGTCTAATACACTTTACTGTCATCATGTTCCTGTATCTCATCCTTTTTTCCTCCCAAACTGTATCTGCTTTCTTGTTTTCTTATCTCCAAAAAAATTTTTCTGTTATCTCATTACCTTTTCTTCTGGACAATCGCCATCATCCAGTCTGTCCTCTTTCTGGGACTTCCTTTAAGTACTGATCCACTTTTCCTATTGATGACTGGTGGCTGCACCACAATGGGTGGCTCCCCAGTCCCTCTCCTGTCTACCGCTGACCCCCAGTGGTTACAACTATATTTGCTCTGTCTCACTGTTTTCAGATGGCTGCTGCTTCTATGGGATGAAGCTTGGATCACAAGCTAAAACATCGGGATGCAAACAAGACCCCACCATTGTATGACCACTGTTTCATCGCCACTGATCACAGAATCAAAGAATAAGTAGGTAGAAAGGCGTCTCTGGAAGTTACTTGGTTCAGTAACCCCTGTTCAGAGCAGTTCACACTGATCAGAACTTTATTTGGCTAGACAGAAATTACACAGCAACCAGTCTGTTCCAATGTCTGTTACTCTCATCAAGAAAACATTTTCCCCAATATTTAATTCGAATTTCCCTTTTTACAACTTGTGTTCAAATCCAACTGGCTCAGTTACATATGCAAAAGAAAGGAAGAGGAGGAAGATTCTCTTCTTGAAGAAGAGAATACCTCTTCAGGCACTGTCCAATCTCCCTGTCAAAAGGAAATGTTCAGTTATGTAAGTCTTATCTCCGCATATCTATATCTTTGTGTAGTGGCAGAAAGAGACCAGGCCCTGATTGACAGCATAATTCCACTTCCAGGAAGGAAAGTTGTAAACAAAAGCAACCAAAAGTTCACCTCAGAAATAAAAGAACTTGTCAATTTACAAAATCTCACACAGTTTTTCCTTTAGACTGTTACGCAGAATGCAAAGCTCTTAGATGAGCACTTACAGATAAGTATTTTTTTTACAACAATGCATGTTTCACTGTTCAAAGAGACCTAGCCTATTCTCTCTGTAACATTAAATCTTTATTTGGAATTTAATATAATGAAATTTAATCATTTATATAATGTGATTTTAAGCTAAGCATTATTTAAATAATTGCTGATCAAGCACATGTTATTTTAGAGAAAAAAAAATCCTACTGCGTATGACAAAATGCCAATTAATAGAATTATCCAAATAGAATTCCAGACAGACTGCCCATCATTTTTTCCAAGATTATTGATTCAAATATTAAAGCATTCATCTTAAAAAGTTTCCTATGCATGTCACACTTTCAGCTCTGTACAGATATTCAGTAAAAATCAATTATTTCATCATTAAAACATTACACATATTAAAAATATACCTGAATGCAGAATATTTGATAAGATTTGAGCTGTCTTCAATGTTCCATTGGTTTGCATTGATTTGAGGGCTAGTCTAACATTCAGCATGCCAGTAACAGTGAATAAGCCTAATGCATTACGTAAATGTAAGCTGATTAAGTCCTTGATCCTGAAGCCACCTCTTTTTTCCCCTCCCCCTCTGATTTAAAACTTGGCACAATTGAAAAATCTTAGTTTTATACACTTTCAAAACCTAATTTGTACCATTTTTGGCATAAAATTCACCACAAATTACATTAACATAAACCCTTCAGGTTTTAGTCCTGTGTTTTAATAGTTTCTTAAACTTGGTAACAGTCCATTTTGAAGTGACCAGTTCCCTAATAAAAGTTTAACATTGTGGTAAAATTTTCTTTTTTTTTTTTTTTTTTTTTTTTTTTTAAATAGACATCAAATGTTCCAAGGTAGCAGTTTTCTTCAAGGTCTGAGCTTTACCCATCAAAATTAACAAGAAATTGAACTAAATAAAAAGCCATGCTATCATACACTTTAGTGCTGCTAAGAAGTGAGATTGTAAGTATAATGCACATGCCAGATCTGATTTCCAAAGACGTTATGTCTCTAATGAAGGAATGGAGAAATAGCCAGGGGAGGTCATGAAAGAGTTATGTTCCCCTAGCACATTATAGCACTATGATCTCACTACATTGTCAATATCACAATGGATGCAGGATAAACAGATCTGCTCAGCAGAGGATATCAGCTAGGGTTCTGTACAGAAAAGGAACGCAGAACGCAATACATGATTAACTGCTTTGAATAGGGAAAAAAATTCCTTCCACTAGGCCCACATGCCATACACAAAACAAGCTGCCAAGAGCTGCAAACTAAACAATTTTGTTGCTGCATTGTTTTTTTGTGTGTGAATTTTAGATGCCAGTTATCAGGCAACATACAAGTGCAGAACTGTTTAACCTGCACGATTATTAACATTTTAGTTCTTTTTTTCTTGAAGATGTCTCAGCTTGAAAACCTGATTTGTTTGCTTTTAAACTCTTTTAGGCAGTATTTTACCCTGAGAAGGAGCCCTATATGTACTTGGAAATTGAAAGTGCTTCATAGAGGCAATAGAACTATGAATTAGTGAGCTCAGATCTTTTTCTTGAGATTTAAAAGTGTTTAAAAATAGTCAACTATAGCTATAGTGCCTCAGTAAAGGCAGCAGAATGGCCCTGAGCAAATGAGAGCAGAATATGCTCTGTAGTGTCTTCATTATTATTGAGAATGAGAGACAAGAAAGTAAAGCAAGTTTCATCTCAGGAGTAGAGGTTTTTAAGCCATGGTAATTCCAAAAGAGATGTACTACATTTTATTTGTAAAAGAGAGGATGTTCAAACCAGGATTCACTAAATGCCACCGAACAGGTTGCCTATGGTATGTAATATCTATTTTAAATTAGAAATCTAGTCATATTTTAGTAAAAAAAACCCCAAAAAACCAAAAAAACCCCAAACAAAACCACCAAAACCCAAACCAACCAACACACAAAAAACAGGCACAGAAATTAACCAAGGGCATAAAAGAAGAAAGTATGAAGAGGTGACTCTGAGGGGCATGCAACTTCTTCTACCAGCATCCGAAAACATCCCAATCCACACATACATTCTTACATATTAACATATGAGGCTATGCCATAGATCAGTACCAGTGAGATAAATCAAGCAAGAAAAGATGTCTGGATAGGAAATACTAGTATGAAAGAATAACGTAGCTGGTGTGGTTTTTTCTTCCTTCACACAGGATGAATAAGACAGAGGAAGACAGATTAGAAAATGCAGTAATTAATAAGACTCCGAGGGCTTCTCACATCACATAAGTGACTTACTTTCTAAACAGAAAATTTAGAATAGTTCGTGAAAGCCATATTCTCCCATTCATCTTACAACAAAAACAAACAAAACAGAACAAGATCTATTTTCCACCAGTTCCCACCACAATAGATCTTAAAAAACTAGAATTCTAAAAACATCAAATATTTAAGTGGAATTGATCCAAAACCTGTATGAATTATTGCATACCCCATTCTCTGTACGCTTCTCCATAGGTATATTTATGCCATTTCTTTGATTTTGGGCTTGACGTCCACCTAAAAGTAAAGCATTGCTCTTAGTGCAAAGTTCAGTTCTCAACACAAATGGTTTTCAGTCTTGAAATCTGTTCTTTTCAAGAACTTTTATCTAAAACTTTTACCTGTGAATTTTTATTCTGCTAGTTTCAACTCTTTTTTATGAAGTTATTCTTTGTAAGCAGTGGAGTCAGCAGAAACAAAGCATTTACTTCACACACTTCCTCTGTTAAAAGTACAGACATGCAGCTCTACTTTTCTGACTTCTGTTTAGGCAATGATGTCATGAAAGGGAACGTACCAAAAACCTCAGCTCAAAGCAGTTAAGGACTCAGCCAAGATTTGAAATTCAATTGTTAGAAGTAGTCAGATTAGTTGAATGAGTAACAATAATCTGAGCATGCAAATATACATCTCACTTCAAGATACCTTTCCTATCCTCCAGACAGTCTGACAGCCATTAAGTATATAATGCACTGCCTCAAGTCTTCTTATAAATTAAGTCTATACCAGTCAGAGCAGAAAACTGAAATCCTTCTGTTCCAGGCTTTTCAGAAAGCCCCACTTCATCCAGCACTTTTTTATATAAACACTTTTCCTGCAGAACCAAGCAGACCAGTGATTTTTCAAGGTGTGGTTTACCACCACTATAAAAATATATCTACATGAAGTTCTAAGAAAGCAAAGCCACTGAGACTTCTGCCAATGATGTCTGTAAAATAGATTTTAGTTTCTAAAGGAGTCAAAGTAGTTTACTGATTCTTTTCTGTGGGGCAACTGAAAAGAACAGGAGGTCAAAAAGAACAATCCCACCTTCTCAAAATGTAGGGACTTTATCTCAACAAGAAAAAAAAAAAAGCATTAAGCCTTTAATACCCACCAACATTTCTGGATCAGAATTAAGCAGAATAGAAACCAATTTCACTACAAAAATATTGCTCAACAGACTGGTAGAAATTATTCTACAGAAGGGAATTTGAGAATAGCAATATATGTGCCACTGAGAAAGGTTCAAAATGGTTTTTGGTATAAAGAAGTTATATTATACATACATCTACTGAAGTTCACTGAAAGAACCAATATTCAAACTCACTTCAGAAAGTTTTTAAATATTATTAGGTTACAACACTACAGGATAAATGTACTTACTCTGTTCATTACTTTCGGCTGGTGACTCCTCATGACGAAGAAAAAATTTCACCTCTTCCCTGCGGGGACCCCATTTCTGTAGGTGGTCATACATCATGTGATCAAAGGGTATGGGGCGTTCTAAAAGTAAAAGATCAAAAGACTTATCACAAAAATTTTAAATTAAGCAAAGTTTAATACAACTCTTGTGAAGAATCAGAATGTTCTTTCTGGTTGCAATTCAACCTATCCAATGTATTTGGTGTTATGCAAAGTCAAAGAAACAGGCACCAACAGGCAATAGCTGTGCTGTACTAAAAGCTAGCCTGTTACCACAACATGGCTCACTGCTTAACAGCAGTACTTCACCAGTTTCCAAAATCATACAAAAAATAGCAGTATTTAGAAAACCTAATTTAGGAATTCTTCATCACAACCTTTTTTTTCACAATGCTGATCTTTGCACCTTTGCTCCCCATCACCACCAGAGGGATATTTTGTTCTATTATTAAAATGATTCATTCAATTTGAACCTGCAGGTTTCCGCTCAGACTGAAAACCTTATGATTATACTGACATTTCGTCTCCTAAGAACTTGAGCAGGTACTCCCACTCCAATACACTATGTCAGACATTAACTTCCAGTATATGTGGAATTACTGGCAAATCTTTGAACAAAGAAAGGCCAAGTTCTATGCAGCAGTCAATCTTTTTGTTTTCCTCCAAAGAAATGTAAAACATTCTCATAGTGTAGTTATTTCTTCCAAATTGGTCAAATACATTATTACTAGGAGGCTGCATGCTATATATTTAGTATTTCAAAAGGGGGGGGGGGTAATATATCAAAAGCAAAGTTTCTCCGGTTTCCATAATTATACTTGCATTTACTTTTAAAAGTTTTAGGGTAAGAAAATCTCCACTTTTAAGATCTAATACTAAGCATAGCGTTAGAAGATATCTTCTAATCAGAATAAAATTATACTAGAAGACATTTAATTAGCTTTCCTACATGCAGCACCATGTCATTACTACAGGAAATCAGGCTTGGCTGGAAACCAAAAGGTGGAGTTTGCATTCTTCATCATTAAAAGCAAAATGTTCTCTGCCTCCAAAAGCCAAACCACAGTATCTCCTACCAGGCAGAGCACCACTAACAATTTGTTATCCATTTCATACTTAACCTGTTTGACATGAGAAGATAAAATGATTCAAAGATATAACAGATATCTTGGAGAAAGCTTGGGAAAACCACATCGCAAATATACCTTTTAATAATGAAAGTTACCTAAATTTATGTGCATTATGAACTCCATAAATGTATACATGCCTTGATACTCTTGGGATACTTGTCGTATTTAAGAAACAATATGTTTTCATGACTTGATTCACAAGTGTCTTGTCAGAATCTGTCACTTCAAATAGGTATAGTGATTCACACAAATTAGCCACACTCGATCTTGCTGCTTTCAGTGGGGAAGGGTCATTTAAACCACAAGCTAGTTATATTCATCAGCTGACTGGTTACTCATCTTCCTAACACACCACCCTGCCCCCCCAAAAAACCCCACAACACCTGGATTTAAAAAGATAGAAGCTTTTCTTTTCATTTTCTTGTTCCTCACTCAAGTGGACTCCAAAAACCACTGTCAATAGTGTTTACACACACATGAACAAGGTCAGGGCCTTATTACAACTCAGTTCTTGAAAAGGAATTTTAAAAACATGACTTTCAGGTTTTTCAACTCCTAAACTAAGATTTCATGTGCTTTGAAGCACATCCACTAAAATTTCAGCATAAGTCTTCTAAAGATCAGAGTGTAAAAGTTTTCAAATGGTTTAGTTCAGAGACCCAGAAGATAATCTTTAGGAATCTTTCCCAACAGAAAAATTTCTAACTAGACCTAGCAAAAACTGAAGCTTATTAAGATGGTACCAAGGAACTGGATGTCTGAACAGGGTTGGGCTAAATCTGGAATGGTGAGGAGTGGCTGCAGCATCGCTCCCGGTTAGGCTGGAGTGCCATTAAAAGTCAGGCCCTAATCCCAGGAGCAATTCAAAATAAAAGGTTTCATTTGCACAACATACCTTGAAGAATCAAGGCTAGTATTTTTCAGGCATAACCATGGAGAGAAATGGGAAAGACACGTTTAACTACTTTTGCAATTTTTCCACAAGAAAAAAAACCCCAACTTTGGGATATGGTGCCCTAAATTAGAAAGAAAATAGGTTAAAATAAGAAGATCAACATCATCATCACTTAAGAAAAATGAAGCAGCACTAACTATTCTGTGCAACTTAGCTACACGAAACAGATTCACAAAAGAAAGAGAAAGAAGAAATGGACACTAACACTCGACACAAGACATGATGAGAATTGAAATCCCCATCCCTTCCTTCAGTTAAAATCCTCTAAATCTAGAAAAACTGCAGAAAGAAAGCATGATGTTGTATTTGCTGTAAATCAGGATAGCACAAAGAGATATTTTCTGGAAATACCTGTTCTTTAAGAATGAAAATCAAAACCAATACAACCAACCTGCAGTTAAACTTTATAACATTTGTTATAGCTTCAGACACATTTGTCAGTAATTGTTTCACAATACTATTTCAAACTTCCATTTTATTAAGTTTAAATACAGGAGAATGAAGAAAAGGTGAAATAAGAGAAGAAGTGTAAAGTAATAATAAACAGGCTGGATCCCTATACTTTAACCACATTAAAAAAATTATCTAGAGAATGTTTTCATTAATAACTAAGTGGAAGACCATGATATGCATATATCCATCATTATTTGCAAAGACTGCTTTAGATTTTAAGTTGGATGAAAATTCTGGAAGACTTCTGAGATCTGAGCTAGACTCCTTTCCTTTCAAGAATGAAGTTTTGAGGATGGGCTAGTTTTAAGTATTCTGAAATGTCTGAAGCACCCTGAAAGACCAGAACACAGATACTGAATCAATGTTTTAGAAGAGAATTGCAAAAATCTTTCTGTTAGAACTCTATATCCACTATTCAAAACAAAGTTTCACTACTTCAGAAGCTGTTCTAATCCTGATTACAAGTATCCTGCTGTTTGTAATAAACGCATTTATGCCTGCTGTACATGAAACCACAATACAGAGTAATGGATTATCTCCATAGTAGGGGAGCTCACTGCAAGATCAGAAACGAGTCTTTCCCCTCCCAGGTTTGCACTTGTAGTAAATAACTCTCTCTTTAACAGTCACTTGTCTCTGTGTTACCACTAAGTCGAGGAAGACCAATTAATACCAACTGCTGAAGGGCATTCCAGATGTAGATTAAGTGAATAATGAAGTACTTGGTGGATTTAAAAGGTTGAAATCCATTCTCTCTTAAACACATTACAAGTTGCTAGCATCACACCTGTCTTTCCTCCCTACCAACTGCTATTTGCAATAGTTCGGGAATGAGGAAGAACATTCTGGTTTTTTTCCTGTTACAGCATGAGAAATCCATGCAAAGAGAGGAAGCTTCAAGCTGACAAAGCACAATGTACTGATACATCAGACACAGAGACTTTTTCAACTATTACTCATCTCAAGAAACTAGAAAGGAGGGGGAACAGAGAATGAAGTATAAAAATCAAACGCAAATAAACCAAATGCTTATGTCATGCAGCTCTAAGAAGAATCAGTTTCTTAACTCTAATACAAACAATACCTAAACTATTTTACAACTCTTGGGAAGCTCCTCAACCATTTCTCTGCCACACAAAAAAGAAGAGAGAAGAGCTAACATAATAAACAAATATGTTTTCCAGCAGCTAAGCTATTGTAATCCTCCTCTGAACGCTAGAAATCTTACATAAATTTTGAAGTAAAACTTGCACGGATTTTAACAACATTTTTCTCGAAGACGAATTGTCTCTGCCACCCTCTAAAAATAAAATTAAGTATTTCTCATTCTGAAGAGAAAGATTGTTAGAAGAGACAGTATTTTGTTAGATTGATACAGTTTAGGAAATGGACAAGCTTCTGGGCACACAAACTGGTTTTTGTACCTCATAATAAAACTACAATCTACAAGCCCCATTGCTTTGAATTTGAGTAGACATGTATTATTTAGTGGGGCTACCTAAAAGAGGCTGTGGCTACCTATAGAATGGAGGAATTTAGCACATTGATACGAGGACAGATAGGACGGCACTCTCTTAGTGAGAGCTATGATTAGTCATCTGTGCAACATGGAGACACTACCAACAAAACAAACCACTTATGATGTATGACAAAAGCTAATGTGTTTATTCAACCCATGATTTTCTGTATTAACTTTTAGTTTTAATTTTACTTTCAAAAATGTCCTCTGAAAAACCCTCTCTTGAGGATAAGGGTTGAGGGGTCAGAGACAGCGTAATAGAAGAGAAAAAAACCCACCCTTTCACTGGCACGACATGCCACAATTTCATTGCAAATTGCTTTACACTTCCCACTCAGAAACATAGTTTAAGTTTTTTCTTGTTGTATCTGTTGCGTTTAACTGTTTAGACATGTTTTCTACACCAGATCTCTGCTCCAGGCAAAACTATTTTTAAAAACTTCAGGGGAAAGAGTTCAATTCAGCTCTCAGGAACAGCTGAAGGAAAAATTATCATACTTTAAAAATCAGGTTGTTTCACTGAGAAATTTATGTACCCCAGACTTTGGGGCAATAAGTTGAGGCCACCAACACATGGGGAGGTTTTAACAGTATCCTACATTCAAGAGCAACAAACAAAACGCTTCTGTGCTTGTGCTGGAATTCCTGTCACACAGACTTAAAATCAGTGTGCAGAACATCTTTTTTGCTGACAGTACAGGCCTGTCTGAGAGATCCAGAAATATATGCAAGTGTTTCATTTTTTTCTTTCATTCTCTCTAGTCTTTTCTGTTCCACACTTTCGATGGAACAGATTTATGTAGTTACGACCTTGGGTATTTAGCAAGTGAAATTAGATTTGTGAAAGCACCTTCATGCAAGTTTTTAAAGCAACTTGGAGCCACAAACCCATTTTGAAAAGACTGACAAACCCACTCAATAGGTAGACGATTTGGGCAGGACTCTGCTCCTGAACTGAGGTTTGTATATAGATGCCTACTTCAGAAAACTTGGTGAGCTCCAATGCTCAAAACAGAATAGGTATCAACTAGTTGAAATCAGTGATCTCCATGTTCTACTCACAGTAATATCCAGATCTCCACTAACTATAATGGGACCAAAGATGCATAATTCACAGGGTAGATACCCAAAATTGAGTCTTAGTCTCTCCATCACAACTTCCTGGAGAAGTTTATTTCATACTTCATAGAAACTTTTAGCTTTAGGTATCTAACGCTTTGAGATATATTACATCCACAAATAAAATACTTTCTCCATCACAGAAGTTATTGAAATCATGTGCTTGCACTTGCCAGAGTTGCATGGTCTAAGTGTCCCACAGAGATGCTGTGGATCACTTTTCTGGCTTCCAGTCATCCTTTGCAGCTAGTTGACAACATTCTCTGCATTTCTTAAGAAGTACATCCTCAAAGTATTGTGAAAGCAGAAGAACAAATAATATCATACGTTACACTTTTGCAGAGAAGTGACTGGAAATATTAGGGATATTTGAGTTCCCATGCAGTTAGGAAATGGCTTATTGAAGAACTCTCTCCGTTTACAAACTCTTAAAACAGTTTAGAAAAGAGGAGGAATAGTCTCCCCAGGAGGAAAATATTCTAGATTGCTAATACTTAAAAGCTCCAAAAGCATATGAATAATGCCCGTTTTGCCTGTTTGACAAAAAAACCCTGACCAAAATAAAACCCCTCTATACAAAATTTAAGAATTCAGTATCAAGTTATGACCTCCTCAGTCTTCATATAAAAAAGACGAAAGACAGCTTAAGCAGGGGTGACCTTAGTACTTAAGTGATAAGAACCTGTCTAAATGTTATCCTCAGCCATCCACTGATTCTACTCACATTCATACACTGATATACTATAACCTGGAGGGTTCTACTGCATGCAATTGCAAGAATCCATCTAGAAACAGAATACATAACAGGGCTGTTTTGAGGCACTCCTGAAAAGAACTGCTCATCCCATTATTCTGTGAAATAACAATTGCAACACAAATGGGATATGGGCACTACTACCTGCCCCAAGGAAGGTTATCAAATCTTTGAGAGGAAATGTTCACAAAGAAACTGGAGATACTATGTCCAATTCTGGCACAATTCTGTCTGCAGAACATCTGCTGTTCATGACACAGAAGGAAAAAGATCTATACCCATTCATAAATTTCAGGTTGTGTTCACATGCCTAAGTGAGGAAATAGGATTCGAAAGCATGCAGGTGGTAATCTGCATCCACTGATCGTAAGAGAAGATCACTGAGGTTCTGTATTGTCATTTAAATACCCTCCACCTGATATATGCTGCATGCCTATTTGAAATAAATGGCTTCTAGAAGTGAAAATACACATATACACCCCCCTTATTTTTTTTTTTTTCAAGGTAGGGATACTGTATGCTTTGTTTACAAAATTTGAAAAACTGAAATACAGAACACCAATGTATCTTACACATGCGTTTCATCAAATATTCCATCTGAGAAGAAAAAAAAAAAATAAGTCAAGAATTGTATTCATCTCTACAGATACTGAATTACCATGCTTTGCATCAAAGTTTGCTAGGAAAAAAGAAGTATAATTTGAAATCATTAATATTGAAAAGTCAGTCTTACCTTTTTTATAATTGGTACATATATTTAAATCAATTTCCACTGAACATTTTACTTACCATTTCCACGCCACACTTCAGCCAGATGGCAGCTTCCTTCTCCAGGCTCTTTGCAGAACTCTACTACATCGCGACAGGTTGTTTCTGGTGTAATTGGAACTTCTGTCAAAATCTGTTCATTGTTGCTCAGAAACACAGTTAGTATCATCTGAAAGAAAAAAAAAAAGTAGCAGAATATTAAAGAAAGAAAAAAGACAAGAATGAGATTCTGGGTAAGATTTATAATTCCCCTGTAAATGCAAATGTATGCTTATGGTTGGTTGCCACAATCCGTCAAAGTAGTTTTCAGTTTCTTGTAACTTTGCCAAAGCTTTAGTCCTCTGTGTTGAATTTTTTTGACAGTGCATAGAATTGACTTTTTTTTTTTTTTTTTTTTTTTTTTTTTAAAGGCTTTGGTTGAAATGGTTTAGTTCTGTCTGAAAATACGTCTGGGACAGAAGGAACAAGTTTTGGCTATGTTAGATGCTTGAATTATAGCATTTAAATGTTGCAAATAAATTCATACTTCAGCAAAGTAACCTGAAGTTTCACAAGTGGCAACCCCTTGCATGATGGATGTCACTTTTGCAATTTGTCTGAAGATACAGTTACAGTTGGTCGAATTATAAGCCTTTGGATAAATGGTAAGCCTCAGAGTTTAAAAGAAAAAAAGGGGGGAGGAAAAAAAGCCACATTTTTTCAAGTCGTATTTTTTCAATATACTTGCTAGAGCTAAAAACCTCTGAGAAGCCAGTTCTTTCTGTACTACTTTAGCCCCACCCCCTGAGCTTGCTGTGTTGATCATACTGTAGATGCAACCTTCCCACAGCGGTACTAAGTGTGCTCTCTTCACTCAAAGTTACATCATCAAAAGACTGTTTTTACTCTAGTAACTGCTCCAAGCTATTCAAGCTGGAAAGTAGCCACAAAACAGAGAATAACTTTTCTTCCCCTGCCCCCACCCTTTACAACATTCACGATGACTTGACATCAAGGAAAACAGAAAGAAGGAAAAGTGGGGTGAAATTTATAAAGGAAAAAGCCTAGCACTAAGAGTTACTACTAATCTGGGTTGCCGTAAACTTGTGTTCCAATTCCTTGCTCCACCTTAAATACACGTCTGCACAAACACATCTATCCAGAGATACTCCCATCCCTCTTCATGTTAGCAGGTATAACTTGCCAATAAAGTGAAACACTCAAAAACTGTTTACATTAACTTAACCCACCTCACCCCACTGGTGCCTATGTATTATGATATGGTCATTAATAATATGCTCATTTGCTACATTCCCCCTATCAAGGTCCATCGCCTTATGCAGTATTCTCCATTTATTCGTTCTGTAGGCCCTCATGTAATTTACTTCAAAGGCTGGAAGCATATAGTTAACAGCTGAGGGGCTTGTTAAAAGGAAAAGATAAAAAACCTTCTACCAAGAAACAAAGTCCTAATACAATGGATGTAATAAATATCTATACATAATACAATGGATGTTATTAATCTAATACAAATGCTGAAGTGATTTATTTTTTCCTGTGTTGAGGACCAATAAAGGTTGTATTCAAAGACAAGTATTCCTACATTACACTAAAGCCTCTGAAAGACACCTCACCCTAAGTGCCTGCTTAAAATTAAACAGGTAATTCTAATTCTCTGCACTTTAATTTCCCATCCGTAGTCAAAATACTTTTCTGTAAACTCAGAGATGGAACAGAGATAATGTGATGTTTAAAAAGACAAAGATACCATAATAATAGATGTTCCTACAGAATGTGACAAAATTTTGTCTGCAAAGAAAGTTCTTTCAGATCTTTCCAGTAAATAAAATGTGGCATCACATGTTGAGCCACAAAGATTAAACCTAATTATTTTAAAGCTCTTCATCAAATGCACACTCTCCACTTAAGCAGAGTTGTGCTTCGGTTTGCATAAGCAATTCTTAAAAACATTCATAATACTTTTATCTGTGGGACATATACATGTACCAAATTGGATATTTGCATTAATAACAGCTAGATACTGGGTGAGAGCAGTCTGCCTACTTTAAAAGTAGGCATAGGACAAATTCCAAGAAAGCTCAGGCTTCAAGCTCTCAGTCTCCTCATCAGTCCTCCAGGCTATTTTAGTCCATGTTTCTATTCTCCCTCAGCCTGCCAAATTTGTATCGTGAAGTTTTCAAGTAACTACACTTCAACACAAGAAGCAGTCATCCAGGGCTTTGAGTATACTACAATTCACCCCCAAGGTTCTCCAACAGCAGCATTAAAAGAAGCTATAGAAAAAGCTGTGGTACAAGCTAGAAGGAAACTACAGGATGCAGCCACAGATAGTAACAAAAGTGCCTGTAACCACCTACTGTAAAGCAGCTCACAATGTTATTTTTCCCCCGTAGAAGATTCAGATGTAATCTGGATATTCGGTGGCTGTGGAATCTCTTACAGAATAAATATCTGATGTGGAATCTAGTAGTGCAATTTGGCCTTATATATAAGAAGATTATTTATGTTCATATATGAACATAAAACAATAGGCTTTAGAAGAAACCTTTAGAGGTCATCTAATGCAGTCTCTTGGCCTCAGGCAGGATCAGCTATACCTACATTATTCTGCAGAGATGCTTGCTTAACCTGTTCCGAAAAGCCTTTCATGATGGAAATTCCACCATTTCCCTGAACCATCCACCCCAGAAACCCAGGATTCCTGTTGCAATGAGAATTTTCTTAAAGTCTGGTCAGAGCTTTCCTTGCCACTATTTTAATCCACTAGTTCTCCTAGCCACAGGGATAATAGATAACACTCCCCCTGCCTTTTTTTCTTTTTTTACTCTGCAGTTAAATTTAAGGAACATATAAAAAGTAAATTAAGTTAAATCGAACACCAGCAATCTGACAGTTATTAATGCCAGTATTCTAAGTAGCTTCCCTATAACGTGATAGTAATTTCAAAATAAAACCCAAGTTTCCCCCACATCATGAGAATACCAAGAGACCCTGGTTTTACAGAAGTCATGATACGATGCATACTGCTTCTTTGTCATTTGTCTGAAAGACTTGTTATCTTATTATGAAAGGATAAATACAATGGCTTAACACCA
Organism: Strigops habroptila; assembly: GCF_004027225.2. Taxonomy (NCBI): domain Eukaryota; kingdom Metazoa; phylum Chordata; class Aves; order Psittaciformes; family Psittacidae; genus Strigops; species Strigops habroptila. Next base: position 21,935,423 of record NC_046358.1, on the reverse strand, counting down.
TGTGGTTTTACACCGTTTCCAAGTTTTGATTTTTTTATTGCTGTAAAGGTAACACTGGCCCAGAAAACTTGTTTCATGTTTTCCAGATTCTTTGTCTGCATCTGCAGACAGGCTGAAAATTAAAGAAAAACCTTGGAGGTATGAATTATCCCATAGATCCCTGTAAATTCTCCATAAATTCAGACCTCAACCACTATATAAACTCAACAGTCCCCTTTGCAACACCAGGCCAAAATTTGCTGTTTCTCCAACACACTACTTGATTCTCTCAGCTTAGAGTGCACCAGTACTGCCTTCTGCAAGGCTGGATGTCACTCACAATATCATCTACTAGACAGCTCAGGGAATGGTATCTCAGTAATGAGGAAGCAAGGCGCTGTACCCAAATATTGCCATACTACCCCTTATGCAAATTTGGTTAAGTAAAGATTTATTTTTAATGGGTTGTCTGAGTAATACTAAAGGAACTGAAACACTGTACTGTGAAACAGATGTCCTGAAACATACACAAGCTGACTCAAAATATTGAACATTAGAATATATTGCAATATTAATTAGATTTTCAAGTTAGTGTGGTAGCTGTCCCTATTCCTGGTAGGGATGGACAAGAATCAGAGGTATTTCATAGAGATAAAATACAAAGAAGCATTGATGGAGCTTGGTAATTTGCTACTGAAGAATATGAGTGAAGCATACACATAAAATACATCGTACATCCATTAGCTTTATGAAAAAAACATTCTTAGCCAAAGATTAAGACACAGGAAAACTGATAATTTAAAATAAGAAATCAAAGGATTTAATTCCTAAATAGCATCAACTATACAAAACCCATTGAGTAAAATGAGATCATAACCATTGTAGCATTTGATAATCTCTCAATTCAATCAGTCAACATTTTTAAAAATTGGGCCCAATGTCACACAACAGAATCAATCTAACACTCATGAGCAAGTTACCTCAGGGCTTCTATATCATGTATTTTTCTCACAGTGAACACCAAGCTCCAAATCTTAGACTTCCCTCCTCCTCCTCAACCCACACATGGATGTTGTCTGTTACTCTCCTCTACTGCTCCTGCTACCAAACCAATGGCTTTACTCCAACTTTCATGAACTCATATCTTTTTTCACTCTTTTTTTTAACCTCCTTGCAAACTCTAGTATATCCCTTCACAGTTCATGTCTTTTCCATGTGAGATAAGCTGTATCAGACATCACAACCTGCCTTCAAAACTACTCTGTCATTTCACTCCTCAGCTTACAGATGACCTCCTCCTGGGAGAGCTTCAGAATCAGTAGAGCCCAAATCTTCTCTGTCCAACAGATGCTTGTCCAATAGTTCTACATATTAGAATGTTGTCTTCCCTTTCTCCATTCCTGTCCCAGTTCTCCTCTTTCAACCATACTTCCCGTGTTATTTAAAGAACACAATCATCCCTGCAGTTTCTTGAGGAGTTAGAAAAGAGGGATAAATCTATGAGATCTTTATCCTCACTTATTGTACCATCTCTTTTTACAGCTGGATAATACCACCTACAGAAATTTCAATAGGTGTCGTCCATAGAGATGACAAGAGTTTTATCCTTCTGGTCCTGATCTCTTGCTAAGGAAGCTAAAATGTTGACAATCTTCAGTCAACTCTTGTGAATGCCTAGCTATCAACTCAAGTTCCATACGGCTATAACACAGTCCTCAGCCACATTTCTCCAATGACTCCCTAGATTTCATATTCGTAACAACACAGAGGTACCTATTGCTGTGAGCTGTAATACAGACATCTTTGACACCAAGCATTTTCTGTCTTGTGTCTCAAATCTACCTCCAGTTTTCCTGTACAATATATAAAAAAATAGGGTTTTTTCCTATCAACTAATCCAGCTAATGCTCTCAGAGTTTGAAAACTTGACTATCAGTTTCCCAGCTTTTCACTGGTGTGCCTTTTTTACTCATGATGCCTGAAACAGCAACCATCGTTCTTCACACCTATGGCTATGACCATGTTGCCTTTCTGTGCCAGTCCTGATAAGCACAATTTACTGCTCTCCACTTCCCCATTGTGACATGGAATCTTCTTCCCTATAACTTTTCAATCCATATCAAGAAATTGATGCTGAATCAGTCCTTTACACTAGTTTCTACTCTCCTTGTGCTAAACAGGTGGTTTTATGCTTTCTTCTGTGTTGTTCATCATGCCCTATATGCACTTGCGAAGCAACCTCATTATTTTCCTTGAAGACCCTCCTTTGCCGTTCTGGCTACAAAACATATTAGACACAAGTAAGCTGTCAATATGCTGAGAACTGCTGCCAATCAGGCTCATAAATATTGCTTTGTCTGCTTAGACTTCTCTAACTGTCCAGTTCATCTCTCATTTCATCCCAAACCAAGTTCCAAGAGCTGTGCAACAGAGATGCATCCTATCTTGTCTACCACAGCAGAGATCCCACAAGGCCACAACTAAATGATTTACACACTATTATGTAGAACCAAATAATCCTTAAAATGAGTTTAATGTTCTAGATGAGCTTGTTCAGGCTGTCCTAAAAACCAACTTGTCTTCCCTACTTGAGTTTTGCAACTTCATTTGCACTCTTCTAGTACAATGCAATTACTTGCGATTGGAACAAAAACTAGACCAGCACCACAAAACCAGATGGCAGCTAATGCAGCACATTGTTTCTTAATAAGAAATAGCCTAGAAAGTTTAAACTCCAACCACTGAAGTTTTTTCCTCACCATTTTTCTACAACCTTACTAAAGAAGTAAAACTTTTGATCTCCAGCTAATATCCCGAATTAAAAAGAATAGGTATACATTTAATTAGATCCTCTTTAACAACAATTTTAGTGGAGACAAGAAATATATCTTACTCAACTACTAACTTATGCTACCAAGACCTGAAACAGTGGTGCTTGAGTAGAAATAAATTGTACGCCCACACTTTCACTGCCTTATGCCCAAGTTAATTTACTAACTCAGACAGCTGGTACAATAAATATTGTCAATACAATAACACAGTCCATATAAATACATATCTCCTGAAATCCTACTTGCAGAAAATTGAATTATTTAGCCCATCAAAAAGCAATCAGACAAATACTATTTCAGGACATGGTGAAAGACTAGAATTTACAACAAGCCCAAGATTATTTTCTTATAGTCATATATTCAATGAGAAAAAGAGAAGTAGCAAGTTCTGGTGATGAAGATGGGAAATTACTCAGCTGGCTTTTTACTTTACATGTAACTGGTTCTTAACTAAACCCCACGCTTCCACCCAAAACCAGGGTTCCTGGCAAAAGTGGATCAGATGATCATTACTTTTCCTGCATATAACCTATTTTAGGTCCACAACAATAAAGTAATTTAGAAAAATCACATCTATGAAAGATTAGAAGATCATTCAAGCAGTGAACAAAAGGTTAAGGAAAAAAAACCCCATATCCTGAGAAACCCCATATCCTGAGAAAATTAAAACCATTGCCCATTACCCAAATCTAGAAACAGGAATGCCTACCTGATACTAAAGGTATAGTGCATAATAGATCATCTTGTGTTAATAACTTTTGCCAATTTAAGAATTATCAAGCATATGATTATGAGTTAAGAATATACTGAGTGTTTAACATGGCTAAATTCACACACTGCTGTTTAGTCTTATTAGATTTTCCCTTTAATTTTTTGGTTGTGGGTTGTTTTTTTTTTAAACCAACCTAGAAATTTCATTGTGTAAAGAATGTGTAAAGATCTTTTACAGTAAGAAACTATAAAAAGGCCTCTTCCAGCAGTGATCAGAGTTTTCAAATACATTAAATGTTTATTATTAAAAGGCTGGCACACAGTGAACTTAAAGTACAAAACACATTTCTGATAGAAATGCCAACTTCATTCCTTCTGTTTCACAGGAATTGGAAGGCACTATCTTCTTACCATGCATTTCTCCTTAATAGAGAGTTCTAAAACATCCATTCATAATCTTCTGCTTTGACATTTCAGAGCACTTAGTGGTGCCTACAACTCCAAGATGAAAACAATGAGCAAAGAAAAGACTCCTTCAAAGTCTCTCTCTCTTGCACAGTAGAGACCTCAACATCTCCCAAGAAGTTTTAATAACTTTCATCCTTGATTCTGCTGAATTGGGAGTCCCAAGAACTTGCTATATTTAAAGTGCTACTCCAATGGAGTGGTAATCAAGATGTCCAACACCCCATCTTACTAAAATGTCAAAGTCCCATCAATCAAATACGAACTTCGGTTAAGACTGATTTTCAGTTACTAGGAAAATTGCAAAATGAGATGCAGGCAAAATGCAAAGTAGTGAAAAATCATCCCTTTGGTGGTGAGACATACTAATATGCCCAACTCTGCATGTAGAATGGCCAGAGAAAAAGCTACAAATAATCAATTACCTCATGCAAGTTTGCTTGCCTGGAATTCCTGCCATTACATAAATCTTGCATCAGCTACAGCTGTAGAAATTCTAGTTGCATATTTCAAGCACTAAAGCAGAATTGTAACTTTATTTGCAGTATGAACACCATCCCTTTTTAAGATTATATAGTTAATTAGGTGAAGCTTTAAGCAATTACATTTTAAAAGTAACCAGACTATGGAATTATAATCACAAAACTGTTTTAATTAAAGCAATATAAAGATACATTCTTGACTCAAGTCATCACTATTTTATACTGTTGAGATTTCAGAACAAACAAGACCCAAATAAATCTCTGATGTTATTATGTATAAACCCCAGAAAAACAGGAATAACATTAAACCATTTCACATCCCTATATTAAAAAATAAATATTCAAATTCTATCTAATAAGCAAGTTATTCACCAGCATGGTTTGTTCCAATAATTATTTACCTTCAGATGAAGCTGTTATTCTTAAAAATAGATCTGTTGAATAATTTCTTGCAACGTGTTTAAGAGTCTTCTTTCAAATAAGAGCAAATACAGCAAAGTTATTATCGATGACTGAGTTTTTCATTAGGAGATTTCTCTCATTTAATATCGTTTCCCTTATATGGGGTGAGAAATAACTGTGTTTAATTTCCATGTTTCTGAATACATTTCCTCACATCCAAGCTGTACAAACTTTGAGTTCAGGCCAAAATTTAGAGCGCAGTGATGTTTTTTGACTATTATTAAAATTCACAAAGATCGTGCAACCAGACTTCAGTTTGCAGAGAATACAAAAATGAATAAAGTTTTCTGCCAGGATGTAGACTTGTGAAACCAATAGCATGTTTCCTACTACACTTTCAAATTTGAAGCCAATTGCCTCCTTATGACCTGCAAAAGAATTCACAAAATTGGGAACAAGTCTCAGACACTAAAAATGTGTAGCATTCAGCTATGGACTACTAACAGACATTAAAACAGTAATTCTCACTGTTGAATTTATAAGGTTACTCAAAAATACAAAGAAGTTAATATTAGTAATGGATAACATTTGCAATTTTGATCAAATCTGAAAATTTAATGTTGCTTAAACGTACGTAAACTATATTTATCTCACAGAAGTATTTTTTGCATAAGCTCGTACACAAGTCGCATTAACTTGCTGGTCTGCAATAACCAAAGAAAAAAAGATTGATCCACCTTGAGATCTACCCTCATCAGGCTCTGCACAAGACAGTCTGAGTACAGAAAGCATAGCCGGGAGAAAAAAAACCCAACAGTTTTGTCAGACAATAGTTGTACCAACACACTTATTGAAGGGGTATAAAATTACTTCTCTTGCTAGAGCACAGGAATAACTTTTTTCTTTTTTTTTTTTTTTAATATTTAACTCCTATTATAGAAATAGGAAGGCACAGCATTAAAAATAATCCTCAAACAGTATTTCCCTACATTTTTATAAGGCCTACATGTATACAATGGCTTAAAGAACTGATAAAAACCACAGACATTTCCTCTCAGGACTTTCAGGGCTGTTGCCTCTGCTCTCCTCCGTAAGTGAGCTTTCACATGCAACAGCAGGTGTTCAACAGAATTCAGACTGTATCAAAATCCTACATCTCCTTGATATTCATTTGCTGAAGGGGTATTTATGACACTTTCTTGTTCTTTGTTACTGAAAGATAAAAAGCTACAGCATCAATTGTAAATGTGGAATTTGAAGCCTTTCAGTAGCAGGCTTTTTGTAGGGCAGAGAAACAAGCCAACTTTTTTGCTAGAGGAAAGAAACAGCAGCTATCATCACATATTTAATATATTCAACTAAGCAAGATAGATCCACAGATTACTAAATGAAAGGTATTGTAGTAGTTAATTGAAAGATGTCCAGAGCTCTAGGAAAACAATAACTAATGAAAACAATGAAAAGCAACCACAAGTTCACTTGTGTAAACAATACAAGCAACCCACAGACTCAAATGGGTGTTCTACAGGCTGTGAGGAGCAAGATATGAATAGGGCTAAAAAAACAACTGATCTAACAAATGCTACATTTCTAGCATCTGCCTCCAACAGAAGAGTGACATGATCGTTTAGACATTATAATCCTAGATCAGATTTTAGACTGTGCTTTGTTATATTAGAAGTCACAGTCAATCCATGGTACTAAACCACTGCCAGCTCTCCAGACATTGTCTTTATAGAAGCCATTTGTTGTTTGTCACAACATCAGAATGCCTTCTTTTAGATTCAGATGGTTCTGTTAAAAGTAAGCAGGAGCTGAGATTTGGATAAATTAAAAGATGGGCATTAAACTTGTGGCTACAGAAGTGAAAAGGGGTATAGCTGAAAAGGGAAAAGTTAAAAGCATAAAAAAGGTTGCACTACAAACAAAACTATTAATTTAAAAGGAAATCTGTCCAAGTGCAATATTTAATGGCATTAGCTAAGGCAACACAGCCTGAAGTTAGAAAAATCTGTAAAACATGCCTCTTGTGATGTTTTCTAGTGGAAAATGTAATTTGGCACTTGCTATAGAATGAGTTCAACATCCCTGAATCGTATTATCTGTTGGCTTGATTCCTAAATTGCTACATCTGGAGAAACAGCAAGAGATCTTGTTGTTCTCCTTGATGCAAATAATTCTACCAAAGGACTGTCGAGACACGAGTTACCATGTAAGAGTCTTTTAAACACAGGGTAATTCTAGGTACATTGACAAGTTCTTGCTGAGCACATTTCTCCATTAGGCAACATACATTATAAATGGAGAGATTTTTATTCTTTCAAGAGCAAGGCTTTGAAATTTTGTTTTGTTCCACTGTTTAAAAGACTGTGGGCTGTATGCTATCTTTTATCATATACACAACTATTATTAAAAGGTGGAAGTTGGAAACTCTTCTTGAAAGACTGACCAGTTGATGGTGGATTTCCTAACCCCCTTACAAGGTTCATGACAACTCAATACATAAAAGTAAGTATTCTCACCCTGTTGGTTAGTATTCTCTAATAATAGATGGCAAAGGAGTCAGTGCTATCTATCAGCCAAGAACAGAAGATCTGCCTGGTCTTCCCATCAGGCAGCTCTGAGGAAGTCCTAGAGTTTTTCTGACACTTACTGGCCTCATTAAGGATACTCTTTTTTACCTTTTAGAGTATTTTTTATTTGTAAATCTTAGAATGACAAACCTCTTCTACTGCTGCCTGCCTAATTTCAATGAGATTTATCTAAAGCACCTTGAAAGATACAGTAACAATCAGCAGGCACATCAATTCTGTGCTGCTTATTACATAAAAAAGTAAAAGAAATTGCTAATCTAGTTAAGAAATAGCAGATATCCTTGCTATAACTATGTATTTTAGTAGTTGTTTAGGCCTATTAACATGAGAATTCCTTGAACAATGGATTCTTGCCAAAGTCTTTAGAAAACTGCAGCAGACGCTGCATTTGCAAAGGCATGGAACACTAATAATATGCAGGAAAAGTCAGAAGTTCAGGGGACCGCAAAACTCCAGATCAAAACAACAGCTACATCAGTGCAGTCATCTTTGCCGAAGTCTGTTTGTCCGTTATTTATGACAGCTCTATTTTGATAAAATATAAACATGATGTCCATGTTTCTACTATTCTTCACATCTCCAACCCAGGCTCGTCCAGACCAAATGGTTTAGAGAACTTAAGTGGGGACACCCAGTACAGCACCAAGAGTGGCCCCACAGCCCCCAGGGAAGAGGAGGGAGGAATCACTGTGGCACTACAACCGCTTCTCAATGCACAGTATCACAAACATACCTTAGTGACAATGTTCAGAGGTTTAAATCTTTCATATATGTCGAGGTAGCCAGCAGGCTGTACAAACGCATGACAAGCTTGAAACAACAGTCCTAAAATATTAACTGCCCATTTCATTTCATCAGCTGATGGGATATGAGTAGTATGTTAAGAAATACTAAAAAATATTTTAGTTTCCAAATCACTATGGAAGACGTTGCTGAAGAACAACGCAACTGTAAAGTCTGCAGTAAACTCAGGTGAAGTGGCAATAAATTAAAAACTAAATTAATCCAAGATGACTCAGCTTCAAAGATCATTTTATTACATAAGAATCTCAGCTTCCCAGACAGCAGGGGGGAAAAAAAACCAGTCAGATTCACTAAAAGGAAAGGTTAAAAACCAAACCAAAACACCGAGCCAAAAAACTCACACAAACCAAACAAAAATACATCACACACACAAAAGTCCCTAAACCCCCAAACCCTACAAAACAGGACACCTCTCCCCCAGAGACTCAAGAACCAGATGACAGATAAGAAAGACAAAACATTAAGTATCTTATTTTACTAGGGGGTTGATACAGGGAGAAAATCTATTCAAGGTTTTTGCATATTTGCATTAGCAATACTTTAATTTAGTTGGAAATAAAGCTCATTCTGACAACACAAGGCAAAGCTGAAGACCAGGGTTAACCATAAGGGTTTGGGTTAATTTTCCTGAAAGACAACTTAATTGTCAAAATCCACAAACAGCAGAAGTGTCCCACAGAATGTGTATTACAGAACTGAGTGTTCTCAAATTATTGAAAATATTTTGGCCAAGGCTAAGGAAAGGGAGGTGCTGATGTTTCTACAGTCTTGCGTTCGACCTTGTCAACAGCTACAGCAAAGTCATCCAAAAATCCACTGAATTCCAGAAAAGCCTGAGCTACCTACTGCATTGAAAATAATAGCATCAAAAAATTATAGGATACAGAGACAGACATTTGTGTCTTTTCATTTACAGCTTTTCAATGTAACACAAAAAAAAACCTGCCCAAAAAAAAGTAAAACCACAAAACACCACCAAGTAACCGTCACAGTATTTTTACTAAAGACCTCGTGCTTTTTGCCAATTAACAAAGGTGATTTGCAGCACTGAACATCACTCTGTAATTTTACAAACAAGAAGCAACTTTTATGAGATCTACAAACACACACCCATATGTGAAATTGCAAGTGGAATCAGCACTACTCTTTCCTTTTATTTTCAACACAGCAAAACAAGAAGGGACTGCCACAGCTTTCTCCCACTGAGCGGAAAGTATTAACAAAATCCTGATTGTTTAGTGTATTGCTTTCCGGGAATACCAACTATTCAATCTTAGATGTAATGTTAGCTGCCTTGGCAAAAATATAAAAAGTGAAAAGTGAATACATCCTTTGGGATTCAACAGGCAGTCTGTAGGGTTTTCCTTCCATCACAGTGGAAACTGCACATAATAGAAAATAAGTCTTTCCAGAGCTTACCTTTAGTTTTTAAATGGCAGATTTAAAAATTAAAAGCTTTTCTGTTCTACTCTCAGATCTCCACTTTGGCTGAATCAAAAACCATAAATAAGAATTAAAAAATAAAATTAAAAAATAAAATAAAACAACATATGCAAGATAAAATTAAAAATTTCAGGCATTTCATATATAGAAGAAACCCGTAAGACATTAATCTATGATCTTCAAGTAAAATTCCACAAATACACACTCTAACCCATTATAAGGATACACTGCTCAGTTTTACCAAAAAAAAAAAAAAAAAATCCCCAAATGCTTAATTTTACAGCAAATATAGAAAAAGCAATGTAATCCCACCTTCTTTTTTATAATTCTGTCCTTTTTCCAGTTTTTAGAGTTAAGTCCAGTCTTTTGTGGTAGCCAAGATTTCTCTTTTGAGGTTTTTACAATATTCTGAAGAACCATCCTTAAAATATTCTTCATGTGGACAATTGTAAACAACAACAAACACAAAAAATCGTGTGTAGAGCTAAAACCTAAGAACAGTTTCTGTGCACAACTACAGTGAAAAACTACTTAAACAGAGTATTTTTGGTCTCTGGCATATGAATTCAAGCAGTAATGACGAGCAGTGATAAGATGTTCTAAAGAAACAAGACAGGCCACAGTTGTGACAGGAACAAGATAGGCTAGATCAAGTTTCACCTAATTAGGCAAGGTTGCAGTAGGGGAGTTTTGCTATCCTCTCATTGTGCAATAGTAATCTTTGTTTGCTATTATAATAATGACAAACAGTAAGCATTCATCTTAAATAAATTTACATATAAGGCTCTGTCTGTCTCAAAAGAGACAGAAGTGATTTTCCTGTTAAGGGGACAATGATATGAGATGTTCCAAGAGCAAATAATCAAAAGACATTTCCATGACATTTTCTTAGATCAGGAAAATGTTTTAAAAAGACCACCAGCTTAGAAACAAAACAAACCACAACAACAAACCCAACATGTATTTATGCCTAAAAATACTATACTTCAAGCACTACTCCATGCTTGGCAAAGTCTGCCTTCTAGCTGGACATAATTCAAGCAGCAAAGAATATAAAACGGTAAACTGTGTTTCTGACTGCCTCTTCATGTCAAGGGACAGCAAATGTTTATCATCATTCCTGTCAACACTATACAGGATCCAGAGTGGGGAACAGACAGAGAGATGGCACCAACACTGCATTTAGCTTTTACTCTACAATTGCAGGAGCAAAGCATATTCTTCATTCCCTTAATAGAGAAAATTGAGAGAAAGAGTCAGCAAGTGACCCAAGGGGCTAAAAAAACCAAAAAGAAACCAAAGAAAAACAAAACAAAAAAATCCAACCCATACTATGAAAGAACAACACGCCTGAACAATGCAGCTCTCTTAGAACAGAGTTATGAGGTACATTTTTCTGTATAGTACTTTAGATGTTAGTTGCAGGAACGGAAAAGTAAGGGGTTCTCGGTTTCATTGTCAGCCACAGAATTGTTACATTACGCTTCCCTACAAAGGGCAGCAGAGAAGAAAAAGCTAGTAAGACACCATATTTAGCCTGCTTCACCACCCAGGAATAGTACTGTCCTCCCTTAAATCATTTTGTCAGTAACAAAAAGACTCTGATCCCATGCAGTATTCCTTCCTTCCTCAGCAAACATGTATCATGTTGAGAGGTTTATTGAGAATATAATTGGTTGAATCATTTCAGACTTATAAAATGCTGCAACTGTAAAAAGTTAACCTGTGAGTAACTGAGAACATTTTAAATAAATGAGGAACTGAAGGATGTTTCTTAAAAGGGAAGGGTTGTTTTGCTTTTGGAAGGATGGAAAAATCTAATCTGGTTGTTCTCCAAAACCAGATTGTATCTTTATCTGCCAGAAAAACAAACTCTATCCATAAATAAATATTTGAGAGGAAAAGCTGGGCCTATATTAACACATATTGTGCCACTCTTCCAACTATGGCTACTGGCTGAATTCTTCTAAAAAACCCCCCAAACTCACAAAACCTTACTGCAACAGAAAGGCGTGACATACACATGCAGACCAGAAGTACATGGAGAGTCCAAAACTGAAGCCTGCCATCCCTATTGAGTATTGGGTTCTTCCAAGAGGAATAGGCACATAAACACGTCACTGAACTTCCCTTTCACCCTGTCATCCTCCCTTCCGGAATAACTGAAAACACCTGCAAGTAGTTTGTTAAATCAGATAAATAATAAAAGCAATACATGCACAGCATAGCCCCTTGCTTTCTCTCATATAAATAGATGTATTGTCTCCATATTGTGTATCTGATGAAGTGCCGCTATTTGGCTGACTGATTTAACTGTTACTTTTAGGTAGGCAGATCTAAATCTAGAATATATGTAGAGAGATAAGGACACTACAACCTCTGGTTGCTTTAATATATGATCAGCCTCAAATCCCTCAACTAAAAAAATAAGAACTGTTTTCCTCCAAAAAATGTAAAGAGGTTTCAAATATTCTAAGTGAACGAGGTGAGGTACACAGACGTAAGTTATGATCCTACATTAAATGTAAAAACCACGTAAGATCCCAGAGGACTTGCCCTGTGTGACAAGCTCATATTTAACAAACCTATATACATGCAGATTAGGTAAATCACTCAGTAGCAAAGTAACTGCAGTCTGTGATCCCACTAAAGCATTTTAACTTGAAGACACTCATGACCTCTGAAAACCACATGGAAAGATGTAGGAAAAAGAATATAAAGAAAACTGGAAGCATAATTCTCTAAAACGACACAACTTTACATCAAATATTCACACAAAATGAGAAATTACTTAACATATAGTTATAGATTGAAATTGGTGGATGTGAGCAACTAAGAATACTGAGAAGTAACAGGCAAGTATAAAGAAAAGCAAGAGTTGGAATAAAATACAACACTGTAGGTAGGGTATCACTAACTTTAAATTAAGGCTTATTTGTTTTAATAGGAATTGTTCCACTTTGCCACCCTATCTTACCCTCTCACTATTTTCAGTTCTTTCCCCTGCTACATAAGCTATATTGTAAATGCCTAATATGCAAATGTACCATTTATTGATTTTGAACATGCCTACCAACTAATGTGCACAACTGCACAGAGGCCCTCTGAGCTAAGCTTTTCCCACATTTGTAGAAAATTAATTTATACAGACACTTTAGGATTACTTCCAGATGAAAATTAACAAAACCCACACCACCAGCTTGTTCGCTTTCTATACATTCTCTTTCAGTGTTTTCCAATCAAAAATCCATGGATCATGCTGGGAAAAGCAAAAAAACCAAACATAAGCCAACCAAACAACAACAAACAATAAACCAAACAACACCTTCCCAAACAAAAAAACCCCAAACAACAAGCAAAAAGAAAACAGAAAACCAAACCAAAACAAAAAATCCCAAACAAAAACCACCCAACACCTGACCCCAGCCAAAACTAAAGGGGAAAAAAAAAAAATATCTAATTTTTCACAAGTCACTGTAAATTAATACTACTTAATGAGACAGGTACCTAAGTGTACTTATCACTTCCACTTTGGTAAACTGACAACTGAGTTTACATATTTCTTAAAACTCTTTTACTCAGGTAAAAGCAAATGATGTTCTATTACACTATAACTGTACTACGCTCAGTAACCTATGGAGAGTATGATTCATGTTGAGCATGTTTCCTTTTTCCATTCAAAGGATAAAGAAAATAAAAGTGAAAAAGAACTGGATTTAAACACATCAAATACATACATTCATTTATATAACATTTAAAAAAGAAATTGTGCTCAGCACGCTCTTTTCCAGGGGTGGGTTGGGGCCTCCCCAAATGATAGAAACACAATAGCATCCCTAAGTCCCCTGCATATCGAAGTATGTATTCCAGTATGACTACAAGCACTAACATATAAAAACATACACAGCTACATGGCAATACTCACACTTTTGCATTCTTTCACATATTCCAAGACATCTTTTCTCACAAGAAAACTGCAGTACTTAACAGAACAAGGAGGATGACTGAAAGGAAGGCAAAAGGTTTATAAAGAAACTCAGACACAATCAGAACACTCTCATCCCTGAGCACTGGAAAAAAAGAGGTTATTGAGACCTCGCTGCTTGAAAAATTTCTATATCATTTGTGAGGTAATAAGAAAAAGCTGACCAAAAGCTTCTTCCTACTTCTGAAAAACATACAGGCAAGTACATGCACACTCACGATCATGCTTCCTTGTAATTTTATGCCAAGGCTTCTCAGTTCTTCAGAACTCAGAGAAAGAACTGAGCAGTACTTGGTAGCTTCAGATGACTAGGAAAGGGCAGCAGCAGTACATGGGGGTAATTCACTAATGTATTGAAGACTCAAATCACAAAGATTTGTTAGGGTGAATGTTATAACACACCCAGAAATGCAAAAATACTGTATTAGAAATACCGCATAGTAAATCCTCTGATTTAGTGTCTTATGTGACTTAAAGTGGTTTTTTTTAGACTATAATTTTGTACCTCAAGTACAAAAAATCAACTATAAAAAGGTATAAAAAGGATACCAAAGGTTGGTAAATATGAAAGTGAATCAAATTCAGAAGATCTCTATGTTTATCTAAAAATGAGGAAAAGCACAGCAGTTGATATATAAATTAAATTACTCTACAGTAAGTATTTGAGTTGGACTTCAAAAAAAAAAAAATCACACTGGGGTAAACAGCAGTTTATAATTTAGCATTCAAACTGATTTAAACTTCCTTCACCACTTCACCTCCTATCAGTGCTAAAAAACCAAATAGTCCTTTGTTTTCCATCAGAAAAAAAAAAAATTAAAATAAAAAGTAAAATTAAAGTGCTGCCCTCAGGAATTTGGCCCCAGGTGGGGTGAGGTGGTGTTGCAAAAGCAACAGATTTGAAACTGATTTGTTTCAATGTAAAGCTTGGATTTTTATAGCATATTCCCATATCCAACGAGCTCTTGCTGAAGTGATGGTAACTGACAATAAAACGGTAAACACGCTGCACTGCACTGTACACCAAGAAGCTAGTCAGAAAAAGGACTGAAAAGGTTTCCAAGTGACATGGGCTAGAACAGACAACTGTCTATGCGATATGGTTTTAAAATAATGGCATGGATCCTGACATGACTTAGAAGTGCAAAGGAGGTCAACCACTACGGATTTTTTTTCCCCACTATTAGAAGTACATGACTCAGACTTCAAGCTAAAATTCAGGTAACGTGGGACAATAAAGCAGTACGTAAGGATATTAAGCATCAGGCATGCTGAGACATTCAGAGCTGCATGCAGAGATGAAGCTGCACACAAAGATGAGTTTCATAGCTTATTTTTACAAGACACAAGAATTCAATAACCTCCCAAAGTGTACATACAGTCCAACTGTTTGGAGCCTGAACAGTAATTAACCCATTCTTTAGCCTGCAGAATCATCCCAAATTTTAATTCCAAGAACTTGCTGATTTTAAATACACAGCAGGAAAATCTAACTACTTCTCTGATGATATATCTCAATAGCAACTTTGACACTAAGAAACCTGTTTGACTATTTCTAAGTATATATTTGACAAAGCTAAGCACCTGCCATACACATGTACTATAAAAATTACCTTACAGGATTTGTAAGAAATAGCTATCAGTTCATAGATGCAAATACTTTCGCAGATGCCCAAATAACAAGTTAGCTAAGCTGTCAGTGGGTAACTTAAGTTTCAGTCAAGTAATCATTTATTAGACGTACTACTTTCTGATGCTGCCCACATCATCACATGGTATACGCTCTGGCTACCATATTCTTCTCTCTACAACATGCTAACAGGCTGCCAGCCATTTTATAGACATCAATTATACTGTAACAATGTACAAATATCTTTACCTTGTTCTGTATCTTTTCAAAGAAAGTGACTGATATATTAGTAACATTTATTACAGACATTATGACAATGTTCTTAATTTAAGTAGTTTGAAAACCCTTATCTTTGGCTGGATGGGATAGATTCAGGTCAGGTTTTGACCAACACAGTGGTTAAAATTTTACAAGATAGTCACAAACCCGAAACCTCATTTGTTTCTTTCTTTGTTTTTAAAAAAGTAGTAAGTATGAGGGAAAAGGGAGTACAAAAAAAGAGGTTGAACTATGTTGAAAGTATCATACCTTCAGAATGAGTAAGAATGCCAACAAATGCTGCACCATCTTGAACCACAAATTAGACAAATTGCATTAGGAAACAGAATTAGAAAAGGATTTTCTGATGCAAACATGCACTCAAACTATGTCTCCTCAACTTAAATTGTATTTCCTATTGTAAACTAAGACCTAAGCCATCTTATTTGACAAATTAAAAAAAAATTATATGCAGGTAAGCCTGTACTTAATGGCTATGGTAAACTTTGCTAGTCTCAAACCGCCCTCTTTCTTTCCCTTTAAACATCAGAGAGCAGCACAGGCAATACTTTTCTCCAAATATTAATAATGGGGCCCTGCCTACTGCTTTGTTCATCTAATGCTATAACTCTCGACAATTCTCAGTTATTCAACTTAGCAGGTCTGGACACATACATTCTGGTTTTTAGAAGAGAAGTTTGCGGGTCTCCAAGTATCAAAAATTGGCTCCCAGGAGAGTAAACCACAGAATTAATTCAGATGCTAGTCAATGCACTGTGCTTATGTGCATGAAGTGAGCCCATGGGATTTGGGATTTTTGGAGATCAGCCTGGCAGAGACGTTGAGCACGGCCCTGTTTTCTTGTTTTGGTTTGAGAGAGCAGGGAAGTTAGTTACTCTCCTTTGCCCCTTGGGACATGGATTACATTCCAAAAATCATTCAGATATACCTCACCATATTCACCATGGAGTCATTTCAGGCTAAAAAAAAAAAATCCAAACAGCCTAAACTGATAAAACTGTTTACATCCTTCCTGCAATCTATGCTTTTCTGTGCCGCCTTGTGCTGGTTTCAGTGCTTATCTGACCCTGCACCGAGTTGGTTTCAGTGTGCTCAGCTGGCAGAAAAGTATCCTGGGGAGAAAAAAAAAAAAAAGGCAAACAACTTCCTGCTGAGTTCGCAAACTGAAACAGCTCAGTACAGAATCAGATATCTACCAGAGCTAACACAAAAGAGAGGGCAGCAGGGCAGCAGGACTACAGCAGCCCCTGCAGTTATATCAATTTCACCTACACAGAACTGAAGCCTCAGTTTCCCACATTCTCAATTTATAAACAGTAGTTTAGTCATGTGAAAGCTGAAATCCTTTTGTCGAACCTAAAGTAGACATAAGGATACATATGTTAAATACAGTGTCTGCAACGTATGCAAGTTTAGAATAAATTGCTTCCTGCTGAAGTTGGAATTCCTTAAATAAAATAGTTTTATAGCTACAGTTTCCTCACACATAAATAGAATTCTGCTGCTAAGCAAAGCAATGAGATGGAAACTAAAAAAAAAAAAAAAAAAAATCTTAATTGTACTTTCACTAATGAAGAGCTAGGCTAAATTACACTATGAAGAGCGTAAAGAAATAATGGGCAGAAATCAGAAGGAATGCAATATTGCAAAGTGTGGGGGGGTAATAATGCAGACTAGCAACTGCCACCTAAGTTTTATTGGTTTTCCTCTTTTTTTGGTCCCAACTTTATATTTGTTTCTCAAGATTTCCACACAGACCACACATTTTACCAAAAACCCCAATATCCCTTACTTCCTCCTGTTTCAGGCAAAATCTAAAGTGTTACTGGATACCCAATAAAGATGTGAAAACTGATGAAACCATAACTTATCCTTGAAGCAACAATGTTACTGCACTGCAGAAATCTTTAGTTTCATTACACTGCTCTACTCGCCGGCTAAACAGCCAGAAAACAAAATTCAAAATATGTTGCCTGGGGTACAGCTACACAATAAACTAAACTGAATAAACAAAAATACTGAAAGGGAGAGTTTTCACTTCCTTATCCCCTTCTTCATTATCAATCTCAGCCAAGAAGTCCACTCCCTCCTATACCAACACAGACAAAACAATAGTCACAATGTAATCTGATTTAATGCACTAGCCTGGCAACATATGCAGGTATGTGTGTGTGTGTGTGTACATATATATCATCATCATTCTTTGGATACAACTATTTTTTACATTTTTAGTGACCTGGATCAGTGTACTGAGACAAGCGGTGCAACCCATTCAAAGCAAATGGTGGGAATAAGCAGCAAGGAAGAGGAAACAGCCTCTTCCCCTGGCCACAGGAAATGGTTAACCCAGCTCATCCCTATTGTGAAACCTCAGTCCCGAAAGGAATTCAGTTCCTCCAACATCCTACTGCACCACAATGATAAACCCACACTCCCCTACACAAGCAAGATTACACGTACTTGCTTCTAAGCAAGATTTAAGAAAACTAACAGAGTGACCTAAAACCTATGTAAAGTGGATGAAAATTGATGTTCAAAACAATTCTTTTCTTCCATTAAGCAGATCATATTTTTGCTTGTCCTTTGAGTTATTATAAAATTCAGGCTCTGTCCTCCCAGTAGCATTGTTGCTTCTGACACACTAATCTACTTCTGAAGGATGGTGTCTATTATTGCACAATACAAGTCTATTACTGTCTGTCATAAAAAAAAATGCTTTCAGAAGCTCCAAACATTGAGCACATTCCATGGACATATCATCTAATACATTAGAGATTATTACATGCTTCCAAGCTTAATTGATTCTAATGACAGATTTCCAAATTACTGGGAAAATGTACTAATCAGAAGTGTTAAAATTAATATTTTTTATTTATTTACTTAAAATACTATAATTTAAGAATCAGTGAGACACAGGATTCAAAACTGATGGAAAATCTGTTCATAAGTGAAGAAAGATTTTAAAGATCTTTGAAGTCACCTAATAATACAATTTTTCAATTTAAGAGGAAAAAAAAAAAAAATAAAATCCCACTTTCCTGGGATGTGACACAAGCCCAAGAATTATATCCTATATCCCATGCTAGCATGTTCACTTAGAGTTGAAGTATTTTGAGCTATCCTGTGCTAGTAATTAATGTATGTTAATACTAAGCTTTTAATTTAGTCAAACACATAAGACTTGTAAATTTTAGCAGTGAGTCATGATGGAAAGGGAGCAAGACATCTTCCCTCCACCTCCCCCAATTAGGCAATAATTTGTTTGCCTCTTCAAACCTCCATTCTCATCATTTTTTTTTTGCTTTTTGGAAGATGCCTCCAGCTTATAGGGACAAAAAAAAAAAAAAGCTCTGAAAATCCCTAAATGTTTAAAACTAAATGTGAGGTTTGATTTTAGCACTGAACAATAGACAGCAAATTCTTTAAAAAAAGGAACCTTGTTTATTCTACATATGGACAACTGTTAACATAACAGGGCTCTTCCACAGCTGTATGTGATCTTAATATAACTAAAAGAATCATCTACATGAGTTTTCTTAATAATATATTTCACATTAAACTTGGATTTGTTAGATTAACGTAATTCAATCTGGTGGAATGGAACTTTGTTGTCAAATAAATACCTATTCTCTCTAAAGTCTGCAAAGAGCAACAATCTCATCTATGTTAATAGATGAAGAGAAACTAATAAAGAGTATCCTTTCCCTCAAAATTTTCTCGTATGTTTCATTACAATCCATAGGTATCTACTAAACATATTTAAATATTCTATTATCAGAATAGCTTACGAGTAGTACTTTTTGTTGACATGGAGATGATTATGAACTTATTTTTACCACAGAATAGGTCATATTCTGTCATCCTAAAAAAAACAATGACATGATCCAAAAAAACACTAAATGGCCTTTAAGCTTTGTAGCAATAAATAACTCCTTTAATAATGGCTGATAAACTTGCAAATTATTCTCCACACTCAGTTCACATTTTTTCAGCAAACAGAGATGATATCAGATAACTGCAGAGCTCTGAATTAATTGCAATATATTTTATTTCAACATCACTGAAAATTCCTAATATTAAAGTGACACATTTTCCTTTAGACTTTTACAACATATTGTAGGGAAGAGAACGGCGTACACTGATTTGAAAATATTTTGAGTTTTAATCAGGAATAAGCAATTCCCACTTTGGACTTTTTGGGAAAGGTTTGGGACTGAATACATGAAAAGTGTGTACTCATTTAAAAAAACAAAACCAAAAAAACCCAACATCCAAACAACAACAGAAAACCAAAACAAAAAACCCCTTTTTCTTAATTCATCTGGAAGATAGGTTAATTCAAAAATAACTACCTGATACCCATCTTTGCTTTGTATTTTATCAGTCATGTTATCTGCCTTCATAAGTCAGGAACCTATGTAGCAATTAAGATACTACTGCACACTGTAATACTCAAGATCCACTTGTAATTGTCTAGTCTAATATAAAATACGCATCAGTCATGGTCATCTTTGGAGAAGAGTTGCAGTGTCACACAAAATTAACTAGACAAAAAAAAGACTCTAAGCTTTTCACTCTCACTTCTATTAAAACAACAAACACAACTACCCGACCATACACATAAAACCAGACATGTCCAACAAGTCTTTGACTCTAAGCCCCGCATGATGTCCCATAAGGTTACTCCTACATGCTTTCAAAAACATGAATGCTGGCTGCAACCTCACCGATACATGTTTCTCCCATCGCAAAACCAGAAAAGCTCTGCAGCGATATGCAATACTAACTATTCCTCCTAAGAGATTCAGTCCATCACAAGTTCTCACACAGCATCCACCATCACCTCTCATCACTTTACTGATGGTGTACAGACTACACTCTACACAGTTCTATGCCTTTGGCATGGCATGTTACCTCACATATGCTGTAAAAGAATGATATCCCAAATTTAGGTATATAATAGGAAGCGTTATATGCTTCTCAACTGTAGCAGTTCTTTCTTCCACGGTATCTCTTCTTAAGTAGGAAAACAGTGCTCCTCGTAAGTGACTTTTCCTATTTGTCAGCAGAGGCAATTTCAGAACTACCATCCAAGAAAAGGCATTAATTGCCTTCTTTAAGGGGAAAAAAGAAAAAAAAATCCAATAATTTTTCATAAACCAAATCTGAAGTCCCACCAAAGAAATCCAACTGGGGCAGAAGGAAAAAAAAAGGGGGGGAGGGAGTGTGGGAGAATGGAGGAGGAGATAATTAGACTTCTCCAAACAGGTTATAGATTATGTGGCTGAAAGAGGAGCTATTTTTGCAAACAAAATACAACTGTGGCTATTTTAACCCAGACGATTTCCTGTTTGAAAGGATATCACATAGTTCTGGGTTTGCATGTTTTATTCTATGGCAGCAATAAATATTAACCTTTTTTTCCAGTCAAAAAAAAAAAATCACTGTATTCAAGGCATACTTAGAGCAACTCTTTCAGTAAGTTCCTTTGTAGTGCTGATATTCAGTGTGGCATCATAAGCTCCTCACACACATAATCCTTATGTCCTGAAGGCAATGAAAGAGTTTATGACGGATGTGCCTTGTCAGCAAAGCAAAAAAACAATAAGTGAGAAAAGTGCAGTCCACATCATTATTGCTTCTTGAAGCCCAACTGTCTTCAAGACCAAGAATACAGTTATTTTTATATTTTTCAAAACCAAAGTAGAGTAAGCAACATGAACTAATATGGAAAGGCCGCCAAGGAACAGAGAGGGAGGTATCCTGGTCACAAAAGAAATCGTAACTGATAAAAACCTCTCAGAAGTAACTATGTTCCTGCAAGGGTTGGGAACAAAAGTCACCACTGACAAAACACAGGGAAAGAGGAAACAGGTAATTCCATTTTCTAAGCTTTAGATAAGACTTCATTATTAAAAATGGTTGTACAGAGTGAAAGAAAAAAAAAAAATCAAAAAATGTCCTCAATTACTTCAAATCTGATAAATACAAGTCATAAGAAACTAGAAAAGTTTGATAGCATTTCATTCTAATTTGCTGACACAAAACTGCAGCAATATCCACTTGTTACAGTGTTCAAGGCTAGTAGTACTGAAGTCTCTCCTCTTGCTATTACATGCTTTTAGTAATTGCATTTTTTTTAAAAAGGATCAGGGAAGAAAAAAAGCTTCTAGGAATGTGAATTCAAGGAATTCCATCACATAAGTTAGATCACTAGCATTTCCATTTTCAGAATACAAAATCTCAAGTAAAGAAAACCAAAACATTTGGTCCAGTTCTACAGCCATATGTTCACATCATTTTGGTATTGTATGTTGATTATTCCAGTAAATGGGGTTGTTTTTTTCATCCTTGCAGTCCAGGAATAAAATAGCTGAGAACCTGGAAGACTAAAGGCACTCTCACAGTGTCCATTTAAATATACATATTCCTGACTACCTTATGATCAGTTGTCCAGAACAGCACCTGAAAGCTCTTCGGAGAAGTAAAAAAATTATTATTTCAGGATTCGGACTCAGTAAGCTCTAATCTGCATTACTACCATCATAGCAAGGTAATTTGTTTTTATTAAAATTCAACCATCGCTACTAAAAATGCTTTGAAGTGTGTTTCAAAAACATCATAAAAAGTCTGAATTTTATAAGCACAAACAACTGCTACATTTAAACAACCATGAAGGTAACAAGAGACTGGCAGAAACAAACAGGTAAAGGAAGTCTTTTTCTAAAAAGTCAATCACTGCACTACAGAAGTTATGACATCAGCCTGAAACCCACACGTGGGTTAGTAATGGGAAGTGAATACATTTGTTCTGACTTAGCGTATCACTGACATGCTAGTCTTTCAATGAGAATTTTATGAATCTAAAGCCAAGTTACGATGGAAGCTGCAAAAGCTGACAGCCACCTTGGTTTTGTTTTTACAAGCTAAGATCCATACGTCTATGAAATAAGTTTGTCATTCAATGAACTTTATTGCTGGTTTCTAGTATGTCTAGTGCACTGAAATTCCTCTACAGTATCAATAGAATATTTTGGTACCTAGCAGTTGGAAGTTAAAGAGCACATCATGTTAAAAAGCTTGTCATATACCCGTTTTTTTAACACTACCTGTACTCTTCGATCTAAAATTTTACATCTAGTTTGAGCTATTTATTTCCTCCTCTCAGTCATGAAACCAAGTTAGAGTGATAAAATTTTGTAAAAGACGTCTTTACTATTCTCACTGAGAAGCATTCTGCTGCAGTGCTTCAGCTGCAAACACTGCAGAGGAACTGTAAATAAAAAGCTCATTTCTATTGGAATTAGAGAAAACCTGGGAGATACTCCTTTATATGGAGCACCTCATAAACCCACATCTGAGACCAAATAGAGTTTGAAAGAAATCAACAAAAGGAATGTAATTGTTTATTACTCAGCCTCAGAGGATCCTGTCATAAAACGAACAGTCATCAAGAACAACTCTCTTCCGACCACTGCATCAGCCCACAGCGAAAGGGGGAGGGAAAGAGAGGGGAGGGAAACGGAGAGACATTCTGTCACAGAAGACAGCCAAGGTTGTTTGCGGGAAAATGAAAGGGTTTATCTTCGGTAAACAAGCGACGGTTTCACAAAAGAGGCGGCAGAAACCGAGGAGGGAGACCGCCTTCCCTTCAGAGGTGCCGAGGCTGACATGAAGCTGCCGCCTGCACCCGGCTGACAACCGGCCTAAGGGCCCGGGCCGCCTGCCCCGGGACCGGTTAACCCTTCCCCACACCCGGGCGGCGAAGAATCAATGCTTGTAAGGAAAAAACCAAAACAAACAAACATGCCCCCCCCGCACACCCACTCACACAAACACAGAAAACCCGCCCGCGCCTCACGTGGGGCCTCGGCGGCCAGCAGCCGGTCGCCCCGCCGGCCCGCGCCCCCCGCCGAAACTGCCGCGGGCCAAGAGGGCGCCGCGGGAGGCAAGGAGCCCTCTCGGGCAGACGCGAGGGCACAGCCCGGGGGAACGCGGCCCTCGACCTGTCACAGCCGGTATGACTCCGAGAGCTGCTCAGCCGACGGAGGGGAGCGGCAGCCCCTCGCTGAGGGGAGGAGCGGGAGCAGGTCGTGTCCCCCCAGAAGCCAGGGACGGCGGTGACCGGCGGCCCCACCCCCGCCGGGGAACCTGACGGCGCCTCCGCGGCACCGTCGCGCTCTGGCCGTGCTGGCCGGAGCACAGGCAGGGATGACGGCGGCGCCGCGCACTCCATCCGCCGCCGCCGCCGGCCCCACAGGAAAAGGCAAGCCGTCCCATTACCCGGCAGAGCGGCGCCAGGCCGGGAAGGCAACGACGCGAACTCAACCCCTTCCCACTCACCGGCATCATCTCCACAGCCGCCCTCCAGCCAGCCTCGCCGAGGCTGCCGCCGTGCCGTGCCGGGCCTTTTCTGCCGCCGCCTCTCACCGTGGAGGACGCCGCGCTCGCCCTGGCGGCTGTGACAGGTGCCTCCCGCGCGCCTCGCTCGCCACAGCGGGCGGGCGGAAGGAAGAGGCGAAGGCGGCGGCGACGGCCGGGCTCCCAACCCCCTTCCTCCTCCTCTCGGCGCGGTGGCCTCCTGCCTCCTTCCCTCGGCGCTTCCTGCTCCGCTCCGCTCCGCCCGCGCCGCCCCGCCAGGGGTTAACCGCCGCCGCGGCACCATTGGCCGAGGCGGGGAGAGCCGGGGGCGGGGCGGTGGGAGGCGCGCGCACGGCCCTCGTGGGGCGGGTGCGCGCGTTGGCGCTGCACGTGACCGCGGCACTGTGAGGAGCCGGGACCCCCTCACGCCAGTTCTCCCCGCGGTTCCGTTCCGGTCCCGGTCGTTCCCACCACCCCCCACCCAAGCCTGGCCTCCGGCAGGCACCGCCTCCTCTGGGCGGGCTGCCCGGGCCGATTGCCCGCGGGTCGCGGCAGTGGAGGAAGCGGTAGCGGCCGCGGCCCTGGGCGCTTTCTGCCCCTGGAATGCGGGGAATGTGGTGGCGACGGAGCGGCTCGGCCGGGCTCTATCGCTGCGCGCTGGGAGACGGAGGAGCGCGGCGCGATCCGCCGGGCGTGCGTGGAGCGGGCTGGGGGAACGCGGCGCAGCCAGCCTCCCGCGGGAAGCGGGTGGGCCGCAGGGAGGCCCTGCCCTCTTCCCACAGCTTGTCGTGGTGTGTCTAAACGCATCTCGGTGCATCGCTGTCCCCTGGCGAGAATAACGTCATGCCTAGCGCCTCCCTCACTGCACCGTCCTTTCACCTGTGCCTTACTTGTGAAACCTGCCCGGTGGACAGCCCCCACCTCTGCAGCAGGAGGGAAGGTGTTTCTGGCCCGACCCTGATGTCGGGCTCCCATGAGATTCGGTCTTGTGTTTAAAAGTGAGGTTTAGTCCCCTCGGTTTCTGGTGTCTCATTCTGTAGAGCTACACCACCAAGATGAAAGTTAACAGCTTGGGAGAAGTGAAGCTCAACTCTTAAGTCAAAACATCACCATATGTTAGTACTGCACCACATGCAATGTAGACAAATTTCATATTGCTATGAGTCTTAAATCTGAATCTACAGAATACATGGACATACCCAGTGCTTCAACTCTTTCTGTAAGTGGCTGGTTTCCAGTCTTTGTTATTTTATTTGTAGAACACTGACAGATCTCAGCTAGGAGTGAAAAAAGAAAGTAACTTGGGAAATTTTTGAGAGGAGCTTAGATACAGTTTAAGTCTTCCAGGGTAAGTGGTAGTAGCATATTAATCCCAAATACAAGCTCCTATGTTAAATGTAACCTACTGATGTAAGATTCTATAACAGTTAAATGTGCGAATTATCTTAAAATAATATATACATGCCCAAGATTTCATTGCATGTCCTTGTCAGTGTATTTGCAGGCTCCAGTGTCAGCTTTACAATAGGTCAAAGCTTCTGCTGGTTTGGGTAAATTGGTCCTATGCGAAAAATCTACTTGCATCACAAGATAATACTTTGTCAGTTTGAAATTATTTTGCAAGTACTACAAGCACAGGGAGTGCTGCTCACTGACAGTAACACTATCATTATACTCGGTTTCCTGTAAACTGTGATTCTACCTCATGCACACAACTCTGGAAATAGGTAAGACTATGATACTTTAGACCCAATAGAGAACTCCAAGGTCTACTCAGGATAATAGTATTAACCCTGCTGCTAGGCTGACCTGAAATGAAACAGGCTATAATGGACTTGTAGTTATATATCTTAAAGAAAAAAGGAATTTTTCTTAATCAAAATTATACTGAACTTCAGTGAACAAAACAGCAGTGAAATTTACTTGTCCTCTTACTATTTGTAGTAATTCTAACAAATTCTAAATCCTAAAATTCTAATTTTAACAAGGGAATTGTGCATCTTTTGTCATACTTGTTCTTTTAAAACTAGTCTTTCTCATTACCCAGATTAGATTTTTTGCCATGATTCTTAAATGATGGTCTGTAATGTCTTTGCATTATAGCTTTATAGCTGACTTCTCCCTGTTTTCAGTGATTGATAATAAAACCTAAAATACTATAAATATTACCCCACTATTACTTTTACAGTGCATCAGCAGGAACAGTGGCAAAAAGAAAAGTGGGAGAATATGGTGTAGACAGTTGCTACTGGGAAGGAAGGCACTCCTCCACGCAATACCTCTGTTGGAATAATGGCCTCCAGTATAAAAGTTTGTCAACCTTGCATCACTTTTGGCAGAGGCAGGTTCAGCCAATGCAGCAACCAGACAGACAGGATACCGTGGACTAAGAGGAAACTTCTTCAAAAAAGGTAGACTACATATTTTACATTCAAGTCTGTTCTTACTCCTATTTCTGCTTCCCTTGGTAAAAAAAAAACAACACTTGCCTTATCCCCTCCCATCCCCATTTTCCCACAGAAATGAGGGAAGAAAAATAAAATTAACCAATACTTACAAAGCATACGACTTAAAACTTTCACTGCAGTATGGTAAATTAACTAACACCTCCTCTCCCACAGAATAATCTTTTTGGAAATCACTCTTTCAGCAGTCAAGGATTAGAGTAGTCATTATCAAATCTTCTGATTCCGACTTATAACTACACAGATTTTGTTTACTGTGGACAGGAAAATGGTTGCTTTTAATAATGTAGAAGCTTTTCCCCCATTGACCATGCATTTCCAAACAAAATGACTGGTCCAGCTTTGTAGAAATTATCTTGCTTGACCAAAGGAGCCAGTGATACCTGCAAGTTAGTTGCCTGTCTTAGATAAGCAAGGCTGTGTGAAAGGAGCCATGATTTGGAGAATGCCGAAGAAGATAAGGTAAGAGAATGTGGCTATAGAAGCAGATAAAGCCAGATTCAAAGAAAGAACCCAAATTACTTGCTTCCAAATACGTTGCTTTCGTAAGAAGTGTTCTAATTTTGCTGGCCTTTTTCTAAAGGAAAGGGTTTGTGCTTATTTGTTGGTGTAAGTATTAAAACATGTTATGCAAATACTTCTTACACTCCTCTTGTTCTTAAAAAAAATCTCGAGTAATACTATTTAACTTTAGAAATTGAAGCCACTGTAGCTTGAGATTTATTCAATTTACAACATCAAAAAATGAAGAGTTGCTGTTTATTAGTTATGGTATGGTTCGTTACTGACATTTGTGCTGAGCTTGTGTTCAGCTAGAAATTGAAATTTTATTGAAATGTATAAACTATCATTTTAGTGTTTTGTTAAATTACTTGAAACTTATGAGTACATAGAGGAAAATTATCAGAATGTTTTGAAAAGGGATATTAACTGCACTTAATAAATTGGCAGGCCTCATATTTGATCATGCACAATGTTCTTCTTAGGAAAAGTAGAGATTCCTAAAGATACAGGTAGGAGAGTAATGAGATTTTCAGGAGCACTCCTTATGAAGTTCCAGTTCATACTTTTGTCTTTTAAGTATCTTCTAGCAAGATTTGCAAATGTAAAAATGTTTTTTAAAGTTTTTAAAACCACCAGGTCTGAATCTCTCCTACTTCCTTTTAATGCATAGACGAAAGGAGGAAAATGAGCTTTCCTACCTTGTCAGATACAAGTTTTCTTCGGTTTTTCATTAACTTAAGATGCTTTTCTAGAGCATAGGAAAATGTTTTCAGGCTTTATAGGTGTCACAGGAAAATAAGTATTTATTTTTAATTCATGTAACACTTTTTCTTTTCATGTGGTATTACTTTACATAACAGGTACTCCTATTTATAGCCAGAAACAGTCTCAGAAGTCAAACATTTAGGGTGGGATCCATCTTACCCGAGTTTAGTAATCTAGGAAGTTAAGTGCGTAGTCTCAATCACCTAGGCTTCTTCTATAGATAAATTGAGATGGGGAGGGAAAGAGGCAATTCTGCAGGCAATTCATTCCTTGCTAAGATACTCATCCCACTATCTGAATCTCTTGGTCTTTGAAGGTGCCTATCTCTATTGATTTAAGATGGAGCCTGGATGACTAGGTCAGATTAGAGAGCAGGCTTTTGGATGGCTACAGTTAGGATGGGTTTCCTCACAACTGGCAGGATAAAATCTCTAAAAAGGGAGTAAAGGTAGGAGTGTAGGGAGCTTTGTGTATGTGTATTAAAAAAAAATCATGTATCCTTTCTAAATGAATGAGGGGATTCCTTTATTACAGAATACAACTCTCCTTTCAAAAATTACATTTTGTATTGGCTGTAATGCAGGAAGAACTGGTCATGAGTAGCTAAGCAATTTTAGAAGTGGAGTCACAGAAGTACTTCTTACTTGCCAGGCAAACATGCAGGTGCAGTGCTATGTGATAAATGATACAAACAAAAAGATGAAGTATTTCCAGAATTTCAGAGCAAGTAGCTTAAAAATCTTTAGCAAAATACTGTGTAAAGTAACTGTGTATATTTAATAAAGTCAAGGTATTTTAATTTGTTACTGTGACCTTAAGTAACCTCTAATTCCAGCATAAAGCTGACTTCCCAAGGCTGCAACAATAAGGAATTCATATTGAACAATAGTCATATACTGCTGTGTTTGGATTCATATACAGCCAATGATTCATATGCATTTTAAACCCCACCAAACCTGTTCAGAGATAAACTATAAATAATAATCTAAAGGAAACACTTTGATGTCTGTTTTGTATACGGTACTTAAGACACGTGAACAGGAGAAAGATACTTTTTCATCACTACCTTGTAATATTCTAAAGTAAAGTGTGTTGGACTAGATGACTAATGTTCTAAAGTTGCCATAGCACTATCCACTCAGTGCATCATTCTGCAAAGGAGTGTAACAATTAAAGCAGGAGCGAAGCCATATGATCTGTGTATAGCATAGCTGCATGCACTTCCTGGGGATTTCGGTGTCTGATATGTCATGTGTTTCAGCCCTGCATTTGGTGGATTAGAGATGTACTTTCTTTAAACAATAACATAAATTGTATGCTTAATCCAATACACATGATGAAAAAGAGCACACGTACGTAGTGGAGAGTGCTGTGGCCTCATTGAGAAATGTATTGCTATACTCTCTCACAAAGTAATTACAGTAATAGGTATTGTTAATTTTTTATGTTGTAGCTACAGAAGAAATCTCTGTGTAAGACAGATTACATGCCATCGCTTTTACAGACGGAAAAGTCTTGTTCTGCTCCTCTGTAATTTATAATGATGAAACCATTAACTATATACAAAGGGGTGGAGAAAACAAAAATTTAAATGTCCTGGGAGCGGTTGTCTCTGCTTGTACCTTTAGGCTTGTAACTATTTTGGATGTCAAGATGTTTCTTTACAAAAAATAGCTTTTTGTAAATTTTAAGTATGCCCATGAGTGGGGGGCATACTGAAACATGACTAGATGATGGGTTATTAGTTGAAACAGTAATTAGTGAAGGGACTGAGTAACAAGTCAATCCTTCACTCTTTACTCATTTTTTATAGGCCACTTCATTTTGGGTGTACCACTTGGCTGAAGTTTGAGGGGAAAAAGGATGGGTCATATTTAAGATTGAGTCCAGCCATTTAATTTGTTACTATAAATCTAAAATTGTTCTCTGGTATCTCAGCCATGATTCAGTGAGTCGAGTACTCAAGTGTTTTTAACAACTTCTGTCTGAACTGATTTCAAGTATTTCTTCTCTCAGCTAAAGGCCTAGTGCAGAATTGTGTGATGCATGATTAGTTTTTACCCCACACTGCAAAAATGGTAGGCAACTAATCTTCAACTTTTCTATTAATCATCACTTCCTTGTTTAAAATGAGCAACTACTCTACTTACTATAATTGAAAACAGTCTGCTTTCTTATGTTTACTGCTGGATCAGATGCAGATTTGTATTATTTCCATATTCAAACCCAGTAATTCCTAATTGGAAATGTGTATCTTCTTCTAGAATATGTCTTTTTCTTGGTTAGCTTACTTGAGGTAAGTAAATCTACTAAGAAAAAACATGCAGAGGATACAACGTAATGGAGCTTATGCTTCCTGCTGTCGTAGCTGCCAATGGGTGAACTTGAAGGATTCCATCTTGGAAGGGGAGATTAGGAAAATCCTCTGCTGAATTCTGAAACCTGGGATATACTGGAAAATGTTTTTCAGCAATTACTGAGAAAAAGTGATGTGCAGAAGAGGCCTGAAGAGAAAAACATGTCTCTAAGTGGGAAGAATACTCACATGTAGTAGGAGAAAAAAATTATAAACCAATT
Organism: Strigops habroptila; assembly: GCF_004027225.2. Lineage (NCBI taxonomy): Eukaryota > Metazoa > Chordata > Aves > Psittaciformes > Psittacidae > Strigops > Strigops habroptila. The sequence continues at coordinate 21,905,146 of NC_046358.1, read as the reverse complement.
AAATGTGTTTTTTAAAAAATTATCTGTTTATACTTAGTATTTAAAACTGTGTTATTAAGACTACAATACTGGAAACAACATCATTTACCTTGTTCTGTGTGTCTATTATAGAATCATAGAATGGCTTGGGTTGGAAGGGACCTCAGAGACAGATCATCTAGTTCCAACCCCCCTGCCATGGGCAGGGACACCTTCCACTAGACCAATTTGCTGAATTTATCTGTACTCATCAGGTCTCAGATATCAGAATACACAAGATAAGTTTCCTCAAAAATTACAATAAGAGTATTGAATGTGTTTAAATAAAACATCATTACAGTTGTGAAACAGGAAATGGTTATGATTTAAGATACACCTCTATGGGAAACATTTCTGTGCTATATATATCTCACACATAATATATGAAAAAAACCCCAACACCTTAAGTGATCACTTTTGGGGCTTTACGATTACCAAAAACGGATAGAGCATGGCTGGCTTCTATACAGGTGTACACCATTTATTGTGAATCAGGGTCTTCTGTCACAGGTACTTTTTTAATCATGCATTTTTATATAGGAGCAGCTACACTCAGATAACCTGACCAGCAGATGTAATCCGAGGCATTTGCAATGATGGCTTTTTGTGCCTTAGAGATGCTTAAGGTTCATCCTTTTTAAATGTATAAACATTCCTTTTCCAGGTGAAGTAATGATGTTTAGTCCTGGGAACAGTAATGAGACAAGTTGATTTTGCCTCTTAAGTGCCTTAGTTTGTAATCTTACAGAAACATATTTCTGAATGTTACTTTTACTGTTGTGATCCTATGACAAAGTTTACTGAAATTCTTAGCTGCATAAACAAAAGAATGTCAGTAGTAAGATGCAAGATGAATTGTATAGGGCATTTATGGAACCCTACTGAAAATGACTCCATAAAAAGCTCTAGAAAGTGACAGTAGAAAAGCATCACTGGTATGTGTTTAGAATATTTTAGGTTGATTTATTCAAAGAAGATACCATAATATGCAGCTGAGGCTCAGAAGATACGAAAGACTGGAAAGGAGTGTGTTCGTCATGGAGGAGTACACACAATAATAACCTACTTGCTTGGGGATGATTAGATGCTACTTAAAGGCTTGTATATTGCTTATATCTCAAATTCACAACCAGTATTTCTATTCTATAAATGGACAAGCTACAGCACAAGGTAAAGTAACTTACATCTTTTCTCTTTTTCTTCTACTTGCTATGTGAAAGTTCTGCACAATTTTCTTTTTCTTGCCTTCTGTTTCTGTCCTTCTAGACAGGCCTGAGTACATGTTTAAATTAGTAGCCTTAATTTCAAAAGAGGTAGGATGGTTAGCATTAATAAGAATACATAATTTGAAAGCAAAGACATTTTTGGCAGGATTCCTTTTCTAGTTGCATTACTCTGAAAGAATTAACTAAACCAAAGTATGTTGAAAAGTATTTATGTCTCGGTGTTTAATGAAACAAGAGTCAGATCCTTTGTTAAAACTGGTATGACTCCAATTCCTATCTTACTGAAAGAAATGCATAATTTAATTTTTTCTAATTAAAGTGTCTTGAGGTCGTAACTGGGACCAGAATAATTTTCTTCTCAAGCTGTATGTGGCATGTCCAATACAACACAGGGAGTATCAGGAGAGAATTGTAATGTCAGATTTAAGAGAATTTAACAAAGGCTATTTTTCTGTACATATATACCTGAAGCATCAGGAGTAAAGAGTAAGTAACAGTGCTGCAAAAAATCCTCAAGATAAATAATGGAGTTAATTAAAAAAATTGAAATGCTTTTGGTTAGACCCCCACTTAAAGAGGGTATCCTTGTCTGGATTCTTAGTTCTGTATCAAATGCCTATTCACATTCTAATCCATTTTACTAATCCCTCCTTTTACATCCTGTAATACTCTGGTTGTATTCAATTTAGTGGTTGCCATTTTGCATGTTTATATAGCATTCCATATGAAATAGCTCACAACAGTTTCTATTTCATACCTAAAAATTCCCCCTTAACTGCAGCAATTCTTAGTATTATCAAAAGCATGCTAAACACAACAGGTTAAAACAAGAAATGAAGACTACAACTGATACTGCAGGAAAAATTTGTGTAGGCAGTAGTCATCACAGATGGGATTCATTCAGTATACTGCTGTTAGTTCTACCACCCACATAATCCCTATTATCATTTCCTAGCAAACACACTTCATTAGCTCTAAAGAAATCTCCATTGTCTGTTCCAGCAGATACCTGAAGTTATTGTGATGATATAAAAATAGTTAAAGGCCATTGTGATGATTTAAAATAGTTAAAAAGTTACTTTAGGTTTTTTGAAGGTCATAATAATTAAAAGTGTATTTTCATTTGATGACAACCAGTAATTTGAAGAACCACCACAAAATTTATCCTTTACTACTAAAAGCATTCTTCCTGCGAGCAAGCATTGAGCATTAGGATATTGTGGTACAATTGTTCTCCCTGTTCCCTACTTGTTTGTTCGTTTGTCCCAATTAAGTAAGTGATACTATAAACTTGAGAAAGCGATGTGCTGTCACAGAGGAAGGAAGCAAGGTTCTGCCTTTTTGCTGAAGCACAAGCTGACATTCCTGATTTGTATACAGGGTGGAGTTCTGCAGTCTTTTATTCCTGTGAGTGTTGACAGTGATGACAGTTCTTATGGGAGAGACAGTACTTTGATCATGTGCATAGCTGGGTATGAGGAGGAAACTTCCATTAAGTTATTGTAAGGGACACAGCGACTTAGGAAAGCTGCATGAGCAAATGGGAAGCTAGAAATTCTGATTCTCCTGCCCCTTTTCTGACTTAAAAAAAAAAAAAAAAAGCTGCTGTGCTGTAATGGAAGTTACAGAAGTTATAAAGCAGCTTTCTCTGTAAATGGGATCAAGAGATGGATCCAAATAAATAGTAAGAAACACACACACACACAACCCCCCGAAACAAACCCTTAGTGCTTATTTTGTTACTTTAGAGGGGAAAAAGACCCAAAATTATGAAAAATTGCCTGATTCAGTTCACAAATAGTTGTATCAGCACAACTACAAGGAGCAAGGCACTGTGGTATAAGGGTGGAAACTTCACAAGCTGCTGTAGCTGCCAGAGTACTCATGCTGTTAAACCACAACCAAAGACATCATAGCACCCTAGCAGAATTTAATTAAAACTTCCAAATAATCCATTCTTGTGGTGGTCAGTTCATTTTCAGTTAGGGGAGAGTAATTGTTCCCAAGTAGTTTGCCTGCAGCAGTGGAGGAGAGTACAGGAATTTCTTGTTTATGAGTTCTTCATAAATTGCCAACTCAGAATCACATGACTCTATATTCTTAAAGTTAAGAGAATATTAGCTGCTAAATGTCAGTTGCTAAAGGTTATGGAATTATAGTACGCAGAGCTTGCTGTTCAAGCACTATCCTGTCACTTCTTGTTCCTCCATTTACCAAATTGTTAACCAACATATTTAATGCCTCAGGCAATCTCCATCTTACTATTCTTTACTTCCTAGTAGCTTTACAGATTTCCGTGAATGAAACAATAGAGATTTCACACATTGATTTCCTCAGTTAGTTTCATTTCAGCCATCTGGTGGTGATGTCACATAGAATCACCTGTGTCTGACAAGCACCTGATAGTTTTCCTTCCTTGGGGACTAAAGTAGAGTACACACGAGCTCTGTATCAGGCTGTATTTGTACTACAAACAGTGGTTTGCTATCATGATTCAGATAAATAGGAGACTAGTTCAGCTGATTTAGTTACTTTACATCATTTCCTGCAACTTAACTCATCCTGCTAGTTAACATGAACACACATTTGGGTTTTTTCCCAAGTTAGCCATTGAAGAGGTTAAATAGGTTGGGCCCTGTGACTAATGTTTCCTTGGCTCTGACTGTATTTTGCTGCTTCCCTAGAGCATTCCATAATACTTATTAGCATGCAGGGGATACTCTGGGATTCCTAATTGTAGGACAACGCTTGCAAATGTTCTAGAAATCTCAGGGCTCCGCAGCGTGAAATCCTGGCCATAAGTAAGACACAGCATGGAGAGGCAAGTACAGCAGTACTTATACTGTAAAAAGACCACATGCATTAGCATTGTCATTATTAATACAGCTCCCTACTGCAAAGCTTTCATAATCTGTATTGATTTTAAAAAATAAAAAATAGCAGTGCTACAGCAAAACTTGCTTAAGATCGTGCTGCAGTAATTGAATAAGGCTTTTCAACTGCTACAGGAATTAGTTGTTCCACTAACATTGTGAAGGTAGTAAACAGTTAGGTTTCTGTCACTGCTGATGCCTTACCACAGGCAACAAAAGAAAAATGCAGTTGCTGAACTATTTTACTACACAAAGTTTAAATGTAATCCTGTTTTAGAAATGTGAGCAATATAAAGAGGCAGTAGCTAAATGGAAACAGCATGATCCGTCAATGAGCAGAAAGCATTTCCCCCACCAGTGTTTAACTGTGAATAATGATGAATATTATCTCCATGGATTAAAGTGCTGATCTTAGACATTTGCATAGCTAATAGATTTTGTTCAGGAGCTGAAGCTTCTCTAGATAGACACTTACTTGGAACAAGAAAACCTTTTTAAGTTAGCTTTAGAAATCACCTTAGTTAAATTAGAAAAAAAAAGCACGTAAGAGCATTCACTTTAAGGGTACTCCTTTACAATGTTTCTCTACCTAGGGCTACAGCCCGGATCCTAGCGCTGCAAAGAAAACTGGTTACTCCTCCTACACCTCGCTGTAAGTAAAAAAAATGGTAGTTATGATACCTTAGCTAACTTTACTCTGTTGTCTTTTACACTAGGTAGTATGCTTCAGTACAGAGAAGCAGAAAGTATATAAATAGGACTACAGCTGTTATACATCGTTGTGTTAATTTCTGCTTTTGAGTCAAGGCACTGAAAGTTGATTTCCTCCTTCTGTATCCTACTCAGGTAAAAATAAATAAATAAATAAATAAAGAACCACAAGAAAACTCTATTTAAACAAAAGCACTAAATTTACTTCCCTTATTTGTTGAAAATATTTGTATGTTCAGAATCACAAACAGGAAGGAACATTCAGCAACCTTCATTGAAATTTCTGACCTAGATGCACTAGTGGAAGAACAACCAGTTGCAGGTAGCATTATTTCTGTAAAAATTGCAGTTTTCTAACCCAGACATTGCTGCCTATACGTACTTTGTTTCCCTACTAGAAAATCAAGCAAGTCAAATACCAAGAAGCATTAAGAGTTGAAGCACCTTAAGTTTACCTAAAAGTGCAGTTAACTGTGCTCCCAGGGCAGGTAAGCAGAAGCTCCTCTTACTTTTTCAATTAACTTCTAGGAGATGCGACAGAATGTTCATATAGCTCAGTCCCAGTGTGCTAGGTTCTAGCTGAGGTGAAACAAATCCTGCAGTGATTAATGTTTTTTCCCTAGCTTGTTTTCCCTCAGCTCTGTAATTGAAAATTGCTAAAGCAGGTCATTTGAAGTATGTGTAGTATCTTAGGAACTATAACTTAGTGATCATAAATTTGCATTATAAATGCAGGTATAGCTCTTTACCTGGCATAAATTTTCAATCTGAAGTGCTTATTAACTACACCACAACTCTGATCCACCCTGTAATCACCACTGGCCTAGTATCTGTTCATTTGAAGCTCCATTTTATTCTAGTTTTTATCCTCTGTTTCTTTCTTACTGATGCTTTTGGTTTTATGTAAAAAAAAAAAAAAAAAAAAAATCTTTCTACTTCTCATTCATTCGTCTGTGGTGAGGAAACACTGAAAAACCCACATAGAAATGATGAAAGCGATGAAACTATCAGCTAACATGTATCAAGGGAAGATGCAACTACAACAAAAACTCTGGAAGGTGGAAGAAATGATAAGAATGCATGAAAGATCAATGTTGCCTATTCTTTTCAGATTGAGTAATGCTATACCTACCTTTTTTATAAAAAGCTTTCAAAGAAATATGACTGGCAATTTTACTCCTAGTAGGTATAGCTATTAAGCAGAAGTATAAATTTTGAAGAAATTACGGGCAATACAGCGTTTGGAATGTTTACCATCAGCTGGTAAGGATATCAAGCTCCTAAGTATTCACGTACCAAATATTTAAGTTACTGCCAGATACTGCAGTCAGAGAGATTGAAAAGCAAAATTTTAATCAAGCTGAAAGATTTAACATGTTCCGGTGCAGCAGTTAAAAAGATGTACGTAAGCATTAAGTCATTAAAATGACTTAAACCTCTTAATCTTTTCAAAAGCAGATTAGGCTAAATTTAAACAAAACATGACATGGAGTCCAATTTTGATTTTATACACTGTGCGTCCTTGGTACAGAATTCAGTATGTGCCATTCTGAAAACTGATTTTTGTAGGCTAGTGTAAGTTCTTAGAGTCTCCAAAATATAATACTAGCTATGGAGTTACTTTAACAGCTATCTGCAAAATGCACTAATGACCCATCCTATTAATACATATATTACTCTTTCCAGTCAGTTAAATATTTGTTTATGCTCGTATTAACTGCTGCCACAGTGAGCGATTTAGAATCATAGAATAGTAAGGGTTGGAAAGGACCTTAAGATCATCTAGTTCCAACTCCCTTTTAATTCTGATAATTTCATAAGCTTAAATGAATGCTCAGATGAGGGCCCATGTAACATCAATTTTCTCATACCATATGGGCACGTTATTATTTACTCCATAGCAAAATTTGTAACTAATGGAAGGGCCTTTCACAGTAATTCCTTACCTCTATTGAATATGAAGGACAAAAGACAGTTGCCAATAATGTACTTTTTAAAAACCTCTGTAAACATTTTGCATTGTGTTTTAATAACAATACAGGTTTTGCTTTTAAACCTTGTAGAACTAAGAACTCCTAAAAAAATATAAGGTTTTAAAAAAGAACTTTTTTCTACCCTTGATTATTGCACCACAAGTTGGCAAAAATCTGAGAATTAAGTCCTCACACTTGGCATACCATTAAATGACATTTTAAAAGTAAATGGAGTATTTCAAAAGTCCAAGCCCAAAAAGATACCATTAGGAAAACAAAAAGAATGCTTGAAATGTTGGCTAATTCTATTAAGAAGTTTAGTGATATAAATCTGGTCTTTTTCAAAGTACTATTGAAAAAGTTTAACATGGAACTTGGAACAACTGTAGAAAACAAAAAATGCTTATTCTAAAAATTAGGTTAACAATACACTCCAAGATAGTTTGTCCAACATGTTTAATTCCTTGTTGCTCAATGGTTTTTTTCTGTCTCTAATTACAGCAAGTGGCTCAGGGACAGTTTTAGAATTAACTTCCCTATGGTTGTAACTTGCTTCATTTACACTAAAGATGATGAACCAGCAAATCCATACTCCAAGAAGAGAAGAGGTCTTTAATGATGGCCAGCACCAGAGGATTCTGAAACAAAGACACGGTTTAGACTGTTCAAACAGTAGAGCAAATCAACTCAGGAACATAGTTCAGAACCTAGAAGAGACAACTTTATCTAGCATCTGAGCACAAGAACTGGCAGATTCTTGTCAAATTCGCAGATTCTGTGTCAAATAAAGCCCTCAAACTACATACATAAACTTGGCCAATACTAAAAATCCTCCTTCGCAAGTTTTAAAGCACTATTATAGACAATAAGGGGTTCTTTCTAAACTGAAGTTTATTTATGCTATTATCCTTAAGTCGACTGAGCACTATTTTCACTAATTACACATTTAAAAATGTAAATAATGTTTGCATAGACAAATTCAACTGGAAGCAAATGGCCTATCTATCATGGTTCAGAAAGGTAACTCAGATACAGCAGCTCATGGAAAATTGAATTCCAGTGTGTGATGTCAGAAGAAACATAAATATCTAAACACTACGTTATAGAAGATATAAAAATACAAATTCAAAATACAAGTTTAAACTTCTTAGTTTCTCGACAGCTAAACCAGCAGTTACTCTTGAGATTGTGCCAATTTAAGCCATTCCACTAAATGGTTGTTACTATTATTTAAAATAATTCCTTCCCCCCCCCAGTCATTCTACCCCTAAAACCTATGCAAAGGACAGTTTGAGACAAGAGATAGCATCTGTGCAAGTTCAAAGATGTTTCTAGGTTATAAAACCATCAATACAACTAAAGCTACATATTTTGAAGTAATCTCTAAACCTTTTCTAAATCCATAACTTAAAACACCAAACTTACATAAAATATACTGAGTTAATTCTTACTGCACTCATTTAAAAAAGAGAACAGGGTATTAGATATTTAATACTCACTATCTGCAACTGCTTTTTTGCCTGCGGAAAAAAAAAAGAAAAAAAAAAAACCAAAACCAAGCTGAACAATGACAGTTTAAAAAACTTTTTCATAAAAATAAACTTAGATTATACTACTTATGATTTGCTAATTTAGCTTGAACAAGCTTTAGCAAGTGTACAACATGTACTTTCCATGATACATTTCACTTTAAAAGAAACTAATGTAAACTTTAGATTGATTTTTTAGAAGCTGTTTGTTTTTAATTAACCAGGGCTCCATACATTTAGAAATTGTAGCCATCAAGATCTTACTTCCTACTTTAATTTGAAAGAAACATATACATAATGGTACTATTTTACATAATATATGGATATAGACAGACATAATATACGGATATAAACTAAAGTGGTAAGAATACAGTTTGCTTTACAATCTTCCTTTTTAAGTAAAATAGCTTATAAGTAAAATTGCCAGTGTAATTGTTCTCCTAAAATACTGATTCACAGCGATCAGACAAAAATAGATGGAAAAATTCCTCATGAGGAAGACTGTCATAAGAGGTTGTGCAATCCCCACCCTTGGATACATTAATTTGAATTATGAATAAGGCCATGAACAACCTGATCTACCTTTGATCTAGCTACTTTAAGCAGTGGTTTGGAGCAGGTGAGCTCAAAAGATGCCGACCAATCTAAGTTATTCTACTACATACTCTTCTATACATATATGTATTATTTGCAAAACTGTTTAAAATAATGCTTAGCATACAGGTGCAACCATATCAAGGTTTTAGCCCTCAAAATCCTACACTATCACATCTATTATCTAAATCATAAATGAAAACAAAAGTAGCATGACATGAACACAAACTCAAAAGCCTGTCAATTTTGAGTTCTCTTCCAATTAAGTAAGTTAAAGCAAAAATTAAGCTTCCCACCTGCCCCCCCCCGGCTGTTAAACTACTTCTATTTACTTAAGCTTGTAAATGTAGTGAACAGTTTTGGACATGCTACAAGTTATTTGGACAAAGCTAGAGAAATGTTGAAGTAACATTACTCGGCTGTTCCCACAGTGGGGGTTTCCCTTCCCTGCCAAGTCTGTCTACAGTCTGTAAGATTTCATTGTTAATGACAGCTAGTAAAAGGTTTGACTTAGAATTTTTTCAGCATAGCCTAAATTGAAAAACAGGACCTTCAAGATACCGTGATCTGATGTACCCTTTTGCTTTGAGGAACTTATGCTTATTCATAATTCAAATTCAAATTTGAGGGTTTGAGGGACCTGGACACCATGCTAAACTGTCTGAATTTTTATGGCAAAGATGTGGTCTTAAGTAAGAGTGTTAATTTATTTGCTAGGTATTTTCAATAAGTGATTTCTAACTGTTAAGGATAATCTCATTTACAAACCTTATCTCTAAAGTAACAGCTAATGAAAACTAGAATGTGTAACTTACCACCATATGAAATTTTGTAATAGGCATAAGCTGTTAATGCTACACCAACCCATATTTCTTGATACACTGTAGTGAAGTAGAATTTCATGGCTTTCAATGACTTTGGAATCATGGCCTGCATCATCTGAAAACGATAAAGAGTTTTGCCACGGTGAGTTTTGCACTTAACTGTACCCTTACCTGTTGTACTTTTAATGTATATACACACTCCTGATATATAAACAGCAGTTTACATATTAAAAAAAAAATAATCCCCAAACATGCAAAAGTACTTATTCCAAAGCACAGCAGTGAAAATTCAGAGTTAAGGTTACAACTTATGAGCCAAGACAATAAAAAGTATTAAACTATAGCTGATAAAAGGAGGCAAGGGTAGCCAGTGTCAAAACATCTGGGAAATCTACGTGCTTGCTAAAGCATTAAAGCACCTTCATGGTAATTAATGCATAATTATAGAAAACCCCACATTTATCTTAATTGTTTGGATTGAAATTACATCAAATTTATTATTGTAGATGGATTTCCTGAAGTAGTATTGTGCTTTCACCAACACTGCACCTGCCCAAAGCTTCCGATATTTGTAGTTTCAGATGACCAGGGCCATAGTAGCAGTCATTCTGCTACGGCAGAGCAACAGGACATACTTACAAACAAGGGGACTGAATAGAAAGGAAGGGAAGAATTTTCCTACCGCTACAAAACACCGAGTAAGCGCTATTTCCCATTAACACCCTGCTAAAACCTGGCAGAGACCTTTCCCCAACACATGGGTGGGCGCAATGCCGTCCAGGCCTTTTTATTATTTTCAGATCTACCGGGAACAACGCTGAACTTGCTTGCTCACCGACTTCCCCACCACAACCCCAGCGCAGCCCAGGGGCCCTGCAGCCCGCCCGCGGCCGGACCCGCAGCCCCATGGAGGGGGAAGGGTGTAACGGCAGTGCTCGAGCTCCGCTAACCTCGCCTTCCCCCCACACCTCCTTTCCCCGGCTGACCCACAATTGCCTCCCCGAGACCACCGCCGCGATGCCTCCCAGCAGCCGGCTGGGCCGGCCGGGGCCGAGACGCACCGTTAGAGTGGGAGGCGAGCGGTCTGTCAGCGAAGGTCACCGAGCACGGACGGCCTCCGCTACCGCCGCGGGGGATGCTGGGAAAAGACGCGTCAACGAGCGAAAGCACCAGACAGCGACAAGCGCCGCGACCGCGCAGCGCCCCCTACCGCTGCGGAGGATGAGAGCACCCTCGGTATCCCGGCTTCGACCGGCAGCCGGCCGCACCTCGTGCCTCTCCGCGCCCAAGTCCCGCCGCCCCCAACTCCCCCCGCCCCCTCAGCTGCTCGGAGTCCTTGCCCAGCCCTCGTAGAGCTCGTATCCCTGTAGACATCCATACGCAGCCCCAGAGTCCCTTCTCAGCACCTTACTCCCGCTCCCCGCGGAGGGAATGCACTGAGCGCCCCGTGCAAGGACGACGCCGGGAAGGGCTTGCCGCGAGTCTTCCTGTAGCGTGTCGCTTAGAGAATGCTTGTCCCAGAGGACCACGACGCACCCGCCGGGTCAGGTTTAGAAAGGTTGAGGCACCTACGTGCCTGCGAACCACTTCCTCCAGGCGACGAAAAGGACAGGGCGACTGGGGTTCCAGAGCAACTCGCGGCGGCTGTTCCGTGGGTGTGAGGGGAAAACTGACCGCTCCACAGCCGGCGTGTCCAGGAAAGGAAAGAGCCCCTCAGCGGCGCAGAAACGAACCCGCAGCATGCGCTTCCCCGCTCAGCCTCTCCGCGGCAGCGCAGCCGGCCCTTTCGATCACGTGCGAGGGGCGGGGCCGGGGCCGGGCCGAGGGCGGGAAAGAGGGTCCGCGTGAGGCGTGGGAAAGTAGGTGCCTGTGGCCGCCATGTTGCGTAAACTCACAGAGGAGCAGATCAGCGACTGGTTCGCCATCGGCAAAGCCGTGACTGCTGTCGAGTTACTGGGCGGCACACTGCCCAGTGGCTCCCGGGCCCCTCTTGCTACGCAGGAACCATTAATAGCTGTAGGGTGAGTGTGGGGTGTTGAGCTGCTGCTCTTGGCAGCCAGGAGATGGTCCTCACACCTGTGGTGAAGGGCTGTCTGTGAAGGCACCTGTAGCCTACCTTCTCTGAAAAGCGTGCCTGTGGCCCAGCGTGTGCAGGGCATTTCCGCATGGTCTGGACTGGTTCCTCTGCTTCCCTACTCCCTGGGAGCCTGGATGGTGGGGTTGTCAGATTCCAGCTTACCCTCAGTAATGTTTGTGGCTGTAGCCTGAGTGTGGGTAGATGTGTTTTTGTGAGTTTAATATTAAAGTTAATTTCTGATTTCCTACTTCTATTGTGTTGATTATCACTAGATGCACTACAGGTAGACTTTGCTTTCTTTAAAGTTTGTTGGTGCTGGTGTGTCCTTGTTGCAAGTGCTGTTGAAAAACTGTAGAATGGTGTTACAAAGGACCCGGTGTATTCTGATTCAGAAGTTTCACTTGTTACATAGGCCACAAATTGGTGAAAATCCAACTTCTTACCTGTTCTTCTTACTTCTAATGTTCCTCTGCAGCCAACAGTTGAGACACTGATGTTATTTATAGCAGGTGTTCCAAGTTACTTCCATACTGAATCTTTCTGTTTGCTTCCATATAGGAACTTCTCTTTTCTCTGAGCAGCAGGTAACAGTCTGTTTTTCTGAATCAACTGCTATGTGTTTTCTAACTAAACTGCTTATGTTCATTGCTCTTGTGACCTATCTGAAGAATTTAAGTTACCAGGTAAATCTAGTTGAAGGTATACTAGCATGTCACTCCTTGGATGTGCTTTAGTCTCAGGTGGCAGAGTTTACAGCTAGGGAGGAGAACAGTAATGTATATTTGTGTAGCAGCCAAGTACATTTGGGTTTCACTAGTGTCTGGGTATTGAAAACCAAATAAATACTTCCTAAACTGGAAGGTGCTGTGGCAGTGCATAGTAATCTTTAGATCAGGTATAGTTAGTGTATCTGTGGTTGCTATAGAAAAGTGTTTTGTACGCACTTCCATATATTAGCCTCTTCCAAAATTAGCTGGAGGTATAGTCTAGAGTGAGTGTGGGGTTGGTTTGGTTTTTTTCCCCTGTATCACGTATAGTGGTATAGGTCACTGTATTTCACAAACTCTTAAAGGGTGTACATTGGCTTCTGAGAAAGAGTGAACTTTTTGCCTAGCATCTTAGCAGCAAATATTCTGACAGGTCAGCAGAGACTGTGCAGGCTATCAACTTCTGTCTTTGCTTCAGGGAAAGGACAAAACTGGCACATTAAGATATCTGTCCCCTCTCACCCTTTCATGTTAAAGTGCTGCGATTAGCAAGCTTCTAACTGAGAGCTACTGGGTTAAAATTCCAGAAGTGACCAGACAGAACTTTAAAGTTTTTTAAGATTATTTACTGTGAACGTAGTTCCTAAACCCCAGTATGTATGAGATGTCTGGGACATCTCAGTCTTTATTTAGCTGCAAATAACATTTCTGTAATACTTAAGAAGGGTTTGGCAAGAGGTTCTTGAACTCAACTGAACACTAAGCCACTGAAATCTATTTAGTAACATAGGAGAATTAGCAAGATTGATCAAGCCTTGTGTGCCTAGGCAGAGGCAAATCTTTGGTTAAACAGATACCTCTTTCCACTGAAAAGCCTGAGCAGATAACCTATTTGTGGGGCTTTACAGTTGTGTTAACAAAGAGAATTTACTTTTACAGGTTGGTTTTTTTTTTTCCTCCTTTCTCATCTGTAGAAGGAGAGGGATTATGCACCCTAAATAGCCATTTCTGTATATGTGGACAGAGCTTCTCATCATTAGACATATAAAATCTTTGAGCATAGATGATAGGTGTATGTGTGTTCTGCTGCATAATGAAAGGAAAAAGGTGTGTTTGTGTAGCTGTGTTTTATTTTATAGTTTCTGTTTCACAGTTCTGGGAATGTGCTTACATTTAGGGAGTTTTTGCAAAACTTGAATTTTGAGAAGGTTTAGATTCAGTCAGGAGATGCTTAGGTTTTATTCACTGATTTCTTAAGAAAGAGTTTGAAGAGCTGAAAACAAAAGAGTTTCTCTCTTTTTCCTGAGGCTGCTCGTAGCATAATAGTCTATTTTAATATTTTCTTCAAAAATATTGGTTTGTTTCTTGGGAAAATCAAACCCATAAAAAGACTCATAGAATGCATTCTCTTCCTTTACCAATGATGCCTCAAATTCCAAGACTTTTAAGATTATCTTGTTATCTGAACTACCTCTATTATAGTAGTATTAGTAATTGAGCTTTTTAGGGAAAGATAATAGGTCTCAGAAATTGTGGTTGGAATTTTGATGCTTAAATGGCTCGTTAATTAACTTTGTAATTCCTCTGAATATGTTTAACTGAATTCAAAGTAATTTAGACCCTTAAATTTTTCCTTATTATCAATACGATTGTGGTTCACATTAAAACACTTAAAGGCTTAAGTGTAGAAAAAGTGGTTATTCTTTCTTTGATCTCTTGCATTTCATAGGTTTAGCTTTCACCAAGTTAGCCCTTTTTTATAGCCAGCTTATTTAGCCAAAAACATTACATGCTGTTTGTTTTGCCTGACACTTGCGCAGGTGGGAGACATTGCTGCCCTTTGAAATCATTACCACTCACCTTTCTGTCACCTGAGTGGTGTGTGTTGGCTGCCTGCCCCTGTCAGAAATATCAGCTGGGATAGTGTAAGGAACAAAATAGTTTCAGACTGGCTCATGCAAATCATGTAAGTCATAAATAAAAAGTGATTAAAGAAACGGTTGCATTCTCAGCCAGTAATCTTCAGGGAAATGATGACTGGCCTACAGCCATGTTACTGCTACCTGATCTAAGGGTAAACTGAATTCCAGAAAATAGCTCATCTTGGCTAGCAGACTGAGGTACAGATTCTCTTTGCAGCATGCTGCAGTAAACCTGCCATATTTCTTTAAAATACATTTGACTTTTTTAGTTTATCTTTGTGCTTTTATACCTTTGCTTTTTCTATGCTTCTCTCTGCTTTTTAACTAAAGAGAATACAGAATACTTTCATCAGATTAAAGTGCTCATATTCTGTGTAGTTACCTCTCATTTCTGTATTTGAAAAAATGGACAAAGTGAGGTTTTAGTGGCTGGCATTTTCTCATCCTCTGGATAAATTTATTAACTGTATCCTCTCCCAGTTCCCGGTTCGGTTTCTCCTTTCCCCCCAAGTGTGGACACTAGAACTGGATGCAGTAGCCTAGTATCAGTTTCATCAATAAAACATGCCTACGAAAGTAGGTAAGCCTTTTTGTGCGCTTCCTTAGCATTGCGTTGGGATTTAACACTGAATTGGCTCTGATGCCTAGGTATCTTTAGTTATTATCCAGTTACTGCCTTTTAGCATATGGTGTAGTTGATGGTCCTTGTGCACTTAGAAGACTGCATTTGCTTATATTACAGTGAAATTTATGAAGATTGGGTCAGCTGTATCTGTTTTTTGGTGGTTTGTTTTTTGTTGTGGTTTTTTTCTTACCGGTTTTCGGTGATCATAAAGGTAAGTGGACTTTGCATGTTTAGTGGCCTACCATTTTCCTTAAAGTAAAATTTGGAAGCTACATTTTTAGGGCTTTTTTCACCTATTTTCCATTAGAAAGCTGTGAGGGTACCGTTCTAGGAAACAAATTTATATGAATTGCCATTGCAGGAATCTTGCACATTTGACCAAATAAAAACTATCTTCTGAAACCAGTATTGTGGTTACCTTCTTTACTATGTGAAATGTACTTAAGTTTAACTTTCTGGGGAGCTTTATGACTGAGGAAAAACCTTTCTTTCAAACCATTCCTGCCCTTGTGCAGGGATCCATGTGTGGATTGTGTAGAACTGCATGAAAAGAATCTGATACTCTTTATTCTGCATCATAAGGCAGAGTAAGTTGAGATCAACGCTTTTGATGTTTACCAACAAACTGACAACTGCGCAAAAGGAGGGTGAAGAGTTCATACCAGCTCTGGGTGCAGATATAATGAGTGAAGCTTTCTGTGTTTAGCTTATGGAAACGTCAATACTTTTGGTATTGAGCTGCAATTTTTTATTATTGTAAACTTGTCGGAACTGATTTACACTAGTGTTCTAGTGCTTTGTCCTGTAGATGCATGCAAGAGTTGTGATTGTTTCACCTTCTCTGTATATTACGTTCCTCTCTTCTGTAGGAAATGTCCTCTAGATTATAAGCTTTTCAAAGTTGTGGGTTGGTTTGTTTTAATAATTTTATTTCTTATGAAAATACTCTGCCCTTTGTTTCATGCAATTTATGTTGCTTTATTAGTAAATTCTTTCTTGGGTAGGGGATACAACTGTGTGGCACAAGGGAATAGCTTCCAGTTGTATGTTACCACCTTGAGAAAATCTGCACATTTTCTTCGGTATGTTTGGAGAAAATATCAGAGGAAGCAGTTTTGCTGCATGTTTGCAAAATAATGTGTTTTGTGAATTGGGCCATATGAGTCTTGCCCATTTTTTGTGATGTTGCAGACAGATTAAAAGAAAATCTGGAGCTGAAGAGGTTACATAAGACATGTAAGAATTTTTTTCTATACAGTGGTGGGAAATGTTGTAAACTGAGTTCTGGCATATGTTTTCATTGATTTTCTGCTCCAATTGTCTGCTGTGACCGTAACTGCTACATATCAAATCAGTCTTATAAAACTTTATTATGAATCCACAATGATAGATGATGGCAACTGAAAAACATGAAATTTTGTTATAGTTACATTTAAAATGGCCACCTCTTGCCTTGGAATTGATCTGATGACTTTTTTACTATTCTAGAAAAGTACTGTCTGATTTGATGAAAATGGTTAAATTTAATGCAGACTCTTGAGTTTCAGGGTAGCTTCCAATAAGTCAAATGTAGAACTTTTTGAAATTCCTTAATTTCTGAAAGAACAGAGAGATAGTTCTTGAATGCTGTTAAATATTTCATGTTTTCATTTAGTTGTCTATGGTTACTGTACTTCAGCATGTGCGGGGCACAGTTCAGGTTAAAAAAAAACCCCAAATGCTACATGCAGTGTGTTATAATTTCAGACATTATTTTCATTTTAGAACATGTTCTTGAATTTGAGAAATAACTATTCAGGTCCAGCATGTATTTAACAGTTTATTTGGTATAACTGGTACTATATTAAACCATTTATCTTACACAGTGTAAAGTTCCCATAAAGCCTAAAAGCTATGTGACAAATACAGAAGTGTTTTCCTAAATCTTTGTGAATTGATGCTAATTCAGAATGTGGAAAGCAGTCTTTTCTTGTTTAAATACGTCTAGCTCTATATGGTTAAAAAACAAAACTCTTCAGAGTTTTTCCAGAAACATCTACATTTTGGTTAAAAGGTGCCTTCAAACACAACATCTTTAAGGAACTATAAAGATAAAAGGAGAGTTCATATTTAAAGTTTTGTTTACTGCATACTACTTCTAATCAAGGATTTTAATTTCTGAACTTGGAAAAAAGGAGGAGCATAGCATGTTTCTTATTCCCATGTTTGTGGATGGCAATCACAAGAAAGGAATGATGAAGGCTACATAGCTTTTTTTGAAAGATACACAAACTAGTTTAACCTGATGGGTAGTAATAGGGTAGATTCCAGATTCTATCAGAGAAGGTAGGAAACATGCTCTGTGTATTTTTGTCAACATAACTTGAAACTGTGGGAATTTCATCTTTGTCCGATTTGTTAGAACTGTCTCCACGCAGGCTGAATTGGTCAGAGCAATTTGTATTCCATGCATCTACCGGTTGGTATTGTTGATTTTCTCTCTCAATGGTGGCAAGAAAATCTTTTAAAACTTGCTTGAATATGTAGACTATTTCCCAGGGTAAAACATCATTTTCTGCCAAAACTTCACGAAATCTAGAAACAAAGAAAAATTGAAATCTAATCATCAGCACTGAAAACTATTCTGTTTCCTCTCTGGTCTTTTGAGGGGGGGAAGGAGGAGGAAGTGACTGCATTCTGGTGTCATTTATTCCTTGCTGCCACATTTCCCCACATATGCCCCCAAAATATTATAAGACGAAGAGAGCTCTAACAATGCACTGGATGTGGTCCAGCTATTATGAGGATTGAAAGCTATTGTTATTGAGTATGCTTTAATTTTTTCTTTAGCCCATCTGCGTAGCTTGATTTAAACTGACTTTGCCCTTAGGTATATTCCGGGCTTTGAAAGGTACATAGGCTTGTTCTGTCATTTCTGCATGTCTCTAGAAAATGTTCTTGAAATACAGGCATAGACAACTTTTTCTTCGTAAAATGTGGGGGGTTTATTTGTTTTTAGAAAAACAGTTTTGTTTTGTTTTTTACACTGATTTGATACTTTGAGAGTCTTCTGCTAGTGAACCTGGGTTTCTGCATAACAGTGCATTGCATTAGTCCTTTAATTTGATTTTTGGTTGTTGGGTTACAATTTAGTAAATACTGGGGGTAAATAACAGAGGAAAATCTGAAAGTATTGTGTTTAAGCATGTGAGACTTCCCTTGTTTTGTATTAGACCAGGAAAATCCTGATTTAAAAACTTCCTTCAAGTACAATGTGGTAAAGATGTAATTTCTAAAACACCTGTAAAAGTGTGTTCCAGTTGCTCGTCATTGTTACTTTGGAAGAAAGATTAGAGCCAAATATAAGCTTGGATTAAGTAGATGAAACATTTATGATAAGTAGTCAAAGTTAGTAAAATATATGAAACAATTACCTGCTGAGAACAGCTGCTGTTTGGTAAGGCTGGATTTGTGAACACAGAACTTCAAGCTGCCGTTGCTCGGTAGCTGGAATTGTTGCTTGAGGGTTTTGGTAGTTCTTTAGCCAGTTGTAATCCATAGCAGTCTTCTGGACTTTTTGTTCATTTTCAGTCTCTTGCACTAATCTTTCACGCTCTTTCAGGTGCCATTTCAATTCCCTCAGTAGGGTTTCTGTAACTACTTCTGATCCAGGATATCTTGTGGGTTTGTAGGAATCATTTTTTGACCATTTCATCCAGCCAAAAAGTGGCATTTTTAAGCTGTGAGGGGAGGGGGGGGGGAAGTTTGTTTGTTTCTGTCCAACTGATAGTTATTTATACTGGTAGACTTAGTTCTTAGCAACTAAATGTTTAAAGGAAACTTTATTAATGATACTAAAATATTTTGCAGTACAGTATGAGTAGTGGTGACAGTAATTGCCAAACTATAATTAAATCTGACAAGTCTTACCTTTTATAATATTTTCTATCTATTTTCTGAGTTAAGTAACTGTGTGAAGTTTATAACATTTAAAGGGCATATCTGTCATCTTGGAAATATTTCATTTTTTTTATCCTGGTTTCAAAAAGGGGAAAAAAAAAAAAATCCAAACCCCACTGAACAAACAAAACCTACGAAACAAAAAAACCCCGACAAAAACCCCAAACCAATGAAACAATAACACCCTCTCCCCAAAACAAAAAAGAGAACCCCAATAAAAACTCAAACCTCCAAAATTTGATGTTACCTGTACATTTAAAAAGTGATTAAATAAAGCGCTGGAACTCTGCATGATCTATTCTTGAAAGCTCTGTGTCAGTTTTTATTTTAAATAATTTCTTGTTTACATAGCCTGGAAGCAGAAATCTGGTGGAATAGGCTTTTAAGTTGCAGTTGGTTACAAATCATGCAGATACAAGCATACTAGTTGGAATAAATTAACATAAATTACCTTTGCAGTTGTCTGTCAACAGTGTTGTTTCAGGTGAGTTTGCTTGAAGATCTCTTATTCTAGCATATCCTGTTTCCAGGGTTTTACTACTGCTGGAAAAAAACAAGGTGGGTTTTTTCTTTTCCCCCTTTTTTTTTTTTTTTCCATTTACCCAAACTGTGCTTAGAAAAATGACTTTCTGTACTGAATATGACAGTTTAAGTTTTTCTGCTTTTAAGGTTCTTTTTCATCCTCTGTCCCAGAGAGAAGTAGTAATCCATTTAACCTAACATGGTCTCTCAAATACTTTCTCTAAAGTCCATTAAGATCTCCTACCTTTGAATTGAGTTCTGCCGATGGCAGCAGTATAAAAAAAGATGGTAACAGTTTCAAATGCTTGTTGCTAAATCCATCGAAAGGTATTCTTGGTAGTGAGATGAATAATGATAGTCTGAAGCAACTACAGACGTGCTTCTAGCTAAAGTTAAGGCTGTCGTATGATGTGATGCTTGGCTGTGCATAGCTGTAGGTCACAGTTTAGAGCTGTATTTTTATGCCTGTAGAGTGCTAAAAATAACTATGTTGCTTTTATCATCAAACTAAACTTTCAGGCCATTGAGATGCTGGAAGTCTTAGCTCCCATTAGAGGGGGATCAGGCTGTTCTGCTGTCACTTTTAAACAGCTAAGAATAGTCTTTCTCTAGTAAAGATCATCTAAAGCCTTTGTTAAGCAAGTGTTGACAGAAAAGAGCTATTTGACAGTTGCTCAGGATTTTGTTGCTATATTAAATACTTCTTCCAGATGAATTTCATCAATCTCATGGTACTACACTTGTTCATTATTGTGCATAACTGTTAGCATTTTTAATTAACATTTCAAATGTGTTTAAAGAAGCCAGTCTGTAACACCTATGGTGTGCCATGCAAGACACATGAACCTAATTAAAGGAATAGAATTGTAAGGAGATGCAAATTAAGGTCAAACTGATCGCAGAATTGTAAGTCTTACCATGGACATTGCTGCTTCTCAACTGGATGTCAGTTGCCTGCTCCCTCTTTCCTTCATGAGTTTTTCAAGCATATCCATTTTTAAGATTCATTTTCAGGGATGGCATTGTGCACACTAAAGGTCGCTGAAGCAGCCATTTTCCATTCCAGTAATCTGGTCTCTTCCTATTAATCTAAACAGTAGTCATGGTCTGCAAAATGCCTTCTGTTCTGTTGATTCTTGTTCTAATGATTGTCTTTGCCCCTGTAAGTATTTTTCATTCCTACTTTTTTGCTTCCGTTGGTGTGTTGAACTGTTGGGAGAACAAGGGTTCTGTAAATTTGTTCTAGATGTCATACAACATAAAGGATGACGTGTATGGCTGTTATTAAAGTTGATACTGCTTATACATTGGAAAAATTCAAATGTCAGTATTAATACTCTTCAACTGGAAGGTTTTCACATTGCATTCTGTGTGGTACTATGAAAAGGAAGGGAGCTAGGTTTATGATGACAGAACTGTCCTGACAGATTTTCAGATGAAAGTAAAATGCTCCTTGCCACCTCCTTTACAGCACAGTTAACATGTCTCCACTTTTTCCTCCACTATCAAATCTGAAAGAAAACTGCTGTACAGTGTAAAACCATTGTAGTGTCTTTGCAAATTAGAGGTGCATACTGGAAGGTGTGCAAATTAATTGAGAAACCTACACCAGTTGGTTTTGTGGTTTGTTGGGGTAGGGGAGGTGTTTGGTTTTGTGGTTTGTTGGGGTAGGGGAGGTGTTTGGTTTTTTTATCTACTTGTTGGTTGTATCCTCAAACTTTGTGGCAGGATACCGAGAGTGATACTTATCTTTACATTGGTAGGAGAACGTTAAAGCTGAAAAATCTGTAGTGTTTCTACTTCTGTATGCATTTCAGATCTGTGTTCTGGAAGAGATGACTGCTTACATGAGGCAGGCACTGGGAACTGAAACGTAAAAGCAGAGCAGTATTTTTTGCAGTTGTTAGCCAGTGGTTAATCCTGGAAGCTTTGTGGAGAGTTACAGTTCCATCCAACTGTCCCTAAACGTACTCATGGTTTTGCAGTGCTGTGTCAGGATAGAAGTTTTGGCTTAACTTTGGCTGGGTCTGTTCCCTGAGGGTATTACTCATTAGTGAGTTTGTCTTTATTAGTAGCTAGTTATAATTTGACCTGGGGGAAGGGAAAAAGGGCTATATTTTGGTTCTTCTCAATATTTTGTAGGCAATTTCTAAAATTGCAATAATAAAATTACAAATGATATGAAGTTTTTGACTACTTATGTTTAGGTTTCTAGCTTTTTTTTTGGATGTTCTTTGACACTTCATTATTGAGGAATGACGTTTTAGTCTCCTTAACATTGTCCGTAAATTTAGATAACTTGGAGATGCTGTGGTTTTAAAGTTATTTATGGTCTTAAGCTTCTAAATCCCTCTTGTCTTTGGCATTTTGTCTTATTACTCACTTCTGTAAATTTTCTAAAAGTTTCAGTCCTAGAACTTCTTACTTACCAAACCAATATCTTTATATTTGTTTCCATTTTCTGAACTTATTACTCAGTTCAGAATTTTCTATTACTTATTACAATAATTACTCATTTTTGTGTTTTTTAGTAAGCCATAATGTACTCTGCTACTGCAGCAGAGCAGTTGTTTGCGAATTGGTTCCCCCCCTCCCTGTAAATTAGCCCCAATTGTCTGTGTGTCTAATAAAATGTAAAGTGAAGATTCTTTGAACTTTTTTAAACTTTCTTTCAACCTCTTTTTACTTTGCTTTCCTAATTTTGGGGCAAGGAATGTAATGAATTACCAAAGCATCTGTTGTTTCTGTAACTTAATTGTCTTTGAACTGCAGTGAATGATATCTCCTCTTATGTAGGTAAATGAGAATGGGTGTCTTTTCATATAAGCATTTCATAGGCTTTCTCTTAAGATAACTGTTCCTTTTTCTGTAGCTTATTTCAGGCTTGATATCCGATGCTGTTCTCAAATTGAACTGAGGGAACAGCAAGGGTTGCTAGAACGAAAGTGGAGATTTCTTCTCATAAATCAGTTCAGACAGTTTTAGTGGTATTTCCTTTCTTGCTATGGCAGCTCCAGGTTCCTTGGCAAAGTCTTATTCCAAAACAAAAGCCTTACAAGAGCACATGCTAATTGAAAATTGATTGGGGAAATAAGGAAATAAGGGTGGCAGCAAGATCCCAGGATAAAATGGGATCTCCTTCCTTGCATTCCTGGGTAAGGCAGGTTTTTTCTTTATATTTTATAATGGCTATGTACAGAGCACTTTAAAACTTTAGTGTTAGCTTATTTTTATCCTGTGGACTTCATAGTACCATGTGGAGAAGCTCTGATTGTGTGGCCATGCAGCTAGATGTATTGACTTGTGTCTCCAGTGCCTTCAGAGCATATGAAGAGTAAATTCACTTCAGGAGTAGTTGAATAGAGGTAGGCAATCTAAAATAGGTTTGTGTGGCAGAGCTTTTATATAAGGAGGTTGTTAAACTGTTGCATCAGTATAAGTGGGTGAAGACAACCACACATGAAACAATGGAGCAATATAAATACATCTCTACAAAGTGACTGCTTTGTTGTGGTAAGGATTTCTTATGGGTTATAGTGGATATATTTGGTTTCCTCATGGCTTTTACCTGTGCTTGTTTCATGATATTTGGCTTCCAAATACAGAAGTGAGGAATCATGGAGGTAGCTTAATTTACATTCCCGTAGTTATGTGGGTACACAAAGTGAGCATTATTTACATGAAATTACTGTAGGTTAGATTAATCTGGAAAGGTGTGGAGGTTTTGCCCTAGTAGCTTCAGTAAATGTAGACACAGCCTCTAATTTAGAAGGTGGTCTTCATAATGAGTGGCTCTATGGGTCACCAGTCACAATAGCAAGCATGCCTTGGTGCATGTGGCAGAACGGTTCCTACTGAGGCCGTGTGCTCTGTTCATTGTCTTCTTTCACCCTCCAATTAAACATGAGGCACCGTTCCATTTACTGCTTGTTTCATTCTGGTTAGTAGGAGGCTGTTACTAGTATTTACTCAATTGAAGGAATAGGAACATCAATCTTGTGTGGTATTAGTACATGCCACCTTTAAAGAATTCCTCCTAAGACAGTGCTGTATCCATTGTGGCAGGTATGTTCTGGGTATGGTTTGTACTGAATGAGGTGTATCTAAACCCAGAACTTGCTGTGAGAACCCTCAGTTTCGAAGGGCTTTTGTTCAGCCGCATATGTGGCTTGATGTGAAGGTATGGAAGTCCAGTTCATGGCTCTAATCTTTAACCTGAAAATGCCTGTTTCTCGGAATGTTTCATCTGTTCTGGGAATTCCTCTTTTGCCTCTTGCTGTTTTACATCCCAATTGTGAGGGGGAACTGGACAATCAAGATATTCTGGGATTAAATAACTGGTGTGAGGATGCAAAGATTTAGCATTTACTTAAGTAGAAGTATTGCTTGCTTTTAAAGTTCTTCAGAGTTAAAACTTCCGAATCTCGCCAGTACAGGATTGTACCTTACAGCTTTGTACCTTACCAACTAGGAGCCCTCATCTGTGTGTTAAAGGCAGAGCACAACTACAGAGTGAGAATATTTATGTACACTTGTGATGTAAGTACAACAGACAATATACAGATTTAAATAGCTGACACTTACCACAGGGAAATAGAATGAACCAATGTGAGATGCACATTCTGAGGGTGCCAAATATACGTGGATTTTCACTTTGTTGGTACAATAGCAAAGTGTAACTCCAAAGGAAGAATAAAGGTGAGGTGATTTTGTGGATGTTCACAGGAAACTTCCTCTAGTATAAGCAGTAGCCTTAGAGAAAGGTGGATTCTTACTTGACAGTCATCATAACTAACCTTTATACCAGCTACTTTAAAAGATGAGACTGTTTATGGCAAAGTAGTATTTCTTTGCTAAAAAGAGGTGACGATATAACAATGAAAGTTCTCAAGGGATCAGCTGTTTTTTTCAGTGTAGTGTTTTCTTGTGAAAAGATATTGTTCTCTTAGTGTATTCTGGGAGAAAAAAGCTGCAAATTCAAGTCAGCTCTAAGCACAGCAAGACGACTTTAGTCTTAACATACATGTCTTAACATCACACACACAAAGGAACTTCCTAAACTGACAACCAGGTCCTGTAATAAAAAATCAGTCTAGTTAAACCTGAGGCTACTACTGTACCTATGTGTAAGAATTACAAATTCAATACTTGCTGTGCTGATTGAGTGTGCTGTTGGACAAAAGTGGGTTTTTGAAAGCCAGCTTGAGAAGGTGGTGGTGCTGCACAGCAGTTAGCTCTCCTGTCTTCATGTGCCGTGGGGCTGTGCTTTTGAACTGTCTCACTAATTCTAGTTAAAAATGAAACAAACCTTTCAAAACCACTTAAGTTTAACCAAATATTGCACTGATGTGAGCAACAAGGTGTGACAAATGGTGTGAACAGCTGGAGAAACTTCCTTGGAAGATTTTATGGCATCTCTACCATCTGAGATGCTACTGACTCTGAGAAGAGTGAGATTTCATTTTTGTAGCTGTCTGTATCTAGCAAGTTGGATGATTTGCTTCCATTTATAAACACAGTCCCACTCTAGATTCAGTGATCAAGTTTGCAGTGCATTTTGCTTTTGATTTGACAGAACAACGCACTGTAGCCGTTTCAGGCTGCAGACAGATGGTGAGTCTACCTCCTCTGATCACTTCAGTAAGCATTTAACACCGCTTTCACTTTTTAACAACTACGAATGAAACTTGCTGTGAGCCTACACCAGAGGCCTCTTGGTAAGACTCCTTGTTTGGTCTTTTGCTATGACAGCTAACAACAGTAGTAATTCAGTTTTAACAGTGTTAGTTGACAGAAAGTTGTGTAAGCTATTATTGTATTTCTGTGGCTGTGATAAATAAAATCAGGATATGTTTGAAGCTGATTTCTTCCAGTTGGACTGGCTGTAGCATTAATGTCTCTCGTGCTGGTGACGCTTCACTAATAGGCAGGGGAGTTACAGGCATTGGTTTGAAATTGAGGAGATCTTGCATTTGATACTTGCCTATGTTTACAGGCATTTTTGAATTCAGCACATTTTCCTACTTGCATTGTATTTTATTCAGATATTCATTTAAACTGGATTTTATCAAGTTGATGGCCAAATGCTTTTTGTTTTAATTTTCTTATGGCGATTTTTGTTTTTGGTTGTGATTTGGCCAAGTTCCTTGCTTTTGTGGTTAGAGGGAAGGAATGAATTTTGAAGCTTCAGGAGCTGTACATGCTTTGAATGTTGCTAAAGGATCAGAAACAATGCTTCAGAAGGTCTATGGGTTTGGTTTAAGTTAATAAATATGAACAGCCACCTAACTTCTAATTCGTAACTAATTATAACAGCATGAATTTACAGAGTTAACTCTTTCATGTGTGGTAGAGAGGAAGTTGCTATGTGGCTTGTCACCATCTGCTACAGGTAATAGCTGCCTTCTTCCAGACATCCCTACTTGACCTATGGCTGCAGAAAGAGGAGCTCAGCAGCAGCTCATCTCCAAGAAGAGTCCAGTTCTTTGAAGCCCAGCAGTTCATCCCAGTCTCCCCCACTGACATAAAATCCCACAGCAGTAGACAGTAAATTTGAGGATTTGGGCTGTTTCATTCTGGCATTTCTGGTTGTTTTTCTTGGATTTTAACTGTTTGTAAGGTGGAAGTTGGAAGGTCTTACAGAGCTATTAGTTTGATGTAGAAGAAATACTTCTGAGATGTTGCATTTACATAGTCTATCCAAATCCAAGCATTGGCATTCTAGTTTTGCAGGATTTTGTGAAGCAGTTTTAGTGAATTCTCTTTCTCTCTCCCTCTCCCCAGGTAATTAAGGTTTTAAAACAGGAACTCTGAATAGCTTTGTGAGGAAGAGCAGTGACAGCTAGAACAGCTGTAGAGTGGGGAACAGCTCTCAAGTGGAGGGGGGGGAAACATGCACCCCATCAATTCTTAGATTCTTAATCTGTTAGTCACTTTGTAAAATGTATGTTTTAGTATTTCATAGTTTTCACTTATTCTGAATTTTATTAATCTTCTATTTTTGTGACTGATACACTATGGGTTTTGAATGGCTTTGAATGACAGTATCTTATTTCTTTAAGGTTAGTGTATTTCTGCAAGTAAGATCAGTCTTCTAAAAGTATGGAACATGAACTGCCAGTTAAAAGGAAAGCGATTTTTAGTATGTCCTTCAGTAAACCCTGTGGAAGGTTATTTACTGTCACGGCAAATGTTCAGTTATGTAAAGTGTCACATTATTTTAGTTTCAGAAAGTTTTGAAACAGCCTACTGTATATATTGTACCAAAATTCTACAGCAAAATATTGCTCTGTATGCAGTATTTTCAAGTGATTCCCCTTCCCCCCAAAGAAAAGATCTCTAAGTAGGTGGACAGCTTGTGTGTGTGATAGAAACCATGACTTTGAGCAGCCCTTCTCTTGCAATCTCTGAAATGAGTGACATTAGTTTTATGGTCCATGTGAATAGGGATTTTTTTTTTTTGCCAAATGAGGCAAAACATAAACAAGCAAAAAGTACATGGAGCCCTACAACACTTTGATTTTTCAGTTCTTTTTCTCTAAGACGGAAATGTTCTTGAAGTTACATGGCCTTGAATAGGAGCTTCTGCCCCAAAATTTAGTAGTTAATAGAAATGTAACTGCAGTTGGATAAACAAGCATCTGAATCCTCAGAATTTCATTGCATACTTAAATATTTTCGTTATACAATCAGGTTTGCTGTGTAAGCAGTGTTGTTTTTTTCAGGGAATAAGACTGTTCATTTAATAAAGCTTTTTTTTAAGCATTGCTTCTAGAAACATTAACTCTGTATGCATCCTGGAAAACATGCTAAGGCACATGAAAAACAACGAGGTGGTTGGTGACAGCCAACATGGCTTCACTAAGGGGAAATCCTGCCTGACCAATTTGGTGGCCTTCTATGATGGAGCCACGGAACTGATGGACAGCGGCAGAGCAGTCGATGTCATCTACCTGGACTTGTGCAAAGCTTTCGACACTGTCCCACATGACATCCTTGTCTCTAAATTGGAGAGACATCAATTTGATAGATGGACCACTCGGTGGATAAAAAACTGGCTCGATGGCCGCACGCAAAGAGTTGTGGTAAATGGCTCGATGTCCAGTTGGAAACCTGTAACGAGTGGTGTCCCTCAGGGATCGGTGTTGGGACCGGTCCTGTTCAACATCTTTGTTGGTGACATGGACAGTGGGATTGAGTGCGCCCTCAGCAAGTTTGCCGATGACACCAAGCTGTGTGGTTCGGTTGATACGCTGGAGGGAAGGGATGCCATCCAGAGGGACCTTGACACGCTTGTGAGGTGGGCCGATGCCAACCTTATGAAGTTTAACCAAGCCAAGTGCAAGGTCCTACACCTGGGTCGGGGCAACCCCAGGCACTGCTACAGGCTGGGCAGAGAAGAGATTCAGAGCAGCCCTTCAGAAAAGGACTTGGGGGTGTTGGTTGACGAAAAGCTTAACATGAGCCGGCAGTGTGCACTTGCAGCCCAGAAAGCCAACCATATCCTGGGCTGCATCAAAAGAAGCGTGACCAGCAGGTCGAAGGAGGTGATCCTGCCCCTCTACTCTGCTCTTGTGAGACCCCACTTGGAGTACTGCGTACAGTTCTGGTGTCCTCAACATAAAAAGGACATGGAGCTGTTGGAGCGAGTCCAGAGGAGGGCCACGAGGATGATAAGAGGGCTGGAGCACCTCCCATATGAAGACAGGCTGAGGAAGTTGGGGCTATTCAGCCTGGAGAAGAGAAGGCTGCGTGGAGACCTCATAGCAGCCTTCCAGTATCTGAAGGGGGTCTACAAGGATGCTGGGGAGGGACTCTTCCTTAGGGACTGTAGTGGTAGGACAAGGGGTAATGGGTTCAAACTTAAACAGGGGAAGTTTAGATTAGATATAAGGAAGAAGTTCTTTACAGTGAGGGTGGTGAAGCACTGGAATGGGTTGCCCAGGGAGGTTGTGGATGCTCCATCCCTGGCAGTGTTCAAGGCCAGGTTGGACAGAGCCTTGAGCCACATGGTTTAGGGCAAGGTGTCCCTGCCCATGGCAGGGGGGTTGGAACTAGATGATCTTAAGGTCCTTTCCAACCCTTACGATTCTATGATTCTATGATTCTATTGGCATTGTAGTATATGAGCCAAACAAATTGCCTGTCACAGTTATGGTTGAGATTCAGCAATTGATTCTGTTTTTGATAACTGAGTATGAAATGCTTTGGTTAATATTTCAAATGCACAAATACAAAAAATTTACTGAGTGTATGCTGCTATGATGGCCTTGTTGACTTATTAGAGGTTATTCTATAGCTTGAAGAAAAGGAAGACCTTTCTCTAGCTGAATTTATTTAAAGAAAGGCACCCTGGGTGTATTTGGAAGTATTTGCAATTGATGTGTCAACAATTTCTGGTGTTAAACTGTGTTTCCCTTCTAGTAATTCCCCCAAAGTGGCAGCTAAATTTAATTTTATGTTTATGACACTGAATTTTCCTTTAAACCCAAATAAGGAATACTTAAAAATATTTCGTCCCAATCAAAGGCTCACAGTTGAGTAGTTGTATGTATCAAGATCAGTAATGCTTCAGGAAAACATAGTAGTTAAACCACATGGTAAGGAATAAGGAAAGTCTCCTGTTATCTCATAAGGAACAGCATTAATTCTCTTCCAAAAAGAGGCATGCGGGTACTATTTTTTTTTTTCTGCCTCCTACTGATCACTGCTTGTCAGGATCAAAGTTCCCATATCTGCTACTTCTGAGAGTATTTTCCAAAATAGGTAGGTTTTGAGATTAATACACCTTCATAGGTAGCTGATGTGTTGTTTTACAGATGCTAGGACATATCAAGAGTCTGTTGAGTGATGTTACTAACTGGGTTCTCAGTGCTTACGGTTTTGTCTGTCTGTGCCCACTTAGGGTGGACATGTGTCATGTTTGCATGTTCTGGCTGGTGTTGAGGATGAAATGTGACGTGATTTGAATAACATCAAACTCATCTTTTTTTTTTTTTTTTTTTTTTAAAAGGACGGGAAAGGGAGAAAAAGCCAGGACATCTAAAGTCTCCTGCATGTCTTAAATTGCTGACTTTAAATTTTCAGTTAATGTTAGTTGCAAAAATGCCTCTTAATGCCTCTTAATTTGGTAAAATTCTGAATGTGTTTCATAATGCAGCTGAAAGCTTGTTGTTTGCTAATACTGTAATGTATTTGGGGGATCAAAAGACTTGGGGGGGTCTGAAAGTTAGGTGAGCACCAAGGGTAGAATCTGGAAAACCAAAGGAATGTATGCTACAACAGGGCAGGTCTACTGAAATACGGGTTTTCACTGTGTCAGAGGGAGTAGAAATAGGGAAGAGATAACTGGTGTACTGGACAGACATATGCTTCATAAGTAGAATCCGGAAAAGTCCCTTCATTAGTGTTGTCCTTTCCCAGCCTGGAATTTCTGAATCTTTTCATTCCTCTGCTGTCAGCAAACATTTGTTGAAAATCATTAGAAGAGTGTTCCATCCCTTTCTGTTTGCCCAGGTACATACAACAAGATACCTCCCACCAGTGGCTCAGTAGTGATTACTTAAAAGGATCATATCGTTCTTAGAGTGCCAGAAGGCTTCATGATGATTTTTTCCCCATTTTGCTTAATAACATTATTCTGTAACCTTTAATTTTATTAAAGCTGTAAATTTCGTCATTAAAACATGTTGAAATGATGTAGTGAAGGTTGTCTGTTAATTTCATATGACTGTATGCAATTTTCTAATTGAATATGATTTTCCTAAAGACTCTAGCCTGATTCAGTGCATCGAGTGAGCAATGTTTGTTCTTAATGACTGGCTATTAAATATTTTCTTTATTCATTGTGTAGCCTGAGGTTTATGTGTGTACTGCATGCTGTTTTCTGAAAGCCTGCTTTTGGAAAGAAAATACCCAGAAATCCAAACAAAAAACAAAAACTAAAAAAATTACTGTATTCTAAAAAATCGCTAAGGACAGTCACATTGTCCTCATTTTCCTGGAGCTGTGCAGGCAAAGGTCAAAAGCATGTGCATACTTTTGTGAGCTCATTTTGAAATGCTTAATACTCCAAAAACATTTAGTTATCTGGTATTATAGGCAACTGTTTCTTAGCTGACTTCAGCTCCTGCTGAAATACGAATGCTTCTGCAAGGTCTTTACAGTAACTGGGGAACGCAGTCCTACATTTCTCATCCTTAGCCCCTACCTTTCAGTGGAAGTAATTTGCTTGCTATTTGCTCAGGGCTCTGTCAGTTGAGTACTACCCGCTCCTACATGACAGCATTTTCTGTCCTAATCAGATGGCTTTTGTTCTTGTGGAGGACTGAAGGACAAGTTGTATTTACTGCATGATCAGCTTTTATATGTGTCCAGTGCACTCAGTGAGGCTGCAGTCTTACAGACATGAAAAATAATAGGTTATATCACTAAAATCTGTATAGTACATGCATACAATGCTGCCAAGTAGAGATTGTGTGGCCAAGCTTAATTATGTTCATTCAGCTACTGAATCATAGAATTATAGAATGGGTTGGGTTGGAAAGGACCTTCAAGACCATCTAGTTCCAGCCCCCCTGCCATGGGCAGGGGCACCTTCCACTAGACCAGGTTGCTCAAAGCCTCATCCAGCCTGGCCTTGCACGCTGCCAGGGATGGAGCAGCCACAACTTCTCTGGGCAACCTGTGCCAGTGTCTCACCACCATCATAGCAAAGAATTTCTTCCTAATATCTAAATCTACTCTCTTTCAGTTTAAATCCCTCCTTGTTCTGTCACTACATGCCCTTGTAAAAAGCCCTTTGAGTTTTACTTGTGTTTAATATTGGCAGACCTGAGGTAATGGTTGGACATGATCTTAAAGGTCTTTTCTAACCCAGTTGATTCTATGATTCTAGTATACATTCAGTGGAATAACCTACTTAACAAGCGGTCTGACATGTGTATGAACTTTTCTGAATTGTACCTTGGATTCAGGCCCGTTGTGGAGTGTTCCCTGTCCCAGCTGTTTCAGAAGGGTTAGAGTGATAAATGTGGTTGCTGATAAAAGTCTGCTTGCTGAAAGTAGGCAGCTGTTGCTCATGTAGTAATTGTGCAAATGCGTGCAATCCTGTTGAACCCTGCTTTGAGAGATACATGAGATCCAGGGCAAAAATGGCTGGAAAAAATCCAGGGAAAAAGTATTGTTTAACTAGGATAAGAAGCCATTTCTTGCTTTGTTGACAGCAGTAGGTGATAAATACTTGGTGTTTCCTGTAGGAGGAAATAAACACTGATCTGATTGAGTAGTCTGTAGCAGAGCCAAGCTGGCACAGTTTGCCTTGTCAGAAAAGATGGGTACTCTGTGGCATCAAGATACTGTGAATTACTCTATGATGAGAGCTGTGTGACTCAGTGCCATGTTAAAAATCTTTAGTTTTCAGCTTTATTTATTTGGAGTCAGTGTTGCTTATTATTTGGGTCAAGAAATACACTTATAGAATCATAGAATCATAGAATAGTTAGGGTTGGAAAGGACCTTAAGATCATCTAGTTCCAACCCCCCTGCCATGGGCAGGGACACCTTGCCCTAAACCACGTGGTCCAAGGCTCTGTCCAACCTGGCCTTGAACACCGCCAGGGATGGAGCATCCACAACCTCCCTGGGCAACCCATTCCAGTGCTTCACCACCCTCACTGTAAAGAACTTCCTCCTTATATCTAATCTAGACTTCCCCTGTTTAAGTTTGAAGCCATTACCCCTTGTCCTACCACTACAGTCCCTAAGGAAGAGTCCCTGCCCAGCATCCTTATAGACCCCCTTCAGATACTGGAAGGCTGCTCTGAGGTCTCCACGCAGCCTTCTCTTCTCCAGGCTGAACAGCCCCAACTTTCTCAGCCTGTCTTCATAGGGGAGGTGCTCCAGCCCTCTTATCATCCTCGTGGCCCTCCTCTGGACTCGCTCCAACAGCTCCATGTCCTTTTTATGTTGAGGACACCAGAACTGTACGCAGTACTCCAAGTGAGGTCTCACAAGAGCAGAGTAGAGGGGCAGGATCACCTCCTTCGACCTGCTGGTCACGCTTCTTTTGATGCAGCCCAGGATATGGTTGGCTTTCTGGGCTGCAAGCGCACACTGCCGGCTCATGTTAAGCTTCCTGTCAACCAACACCCCCAAGTCTTTCTCTGCAGGGTTGCTCTGAATCTCTTCTCTGCCCAACCTGTAGCAGTGCCTGGGATTGCCCTGACCCAGGTGTAGGACCTTACACTTGGCTTGGTTAAACTTCATAAGGTTGGCATCGGCCCACCTCACAAGCGTATCAAGGTCCCTCTGGATGGCATCCCTTCCCTCCAGCGTATCAACTGAACCACACAGCTTGGTGTCGTCAGCAAACTTGCTGAGGGCGCACTCAATCCCACTGTCCATGTTGCCGACAAAGATGTTGAACAGGACCGGTCCCAACACTGATCCCTGAGGGACACCACTCGTTACAGGTTTCCAACTGGACATCGAGCCATTTACCACAACTCTTTGCGTGTGGCCGTAGAGCCAGTTCTTTATCCACCAAGTGGTCCATCTATCAAATTGATGTCTCTCCAATTTAGAGACAAGGATGTCATGTGGGACAGTGTCAAACGCTTTGCACAAGTCCAGGTAGATGATGTCAACTGCTCTGCCCCTGTCCGTCAGTTCCGTGGCTCCATCATAGAAGGCCACCAAATTGGTCAGGCAGGATTTCCCCTTAGTGAAGCCATGCTGGCTGTCACCAACCACCTCGTTGTTTTTCATGTGCCTTAGCGTGTTTTCCAGAAGAAACTGTTCCAAGATTTTGCGAGGCACAGGGGTGAGACTGACTTGTCTGTAGTTTCCTGGGTCTTCCACCTTCCCCTTCTTGAAAATGGGGGTTATATTACCCTTCTTCCAGTCATCGGGAACTTCACCTGACTGCCAGGATTTTTCAGATATGGTGGACAGTGGTTTAGCAACTTCATTTGCCAGCTCCTTCAGGACCCGTGGATGGATTTCATCAGGTCCCATGGACTTGTGCATGTTCAGGTTCTTAAGATGGTCTCGAAGCTGATCCTCTCCTACAGTGGGCCTAAGGTCTTCATTCTCACAGTCCCTGCATTTGCTTTCCAAGACTTTCATGGTGTGGTCAGGGCATTTGCTAGTGAAGACTGAGGCAAAGAAGTCATTAAGAACCTCAGCCTTCTCCAAATCCATGGTAGCCAGTTCTCTTGATAGCTTCCGGAGAGGGCCCACGTTGTCCCTAGTCTGTCTTTTATTTGCTACATATCTATAGAATCCTTTCCTGTTATCTTTCACATCCCTTGCCAAACTTAATTCTAGCTGGGCCTTAGCTTTCCTAACCTGGTCCCTAGCTTCTCGGGCAATGCTCCTATATTCTTCCCAGGCCACCTGTCCTCGCTTCCACCTTCTATAAGCTTCTTTTTTCCCTCTAAGTTTCCTCAGCAGCTCCTTGTCCATCCATGGAGGTCTCCTGGCCCTCCTGCTTCACTTTCTTCTAGTCGGGATGCATGTAGCAGGTGATCCTTGAATATCAACCATCAGTCTTGGGCCCCCCTGCCCTCTAGAACTATATCCCATGGAACCTTACTAAGCAGGTTCCTGAAGAGGCCAAAGTCTGCTTTCTTGAAGTCCAGGGCAGTGAGCTTGCTGCATGCTCTTCTCACTGTCCTGAGGATCTCAAACTCAACCATCTTGCGATCACTAGAGCCAAGGCTGCCCTGGAGCACCACATTTCCAACCAGCCCCTCCCTGTTGGTGAGCACGAGGTCAAGCATGGCACCTCTCCTTGTCGGCTCCTCTACTGCTTGAAAGAGGAAGTTGTCTTCCACACAATCGAGGAACCTCCTGGATTGCTTGTGCCGGGCCGTACCGTCCCTCCAACAGATGTCAGGATGGTTGAAGTCCCCCATGAGGACAAGGGCCTGCGAGCATGAGGCTGCTCCTGTCTGTAGAGCGCTTCATCCACAGAGTCCTCTTGATCAGGTGGCCTGTAACAGATCCCCACCGTTATGTCCCCCATTGCTGTTTTCCCTTTCCTGACCCACAAACTCTCTGTTAATTCATCACCTGTCCCCAGAGTTCCATACTCTCTAGCCTATCACTGACATAGACAGCAACACCCCCTCCCCGTCTGCCTGGCCTGTCTTTTCTAAACAGCCTGTAACCTTCCATTCCAACACTCCAGTCATAGGAGCCATCCCACCATGTTTCTGTGATACCAATGACATCATATCCCCGTAGCCTTGCACACATCTCTAATTCCTCTTGCTTGTTCCCCATACTATGGGCATTTGTATAGAGGCACCTTAGCCGAGCTCCAGATGTAGCCGACTCGATGGCTAGAGCAGCTGAAACATCTCTACATTGCTCCAAGCACTTATTACAGGTGCTGGCAACTGCCAGGAGTGTTGGGATGGATCAATGCTCCCCTCCCCCAACACATCTAGTTTAAAGCTTTCTTGACCAGCCTGGCAAGCCTCCTACCAAAACAGCTCTTCCTCTTCGTCAGACCAGCTCCACCAGCCTCCAGTAGACCTGGCCTCCCAAATGGAGCCCCATGTTCTAAATAGCCAAACCCCTGACTATGGCACCACCGTTCTAACCGTTTATTAACCTGCCCAATGCACCTAGCTTTTTTAAGGTCCTCCCCTTTGTCCTGGAGAATCGATGAAAAAACTATCTGAGCTCCAGAGCCCCTAACCACCTCTCCCAGGGCTCTGTAGTCCTTCTTAATGTTCTCCAGGCTACTGCTATCTATATCTCTAGCACCCACATGGACCACTAGAAGGGGGTAATAGTCAGCAGGACTTACTAGAGCAGGCAGCCTCTCAGCAACATCCCTGATCCGAGCCCCTGGCAGGCAACACACCTCCCGCGAGACTGGATCAGACCGGCAGATGGGTGCCTCTGTGCCTTTCAAAGTAGAGTCCCCTACTACTATGACCCTCCGCTTTTTCCTGGAGGCACCAGTAGTGATCCTCTTTACTGGTGCATCAGCAGGGTGCTCATTAGGTGTGGTGGGTGCTTTCTCATTAGCCCCCTGCAGAACTGCGAAGCGGTTCTGGGTGGGGACATCAGATTTAGGAGGAAGCCCCTTGTTGTTAATTGTCCTCTTCCTCCTTTTTTTGTTAGTTTTTCTCATAACTAATGCCCAGCTTCCTGGGTTGCTGCCCTCCTTCTTTCCTATATGAGCAATGCTGGATGTTTGCAGCCCCTGTACGGTTTGGGCCTGGAGCAAGCAGCCCAGTTTCCTCTCAGCTTCCCTGGCATCTTTTAGCTCAGCAGCAGTATCCTTTTATAAAATGTCTCAAATATACACCTACAGAAAACCAGATTTGCTATGCATTAGCAAATTATTGCATAGCAAAAGCTTGCACTAAGCTCGGAGTTTAAAGTGCAGAACCATAGTTTTGACTTCTAGTTTGTGTTTTGTTTTAAAACAAAAAGAGGGTGCTTTTAATGTGTCCAAAACTCTTCTACATTTAAGTTCATTTATGATATAATAATCATACAATTGTTATATACATGCTGCTTCATTTTCTAGTGAGATCCATGTGAGGTGGTTTTTTAACACTGTTTATGTAGAAGAGGATTTTTTTTAATCCAATTTCATTCTATTTATGTCATGGATAGACTTTGTCTTGTGTGTAATAAATATCCATAAAATTCACAGAGTGGGTGATTGTGTTAATTCCCCCTGCCCCTGGCCACCATAATCTCTTGGCTCAAAGGCAAAAGTTCTTTCCTTAAGGCAGTTATTGTTTACTCTTGTCTACTTCCCCTGTCTCCAGCAAATTGTGCAAGAATTACATGTATTTTCTTAATTGCATTGTGTCAGGAATTGGTGAAACAACTATTTCATCTTTGTTCAGATGAAACTGTAGACTTTCACTAGAAGATGAATTCCTAGGTATTAAAAACTTAAACGGTGATATTTTGCTCAATCGTTTTGAATCTAAACAAAAAGATTTATTGTGGCACTTTCCTCAGGCTAGTTTCTAACTGCAGAGACAAATCTTATTTCTGAAGTTTGTTTGTTGGAGTACTTCCTTCATGACATGGAGACTCTGAACTTACTGTATAATGCTGTTGCTGTTATTCCCAGAGATATCAGTGACTTAGATGAGGAAGTATTTACTGATTTGTCATTTCTTTCCTTTTCAGGCTGCCTATCACAGAGAGTGCTGGAACTCAATATGCTGAAAAATGCAGACAGGCAAAGACACAAGAGCTGGAAGTAGTTGGAAATGACCAGTTTGTCTATCAGTCAGGTAAAAAAAAAATATATATATAGATATATATGTTTGATTCCTATTATAATCTCAGATACACCTGTTCTTTTCCACCCTGTGGTCTTTCCTCCCATCTCCTCCCCTAAACAAACTATGAAACCTTACTGTGTATTTCTTATTTGTTTAATGCTGTACGTGCCTTTGTTTTGTATAACGCATGGTATTAAAAAAATAAACGTGTTACTTTGTGGAAACCACTATATATAGTGCTGTTGCACAGATACATATGCATGCATCTGGTTTATTGTATTGATAAATGTACATGAATGATTGAAATGTATCTGCAAGGAAAAGATACCACTTACTGGGGTAATGCTTTTCTCTATTGCATTTTCCCATTTTCTATCCATGTTATTTTGGTTTATACTTGATTGTTGCTTTGAACTGCCTTTAGAGAGGAATTTGATTGCACTTCTTTCTTAGGAGCTCTGGTTCTTATTGCTATCTACTTTGACATACAGACAAATTCAGGAATATTGTGTTAGGATGATACATAAAGATCAGTGTGTGAGCATGAGATTTGTACTGTTAATTTATGGATTATAAATGTGAATGTTTTTAATGAGACCACTATTCTCAAATGGTGATATGTTCATGATGCAGACTTTAAGAGCTCCAAGACCCATTTGTAACTGTCAACTATATCAGTCTGGAAGTGCGTGTTCTATTTAGGAACATGAAAATTGTCATAAATGATCAAGGATTTATCCAGACCAGGTCCTACCACTTTCATTGTGTCGAGTACCAGTGTAGTCAAGAAATAAGCTGCACAACGTGGAAATGAAAAACTGATTTGCCCTGAAGGTTTCAGAGTTGGTACCTGTTCTTTTCTTCCTGAATTGCTGTTCTAACTATAGATGATACCTACCTTCTGTATAAACTGACAGCCTGTTTTAAATCACAGAATCATAGAATGGTTAGGGTTGGAAAGGAGCTTAAGATCATCTAGTTGTATTAAAAATATGTGCAAGTTGAAGAGGATTGCAATGGAGAACAGAAGCCTCACCAGCAAAGACTAAATACTTGCAGTATTTTCTTAAGAGTTTTAATGTTACTTGGAAGCATCCTTCAGCAGCCAGTACCTTAAGACACAGAAAACTCTTAGCCTGTTTTCCCCAGTCAGGATGGATAATCCTGGCCTAGGCTCTGGATTAAGCTCTTCAGGGTTCAGTCAGCAGCAACTTCATGTACTTTGTGTTATGACTGAAGTAGCATGAATTACTGTGTACTCCTGACACTTTGTGGCTCAGTGTAGGAGCTTGATTGTTTCCTGTGGCTTTCCGTTCCCATGAGTTTGCTTGCTAACTGCAATCACTTTGTGCATTTGGAGTTTTGACCTCAGCACAATGATCAGTGATGTAGTAAGCATCTCATTTGACTCACCTAACCAGTACTTTCAAGTA
This sequence comes from Strigops habroptila, assembly GCF_004027225.2. Lineage (NCBI taxonomy): Eukaryota > Metazoa > Chordata > Aves > Psittaciformes > Psittacidae > Strigops > Strigops habroptila. Next base: position 21,866,903 of record NC_046358.1, on the reverse strand, counting down.
TACTTTTTTATGCATCTCATTTTAATTTGCTGGGAGATAACCAAGATCCAGCTGAACAATTCTTTCTCCTAGAACTGGTAAATGCAAAAATCTAATCTTGTGTTAAAGGATCTCTTCAAATTCAATTCAGGAAACAGGTAGCAGGAGGAATACATCTGCTGTAGGGACTACAATAACTGAGTTATTGGAAAATTGCTCTTTCCATGGGCAGTAGACTGTTTTAGTCATGGCAGTCAACATATGTCTACAGAAGTTTTATGATAATTAAAAAGGAAGTGAGCAGGCAAAGTCATCTTTCCCCTATGTTGTGGTTTAACTGGGTTTTCAGTTTATTTTGCACTGACTCTGAATAGAGAAATTAATATCGTTATTTATTCTGGATTGGAATTAATGCTTCTTATACACAGAAATACTTTTCTTGTCAAAAAACAGCATGGTGGGCAGTTGCATGCTTCCTCAATTTAGTATTTTCAGATTGGAAGTGTCCTGCATTCTCTGTGTGCCAGAATCCAAGATGTATGTTTGAGCATGATGATGTCTAACAGAGGTGTGCGCTGGTTGGGTTTGTTTGTCCCACTCTTAATAATGTTTTCCATAAAGTATAAGCAATTGAAAAAGTGAAATTTTGTGCCTTTCTTGCCAGTAAGTCTGTACTCTGGTAGCGCCTTGAATCTGCAGATGTCTCTCTTTTTCTAAAGAGCAGTTCTCTTTTTGATATTTACTGGAACTTTCAAAAAGGTGTACATTCAAGTATTTCTATTCTGCAGAGAAAATCTGCTAGGCCTTCTAAGATGATTACCCAGTTCCAGGTTTGTTTGTTCACTAATAATATTGGGTTTCAGGAGAAGGTTGCATCCTCAGTTTTAGAGTGGGCCTTTTCATGGCAACTTCTGTCACATCAGTGTTCATCTGAAGTCACCAGTTTACTCTGAGGCCCAAGACTGTGCTGCCTACACTAGACAGAAGTCTCACAGTTGTCATGGTGTTAGTTCCCCAGGCAAACTCAGTAATGTTTCTTTCAGTTTAAGCACAGAGTACATGTCTTGAAGAGAAGAAACTCAAACCATACAGGTTTTTGTACTTGGCAGTGTAAACTAAATGATTATATGGCTGCCAGTTCTCAAACTCTGTGTATTGATGGTGGCTAACATTGGATGGCCATTTACTTACGGTATTTTTTTATTTTTTTTTTAATTTTTTTCCTCAAAACTTCTGTGCTAAGCAGAAGGTAAGATATTGCTGTCATAAACTGTGATATAAAAAGCAATATTAAAAAAAAAGGATTGTTTCATCAGTGAAAAAATTATATATGAAATTGATCTCATGAATACTGGTGATTATTCATTTGTTTCTGGTTTGTTCCTTTGTATTTTCTAAATAAAATTCTTAATTGAATTTTAAGTGAATGATTTCTTATTAATACACCGGGGGGGGGTGTCTGAATTGGGGAAGCTTATAAAGTGAATCCTGCCATTTAAATTTTTCGTCCCTCCCTCTTTTATAAGCATATATAGAACTGCTGCTGTCTTCTGTTGTGTGCCTTAGCACGTTTTTCAAAATTGCAGCTGTTAAATGGAAAACCTGGTAAAGGTGGGAAGGCTGTGTTGCATTAGCAGGAATATGCTGATGCTGGGTTCTTTTCCCTAGCAGCTTGAAATTTCTTCCAACATTGGTCAAATAATGCAGAGTTTCTGATGTCTCAGTAGTGACATGTTTGTGCCAGAGGGAAGCCAGTCAAGCCTTTGTACAGTGTTGCTGTGACAGAATGCTATATATGAATTTGCCTGGGAAATCTATTTATAAAGTTGACCAAAAGTATTTTAAAGAGGATGGTTAATGTTTTCAAGGGACACTGCTATTAAGTTCTGCTTCATATGTGTTTAGTAGTGCTAAGTAAATCACTGTGCAATGATCACCTGTAACTTGTGTTACACAGGTTCTAGGTAAAGAATCTTCCTGTTGGAGAGTGTGGCTGCAGGAGGACTCTGGTTTTCAGTGCTTTGTGAAGCTGTCTTAATGAACTGTCCAGCTTTTAGGGCTTTGTTTTAGTCTGGGAATAACACATTTGTATTCCTTGGCACTTGAAGACCATTTTGGGGGTTGGAGCACATTCAGGTGTGGTGCAGAGACAGTCGTTCTGCCTGCTTCTGCTTCACTGCTGTGTGCAATTGTTAGTAGCCTTTCGGAAGAAAGGAGACTATAACTGGGCAGTGAGGTATACAGGCTATAGCTTTTATTTTACAGTAAATATTGCCTTAGTAAAAATAGTAGATTTCTTTCCCATTACTGTGTATTTCTCAGAGAAACAAGAAGACATGAAGTCTTAGGTTTTTATTATCTGTATGCAAACACGTAAACTTCACTGTAGTGCCTGATGAAACTCAGTTGAAATAGAAAGCATTTCCACTTTTGATGTCAGTAGAGTGGGGGTTTTTAGCCAGATTGTTTAATTGTATCTCGCTAAATTGTTGCCTACCAAAGTCTTGCACTGGTTTTTCCCCTTCCACGTGTGCCTCCACACCCATTCAATTGCTTTTTTGTTTTTCATGCTCAAACTGGCAGGCTGCTGAGCAAAAACTCATAGTAGCACTGAAAGATTTTTGTCCCGTGTTACCCAGTGATAACAGTGACTAATTCCTGCAGAGAGACTACAGAATGTAGTGTCACATTGAAAGGTCATCATGATATTTACCAGACTTGTTTTAATTGCCAAGTTGTACAAATAGAGTGTTCTTCCTATCAAATTACAGGTTATTTTGTACTGTGTAAAGTCCAATAGGCTTTAGGGGAAAAAATACATGGATACATGAATAGGGCATATTTCTTTAGTATTGTCAAAGTTCTTGGGAACAGGGATAGATTTGGCAGTTGTAATGCAAGCTGTGCAAAACCACACTTTCCTTAATTAAGAGAAAAGCATATAGAATTACAGAATTGTATACATCCTTGATGCTGATGTGGCTTATACGTAGAAGCAATGTTTTTCAGAGCTGCTGCCACTAAAGTAGGTGCATAAATACAGAAGAACCTCTTTAATATGCTAATGTTGAAAAGTATTAATTTTATTAATACATATCAGTATGTGGTTCAAATTTGACAGAAGTTAGGTTTTCAAATACTATGATCGTGTTCTGCTGGTCTTTCCCTTTCTCTATGGAAATAACTTACCCTTGGTTATTTTTATGCCTAGATACTTCACTGTCTCAGTGTGAACCAAGTGCTCAAACTTTTGCACCAATAAATAACCATATATGTCTGGATTTGCCCTTAGCCAAACACAGAGAAGAGGTAATTTTGTTGTACTTTCTTGTTACGGAATAAAGCTGAAAATCATGTTTTGTCGGGTTTTTTGTTTGGTTGGTTTTGGTTGGGGGTGGGGTGCGGTTTTGGTGTTTGGGTTTTGTTGGGGTTTTTTGGTTATTTTTTTAAGTTCTGTTCCTATTTTAAGCATTGTACAAAACCTTTGTTCATTTTAAAACACTGTAAAAATTCTTAGTAGAAGGAACATTGCTGCCACACTCTCTTTTTAAAGGTATTTATGTAAAATATGTAAGCAAGTACATGCTCATGTCCTTTTCTGTGATCTTCTAATGTGCTTTAGGAGTCCAGTTATCTACAGATGCCTTGGAGGTGATAGAAAATATGGCACAGTGTTTTACAAAGGTCTAATGTGTGGCCCGGAAGCTGTTGATATTTCAAATCTGTTTGAAATCTGTTTTGAGTTGCTTTGTAGACTTATGAGTTTTCTTGAAAAATCGTTTCAGATAGTGTCTCTGATAGAAAACAATACAGTTGTGATTGTACAAGGAGCAACTGGCAGTGGTAAGAGCACACAGATTCCACAATATATTTTGGATTATTGCTTTGAGAAATCTATCTACTGCAACATTGCTGTTACCCAGCCTCGGAAAATTGGTGCCAGCAGCATTGCCAGGTGGATTAGCAAGGAACGATCATGGACACTAGGTGGATTTGTAGGATACCAGGTATAAAAATTTGAAATGTTTTTTATAAATACATTAATAAGTACTGTATCTTCTTTCTGGATTATATTTAAGCATATTTAGCACACTTAAATGTTAGAGAATCTGTTTTTAAAGTGAAATTGCAGGTTTCTAGCTGTCTCCTGTTAAACATTCATAATTAAATGTTTAAGCTTTTAAAGTTGAACAACTAGAAATGCTAGCGAGACTCTGACAGAAATATTTAATAGTCTGCATTCGGGTAATTGGACACATCTATAAATCACTGAAATTGTTGCAGGAGAACTATATTCTGTCATTTTTCATTTAAATTCCTTGATTAACATGCTTGATTTGTTTGACTCTGACATTTACCTGTCAGCTATGTCAAAACTTTCTTGCATTTTATGGCCAGATGGTTTCACAAACATCCTTTTTGTTCTTCTTAATATGTGGAAAAACTTGAACTAGTTTTCCTCTTTAAGTTTGCCTCCTCCTTTTGTCCAGCTCTGCTCCAAACTCAGTTCTATCCTTCTGTTCATAAACTTAATGCCACTTTCATCTTTTGGCACAGATACTGGTTTTTCAATCAGCTCTTTGTCAGTAACCATAATAATCTGTTGTGATCATTGTTTCACTGGCAGTTTGAGTGAATAATTTTGATGGATTTAAACTTTATTTCATTTTGGAGTTAATTTCAGATGCATGTTCCTGTAAATGCATTAAATATCTGTTCACATCCATATTGGTTTTCTCACTGTGTTAGGTAAGTTTAGAGAACATTTCCACGAAGAAGACAAGGTTGCTGTACATGACAACTGGAATTCTTCTTCAGAAAGTAGTTAGTGCCAAAAGCCTAGCTGAATTCACACACATTTTCGTTGATGAAGTAAGTTGGTGGAAATAAGTTTAAATTCTATAGTAAGAAAACCTTCAATTTTGTCTCTCTTACTGTGCTAGAGAAACTAAAATGCAGACATCTATTTGTAAAGATGCTTTGTGTAAGTTGTTAAAGCTAACGCTTCTTGAAATGGGGCTTGTCTCAGTGGTTCTTAGAGCAGCAAAGTTTAGAACTGAGGGTGTGGGGAGGATTTTGAGGAGTGCTTAGCTTTTGATATGAGTGCCTTGAAATGTTTTCTATGTGGATTTCAAGAACGTGTCTGGCTAGGCCTATTACGAGGAGGCAGCTAATTCCTGTTCACTTAGCTATTACTGCCCTTAGAGTCTTTACTCTTTAGTGATGTCCTGAAAAATAAAATGGCTCTCTGAAATGTCTCTGTTTTCTTTCTGGATTTACAGTCCACTCATGTGGATTCATTATTATTGCTGTCACTTCACTAAAAAGCTAAAGAAAATACACAAATTGCAAAAAAACCAAGTATATTTTCTACGTGTTTCTATGCTTATTTTCTGTTGTAAGTTATATTTCACTGTTAAATATAGTCAGAAGTGAAATTGTGCTTTCATAAAGCATGAATGTTAGATGCGATGTAGGATTTATATCTTGAGATGTAGTGACAGAGGACTTAGAGCTTTTGGGGCTTTGGTTTGTTGGGAGGTTTTGTGTTTGTGGGGTTTTGTTTTTTTTTTTTATGCTGGCTTTCATTTTTATTCCATTATGGTATTATAGCTGAGGGAGATGTGATTCTTGGATATTTGGGGAGCAGGGAGACAATACTTAGTATGCCATTAGACTGTTACAGTAATAATGACAGCTGTTATGACTGCACTTGAAATGGCATATTGAAAACTTGGAAGAGATTGAGCAAATAGTTACACTTTTGTATGAAGAAACTTAAGGACTTCATTTAAACAGACAAAAGAACCCAGAACCCATAAATCCTAAAGAATTGTGCCAGTTAGCTTCATGGGAAAGATTTGAGACCACTCTAATATATTAGTAGAGTCCTGTAAACTTTAATATTTTTACGCAAAAGATAAGGAAATGTAGGCTAGATGTAAAATGCAGAAGTTCAATAGAAGATGCATACTTAGAGAAGTTAGATTGTTTCTTTAGTTTTAAAAATTATTAATTAGATATGAAAATTAGTGAGGAAAGGTTCCTGGCCCATTGTGCAGGAGAACAGGTTTATGCAGAGATTTTTAAAACCTTACTTGTTTGGGTGCTGTAATTCGAATTGTTGGTATCAGCTTGTACCACTTCTTTCAGCATCTCCCAGCTTTCAAGACTATGTGTCTTTTGCTTCCCCAGCCAAAATTCTAGTCCCTCCTGTTCCCCATTTGCCACTTTTTTCCCCATATCTACCTCACAGATTGTGATCTTGATGCAGTAGTAACCATTTCAAAAACATGTTCTTCACTGCATTCTTAGTTGCAGGTCTCAGCCCTTTTAAAGTACTGCAGGCATTTAGGAACATACCTAAACAAACGTAGGTCCAAAAATCATGACTTCTCACAGCAAGACCTTGCTGTCAGCCTGAAAACTACTTTAGCTAAACCATTTTCATGATGGTGCAGTATATCTTTATGTTAGAATATGCTAATGACCTTATGGGGATGAATGTCAACCTTTGAAGGTTGAGCTCTTGAAAAGCTGCTGCACTTAATATATTTAAACTGCAGTTCAAGAAGGGAACATGATCATCATTAATAATGTTGAGAGGAAGTATTTATTGAACTGCAAGGAGCAATCAGAAAAGTCCGGTGCTAGGATATGTAAAGAATCAGGGAGAAAATAACATTTTAGAAAGTTGTGTGTATTTTGATCATAGCTAGAGCCATTGGAAATAAGAGGTGCCTCTTCAATTTGTTTAGCTTTTAGACAAGTCAGCATAGTCCTTGCCTGAATCATTTGTGATCTTAACAGTACAATTAACTTACCCAACTTCAATATCACTTCACGTGTTACTGTCATCTCTAGTAGAACTAGTGGCTAGAGCTCAGGATTGGTTTTTCCAGTCATTCTGTGATTTTCATGACTCAGGAGCATGTGGTTTTCACAAAGGGTGCTATAGTCATCTGAAGAGCTGTGTTGGGATTTTTAAAAATGTGGTTAACGTACATACTCTTAAATGCTGTGTTTTATTCTGTGAAACTGTATTGTTGTTCCAAGTTACAAAAATAAAACATGAAATTCAGTAGCAAAGGAAGAGATTGCCAAAAAGAAGAGCATAAATTAATGAAAATTAATTGTGACTAATGTCTCCCAGGTGCATGAGCGTACAGAAGAAATGGATTTCTTGCTCTTGGTGATCCGTAAACTGCTGCATACAAATTCCCAATCTGTAAAGGTAGGTTCAATTACATTCTGCTACTCTTTCTTGCAAGAATAAATTTTTGTATGTTTTTTATCTACAAAGGGCATGTTTTAAAGAACTTAGCATAAATGTGTCATTTTTTTACTAAAATATTACTTAGTTGGCCATTCCTCATAAGAAGCAAGCTGAAGGGCATTCTTTTTCTGGCTGCTGTAATGTGTTCTGAGAGACTTTTTTTTATTTCCCCGTCATGTTAAAATGCATTAGTTTCTGAAGTCTGCTTAAGGCTAAAAAATACAAGATGGATATTTGACTAGAATTACATACTGGGTATTGAGGACAGTGTTTATCCTTGGCTAAATATGGTAGCATTAACTCTTGGAAATACTGAACTTTTTTAAAAAACATATTTTTTTTTTTTAATGTATTTGGAAAAATAACAAAAAAATCAACCTGTGTTGTAATTTGTAGGCAGAACTGGTAGTAAAACATGGCTGAGATTTTTCTCTGCATGTTAGGAAATTATGCTTTGTACTAGAGCAGAGTTTGCAGAGATGTAGCATGACATATTTAGTCTTCGTGGTCACAAAGTAATGAACTTTTGAACTGCAAGAAATTAAATACAAGTGGCAGAGTTAGGCTAACTCCATCTATTTCTGTGCAGCTATTTGGGACTGCAGAAATACAAGACTGTACATGTCTCAAGTGCTTCAGTTAACTGTTAATGTGAACTGTTTTGTTAAAGCAGACATAACTTTAGTCTATGTTGGCTGGTCTTCTTGTTACTGGAATGGAATTGCCACATTGATTCCAACTTGGGTAACTTGGTCTTTAGATCTTCTAAGCATGCTCTCACTGAAAGTGCCCTTCCAGTTGGCTCAGGGCATGTCTGTGCACTTCACATCTTTTACTTTTTATCACTTTTCTTTCCAATAAGACAGCTCACTTTTCTTTAAATTCAGAGGCAGAAGTGTGAAGCTGTTGAGCTTTTCGTAGCACTTAGCTCTGCCTCCTGAGGATACCAAGTAATTTGATCATACTCAGTTTGAAAAGTTTGCCCATGATGCTGATTATCTGGTTGGTGTCAGTGGCAGGAATCCCTGCAGGTCGTATCATCTCTTCTGTTAGAAAACATTCTTCTCATTCTTCTTTCATAGGTTTCTGAAACTTTTTTTTTTTTTTCTTTATGGTTCTCATTAAATACCTCAGAATTGTCACTGGAAAACCTTCTCCTTTATATCTTTCTCTGCAGTTGTTTCTTCAGATGACAGTTTCATATTGTATAAATCTGAGACAGTCTTACATTTGGGGGGGGTCCCTTTGAATTTAATGGTAGGGAGGGATGTCATGAAACTGAGTGTTTAGGGTCACTAAAATAATCACCATCAGAGATATTACCAAAAGTAATTTTAATGGAAATTTATAATGTGTGATTCAACAGAATTCGATGACAAGGTCCTCTCTATTACATACAAGAGAGATTGTGTCAGGATTCGCAATGATTTACACAGGATTGGGTTAAGTGATTTGTACAGAATTGAATTGAAATAATGTGTACAGAAACCGAAAATGTAAAGGAATAAGGGAGGCCTTCCCACTGAGTCATGAGGTTCAGGCTAGACTCTCTCAAGGTAGAGGGATTGTGAGGGGATGCACCACCACAGGGGGGGAACTCTTGATCTCAGTTGCTGCTTTTTAACGCAGTGGAACAGGTAATTCCGTTTGAATCTATATGCTAAGGCCAGTGTCTTCTACTTGATCCCTTTTCAGCCCCTTTTGAAAAACTCTAAACAAAGAGTTTGATCATGTAGCAAATTCCATTTAGAAAATACAGGATTCTTTTCCCAGCCTCCGTGAAGTAAAAGTGTGCAAGGAAGCCTCTTTAAAGGGTAAAATTGTATTTATAATTCAGGGTGATATGAAATACACGTGAGGTGTTTGCCTTCTAGTTTGGATATTGCAGACCTTGGAAGTAGCAGGTAATTCAAGACTGCATCAACTAACAGGATGGCAAAAGTGATTCTGACATAAGGAGGACAAGACCTACCTGTTGTGGTTCACTACCAACAGTGTTTAGTTTTCTGGCAAATGGCTGGTGCAGATTACTGCTTTTAGATCACAGCAGACATTTGGGTGTTCTAAGGTTGATTTTGCTGGGATGGGGTTGTTGCAAGAAAAATGGCTCTATTGCGTCAGACAGAGCATTTAGCTTTGGTTGTCTTAAATGTGCCTAGGATACGTACCTGTGGTAATGAAATTAGACCATTTTAGCATATAGAGTGAGATTCCAGCATAGCATGGCATTTTGTGTTCAAATTAATGTTTTACATCTGCTGTGCAATTTTTTCAACAGGTAATATTGATGTCTGCTTCCATCAACTGTAAAGAACTTGCTGATTACTTTGCATTTCCAGATCATAACGGTCTGAATCCAGCCGGTGTAATTAAGGTGGAAGGCAAACCTTTTGCAATTGAAGAATATTATCTTGATGATTTGAAGCACATTGTGCAGTTCAAGGTATTGTAAATATAAATTTATTTCTTTGGACATAGAAATTGGAATAGTCAATTGAAATCGGTGTAATAAAATTACAAGTAACTAATTTTACAGTAAGGTTCTAGATAAGAATTAATATGTGATGATAGAACAGAAGTCTCCTTACCAGCAGCCTAGTTTTTCTTTCATTTAAAATGGAATGCAAAGGGCTGGGAATTTTAAGTAGCATGTGGCATTTTGTTCCATAGTTTGCATCCAAGATGAACAATGTGAAAGTCTGTGCAGAAAGTAACATATGAAGATTTTTCGGTCTCTCTGAATACGGGTGACAAACTCCGGCAGTATTTCCTGAGCTGGTTTGTGTTGCTGTAATGTATCAAAGGCAGGAAGAGCTAGGAAACAGTCATCAGAAAATAAATGTTTATGATTAGAAGTTTGATGTTATCAAGTGGCTTATCTTCTCAGCTGAGGCTCACATGCTTCTTATTTTTTTCCTTTGCTTCTTATTTTTTCCTTTTTTATTTTTTTAATAGTCCCAAAGCTGTTATGCAGTAATTTTGAACATATTTGTTGCAGCCATGTAGGCTACCATGGCAAATACATAATTTTGGGTAATGAAAATATGTTTGAATGATAGACATTCACGAAATCCCTGATGGCCACTTCAGAGCCTATATGGCTGCATTGGAGAATTGCTGATCTAATGCCTAAGGAGGGTGGTTATGGCTGAAGATTCATTTGCTGTGTCCATCTTTAGGTTACAAACTTCAGTGTATTTGTTTGTAGAGCTCCTGACATACTATTGTATAGCATGTATCTGCATAGACAACAGACAGTGAAGGGGTGAATGTAAGTTCAAATTAATCGGTATCTGTGGTTTTATAATAGGAGCTTGTTTTACAGTTGAAAAACAGCTGTGTAGGTATTACTGTAGTGCCTGAACTCTTTCAGTATTATGGTCCAAGGCAAAATAAACAGGTTAAAGCAGAGTAGAGAAAATGCACTCAGGCTTTAATAGTGACAACCACTCTAAAAATAACTGGGAGCATGGGAGTAATTATTAGTCAACTTTGGTAATTCAGAACACTGTTACAATGTTAATATAGTGAGAAAGACAGGGAATGCACTTAAAAAGTAGCAGTATGTGAACATATTGTTGTTATTTATCTTGCATCCCTCAATGCTGCAGAAACTAAATTAGATAAACAAATTTTCTTATGTGAAACCCAGAAGAAAATAATTGCTTTTGTTGTACACAGCACAGGTATTGGTTATGCTTCAACACAGGCAAGCTGAAATAAAAGCCTGTCAGCCATTGAAGTTTTAATGCAGCCATCAAAAGCAACTAAATGTGTATAGCAGTTGGCCAGTCAGTTTTTTATATGGCAGCTCAGACAGATAATATGGATGAGATTATGTAATACGTTATTTTTGTGAAAGATTTTTGATGATGGATGGCAACAAAAAGATAACCAAGAAATTGAGTAAGAAGTCTACTTCAGTCAGGTTGCATTTGTCACAGCTGCCCTTTGAGCTGAATGTTGTCTGCCACACCTTTCACCTCAGAGATCAGGAATAAAAGGAACTGCTTTCAGTGCTTATGCTTTTTTTAATTTATTTTTTTTCCTCTCTGTGTATATGAGCATTTAGGGGCTTGGGTTTTTTTTGTTGGTTTGTTTTGTTTGGTTGTTTGTTTTGTTTTTTTAAGTTTTCATCTGTTTCTTTATGTTGTGTTGTCCTAGCTATAGCCATTCTGTTATTCGGTAGGAGATGGGTATGATTGTCCAAGTTACTTGGACCTTAGGGCAACAACAGAAGCACATAAGTGCTCTTGATTTTCTTTATTTCTTCTCTCCCCCCCTTAATACATATGAAAAAAGAAGCATAAATTGAATAAGAAAGCTCTGATGTTTGGTCTCACATCTTGTCTCTTATGGTGTTATATGTGGAGATTTTACCCGAATAGTAGTTTCTATACTATACCTAAAAATGTGGAAGGTCTAAAAAGATTTATGTAACATCCTAGTAACAATAAAAGCAGAGCCTGAGTGTTAAGGTACTTAATGAGTTAACACTGCCATATGGAAGCAGGGGCACATCTTTCATCATGCTAAAATCAGTTGGTTAACTGCCTGAGGTACAGGATTCAGGCTTTAGTTCTTAATTTGCCTAGAAAAGCTTGTAAAATTCACTTAAAATGATACAGAAATGAAAAGTAAAAATAGTCTTTGCTTTTTATGTAAACACAATTTTACCAAGTTTCCTTTTTGTTTTTAAAATCAATAATTAAAAGTCAGATTACATAAATAATCACTCGTTCCTGAATCATCTTGATGTAACTGTCTGGTTTGCTCTGAGGTGTGAACCTCTGTCCCTTCTCAGAAAAATCTTAAAATAATTGGGTGTTAATGTATAAATGTAGAATTATTTTGTGACTCCTGCAGAGCTCGTGGCTTTAATTTGTCATTCATGTCTGTAAGTGATAATGTTTTAAAACTATGCTTGAAAATAAAAATTTTCTTTGAGCAGTTCTGACTTGGTTTATTCAGTGAATTTGGAGTTCACTGATACCAGTTGTGATTTGGAAGATAAATAGACATGCCAGTCATTATTTTTTCTTCTGTATGCCTGTTTGCAATAAAGCCTTTGCTGTGGCTAGATAGACATCTAGCTGAATCAAAGATAAAGTTCTCCGATTCAGTTGCTTCATTTGTATGAAAGAATAAAAAGAAGTGGGAAGGAAGGGTGAAACACTCTTCAGTGTAGCACTGGCTTACCCTTTCCCAGATATTGGGTCATTTATAGGTGCTACTGTTTAATTTGTGAGTATAGGTTTATAAACAGTAGTTTCTTTTTCTTTTGGTGTAATGGCCTTTGTAAGCACGTTGTTCTGGATATTTAATTGGATCATTATTTTTTCATACCAGCCCCCTCTAAATGCCAAGGAATCAGTGAAACCTAGGTTTTGATGAAAAATGAATGAAGGCTGTATCTACAGGCAAATTTAAAGCTAGTTGTGTAAATGTTTACCTATTGCTATTGTATTGTATTGGAGATATCAAATGCAAATTAATTGTATAGTTAATTGTATGAACAGTTTTTAAAAATGTAAGCAATTAGGAGGTCTAGGTGCTAGATTTTGACAGTAAATCTGTGAAATCCCATGTCTCTACTTCTTATGTAAGGCAAAAAAGAGTCCTATTTCTTGGCTTGCAAATGTAAAATCTCCTTCATATCCCTGGTACTGAAGTCAGAATCCAGGTGAAAGGTAGTCAACTGCTGTCAAAAGCTATTCCGATTTTGTTATATTACTTCAGTCAGCTCTGACTGGGCTTTTGTATTTCCTGATCATCACATTGTTACCTTTTATTAGGATTGATGTGGAAGCCTTGTCATGTTAAAGAATACTAAAGGTAGAATTGGTGACAAAACAGAATAGACAAATTTGACAGATACGTAAACAGGGATAATCTAAGAACAAATATGTCACGTTCAAGTATGTATAAAAGGATACCTGGCTAGTTAATTCAAGGGGTCAGAAGTGGAAAAATTATTGTTAAGTTCTTATAGATGGCTTTTTTTGATCCTCCAATCCATCCTCTACCAGAAGAAAGTAGGATAGTTTTCTCAGGGTTTTCAGAATGGAGTCTTCCTGCAGACGACATGGTGTAGGATTGCAGGTTGACTGTTCTGTTAAGGGTTGGAAAGCTGAGCAGTGAGGTTGCAGTAATACATCTTTCTAGCTTTCATTTAGCTTTGTTAGATAAGTCTTTGCTCTTCTCCTTTTATAAGAACATCTTTTCATTATTCTGATCATTGAAGTAGTCATAATTTGGCTTGCCGATGCCCTGAAAACCTGGTAAGAATTGCAGATATATTGTCAATCCCCATCAGTTTCCCCAGCATCACAAATTGAGTACCTGTTGGCTGCAGGTTCAAAGGCTGGCAAGTATGCTGGCTGAAAACCTTGGTACATGAGTTCCGTCAGAGTGAGGGGCAGTTCTGGACAGTGTCACTACACATCACACTCATAGAATGACTTTTACTGACCTAGGGTCATGTTTGCCTTTCAGCAGCATTACATTGGAAAATAGATCAAAGTAGCTGGTCCAGGTGTTTCTTCATTTTCAACTAACACACCATCTGCTTGTATCCAAAATCTGTAATTCTCAAATGCATAGGCTCACACATTGTCTTGCTGGATTTCGTCTCATGTCAGACAATTGAAGGACACGTTACATGAGTGTCCTGGGTTCAGGAGTGATACTCTTATCGATACACATATGATGCATTCCAGCTTTATCGGTGTATCTTTGTCAGTTGCTTTTTTGCTCCTCGAAAACATGTGCAGAAACCTCTTTTGCTTATATGATAACTGAATTGGAGTAAGTCTGTAATCCAAATTTTGTGCTTGATTAAAATAAAGGCAAATCTCTGGTTTAATAGACAACTGGTAAATACCTTCCACTTCTTTTACAGAGAAACCAGGAATACCTTAGTTTTGTGTGTAGAAATCTTAAGTATTACTCATGGCTGTTCAGCTTGCATTTTGCATTTCTTTCCAGAAGTGGGTTTTCCCCTGCATTTTATAACCTTGTTAAAACTTCCTGGCTATAGCTGCGTCTTACTTTCTGTTGGTATTTATCTACATGTATTTATCAATTACTACTACTGGAGGCTTGTGAGCTAGTTATTAGAATATGTAATTTCTTAAAGGATACACACATGATTGCTCGAACCCGTTAGGTTTCTTGGAAAATCTGGATGACTTAAACTGTTACTGAATGACTTAAACTGTTAGATTTCAGCATAAAAGTATTTCATTTGGGGATAGAGGGAGGAAAGAGCTTCAGAGGTATAATAGGAGGGAAAGAAGTGGAGATTGACTGTATGATTTCTAATAATGTGAGAGTATGTGGATGGCAGATTACACTATAATAGAAGTCTATAAAAGTTACAGACAGTGGTTAGTCCAATAAGGAGTTTCCACTAGAATGAGGGGAAACCCTCTGAGAGAAAGGTTAGCAATGATCAAAAGCCATTTTCCCTGCAAAGGAAGAATGTGTAATATTACAGACAGTTCCCAGAGCATGTCTAGTTCATTAAGCTTTTTTTGGTTTTGGTTTTTTTATTAACTGAAACATGATTAAGTTTGTCTTTGCTCTGAAGACTTGGTGGTTTGTGTTCTTAAATATTAAAGCCCTGAGTTTATGACAGGATGCTAAAAAACAGAGTTGACAGAATCATCATGGTTATATTGTGTACAACAGAACCATAGCTCTTTGACAGCATCTTACCTAAAACAAAAGATCCATTAAATGAAAGGTACATGATTTATTTGGCAGTCAGGTAGAGATGGGCATTATAGCACCTGTGAGAAGGATTGTGCCTGCCTAATACAGATTCCTCTCCTTGTCATCCTGTTCACAGGTGGTGTGGTTAGTCTCATGTGGCTAACACTTTGTATAAAGAGTATGCCTCGCAAACTTTAGGGAGTGGAGTGCGGGCTAGTGGTTGTCTTAAGTATGTAAATATTGGAAGTATTTCTTTAGCATTAAAAGGTAGGATGCTTGAAGGGTCTGTCTAGAAGGCAGTGAATGCTTCAGATTGTTACTTCTTTGTACAGCTTCTGTGCTGGATCAGTTTTAATGGAAAAGCACTTGGCAAATCAACACACATATGTGATCTACAGTCTTTTAGCCTGTTACACTGTGTTAACCTCAATACTCTCTTTTCCATACAGCTTCCTACTCAAATAATTGAGGAACCAGTGATTGTAAGGGAAATGTATGAAATAGCAGTGTCTTTGATCCAGTCATTTGATGAATTAGAGATGAAGAAGAATAGGTAAGATACAGTTTAAGTTCTGGAATCAGTGGTTCTTTGGGGCACTAAGATGCTGTTAGGGAACAGCAGCAGCCCATGTATTATAGTTATTAGTGGAAAACTTCATTTTCTATATATGTCTGCTTTTATGTTACATATCTCTGCGATTTTTACTGAGGGTAGTTACCCTAAGACTACTTGTAGGTCTAATGGAATAACCTGTGTCTTGAAATACACTTCATGCTCTGGCGTGTAAGTGACCATTGAAGCCAACCATGCCATATGGAAACTAGATTCTTTGCTGTAGGCCAGAGCTGAATAATATTTATATGAAGAATAAATATTTTGTATTGTAAACTAAAACATACATTAAGCCATGAAAAAAGAATACAAACTAGCATTAATTTTCACTGGCTGTTTAACTAATGCTTTACTGTCTTTTTGAAATAAGTAATTAAAATATTACTTTGTTACTTTGTGTTTTGTAAATTTTACATCAGGAATGACTGCCACAAAAAATACAAGTTCTATGTTGTTCTGAGGTGATTTTAGCTTCTTGACTCCTAACAGATTAATTGACGATGTCTCCCTCTCAAGTTTGTCATGACCTGTAGTTCTTGATAATGGTTAGCTTTTTTATATGCCAGGCTTTTGTTAAAGGTGTCTAGTGGTATTTTTAGAATATAAGACTATTATGTATACTTGAAAAACTACTGAATAAGTTTGCCTAGAATTCTACAGTAATATGCTACATTTACATTTTATAATCTTTGGTAACCTAATTTTGATTAATTTCATTGCTAAATAAGAATGTGTCTGCTTTTACATAATTTTGAAGACAAAACTAAACCTAACAATCTAGTTCCAATATTTATATGCTGGGTATTTCAGAATGGGTAACTGCAGATAGTGTTTTGAATTCAATTTCTTCAGGAAGTGTAAATAATATATGTTACAAAAAGTGCACAGTTCTGCTTGTTCCCTCAGAACAAAATAACTTGGGGTGATAAAGTAGACTGAGGTTGTAAAACTAATGAAACTGCATATTCTTGTTAGGGAGGAAAAAAACTTGAGTGCTACATCAGAACGTGGAAGTGTGCTAGTATTTTTACCAGGTGAGTATATGCCTTAACTTTCTTTTTCCTTACTTGTCATCTAACAAGCTTTCTTCTAGGGATTTATTAAACACATGTTTAACTGGGGTTCATTGGTCTATTTGGGTATTTTTCTTGCATACTTCTTTAAATACGGCAATAATTGGAAATGCTCTGAGTCAAAAGTAAGACTCTCTTATAAAAAAACGAAGTTACAGTAATAAATTCTACAGTTAATCCACAGAAATTCAGTTGCTCAGTTTTTTAGATTAGCTATTAAATATTGCATGAAATTGCTGGGATTCTTTTAGAGACATTTTCTTACCTGCATATAGTGTAGTCTTTATTTAGATTCTTGTAAAAATTAAAATTCACTTTTTTTTTCCATGTACGTTGGAAAGAAATGTTAGTTGTTGTAGTAGGAACACTCAAAAGCACGCATGACAGCAATTAATGATCAGAGCACTGGTTATATACAGTTTTAGTTTTCTTTAAACAGCAAACCTAAGTTACCTTACACTGCCTCTAAAATCTAGCTAAGAGATTCAATAAGAATGACAGCCAAAACAAAAGCATACAATAATATTTGTGTAACTAGGCTGCAGACTTGGTTTCCGGAGCATCGCAAACCTCTATACTTGTTACCTGGTGCTTTCAAGTATACTTTTACTTCATGAAAGTTTGCTACTTGAAAACTTTGAAAAGACTTGGTTGCATACTGTGGAAAGTCATCTCTGAGTCAGGAGCAGCTGTTTCCTTAGGTATAGTGGGGTCTGTCCCTGCCAGGACTTTCTAACTTTATGTGAAATCTTTATGAATGTCATTTCCCTGCTGTGTTAAGCTTAGCAGTAAACATGTTAGCACTAGGGCTGGAAACCCAGAAAACAGCACAAACATACCCTGCACTTGCAGAGTAGCTTTTGGTGGAGGGTGCTCCCTGCCAGCTGCAAGGCATTAGAGCTGCCTCTCTTGGAGTTACCTTCTCTGTAAAATCAATGGGTAGAAGGAATTACTTCATCATGTCAATGTAGGACCTGTTCCAGTTTGCCATTAATAAAGTAGGGAGACCATCTCTGGTGCCTCTGGCCTCTCATATTAGAGTTTGTCTGGTGTGCTTTCAGACTTCCTCAGGCCCTCTGAGTCTTCATTGCAGGCTGAAATTACTCTGTCGCTTTCAATTCCCAAAACTTTTATCTTTCCTTTGAGGTCTCTTTTTTTTACTGTGCTGCTGTCCCTGATGGCTTACAACTGCAGCTGCTAAAATGAAACTCTGCTTAAAACATTTTGTCAATTTATGTAAACCTGTGTAGATAGTGCTTTCTAAATGAGTTGGTTCTTGGGTTTGGTTTTTATTGTTGTTCAGTGTTTGACCTTGGCCTGGTTTGTAACTGGATATTCAAGACTGATCTTGAACACAGGATTAGCAAATGCCTCTTGAAATTTTCTTCACAAATAGTCTTTATACAGAACTGGAGAAAAGGAGAGGAAAGCCCTCAGTTCACAAGAGGGCAGCTGAGACAGATTTGGGTAAAAATAACATCCACATTAGGATACTGATTTGAGATGCCTAGATTTTTTGAGTGCTTGAAATTACATAGCATTTTGTACATTCAGAATAACACTTCCATTGACATTTCAAGCTGAGTAGGCAACAACAGCCAGAAAGTAGTGCCATACTGAGGAGTACTCTTAAGGGATTTTTTTTTTTTTTTTCCCCCCCACTGTCTTTGTGGAACTCTGTGATAGGGCAGAATCCACTTCCGTAGAGCATGCAGCTATCTTGAGTAGGATGCTGTGTTTTCTTTCCTGTTGTAATTGCCTATCTTGTTCAGTGTTGAATTTATAATTTCTTTTATGTTACTGAGTCTGATTCTTTACAGATAAATACCCTTCAGTACTCAGCACTGCTGTGATTGCAGAGCTAGCATGGCCCTAGATTCAAGGTGATAAAGTGCCATGTTAAACTGTACAGTGACTTTTTTTAACATACATGTGTGCATATGTGCCCAGTGGGCTGCATTAAGTTTGCACAACCAGTCTTAATTCTGGCAGTTCTTTTGTTTGAGTGTTAGACTTTACAACCGTAATGTTTCTGGAGTGTTTACACTGATGTCTAGTTCTTTAGACCTTTTTAGAACAAGTTGGAAAAAGAAGTCAGACTGTTGACTGAAACATCACCGAGCTACACCTTCAAGTATGTAACACGCTTCCACCAGACTAGCTGATGGGCTAAATGAAAGCAACAGTAGGTTGTAATCCTTCAGGATTGTGCGGAAGGTGGGGAAGGCCTGATTTCTCCATAGTTCACGTGCACTTGCTGATGGCAGAAACTGCACAGCTTAAAGCTTTGGGACTTTCATTCAGAGGGGTTCTATTACTGTTCTAAGCTTTTATCTGTTCGATTGGTGTAAACTTCTTTGTCTGTTTTGTATTTTCTTTTGCACTTCTCCATGCCCCACTCGCCTTATTGTCCTAATATGTTTGCCAAAGAGATATTTAGTTACTGTTTCATTCCAAGGTCTGTCTCTCCTGGGGCAGCCTTTAGTGCTGGAGGTGTCATGATCAAGTGTTGTCCCTTCAAGAATGGGGCAGTAGATGCTGCCTGCTGTGTCTACTTAGTAATTACTAGGCTGATTAATGATTACTATTAATATGGGTTATGTGGAGCCTGATTCTACCAGTCATGGGTCGAGCTTCTTTTAATTGTTTTTAAACATAAATTGGATTCAAGCCTTAATGTCTTAGTTGGATACGTAACCAAGCAGTATGGCGAAGAGGAAGCATTAGACAGGTAGTCAAACAGTACCTAGTGTTATCTAGTAGGTGTTGCAGGCTCTGTCCAAAGAGACAGTATCATGGTGTTCTTGTGTTTT
This sequence comes from Strigops habroptila, assembly GCF_004027225.2. NCBI lineage: Eukaryota > Metazoa > Chordata > Aves > Psittaciformes > Psittacidae > Strigops > Strigops habroptila. The sequence continues at coordinate 21,847,433 of NC_046358.1, read as the reverse complement.
CTCTCTATCTTTAATTACGTGCTCTAGTTCATAAACAAACACTTTTTTCCCCTGTGTTACAATAATCTTAAAAAGTGGTGCTGTTTTTGTATTTCCCAGTGTGTATGTTTTTTCTCTACTGTGCTGAAAGTGTTTTGCTTAGAGCTTTGTTAATTGTTTCATTATTGTGCTAGTCACTAGTTTGTCATTTGGCTAGCTACTTGCGTTGTCAAGTACTCTTATTTCATTTGAGCAGTGATGTAAATTAGGCTTCCTTGCTGTCTTTCAGGTTCTAATGACATTGCTTTCCCCTGTAGTAGCCTCACACAAAGGACATCTGAGACTTTTAAATTCCTGCTGATTGCCCCACCACCACAATTATTTATTCCCCCACCCCCCAACTCACCTGTTCTGCCCCTAACCCTGGCTTCTTTTATCGCTCTTACCTATAGCCACTTCCCCTCATTTTCCAGTTTCAATCTTTCTGACTCCAGTAGTTGACTAAATCTCCATGTTCTCCTGCAATTTCTTTTTCCAGCCAACCTTGTATAATAACCACGTTCATTTGCTGAATCTGTTTCTCCTTTTCTTGCTCCAGTTTCTTGCTTTCTGGCCTCTTCTCCTTGCTTACCTTAGCTCAGTCATGATTTCCAGCCCATCGCATATCCTTCTTTCTTCTTATTTCTGATTTAAGTTATTCTCCTCTTATATTCCCTGAAAATGTTTCTCTTCCTCCATGTGCATTTGTCTTCCCTCCTTCTCACTTCTGAAGTCAAGTAACAGTCATCTAAAGAGTGCGAGAATTTGCATATCCAGGTGTTCAAACTGCATTTAGTCTCACTGAAAATGGCAGCAATCCTGTACTTCAGTTACAGAATAATTTCATTTTTTAATATCCAACTGGGGAACCCCAGTTTAGACAGTTTTTTTGAAAATGAGGGGTTTAGAATTAGATCTCAATAAGAAGTAAACTAGGCTTCTCCGAAAGGTTGATGCCTGTGGAGGTATTCAGGAAGACAGCAAAAATCTCTTAGTCAGACATGAAATCAATGCCCCAGAGAATGGGCACTGGCAGAAATAGCTTTTTGTTGTTGTTTTCGTGTTGGTTTTGTTGTTGGTTTTTTTTTTATTTTCCCCCTACTCTTGGAAGCAGCTTGTCTTGGCTGAAATACCTGAATTTATCCTAAAGCAGACATTCAGGATGTGGTGAGTCTTGTCAGTTGTAAGGAACTGAAACAAGAGCTAATAATGAGACACTGGCAGATGGCCTTTATAGCTGATAGAGCCACTTGACTTTGAGTATAAAATTAATGCAAAATGACTCTTGAAAAATTGACTCACAGTGTTTCAGTGACTCATTATTACATTTACTGTTAAACTCATCTGCTGCTTTGTTATATGGTGAAAACAAGGTTGTAATGAAAGTCAATTAAGAATTTAAATAGACATGAGAATTAGGTTTTAGAACTGTCAGTGATCACTAAAAGGAAAACAAACTCTTGATTACTTTTTCCCTAGGTTTGTGTGAAATAAGATACATGCACTCATGTCTCTCAAGTAAGTTCAACAAAAGGTAAGTTGGACCTCACTTGTTTCAGCTCATTTGAGCTGGAACATGAACCCTTCAGCTGTGTGAGTTCTAAGTATATAACATGATTTAGCACAAAGGTGTAATTATTATAATCTTCACTAATATATTTTCTTTAGGTGGCAGGTGTACCCACTTCACTCACGTGGGACATTAGAGGAACAAAATAATGCTTTTTTGGCTACAGTTCCTGGCTACAGAAAAGTAAATATTGTGGAATCATTACTTCTTAAGTGTGTGAAACCTTTTGCTAGGTTAATAGCAAGTAATAATGTATGTAAGCTAATATTAGCTGTGCCAACTCAAACTACTGTGTGAGGTCAAAGTAGTTTTGTTTTTTCAAGATGTAAACTAATTGCTTTTCTTACCAAGCTGTTACTTTACTGATATTTAGACCTGAAGAGAAGTGCAGTAACAGGAAACTACCCTTAAATTATTGTGTGACACTGGTTTTACCCTTAAACAAGCAAGCTTGTTGATTCTCGCACCTGCATGGTAACAGCATGCTGCTGGCGGTGCTGCATAGCAAAGTAGTCCCCCAGCATGAGGGTCTCCTGCCTGCTTTGTAGCCCACAGTATGGCTACTGTCTTGGCTTGCTTTATCACTGATGTTTTGTTATAACAAAAGCGTAAGGAAATATTTCCATTCTTCTTTATGTATGCTATACTACTTTATTATGCTTCTCTGATCTTAGGACAAGAAAATACAAGTTTTCTTGTGTTGTATTGCCTTTTTTTAACCCTAATATGCAGAGCAGAAATACTGCATTGCCCATTTCTTCATAGCAAGTTGGATTTTTCATGTAGAAATATTAATGTAATTTGTTCTTTATGCATTCATTGCTTATTTTTTGCTTCAAAACTCAGATTATTCTGTGTACAAACATAGCTGAGAGCTCTGTAACAGTTCCTGATGTTAAGTATGGTAAGTCATCTAAATCTTGTAATTGTGTATGTGCTGTATTTATAGTGTTCTCCTTACTTGCAGTAGCCTAAATCTCCACAACACTTTACCATTTTACAAAGCACTGATGTTGAAATTTAACTTTGACAGTTGTTGAATTCTTTCTTTCACAGCAGAGAACAGTTTTAAATGTGAATATATGATCAAATAGTAGAGCTACCAAGTGGGGTGCTGGTTTTAATCTTTACTGGAGGAGAGAAAAAACTAATTGTAAATGCAGTAACAAGTAGGATCAGACCCCATGTCACAAGTTTGGGGTTGTTTTTTTTTTAAATTTGGGGGGTTTTTTTATTCACATTCTGTCTATATTTTGAAATAATTGCATCAGATGAAGCAAATTCTGATATAGAATAGATTGCCTTTTAATGTTGTCATCCGCACTAAATGTTTGTTGCATTTATATTAAAGTCTGTTTGCAGTTCTGTCAGTATTCAGAATGTTCTGGGTCTGGTTTGTCTCTTCACTGGTTTTCAAATAACTGAAAATTTCCTTTTCTGATAACACAAAATCAACCAGTATTTTTTTTGCCCTACCATCAGGATGAATTGTTTCATAATAATGCTAGATTTTTCTTAATTGCAGTGATAGATTTCTGCTTAACTAGAACTTTGGTTTGTGATGAGGAAACTAATTACCAGAGTTTGAGACTCTGCTGGGCATCTAAAACAAACTGTAATCAAAGAAAAGGTAAGGTGACAGTAGGTAATGGAAAGGAACTTTAAAAGCTAACCTGCATAGAGAATTCTACATTGCTTTTCATTTTGTTAACAGTAAAAGCACAGATTGTTTTCACCTTGAATAATTTATGCAAAAACATAATTCCTTACCATGTCAGGTAAGGTAATGTGATTAAACAACTATGCCTGAATGTTTTATTTTGTTCAAGTATTTTTCCATAGGAATTTTTTTTGTGTTTTATTGAAAAATACTAAAATTCATGGACCTGAGAATTTATGAGGATTCTCTGTTATGTAATAGTATTTTTATCATGGGCCATTTTCTTAAAAGGGGGAGATAAGTACTCCTGGGTATCTATTAACTACTTTGAGTTTCAGCAGTAAAAGAAACTTTCATGTCTTTATCACTCTTAAATTGATTGAAATAACCTCAGCAGTGTGCACACCAGTGTATGTAGCACAAGGTTAAATAAGATTTCATATCGGCTCTTCTAGTAAGACAGTACTCTTAAATATCAGAATCTTTTCAGATGAAAGGAGTACTAAATAGATTAATAACAGTGATATCTTTAGGTGTAAAAATATTCTCATTTTTAAATGAGGTGCCACCAGAGCTGCTCTATCACTTCTCAACTGGATGGGGGAAGGAAAGTGTAATGAAAAGCTCACGGGTTGAGACGGGGAGATTACACGGCAATTACCATCATGGGCAAAATAGACTTGGGGAAATTACTGTCATTTATTACTGAACAAATCAAAGTAGGGTAATGAGAAATAAAACCAAATCTTAAAACACCTTCCCCCCACCCCTCCCTTCTTCTCAGGCTCAGTTTCACTCCTGATTTCTCTGCCTCCTTCCCCCCAGTGGCACAGGGGGACTGGGAATGAGGGCTACAGTCAGTTAGTCACGTTTCTCTGCTGCTCCTTCCTCCTCAGGGCGAGGACTCCTCACACACACTCTTCCCCTGCTCTGTCATGAGGTCCATCTCACAGGAGACAGTTCTCCATGAACATCTCCAGTGTGGGTCCTACCCACAGCCTGCAGTTCTTGGTGAACTGCTCCAGCATGGGTCACTCTCATGGGGAGCAATCCTTCAGGAACAGACTGCTCCCGTGTGGGTCCCCCATGGGGTCACAAGTCCTGCCAGCAAACCTGCTCTAGTGTGGTCTCTTCTCTCCACAGAGCCACAGGTCCTGCAGGAGCCTGCTCCAGCATGGGCTTCCATGAGGTCACAGCCTCCTTTGGGCATCCATCTGCTCTGATGTGGGGTCCTCTCATGGGCTGCAGGTGGATATCTGCTCTACCATGGACCTCCGCAGGCTGCAGGGGGACAGCCTGCCCCACTATGGTCTGCAGGGGGGGCTCTCTTCTGGTGCCTGGAGCACCTCCTCTTCTCTTTCCTCACTGGCCTTGGTGTCTGCAGAATTGTTTCTCTGACATATTATCACTCTCTTCAACAGCACAACAGTGTTTTTCCCCTTAACTATGATGTTATCCCAGAGTTGCTACCACCATTACTAATGGGCTTGGCTTTGGCCAGCAGCGGGTCCATCTTGGAGCACTGGTGTTAGCTCTACCAGACATGGGGGAAGTTTCTAGCAGCTTCTCACAGAAGCTACCCCGGTCGCCCCCCTGCTATCAAAACCTTGCCATGCAAAGCCAATACACAGCTTTATTTCCATTTGGCTCTGGGTCAGTGTAGGTAATGAGAACCAGCCAATATACAACCAGTAGAAGCAGCATTTTGTATAGCAGTCTTGGACTTGTTATGCATGTAACTTAAAAATATGGCCTAATTCTCCAGTGGAGTATCCCATTGTGTGAAGTATCCTTTAGTTTGAAGCTTGACGTGAAAGGTCTTTGGATTTGTGAAGACAGACTTTCTGAATCAGTGTGTTTTCTATAAATAGTAGATCACAAAGATGTTTTGGTGTTCATCATGGTATCTTGAAAGTTGTTTCTATAGCAGCAGTATCTTCCAGTATCTGAAAGGAGCCCTCAAGGATGCTGGAGAGGAACTCTTCATCCGGGACTGTAGTGATAGGACAAGGTTCAACCTTAAACAGGAGTGATTTAGGTTGAATATAAGGAAGAAGTTCTTTACTGTGGCAGTGGTGAGGCACTGGAACAGGCTGCCCAAGGAAGCTGTGAATGCTCCATCCCTGGCAGTGTTCAAGGCCAGGTTGGACAGAGCCTTGGGCCACATGGTCTAGTGGAAGGTGTTCCTGCCCATGGCGGGGGGGTTGGAACTAGATGATCTTGAGATCCTTTCTAACCCTAACCATTCTAGGATTTTTGGTAGCTATAGAGTCAAATAGGAAATCCAAGTATACTAGTTGTTTAAAAATATACAAATGCAAAGCATATTTACTCTGCATAGAGAATCTTTGGTTTGGGGATATGCTGAACCTTGCATTGACATATTAAATTTAGATTTAAGAACTTGCCTTTTCATGGTTTTGGGGAAGTGTATTTTAGTGCAGGATTTGTCATGCCTTTTCAACTGAGAAAGACAGATGCTGATTTGAAGGCAGTTGTATGAAAGAGGTATTTGAGTGAAGTACTTAAGTAACTCTTTCATTCATTACTGCTGCTATGAAAACAAAATTATTTTATCTGATCCTTATGTGGGAAAAGGTAAAGAGAAGGTCTCCACTGGGGCTGTCTGCTCCACGAGAGCAAAATGCTGGTGAGCTTGCAGTGTCAGCTGTTGCATGCTGCTCAGCTGCCCGGAAGGCTTGTAGCTGGATGGGTTTTGAACAGCCTGAAACTTGGGCAGTTTACAAATTGGCGATTTGTTCTTTTATGCGAAGGTCGTGCTGGACGGGTTTCCAGAGGGTATTGTTACAGGCTTGTGCGCAAGGACTTCTGGACAGACTTTATTCCAGAGCAGTCAGTACCTGAGATACTGGTAAGACTTCTGGGAAACATCAAGATATTTTTCAGTGGGGTTTTTTGGTGGGTTTTTTGGTTGGTTTTGGGGTTTTTTTTGTGTTGTTTTTTTTTTTTTTTTTCCCAAAGTTGATAATTGACAAAGACCATTCCATGTCAAAGACCATTCCACATAGCTTCCTTTGTAGAAGGAGATACATTACAGCAATAAAATGACTGTGGATTAGAAATAAGTAATCTGTTCAAAAGAAAAATATCCTTAGTAACAGAATTTTTTTTTTTTTTTTTTTTTTTACTGAATTGTGAACTTGAACTTATTTTTCATAGAAAACACTTTGTCACACTTCCCATGGGGGGAAAGTAACAATAACATTGTCTTTTCCTTCAGCGTTGTCCATTGGGAGCTACAGTCTTAAAAATAAAAAAGCTTGATATGGGGGGACCAAAAGCCTTGCTGGCAACAGCTCTTTCTCCGCCCAGTGTAGGTGACATTGAACATACCATACTTCAGCTGAAAGAGGTAGGCATTCTTCTAATGTTGTTAAAATTGAGGTAATAAAAGTGTATTGTAGAAGAGTTTTTCCTGGTATGAGGTAGTAGTAGCCTTAATTGTAACCTGAAATAGGATCTGTGTCTAAAGAATTTTGTCTCACATTTGATTGTTTGGTTACTACACTTTTAAGCATAATTTCTGCAGTTAGTTCATTGAAACAGGATTATAATTTCATCAGGGAATAATGATGCTGTTTGTGAATTAGCATCTGTGGTGAGAAAGAATAGGAAAAAAGTAAGAGAACTTGAACTCTGTAAGTGAAACTGTTTATTAATGTAGTAGCAAAATTGTACTCTTACACCTTACAATGTGTAGGAGTCAGCCTGAAGATCCCCTTCTGGCCTGTGCCTGACTTCTGTGTGAGCAGATGATTTTGCTTTTCAGTTACAAAGTTGTTATGGGGTAGAACATTCGCTGAACTTTTCCAAAGTGCATAAGAAATGATATTTGTATTATTTGTAGCTTGCTTTTATATTCAGTATATATAGTAGAAATTTTGGTTTAAAAATGTTAGGCTTTTAAAATTAAGATCTTCAACTTTTGATACTGATTGATGTTGCTTGCTTCTTGTCTTTTCTTACAAACTGATCTTAAATTCGCTTCATCAACTTTTTACAAGTGAATAAATTTTAATTTCTCTAGCTGGGAGCACTTACAAATTGTGTGCAAACAGAAGAAAATCCACATGATGGTGAGCTGACTTTCTTAGGAAGGGTATTGGCACAGTTGCCAGTGGATCTGCATCTTGGAAAACTGATAGTCCTTGGGCATGCCTTCGGGTGCTTAGAAGAATGCCTTATTATAGGTAACTGAAAGAAGAACATGTGAGAACATTTCTCTAAAAACAAGTGATTTGCAGGTTTTCACTTTGATTTGTTTTTGTTGTAGCAGCAGCACTGTCTTTGCGGAACTTTTTTACATCACCTTTACAACAGCAAGTTGATGGATACAGGTATTACCCGAGATGTTTTACAATTTCCTGACTACATTTGGGGGCAGAGGCTGAAATTGACCATTAAATAAATTTTGTGTGTCATGAGTCTAATTTTCTATCAAAAGTGCTAGCAGTGTAAAAAGAAGCTTTCCCAAGCAGCTGAGATACTGAACTCTATTTCTCTGTGAACTAATTAGTATCATAGAGCTAACTCATTCTTTTCTGAGTACAAGACCTGATTTTTGAGCTTTTCCTTTCTGGTGTATGTGACTATGTCTATTAAAATGGAGGGAGGGGTTAAATAACAAGGATTTTTTCTTTTTTCTTTTTCTTTTTTTTTTTTTTTTTTTTTTTTTTAACCTAAGTTGTCCTGCCCACACAGTTTACTTTCAGAAAGCAGATGTGAGTAAGGACAAATAATTACAATAAATGTATTGACTCCGTTTATTGAAGTCCTCAAAGTTGTTACTAGTTTTGGCATTCTGAGCTGTATAATACATTCACTATTTGAAAAAAATATTGTTGATGATTCTTTTTGTTTGTATTGCCAGGAACAAACTGTTTTTTGCTGGGAATAGTAAGAGTGACTGCATTGCAATTGTGAATGCGTTTAAGGTAAGTCTTTGTTTCTGGCTTACCTTCTAATGAAATCTGATAGACAAAACCAGGACTTCTTGCCTTGATTGGATCAGTGCAGCATTTGTGCTTCGAAGCTGTTAAAACCTTCACAATACTCCTAGCTTAGTGATACTTTTTGAAGGCTGTGTCCTACTATATAACAGTACTAGTTCTGATTTATCTCTTATTATAATAACCAAAATAAAATGCCAGAGACATAGCGATATTGGTATCTCCCTTTTAACCAAGGACAGTTTGGACTGGTAAGTTCTAGTACAGAATGAGTTTAGTGTCCTTTCTCCAGGTTTAATAGCTTTGACTTTTATTCTGTCCAAATGGGTTTTTTCTGTACACTTGGCTGCTTCATAGGCTGGTAGCATGGTCAGAAGTTGATCTCCGCAGGTACCAGCGGAGCTGGTAGAGCACGGGAAAGACTTCTGACAGAGGAAGTTACTACTCAGAATCCAGTGTTTTACATCATGCATGGTCTGGTGTTTCTGTAATCTTTTGGACACTCCAAAATCTTCAGCTGCAGGTTTAGTTTATTACATGTTGTTTATGTTGGCCTTTTCTAACTTTGGTGAAAGCTGGTTTGTCTGTACTCTAGTGTTAGAATTCTATGAAGCGCACATGGGCACCTATGCCACGCATGCCCACTGATCCTGAGGCTCAAGCATCATCTTTTCTGAATTCACCTTATCCTGTTGTATGCTGTATTTCCCTTGTGTCCTGTTAATCTGAAGGTGATATTTCTATAAACCAGTATGTTGTCTTGGAGAATAAGCACAAACATTCAAACACCGGTTTCTGGTGTGATGTCTGTGTGAGTGATGTGAAAGCTTTGTTTTGAATGGCTGGGTATCACAAAAGAACAGGGAAAGAACTTGTTTTCAAATTTCCCAGTTCAGATTAGGTTTCTTCCTGAGTAAGCTGAAGTTCTGTGAATCATTAACATATTTTTTTGAGCCTTTGCTTGCAAAAGGTTTTAGCGAATTTAAAAAAGTACAAAAGCTTTAGCAGTAGAAAGAGGAGAATCTGGGGAAGTAAAGGCTAATCAGCCTGATTTAAGAGATAGGATTTTAAATAGGGTTTTTAACAGAAAAAATAATGGCAAATAAGTGGAGTTTATTTTTCTGACACAAGGCTCGGGTATGGAAGTGGTGGATGTCAAAAGTATTATTTAAAATCAGGACATCATATAGCCTCAGTCAAGGTAGGCAAATGCAGTCTGGCTGTTCAGCTATGCTGATAGTGTCCACAGCAAGCTGGAATATTGTATTTAGGAGGTGGCTTGCTATTGACCTAGGAGAAATGGATTCTGCAGGCATCTGTCATAGATGTGCTGCCTAATAATGAGATTATTTTCATTGCTATTCCAAGTATGTTAATTTTTCTTCCAGCTCTGTTTTCTGGGAGGCATCCATGTCAGAACTGTATATAAATCAGACAGTTCACTTTTGTCCCAAAGCAAGGAGAAAATAAAAGTTCTGGCAGTAGCCTGCTTTATTACAGCATCAAATCAAAGCATCCAGTTTGTTCTATTTATGCATATTTGGGTGTGCTTTAATGCTCAGTCCATCTTCTCTCAGAAAACCAGGTGGATAGTCTGCTTTATGTTGCTGTGTTATTGGGTGACTGTTGTACTTCTTCCATATCAAATCAGAACTTACCTCCTCTAAAGCCTTGAAATGTAGCATGCTTGGTCTTGCTTTTGGCATGTGCCACAATCCAGAATCTCTAGGCTATGTCCAGAAATCCAGTGACCCAAATGCTGTATTTCCAATTTAGTTGCAGGAGCTGGTGGCAAGTTTGAGGCAGTATATGTAATTACAGTTCATCCAATAGTGCTTTAACTCCTTTTTGGTCTATAGGTGTGGCATTGCATGCCATAACCTCTAAGCTGACTTGAAGGCAAAGTAGTTATCTTCCTATAGCAATTCTTGTTCTTTAGCATGTTGTGGTACATCTATAATCACACTTTCAGCCCTATGGTAATGCATTCTTAGGATTACATTTTGTGGCCACGCTGCTTTGTGCGCTCACATATGAGCAAACGAAGACCCAGAGTTCTCACCCCCAAAAAATAGAGTAAGACTGTTCATAACAGTGAGAAGTATTTATATCTGCTTAGGAACCAAGCAAGCAAGCATCATATTAGGCTAAAATAATTAAATAATTAAGGCTGGAAAGGACCTGAGGAGGTCTGTAGTCCAGTCTTTCGCTCAGAGCAGGTTCAGCCATGAAATCAGTCAAGATTGCTCAGGGTTTTATAGATGAGATCCTCAAAAACCTGATCTAAGTTGGCCCTGCTGTGTTGGATGTTTCAACAATTGATCTGAAAAAGTCTCCTCCAACCGAAATTACTGTGATTCAGCTTTCCTTATACTCTTATGCTTAAATATGTGTAATCTGTGTTAGCCCAAGGGCTAACTGGTTTTTATATCTGTGTTAATGTCTGGTTTTTAAATTGGTGTTAAAAAATTATCTTTGGTATAGGTACAGAAAAAACTTCATCATTTTAAATGTCACATTAATATTTGTAATAATTATTACTAAAGCACTACAGTTTATGCCTGAATACTATACCGTTTCTTTTTCAGGCATGGCAGGCCTGCAGTCAAAAAGGGGAGCTGAGACATCCCAAGGTGAATTAAACTTTATTTCTTCTTTTCTATTAAAGCTTGGTGACTTCAGTATTTTATGTTCTTAGTAATGATTTTTTTGCCAGCACTTCTTCTTTATAATAGTTAGGATTTTTTTTGTAAGTAAGTAGAAGCATAGGCCTTGAGGGAACATGAGTCTTTGAATTTAGTGCTGAGTATTTGAAGGCAATCCCTTATGTAGTCCCCTTTCACAGATGGATCAACAGTGGCCAGAGGGTTTAAAATCCAAGCTGAACTACAGTTCAGTTTCCCTTTTGAAAGAAATATTTTTAATATATGTAAGTGTCTCTCTCTGCTTTTTTAAAGAAACACACAAATCTGCCCCCTCTCCAAAAGAAACTACTGTCACAAAAAACAGTGTGCACACAGTAACTGCCTCCAGTCTGTCTTTTGCGTGTATAAGAAAACCTTTTTTATTTCTCTGCTGCTTTCAGAGCTTAATATGCTCTATGAACACCAGCGTGTAACGTACACTGGGTTATAATGAGTAGCCAAGATGGCCAGAAAATTACTGATAAAGTTACATTTCCAGATAAAGAAGTTATGGTTTTTTGGAAGAAGTGTCCATCTCGAAGTAGATTCTGTAGTAGCAACATAGAGGAGTTGGACTTGTGGATTTATATGAAGAATTTAGATGACCCACAGCTGCACTGGTGGTACCCAAAGTATAGTTTATTAGTCAAATATATAATTATCTTTTCAGACATGTCATAATGATTGATATGGATGAAAGAAAGCTGTGAAATGAGATCAAATTCTTCCATCGCTATATTTAAGTATTGTTCGTTACTGCACAGAGGAAGGTGGGGAAAAGCTTATTAGCAGTAGAAGAAACAAGTTTCTAACAATTTTTGCGTTTGTATATTTCACTTTCTTTTCTAGAAAGAGCTTGAGTGGGGTCAGTCGAATTGTATTCATATCAAGAAGATCCGAGAGGTGAGATGAAATAGATAAGTCCTTCTACTTAGAAAAATTATTATCTTTCCTTATTTTCTACAAATGTTAAGATACTGGATAACCCTACTGCATTGTTATGTGTCTTATCAATATATAGAGATGTATATTTTCTTTAAATAATCTCTGAATCTTTAGGATTTGTTTCTTTGGGAATGGAGAGTTGATACTATTTAAAGTTGTTGGAGACTATTGGGATTCCAAATACAATTTAAGGCAGAACAGACAGAAGCTTTATTACCTATGGTCATAGTGAGCAAATAGGCAGTGTTTTCCCCCTCTGCTTCTCTCTTCTTTCAAGTTATTGCAGAGACCCTGTTTATAGAAAGGAAACAGGTGAGGAAAAACATGGTAATGTTAACAAAGTGAGGTGTTTATTTTTGTGAAGAACTGACTTCAGATAATCGTTTATTAGCAAGGCCATGTGCCCATGCCTAGGCAGGATGGACTCCTAAAAGTAGCTTTAACTGCCGCAGTTGACACTATGGCTTTTGGTGGAGGCTGTACGAGTGGCACATCCTGTATTATCTTAGGTCAGAAGTGAGGATTGGAAGCAGACTGCTGGCTTTTAGATGAAAGAAATTTTCCTTTTGTTAGGATAAACAAAGTGGTGTTAAATTATTAACTGTTTAATGTCTTTAACTTTTTTTTTTAATAGACCTCCAGTATTATTTGCTAATTCTATAGGTCCTTCAGATACACTGGTTGTGGTGTGACTGCTGTCTGTTACATGACTTTTGTCATATATTAGGGTAATTTTAAGCAAGTACAGTTACGTAATGAGGACTGGAGCTGAAAATTTGTGGGCCTTTTTTGCTAACATTACTGCAGCTGTTAATGAAAACTCTGCATCACAAAGGGCTTCAAGATTAATGTGATATGTTGAGAGGGAAAACAAAACTTCTTAATAACTGTGATTGGCAGAGCATGGCTTTGCCCATTATTCCAGCAGTTCATACCTTTGGCATGAGCAATGTAGGGTCTATGTTCAAAAAGCACAGGAAAGAAAAAAGAGCTGTTCATAGAAAGCGACCATCTGGATGAGAAATGCCAATATCTGATAGCAAGGAAAAAAAGCTGAGAAAAAAGAAAATGGTGTAAAACTGGAAAGCTGAAGAATCAGTCTTACAGCCTCTTGGGTAATTGGTGTTCTCTTGGCCCAGTTTCAGATACTCTAAGAAGAGGTTGTGCATGACATGATAGTTAAGGAGTTTAGAATGGGCACCTACGCTAACACTTAAGAAGATTTGGGGTTTTTTACTTGCAACACTTTCAGATACTAATTTTATACTTCCTTGTGTGGAAGTAGATTTGCAGAACTGAGGCAGCCACGCAGATTGCTTATTGATTATGATAGTTGTCCTATGAGGAGTTTTAGTAGCCTAAAACTGCCAGCAGCAGAAAGGAAAATGTAGGTATGAAGCAGTTGGGCAGGCTGTACTTTTCTACATTTGATCCAGAATCAGTTGGGACAATGAAGGCGTTCACTGTGTGGTTGGAGGACCAGTAGCTGCTTGAGGAAGCTTCTTGGAAATGCTTAGGATTGAAAGCTTAACAGAGGATGTTCTGCTGACAGCCTAAGTTTGGTGTCGCTTTAAGTTGTTGTCTGCTGAACTGAGGGTGGAGCATGTTAGGTCACACCTACAGTTAAGTGTAGAAGTCCAGGTTGTTCTTAGCTTTTTTTTTTTTTTACCTCCTAAGATGCAAACCCAAAAGTATTTCAATGTAGAATCAGTGTATCATCTTGTAAAAGGTTTTCAGTTCTTTTTCTCACTTTGTTCTATATCATATATGTGTAATACACTCTGTGACCACAAAATTCAGCTTTTTATAAAGTGATGTCAAGAAGACTGAGTCACAGTTCTGAGATTACTATCTAAACTAGAGATGCTGAGCAGTATATTAGGTAAAATGCATATTAGTCACCTAAAAAGGAAAGGGAGTTTGACCAATTTAGACTTCTACTAACAGATTTTATTTTAATTTGTGGATGGTTTTTGATACGTTTAATATGTAACTTAGAGTTCAAATTTTAGGTGGCAGAATTATTTCACAACTTGAAAGAGCGAGTCAGTGCATTTAACATGCATGTTAATGCTCAACCATCTGCTGTGGATCAGGAATGTTTATACCAACAACGTTTCATTTTGCAGGTAATGCTCTATTGACTCTTCAGGAGAGAGTCATTATTTACAAAATCTGTAACTGGATTTTTATGTACTAGTACTGATGAACATATTACACCTATGTTTCAAAAATCTCTGGAGATTTTGAGATTGCAGGTGAAAAGGTAATTCTTTTGACAATGTAGGAGGACAACTAGTGTTACTTTCAGGGGTTTAGACTTTGCCAAGTTGGAACTCTGGCTGTCCCTTCACTTCTGACAGTTCATCAAAATAAAACCAAGTCATACTGAGATGAATTAAACTACGTATCTAGGCTAATATTTGTTAAAGTCATAAAAAGTCTCTAAAGAAGGGTGTGGGAAAGCTAAGAACTATCAGATTTGAGAATTACGTTTTCACTTGTTTTGAGTGCCCTATTTGGACCACCACTGGCTTGATTAGTTACTGGAGGGGAGAAGGAGAGGAATTAGCTGTCTTTCAGCTATTGTAACTTTGTCAAATTTCCAATTATATTTCTTGTCTCATTTGGACTGATTAGTAGTGACTTTACTTTCCGACCTATTTATCATCTCAGTGACAACTGGCTTAACTGTATAAGCAGTGAACTTTTCAGAGCTGAATTGTTAAATACCCTAAGATGTAACATGAAAACTGAACCATTTTCATGTAGCTATTTTTTGTGAATTTATTTAAATTTGAAGCTCTTGAACTCAGTGCTAACAAAGTTTTCATAGAGCAAGTTTGCATACAAAAATACTAAAATTATGCAAGATTGTTGCAGAAGTTGAACTTTTTTCATGAAAAGTATGGTTTTAAGGACTTGCATGAATTAATGTTTAGTCTGCAATTACAGTAATTCCGGGAAAGAGACAGGAAAAAATCATACTAAGATCTGTTCGTATCTCTTTACGCTGATAGTTATCTCTTTTCAAGAAACTGAATATAATCTGCTGCATTTTCCAAAATATTATCTTGATTTCAGGTTGTGATAGCTGGTGCTTTCTATCCAAACTACTTTACTTTTGGAAAATGTAATGAAGAAAGTGCTGTGAGAGACCTTGCTGGCAAAGATCCAAAAACGACTGTAATGGTACGTTAAGAAGGTGAATGACTTAAGTAATAAAAATGTGTAGTGTTTCAGTGGTGTTCTCAGATCTTGCTCTGTCTTGGGCAAGGACATAGTAATCTACTGTGATCCTCACTTGGTAAGTTGTCTTCTCTCCCATCTCCATTTCTTTCAATATAATAAACATTGTGTGGGTGGGCAATTTTAGAATTCCTACTGAGAACTACTTCTGTGCATTTGATCGCTAGTCTTGCACAGGTAAACAACTTTCATAAAACTAATAAAAGATTTGAAAAATAGAACAGGACTGTCAAAGGCACTTTTTAATGAGTATTTATGAAATGTGTTTTGTAACTTTAATCATACTTCTTTTCAATCTACTTGGTAGTGCATAGCACTGATGTTTGTTACTTTAAGGTTGCTCAGGTATTTGCAGTATGCTTTATCATCTTCGAGAAATATTATATCTGAGTAAGTGCAAGTTTGAAATAGCTGTGTTGATTTTGCAAAATAGTACACAATCTAAACTAGGAAGATATTTGGTGTATCTGAACTAATAATACTAATAATAATCTGAACTGTAAAATAACCATGACCTACACTTAAAGAAAACAAGCTTACAAACCAGTGAGCCTCAAAGAATAGATTTGTATTAGCAAAAGAGAAGATAGATGAAAAGGCAGGAGAGAAACTCATAAAAGCTTACTGATAAGGAATTTTTTTTACTGCTTACCCAAAGAGCGGCTAATTCTATACCGAAGGAATGCTGGCATGGCAATATCTGTGCACAAACACATTTATTTATGTTTTTAACATATCATTTAAGGATACTGAAAACAAAATATCAAACTATGCTCAATCTTGTGGGATAAAGACAAGATTAGTCTTGCCATAACAACATTGGTTAAGATTAAACTGTTAGATTTAAGGAGCTATTTACTTTTAATGTACATAACTCTAAACAAGCAGTTGATACATGAGCAGATCATCTTGAAGATGGAAAAAGTAGCTGCTGCGTCTTCATCAGCATAAATGATCCTGGGCACAAGTGCTGCAAGTTCCTCAAGCTCTCTGTTTGAGAGGTTCTTCTTGTAGCCATCTGATGCTCCTCATGATGTGCGCCAAAGATATAAAAGGCAGTTATTCCTTCCATTCTGGTCTCTCTAAATCATCTTGCCTTGAGATTGTTTGCTTCTGTAGTTTGACCTACAGCATGTTTTTGACCAGCAACTGATCTTAGTACTGTAACTTCAAGGCACATGAAAATTTTCCAAAAAGTGTCCGTTCTTTCCTGTCTAAGATGGTAACAACAGAAGATAAGAACAGACAATTTTGTAGCCCCTGAAAAATAGTTAAAAGTCCAGAATCTTGAACTTGCTAGTTAGGAGTTCTGTGATTCTGTATTAAAAGCAAGATCTCCTATGAGAGATGACTGAGTAAGAAGAAGGTAGAGAAATGGGTATCCGGCTACGGTCACATATTAATAGCTGTGAAACTACAGCCTTCCTTTGCTTTTGACTGCACGTGCACTTTCTTATTGGCTCTCTGTCTCTTAAGTGAGACAGGTGTTAAAGTAGGAGAATAGAGAAAGCTATTTTGTTGATTTGTAGGGTTAGTTTTTAAATTAGTTTAGCTCATGGAATTTGTAAAATGCACAACTCTCTTGTTGCCTTGGTAATATATGTTAAAGTCGTAATCCATTATATTTAACTATATACCAGCTATAGAATCCACTATATGTAACACTACACAATCCAATATATTTAACTGGAATGTTATTCTTAACAGAATGCCTTTGAAAAGGTGTTGCAACTCCAGTAACTTCATCAATTTGTAGTGGCTTTAGGATTAAAATCCAAGAATAGCAGAATCTTTTAATAATTCAGGTTGGAAGATACCTCATGCAGTCAGCTAGTCAAGTGATATGGTCAAAGCAGAATTAACAGTGATGGCTTCCGTAACAAATTCTACATTGTTCACCAATAGCAGATCCAGAAGAGCCCTGTTTGGCTCATGACTTCTGTTAAGAAGTTACACCCTTCAGAAATCTAAGAGCTTGTGTCCTACCCTTCTAGCAGGTTATCAGGGAGCTTATATCTCCCTCTAAGATGCAGGGTCTGTGATCTGGAGACCTCTGCAAGTTGTCTAAAGATTATCTGCTTCATCCTGACTGATGTCTGTTACAAATTCCTACCTCAGTGTTACCCTTACTGACCTCTTCTCTTATCCTGACTCACAAGGCCTGGGTTGTCCCATTATCTGCTCCATGTAAGACCATCTTACAGTTGAGCTACTCTTCCACATAGGGAAGACCATGAAGTTGCTTTTTGACTGTCAACCCTGAGAAGCATGTAACCATCCCTAAGTGCTCTCCAGTCGAACAAGCTGTCCCACCATATGTCAGTAATTCAATATGTGGTAGTTACATCAGGACAGGCAGGGCTGTAGCTCCTCCTCACATAGTTTCCCAGGCTATGCGCCTAGGATGTAGTTCCCAATGGTGGACAAGGAAGCATGGCATTCCATTGCTTTTCTGTTACAAGGAAAAAGAGGGATACTAGAGAGCTTCTAGGAAAAATTATTGAAGAATTATATGGAACTACACATGAAGCTGCTTCATTTATAGTGAAAGAAAACATTCATCCACTGGCAGTTAGGGCAGCTTTAGCAGCAAAACTCCAGTATTATTGTCTTTTGAGATTTTTAAACTTAATGTAGTATATAGTGGTTTTTGAATTTGGGACTTGGATTGTACATCACTGCCACAGCTTAAGTGAAGGGCGAAGCTAACTATTTAGGTGAACTTAATGCATTAAAACATATGAATGTATCCAAATTTAATTACCTTTTTTTAACAGCTGAGGAATATTCCTCCCTATGGATATCTATACCATAAACAGTTGCAGTCACTGTTTAGACAGTGCGGGCAGGTAAAATCTATTGCGTATGATGGATCGAAGTAAGTATAAAATACTTTAAGTATCCCGCCTTTCTCATGTTCTCAGTTATGAATCTAGTAATCACTTTCTTCTTTTGTCAGTGGTGCACTGACAAAATGAGTTTATTTTTCTCTCTTTGGAATCAGTAGTTTATTTTTAATGCATTGGCTACAGTAAGAAAGGAGGGTTCGAAGTTTGAGATACATTGGTTGGAATAACATTAGATAAACTAGCTAAGTTAGAGACTGCCTTTTGTTTTGTCTCTTCTATGGTCTAAGAGTGGACCTTAAGTGCAGCTGATCAGTCTGTATTTCTAACTCGTATACTGAATTTAGCTTGTTTCTACAGTCAGATGGCTTTGCACAAATGCATGCAACTGGCTCTTTTTGCTAATCATCTGGCTAACTTTGGACTACAACTGTTCTAAGCTGAATTCTTATAATCCTCCTTAGGCCTTTTCCAGTCTTTCCTTACTCGCGTAGATTTCCACATCCTTTCTATTAAATGCGCTCAGTAAAGTTGGTATGTGCTTGTGAGAATGTTAGAAAGATTTTGTTATAACCGTGATGATAATTAAAGTATTAAGGTTCCATAAGAGCAATAGGCAAAGCTTTTGAAGAACCTACTTTTTATTGTTTGCTGACCTGCGAAGATAAAGACAGGGAGAGGAAATGATAGCTTTTCTGGATTTTTTGTTGTGTTTTGATTCCTCATCAAGTATTAATTGCAATTTTATTTGGTGGGGTTTTTTTTTTTGTTTTGTTGTGTTTTGGTTTTTTTTGAACAGGGCTTTTGTAGAGTTCTCCCGTAACCCGATGGAGGGCTTTAAGATTCTTCCTGCAGTATACCTGTCAGTCAAGATGTCACAGCTGAAAATTCCTCTTGCGCTGAATGCTTATCATCTAAATGATATTAAAAAGCAGTTGCAAGGAGTGACAGCTGTGAGTGTGGAATCTCTAAGGTAATTGTATTGCATATGGAAAAACACGTTTCTCTGTGTTGAAATGAGGTTTGCTGGAATCAGTGGGGATTTCCTTGGGAGTGTGATCAAGGAAGACATGTTAGGTTCAAAAAGCAGATGTGTAAACTTTGCATAAGCAGAATGTTTTTGAAGGACTAGAAATAATTGTCTTGCATATTTCGCTATAGTTAGAGGTGGTTTACTGTTGAAGAGAACACCAAGTATATGCTATCTTTCTTTTTTTTTTAAAGTTTTTAATGCATTTGCTTTTGGCATATAGAAGGATGGATGTACACAGTAATTTTTCTTCATGCTATAGGCAACGTGGAGATTGCTAGAACCAAAACAAATAAGGAGTGGCATTTGGTGACATAAAAGCAAGGGAGGGAGGAGGAGTATAACAACAGAAAGTGGGAAGAGATGTAACAGCGTAAGGTGGGGAGGCATAATAGAAAATACTGATGAGGAATGCAGCATAGTGAGTCTTTCTGGCCCACGCCTGCTTTTGTTAAAAAATCTGGTATGTGGGTTTTGTTGTTGTTATGTGCTGTCTGTGATTCTGAGCTTCAGGTCATACAGCCACTTGTTAAAATGGTAATCTGCCTACCTTCTGCTTGGTCTGCAGCCATTTTAGTATTTTCAAGAAATCTAAAATAGGAAGGCAGGAATGAACTGGAAATGTGAAAGTGCGGGTGAATACTTCAGCTGCAGTTGATTGTACTTAGTTTTTAATAAAATATTTTAGCAGTTTCCCTGTCCCCAAAACAGCACTTAAAATCTTCGTGGAAATTAATTCTTGAGGTACTTCAGAAGTCTCCTAGGCTGAAAGACTAGTTCTGGAGTTTTTAACTTTTGTCAAGTAAAGGGAATATGATATATTAAAGAAAAAAAATAAAAAAATATGAATTTATCTTTGTGCTGTAGTGTACTCAATTTATTTTTAAAAAATAAGCTTAGGAGGCATGCCATAGCAAAATCCTCACTATTTAACCTTAAATCTTTGGATTTCTAACAAATTGATGGCACAGTTGTGTCTTGGTATGTATCTTCCTGTGTTTGGTTATAATGGCATTCAATTACTCTGTAGTATTTTGGTTCTGCATGGTCATTTTGCATTCTAATTGAATTCATATATTACTGACTAAAAGTTATTAAGTACCTAAATGTGCCCTAGGGACACCTTGGGAAATAAATGAAAGGAAAAGAATTGGAACTCTTGAGGTTTTGCTTGTGAAGTGTTTAGCATCATTATTCCATAACCTTTTTAGAGTAAATGTGGACTGTCAGAAGCAGAGTGTGGAGCCTGTGGAGATCTCATTTGGTGCTTTACAACAGTCAAAGATGATCCCAAATCGCCTTCTGTCCATCAAGATAACAGAGGTAGGAATGTTCTACATCTGAAGTAGCTAATATCTAATAATCATTACCTAGATAATTTTGAGGAGATTAATATCTGATAAGCTTAAATGAAAAGAATGGGTGCTAATAATGTTTTTAGCATAGAGGTATCCTTAAGACATACAGAGAATATTCTTGGTCCTAGTTTTCAGTAGTTCTTTGTTAAACAGTACTCGTATGTCACACATAAATTTCGAACATCGAAATTTACTTGCACTTGACAAAATTTGCAAGATTTACTGGCATGGATTTACAGCAGTGTTAGCTGGAAGTAGGCATAAATGTAGAGATTATTAATGGGAAGGCGAAAGTACTTGTGTACACTGTAGAAATGAGAATCAGTAGGTATTTGGGCCATTTACCTGGTTGTTATTAACTGGCAGTTTTATTCAGAAACTGTAGATGGGGAGAAGTGAGATGAATTAATGGTACCACATGCTTATTCAGGAAAAATCTTGCATGCAGAAAAGACAGTGTGTTAGGGGAAAATTGTGTGCATATATAATATTTCTGGATTCTGAAGCTGAGAAATTTTACAGCTTGTGTTAACTATCTTCCCAACAAATAGAGTAATATCAAGCAGTGTACAGGATGCTGAAATAAAAACAACGATAAAACCAATCCAAACCACTGAAATTACAGGCTGAAGTATTAAAACAGCTCTTGATATTAGTGGCATGGTTTGCAAGTGCAGAAAAGAGCATTTTCCTCATTTTATTTACCTAAATCTCTTGGATCAAAAATGTTTGTGGTTTGGTCAGGTATATTCCAACCACTTAGCTATTTCTGCTACTTCTGTTTAATACGTCAGCTGTAATGGTCGTGTATTGTAAATAAAGATTCTTCTTTTTATTGCAAGCATTTGCTAGAATATCAGAAATGGTATAGGAGTTCAGTAAGCCATTTCTAAAGATGGCTCATTCAGTTTTATTTCAGTAGTGGTGTGTTCTTTTCAGTCTCCTAAAGGATAGCTGATCATAACAACAACAATGCTGATTTGCTGATAGATGCAGCTAACTGGCATTCTTTCACTAATAAGAGAAGTGCACCATATCTGTATGTATCTGTCTAAGCAACTGTATACAGTATGTCTTCTATATGTTAATTTGGTGTAGAAAAATGGAAGCAGTCTTTTCTAAATTTTCTATATTTTAGTAAAGTTTATATCAGGATCTATTTAGATGAAAAGTGTATTGCACATCAAGTAAACATTTTAAAATGACATCTAATTATGAGAGAAATGCTTCACTATTATTGCAGTATGAGAACTTTTCTATGTGTCAGGAGTAGGAGTACTTTCAAATATTTTGCTCATATGTGTTTTGTATTTAATGTAGAATAACAATATGAAATCTGATATTGTCTAATTTTTATACTTTCAGATAGTAGAAGTTGGACACTTCTGGGGTTACAGGACAGATGAAAAAAATAGGACTGTACTTCAGGCTCTAACTGCTGAAATCAACTACCAGAACCTGATGGATTTGCCAGAGTCTCCACATCCAGAGATGGTTTGTCTGGCACCATTCACTCATCTGGAAGATGGAGGATATTGTAGAGCTCGTATTCTGTATGTTTGTGGAGATTTTGCTGAGGTACACTAATATGCTATGTTATATTGAATTGGTAGAATGTAATTGGGTTGACAATCTTGGAGCTTGGAGCTGTGCTTTTTAAGCAAGAACTATGTTCCTGATGATTATAAATATTCCAGTAAAGAAATCTGTAGAACTAAAATAAAACTTTAATAGAATGTTGTCAGAATAGGTGAATTAGGGTTTTTCCAGAACACAGTAATATTTTAGTATTAAATGAGAGGCTGTTGTTGATACAGTGAAGTATCTTGTGTGCTGAAGCAGAACGAAGCAAAATAAAGACTAAAACCTCCAGTAACTTTGAAAACATAGTAAGGAATGCCTAGGTCAAAGTCCAGTGCTACATTGCTGGCTGCAGCCCCATTACTTCCTCTTTATAAATATACTGAGATCCATCTTAAAATTAAGTTTATTGACCCCACTGTATTGCTGGTTTTCAGACATTCATGGCCAGTTTGTCTAAGATTGTTCTTCTGCCAGTGTTTCTTCCCCTGGTTTACACAGATTTTCTTTTTTAGCTCCTCTTTCCCCTCCCCACCAGTTCCATATCTATCTTTTTCTTCCTGGACTTTGTTTTGCTAATTGAAGCAAGCTGCACTCTTCTCACATACTACATTGACTGTTTTTTCACCTGGTCTCCTTCTCACTCCTCTTTTTCGTTTCGACCTCAGTTTTCTGAAGCAGAATTATACATGCTCCTGTACATACAGTTCTGCCTTTATTTATGCAGCAATGCTAGTATTCCTCTTCCAACAGAGTGTTTCTCCTCTGTATTCAAAAAATATTTCATATCATACATGCCCTATATGCCTTTCCATAGATTTTTCTTTTTTTTCTTTTTTTTTTTTTTTTTTTTTTTTTTTTTTTTTTGGGCCCCCTCTTGTCATCTTAAACTCAGTTTTGTCTCCTTGGTAATATCCAACTAATTAGAATTTATATATAAATAACACAGAGTTTATAGCAGAAATTGTTAAAAACTCCAAATGATATGTGTCCTTCATACCATTTGGTTTTCTCCATTCCTGTTGAGTTCTCAGGTCCATTCAGTGTGATCTTTTTTGTATCAGTGTTTATATTGCTTAGTTTTTGATCATCAGCAAATTTATTAGAGTATTTTGACTTTTCATTCCAATATCAGTAATGGAAACTTGTGCCACAGCTCCAGATTGGTATTCATTTTTCAGTACAGTACTTTTGTTTTCAGCACTTAGGGACAGATTTTTGTAATACTGCCCTCTGCACAGCCCATTCCTCCTTTGAATTTCTTGATTTCTTAACATAGCTGGGTGTCACCGCTATAAAGTTAATACTAAGGAGATTGCATCTCTTCAAAGTCATGAAAAACTAGTGAGTAACAGCACTAATCACTTTCTCTTTTGCATTTATAAACAGTCATCAGATCCATGTTAGCATTTGCTTATCTAAAAGCAGTTATTGGGCAATATCATTCACTGTTAAGAAGTAAGGTTATACAGATTTAACTGTGGGGAGAGAGAGCCTTTGAGAAATTTGCCTATGAAGATTTAGCAGATTACTTAAATTACAGTGGATGTAAGGAATCAAATAGACATGGTAAGATTTGGCCTATTATTTTTGACATGACTTCATTTGCATGTTTTCCAAACTCTGAATTTGGGTCCATTTAATGTGATAAGACTTGTGTTGTACTGTAATTAAGGTTGTCACTTTCCTTGCCACTGAAAGTAACACTTCTAATGTGGAATCTCTGCAGATGCTCTCGATTCTTTTTCCAGGTGTTCTTTGTGGATTATGGCAATAGATCAAAAGTGCCTTTAGACAAATTAAAAAAGATTCCAAGCTCTCTTCGAGAGCTTCCATTCCAGGTAGGGGCGATGCTATTTGCTGCTGCTTAATAGATAGTTTCATGTCTGGTCTGCCAAACAGAAGTTTACTTCAAATCATAACGCTTCTCAGAATAATAATTAAGTAACATGTATTTTGCTAATGGGAGCACCTACAAATCACCTTCACTAATAGCATAAATGTTTTCCAGAGACGAACATGCACAGAGCAGTAATTCTTGTGTAACTAAATTGCATTGTATTTAATTGTTGCTTTAACACTTGCTGGAGAGGTGAGTGGAAGGGAAGCCTGAACTTGCTGCCTGACTGGATGTAAAAAACATTGTATTTTTTTTAACTGAATGGTTGAACTAGCCATGTGTCTATGGGGACAACATACTGGGATCTCTCTGCCACTTGTAATCACAGGGCCAGCAAAAGAAGAGAGGAGATAGCTCTAATAGCTGCCTTTTGCTGCTTGTTGCTTTTGGCTATCTGTTTCTTTGCTGTCAGTCAGTTCTATGAGAAATAGAACTTCCTGGAAGGAGAATGTTGTTCTGGTTCCTCTCTTACCTGCTTATACGAAAAGCTCAGGAGTAACAGGCTGAGCAGTAGATCAGCTTAGCTTTTAGTCTAAAGAGCCTCTGAGCAATGGCAGAGATTTATACAGCCTAGAAAAGAGCCCACAGAGGAGAAACTATCAACAACTAGTTTAATCTTTTGTTCTCTGCTTAAATCTAGCTGCTCCTACTACAGGTAAGTGGCAGCATAGCATCTCTCCTTGTCTGCATGGCTAAGTCTGCCGTACGGTTAATGTGCAAAGTATTTTTGCTCCATCAAGGCTTCTGCTCTGCTCCACTATTAGTTACATGACAAATACATAGGAGATGCCCGATTTAAATTTCACAAAGCTACAAGTCTCTGGTTTTGTGCTGCTTTGATGTTCTTTGAACTACTGCCTTTACTTGGATCTTTTCATACAGAGCCCTCTTGATAATTAAATAGCAATATGTAACACAAATCTGAGGGACTTTATACCTAATTTTTGAGAAAAATAACTCTCTTGAGCTATATTTGCAAATCAAATAACTAGAGTTCAAGTGAAATTCAGCTTTTCAGTCTTCATTCAGTGAACTGAAACAGGTGTGTCATAGTAACTTTCTCTGAAGCATTTAATGATGAAAAGATAAATTAATGAGCAGAAGTTTAGATTTATAGTTCTCTAGTTTTCTGTATTTTATTTATCTCTTCTTAGTATTAGATCTCAACAGGCCTCATTTTGTTTGGTTTTCTTTTTAATTGATTTTAAAAAACAAGTAGAATTAATTTTGGCAAGAAAAAGCATCACTTTTTTGTGTTTTCTTCAGACGCATTAAAGGGAAGTATATTTCTGCTTCAGGCCTAATCTTTTAATGACTGGTTTTAATGACTAGCTAGAAAAAAAAATTAGGGTTTTTGTTGAAAATTCATTTGAAGACATAATTACAGATAGCGATTGTGGGAAGGGGTTAAATGTGAACTTACTCTTGCCTGCCAGGAACACAATAGCTGCAGTGGTCTTGCCAAGTTTTCTATTACTGTAGTTGAAAAGAACTGTGGATTGTACAGAGAAGACATCTTTACGCCCAAGATTTTAATGTGGATGGTGAATTAATACCAAATTATCTTTTATTTATGCTCTGTTTCATTAGCAACTATGTTCAATATTGAAGTCATATGAGATGTAATGTGTAGCTGCGCTGGCAATGATGGAATAGGAATTACGCCAGTAGCTTTACGGCAGTCCTAGGAATTAACATAAGCCACTGCAGTAATTACGAAGTAATTTATAGTTATTAATTCAAACGGTTTGGGGGAAAAAAAATATTTTTGTGCTGATTTCTACTCAGGTAAGCGTTGTTTTCGGTGTTTTTGTTCTAGGCTTTAGAATTCAAGATATGCAAGATGCGTCCTTCTGCAAAATCTCTTGTGTGTGGGGAACGGTGGAGTTACAGTGCTAGCCAGAGATTTGCCTCACTAGTAAATGGCTCTGCACTTCTAGTGAAGATGTATTCATTTGTGCATAGTGTTCTGCATGTAGATGTTTTCTGTTACTCAAGGTGCCAAGAGCTTGTGAATATTCGAGATGTGCTTATTGAAGAATGTTATGCTGAACTAGCAGAAGAATCATACGAATCACAAGTATGTATTGAGTAAGCTGCTTCTACTTTTTTTATAGTAATTTATTTCAGCTCAGGCTGGAGTCCTGAGAAGTTGAGTTGAAGTCTTGACTAATGCCATGGGATTAGGCAAGATTAATATTTGAATAGGACAACATACCTGTGTTCATAATTCATATTAAGTTGTTGGCTAAAAGCATTGCTGCTTTGAGGCATCTTTTGAGAGATGTTTCCCAGGAGATAATTGCATCTGAACTGCTCCACTGGTTTTTTAAACTTTGAAAAAATGTATGTTTCATAGTTTTAACTGTCTCCCATTTTTATTATTTTATGTTATCTAAAAGGTGATAAGAACCTTGGGTTTTGTATTTGTATGTGAGTTTGCATGTGCTTTGTGTAGGATCTTTTTTATAAAATTTATGAAAAATGTAGCCATTTCATGCTTTTAACGCTCTTCCATTATTATGTAGCAAAGCCATAGTTTGCTCAGGGAATTATTTTTGGACCAAGTAAAAGAAGAGAAAATGCCCGTTTCTTCAAGACAGGAAGAAAAGCATCTCCTTGAAAGATTGTTAAACTGTTTTTCTGATCATAAATCTAATGTGCCAACCCGTAAGGTAACTTGGGTGGTGGTTTTGGTATGTCATTTCATGACCCTGCTTCTTATAGTGTTAGAATGGAGATGAAAACTGAAAGTATCTTTAACACCCAAACCACATCTGATGCCTTTCATAGTGCATTCTATTTTCTGTTGGTAGAAAGCTGTAATGTGACCACCATTGCAGACTAGCCTTTTGGAGCTTTAAACAAAGTTTTGAAGTTTAGCCTAAGAGCTAAGTGAACCAACTCTTCTAACCCATTCTAAGGCAGCACTTCGAACCACTGCAGAGTGAAGATAAAATCAAAAAACTGAACACAGTGTTTCCACCTCTGGTAGTCTTCACTACATAAGCTACAGCAAAAAGCAAGATTACAGTCCTACTGGGTTTTTTTGTTTGGATTTTTGTTGGGGGGGTTTCCCAAAAAATTTTAAACATGGTTTTTACTATAAGCATTGTTTCGTTCTTCCTCAGCTAGTGATAGGTAAGCTGCTAGGATAGGTAATGCAGTGAACACTCCAGTAACTGATAATGAAGCAGTGGGTGTTTCTTCCACTACCAATTCCACTGAGAATTTATTCTTTCTTTATTCTATATCATTTGAGATATGTAGTCACTACTAAGCTGAAATATAAAACATGAAAATGTGTGTCCTGTTCTGCATTCTCATTACAAGTTAAGTCTTGTCTACATTATAATTCTTTTCACATTTCAGACCCAACAATATTTCAGGTTTTCGAGCATCTCTTCATGCTCAATTTACCCACAGGAGTAATCCTGTTTAACTACTCACTTTATGAAAGTGAGAGATGTGTCAAGATTAAAGACTGCTCATGTAAACAAAAATGACCTGATTTTATTAGGTGCTCTGTGAAGTATGAACTTGTGCTTTTTAAGCCAGAGGGAAGTTGTGAATGCCTGACACCTGTGAAAAATATATTATTTTTGTTCAACTGCCTCAACAAGCAAAGTTTGCTCTAGACGGGTGAAATGAAAATGCTGTTTATCAATTTATCAATTCAGTGTTGCTCAATACATGCTGAAATGTGTTTTGGTTTTCATTAATAGAGTATTTTGATTTGGAGACATCCAGATGCTGGCTAACTAGAATATCATTTGTTCTCTCTCTTTTGAAGGTAACGGTTTTTGGCCCATTCAGTCCTTATGAGCTGAAATGCTACAGTATGACTAGAGTATCCCAGTTCAGGTATGAGAAGACTTTTACTGTGAAGTATAGGCACGTTCTCAGATGTAATTTTCAATATTGTATATTGAAATATATATTTCAATATATAGACACTATAAATTTCAATATATAGACAAAAACCATCCTAGTTACTCTGACAGATTTTCACAGAATTTTTATTCTTTGAAAGGACTGAAGTAGTCAGGATTAAGTTGCATTAATATGCACACTATTACTATGTAAGATTTTAAGGATAGTTTTGTTAAAGGTGCTTTAATGTCTTACAGAGAGATTATTTATTAATCATATACATCTGTTAAATGGTATTCAGGTAACTGCTATTCATTGAGGTTGTATTGTGAATTTAAAATAATACTTTCTTTATATGTCTGTAGGGGTTTGTTTTTTGGATTTCGGTTCATTTTTTTTAATGTTGAAAATATTTTATTTCCTCCCAGAAACATTCTCATACAAAAGCAAAGCATAAACTCTGTTGTTCTCCATGATGCTCCAGAAGATCCCTTTCAGCAGTTGTTGGTTTCTGCTTCCGTATCAGCAAATGCAACTGGTAATGCTTAATAGAAGTGTTTGGACAGTTTCTCTAGACTTTGGTTTTATGGGAATAGTCCTATGAGGAAATGTTACTGTAGTTCTCGGTTACATCCTTTTGAGGTTTCGTTTTCATTAGATACTCCTTAGAGATCTTTTTGTTTGTTTGTTTTTTGTGTGTGTGTGACAGGATCTGCTGTGATTTTAGAGGAAACAAGTTTGATGCCTCCTAT
The DNA here is from genome assembly GCF_004027225.2 of Strigops habroptila. Taxonomy (NCBI): domain Eukaryota; kingdom Metazoa; phylum Chordata; class Aves; order Psittaciformes; family Psittacidae; genus Strigops; species Strigops habroptila. Next base: position 21,818,997 of record NC_046358.1, on the reverse strand, counting down.
TCCTGGCCTGCTTCCGCTTCTCAGTATGCTGTTTGCTCCTGCCATAGAACTAAGGTATTCATGCATGTCAAAAAGGGGGTGGGGGTGTGGTTTTTTTGTTTTGGGGTTTTTTTGTTGGTTTTTATTTGGTTTTGGTGGGTTTTTTTGTGTGGTTTTTTTTTTTTTTTTTTTGAGGATCCCTCACAAATTGGTGACTTCTTGGGTTGGTTTTTTTTTTTCTGCTTTTAGAATTTCCTGTTCATGTAATTCTTGTATCTTTTATCAGTTTGAGTATAGTTTGTAGCTAAGATAACTTGTTTCATGTACTTACGAATTGGTGCTGCAGGCTCTACCCTCACAGTAAGGCAATACAGTTCCTGACAGTTGTGCTGGAAGCCTGGGAAGATGTACTGTAGAACTGGGCAAGTTTTAAACCCACATGAGGAGAGGAACTTGCTTGATTTTTGTAAAAGAGTTCTAGCAGTTGCATTACTGTTGCGTTTTGTTTAAATTCTTGTGTCTGTGGACTGTCACTTCAACATAGTGAAGCTAGCTTTCCTTAAGTTTAATTTCGCATACGTATGATTTTCTTTTTAAGTTTTATGAGTATATGTTTCCGTAATCAGAACCTTAGTTTTGTTTCATCACTATATTTGAAACAAACAGTATGACTAGGTGTGAATGCCTCTCAGTTGTTTTAGCTTCTTCAAAGCACCTGCATCTTGCTTGGCATGGCTTAAACAAATTCATTTAACTCTGCACATGAGTGTTTAGTTTTTTCGTCTCTAACATCATCTAACATGTAAGAAAACATCTGAAACTGTTTTCTTTCTTTTTCATATAGGGTTGATAAAAGCGGAAAGTATTTTACTGGTGTTTTATGTGGTTTGGGTTGGAGTCAGACTTCTGGAGCTCCCCTGCTTCCAGAAAATGACATGGAACTGACATTTGATGTGCGTTTTGGAGTGGAAGATATATCAGAGGTAAAATATGTATAAGAATTTATCAAGCTACTTGTCTCAGAGCAGATCAAACAAACAATAAAAAAACCCATATTCCTCATTACAGCCTTTTTGCAACTCGTAGACAGAGATGTGTCAGAGGGAAATATGTGTATCCACTCATTATGCAGGACAGAAAGCTGTATTTGACCTGTGCTTCAGATTTGATATGTGCTTTATACAGTGAAAGACCTCACATGCCCTGATTAGTTCTATGTACAGAGCAGGTGATGGCCAGTGGTTTCTAGAGGCTTTTTAAGGACACAGTGGACATGCTGGTGCACATATCATAGAATCAAAGAATGGTTTGGGTTGGAAGGGACCTTAAAGATCATCTAGTTCCAACCCCCCTGCCATGGGCAGGGACACCTCTCACTAGACCGGATTGCTGAAAGCCCCATCCAGCCTGGCCTTGGATGCTGCCAGGGATGGGGCATCCACAGCTTCTCTGGGCAACCTGTGCCAGTGTCTCACCACCCTCATTCTTCCTTCTAGAATTCAAATCTACCTTCTTTCAGTTTCAAACCATTACCCCCATCCTATTACTATGTGCCCTTGTAAAAAGTCCCTCTGTAACTTTCTTGTCAGCACCTTAAGGTACTGGAAGGCTGCTTTGAGGTCTCCTGGAGCCTTCTCTAGGCTGAACAAGCCCAACTCTTTCAGCCTGCTTCATAGGAAAGGTGCTCTGATCATCTTCATGGCCCTCCTCTGGACTCGCTCCAGCAGCTCAATGCTCTTTTTATGTTGGGGGCCCCAGAACTGCACACAGTACTGCAGGTGGGATCTCGCAAGAGCAGAGTAGAGGGGGAGAGTCACCTCCTTTGACCTGTTGGTTATGATCCTTTTGATGCAGTCCAGAATACACTTGGCTTTCTGGGCTGCAAGCACACTGTCAGCTTATGTTGAGCTTCTGTCATCTAACAGCCCCAAGTCCTTCTCGTCAGGGCAGCTCTGAATCCAGTCTCTGCCCAGCCTGTGTCTGGGCTTGGGATTGCCCCAGCTCAGGTGCAGGATCTTTCACTTGGCCTTGTTGAACTTCATGAGGTTCACACAGGCCCAGCTCTCAAGCCTGTCAGGGTCCCCCTGGATGGCATCCCTTCCCTTCAGTGTGTTGACTGTACCACACAGCTTGGTGTTATTGGCAAACTTGGTGAGAGTGCACTCAATCCCACTGTTCATGTTACCAGCAAAGGTATTAAACAGCAGCAGTCCCAGTACTGACCCGTGAGGAACATCACTTGTCACTGGTCTCCACTTGGATGTCAAGCTAATGTCCACAACTCTGTGTCTGACCATCCAGCTAATTCCTTACCCACCCAGTGATCTATCCATCAAATCCATGCCTCTTCAGTTTAGAGACAAGGATGTTGTGTGGTACAGTGTCACACTTTGGACAAGTCCATGGAGGTGACATCAGTTCCTCTTTCCTTATCCACCAATACTGTAACCCCATCACAGGAGGCCACCAAATTTCCAAATTTGTGAGGCATAATTTGGTCATAGTGAAGCCATGCATGTGAAAATTATGGACCCATGGAGAAAACCCTTAAAAATTTTACAGAAGGAATACTGTGTTTGGAAAAAAATCCAGGCAAGTGATAGCCTGTATGTTTTGTGGCATATCTGAGTAACCTTGATGATTGTGGCCGAATGATGACCAAGTGGCTGAACATTACCATCTTGAACCAGCAGAGATGCTTCTGGAGGAAGAAGTGTTTCTAAAGCTTCAGATGGTTTTGCTTATGTTAATAATATTTCTGTTGAAGTTTGGTGGTATAGGTGCCACGACCCCTTTGTGTCAATATAATATATAAAATACAGAACTAGTGCTGGTTTAGAGTGCTTTATATTCTGTCACTTGTGTTTTCACAGATAAACATCCTAAGGACAGCCATTAATAAGCTGCTCTCTGAATGTGCAGTGTGTTTTGAACAAACAAGAGTGACACAGCTGCAGGAAGATGTTCGTCAGAAACTTCTATGGTAATAATTTTATAGAAATAAGATCTGTTTCGGTCTCAGCAAAAACAAAATAAATGATTGCTTGAAGCATAGCTCAGATTAGGCTTTGGGGAAGCAATATATGTTCTCATTTAATGACGCATTTAATTTATTTATAAAGCAGTATACTCAATAACTTTAGGCTTCTTGTGGAAGCACTGGTTCTTCAGGGAAGCCTGATCACCTAAGAGTCATGAAACCTAGACTGTAAAACTTGTTCTGCAGGATACCATTTCTGATGTACCTTTGCTTTGTGCACCCAGGACAAAGCTAATAAAGTTATACAGCATAAGAGTGCAGAAGGATTAAGAATTTTTTCTCCCTATACATTACAGGTGAATCATGTGTGTTGTCTTTCCTCCCTCAACAAACCAGTGTAGAGTAGGTGTTGGCCAAGTTAATTGCTGGAAGTCCCAGGCTAATTTACGAACCGAAGTAAGGCTGCCTGCCTTTGCTTTGAGCCAGCTGTGGCAGTGGGCTGTGTGCACCTTCAGAAAGTGGTGGTACAGCTCCACAAAGGCTGTACCTCAGAAATGCTTGCCGTTTGTGCTTTCACCTTAAGGAGAACCAGCGCAGGCTGATGGCAAGCTGTTCATGTTTCACATCTGAAAAACTCTTAGTAAAATCACAGCTGTTGAGCGTACTGCTAATGCAATGTTTAATTTCCTGTTTGTGTCCAAGTACTTCAGGCCAGTCAGTGTCTGCATTGCCTTTGGACACTGCCATGTAGTACCATGTTTAGACTTGAAAGCTGAATGAAGTTTGATTGTGTGATTCATGTGGTAGCAAGTGTAGCGAGAAGTTGAGAAAAGTGGATAGGCAGAGAGAAGCAAAACCACAAAACCTTTCTGGAGGTGACTGTGGCGGTAACAGGAGCTCATGTTTGGACATCAGCACTTACATGCTAAATTCAAGGCACAGAAATGTCACTGCTGTTTCTTCAGACATGTGAATACCCGCTAGTGTTTCAGCACCTATTTTGGGTTGATTGTTCAGATGTCTCCAGCCAGTTAGGAGGGGAAGGAGCAGCCTGCACAGCTCCTCAGCATTGATTTGTTCCCCAGTAGTTCTGTCAGTGTTCACTGCCTGACTTGGTCATTCTCATCAGGGCTTTTTTTTCTTTAGGAGATTTTACACTTTTTCAGGGTAGTGTTTTCTATCCTAGATTTTTTTTTTTTTTTAATGCTTTTACTGATTCTGTTCCAACAATCCTACAGTTAATTTTTCCAATTTTTACTCTCTTCAGAAAGGGAAAAAAAAAAAAAAAAAAAAAAGAGCCGATCTGGTTATTGTCATGATGTTTTCTTTTCCTTTGTTTAAAATCTTTCTTCATTTTGAATGTTTTCTTCTCATTTACTTCTTTTGTGTCTTGGAAAAAACTAACTATTAATAAGAGCACATAGGTAAAAATTCACCCTGAACAGTCTTTCATAATTCTTCTCCATTTTTCAAAAGCTAATTGTATTTACAATATGTCACCACTACTTAATACTAAAATCAGTTTTTGAAAAACACATCTAGACAGAATTAATTAATGTCTACTACTGTTGTACTTTGCACAGCTTGAAGGAATAACTGGAGCAGACAGAGAATCTATAGTAATTGAGTTGTCATGCAAAACAACATACCCTAAAAATAGCTTTATTACCCATTCTAGTGAATAAGCATGCATAAAACTTAGGGAATAAATGACACTTGCAAATCTAGTACTTTATAAATTAAAAAAAAAAAAAAACCCACCATAATTTTCTTTAAAAGAAAATAGATTCTGATACAGTTAACATCCCTCTGAAAATCTGTATTTTGACTTTCTGCATTAGAGGGGCAAAGTACAGAGAAGTGAATCAATCAGACTACATTAACAAGGAAATTTAAGATTCCCTTAAGCACATTCTCCTCATAAATGCCTAGCTGTGTCTAATACAGAAATTCCTTATTCTTTAGAATTAATCTAATACAAGTGTATTTCCAAAGGCTATTTTTATGTAATTTCAGTTTAATCTGCAAATCAAAACCTCGAGATAAAATTGTTCCTACATGGTATGAGAAGCCATACGCATGGAATCAGGTAAGGGTCTACAAATATATTTTTTTTTTTTCCTTTCCCTCTAAGAAGAGTAGTTGGAGTACCCCGGTACAGTGAAAGTAGTCAAAGGGAGGATTTCCTTTGGAAGGATGTCTTTTTTGAGTCTTGAATTTAAAGATACTGAAAATACTGTACAGCCGAATTTAAGGCAGAAGAACTGTTGAGTATACGGCAGTCTCTATTGATATCCTGTTAGTCTATTTAGTTTGTTGGGTGGCTTGGGTTTTTAATTTTGCGTTTTAGTTTACGCTTTTCAAACAGAACATGATTTTTGAGAGCTGTATTTATCTGAATGCAGTGCATTTTAGTTTTGTTTTGGGTTACTGTGCTTTCAGGTGGCTTTTCTCTTTTAAGCAGACAGAAGTGTGGCTTGCTTTAGAATGCATGTGGTGGGATCAGATAGGAGGGCGGTTTTCTTGAAACCTGGGATTGTTTCATAAAGCCGAAAAGTCTAGCTTCCTACTGTTAGAAATCTTACTTTTCTTTCTGGAAGGGCCTCTGCAGGCCACTGTATTTCATGATGAACAAGTGCCTTTTCTTAGTTTAAAAAAGGGTGAGGAATTACTGAGTGCAGTAGTACACACCCTCCCCTGCGTGTCTCCCACCCTGAGGCAGATAAATGAGCAGTTTGGGTCTCCTTGAAAAGATGGACAACAGTGAACAAGCATCAGGGGCGCTTATTTCTAGTAGGTATTCACTGAGGGGTTAGTGTGTGTTGTGATACATTGCCTTAAGCCAAAGTGTTTCTGTTTCCATATTGCAAATTTGGTTATCCTTGGTATTATGAAAATAATCTATTCAGTTATATTGGTGCTTAGCTTTTATAACAAGTTAATGTATAGGTCTTGGATCAGGATTTTCCTCACTGCATCTGAAGAATTTCAGGACATCTTTTTTACATCATCACATGAAATACTACCTGTAATGCTTTGGAATTGATTGTGTAATAATATTCTGACTCAGGCAAACCATGAGATATAGCATTTCATAGCACTGGCTACTTATGTTGACATGTGTGGCATAGGACTGAAATTCCTGTGCGATTTGAAACTGTCAGAACTCTTCAAGACTCTTTTCCCTAGCTATGTTACATAGGAAAACATAACAAAAAATGCCTTCTGACTTTCCTCTTTTGATTAGGTGGATCCTCAGCATATCATTGACCAGTCTGAAAAGCAGCATGAAAGAAGAAATGGTCTTTATCAGCTACATAAGCTTGTTTTGTTGAATGTTTAAGGATTTCTAGAAGTCTTTCAGAGGACAAGGAGTTGCAACTAGTCTAAAAATTTCTTCTGTCTTCTATGTAATCCTTGGACTCTCATTTTGCAAGACTGGTCCTTGAGATTAGTTTAAGTGTACTAAAATACAGTTTGGAATATGTTACTGGTTTCTTAGAAAGCTAAGGTTTGCTGACCTACAGCAGGTGAGTTTTTGAATAAAATGAGGTAAAGCAGGATGTATTTTTCATTTTAATACTAGTTCTGAACAGGTTTATCACAAGGTATGTGAAAGACAAAGCAAATCTAGGTTTAGTTGTTCATTTTCTGTCTAAAGGCTCATAAGCCGTAGGGCATGATTTTTTGTCTTTTAGTACAAGTTTTATTTTCTTGTTACTTCTGTCATCTGTTTTTCAAAACAGAGGTTTTTCTTAACCGAAAACTAGAAGACAAAGGAAACTCATGATCTAGATTATGTTCTTATAAGAACTGTGACTTCATATAGTGGATACATTTTCTTTTTTTTTTTTTCATAAAGAAAAACATGATATGATTTCTCTTCCTGTATGGCAGAAAAATGCTTTTGAATTACTGTTTCATGGCACCTTTCTTTCATCTTTTCATCTTATTTTTACCTGCGAGATCTTTAGTCCTAAAAATGAGGTCAGTGGTTTCAGAATAAAATGCTGAAGTGAAATAAAATGTATTTGTCTCTTCTGTTGTGCGGTCATGCTTAATAAAAGCTAAATTTAGTTATTAATGGTATGTGATTGCATTCATGAAATACATGAATACAAAAACAGTATATGGAAAATTATTAACCTTTCCACTGTTCACTCAATGCTTTGAAGACTGTAATATCCGGTCATCCTCTGAAGAATAGACAGAATCATACCATTAAAGCATCAGATTTGGGGAAAATAAGGGGATGCTTAAGCTAAGAAATTATTTTAAGCCGTACTTAAAACAGAGGGGCAGCTATATTATAGGCGATTTCAGTGGCTGCTTATAAGCATTACTTCCTTAGATCTGTTTTACTAATCCTTGTGAATTATAAAACATCATACTTTATATAGCAAGATAGGTTTAACAGAAAAACTGCATCTCAAGTGGCTTAGACAACAGTATTTCTCTGCTGAGTGTTGTATGCAGATTAAGCGTTAAGCATCTTGGGGGGGGGGGCAAATGAAAGGGAGAATGTCACGTCTTTGCTTTGCCAATTAATGATGGAAATTTCTGTAGGAAAAGGTAACTTGGCCGTACCAAAAGGCATGACAAATAATTTAACTTATTGTGATTCCTCATAAGCAACACCAAAATTGAGAGTTGAGAGGAATAGACTGTATTTTCCGTATTTATTTATTTTTCATTCTATTGGTGATGTGCCCTGGTCTGTTCGTGCGCATGTGCTGCCATCTGGTGGGGGCTGCTTACTGATCTGCTGCTTGCTCCCCTTTGAAGGTCTCCTGCATATTGTAATTAATGTTTTCAGTAAAGAAGAGGTACTCTATAATGGCTCATGCCACAATAAAACCAAAATGCTTCTATTCTTCTCATTATAATGAGAGGAGTAGATAATGCGAACTCCCCACAGTCCAATGACTCATAACCTGCCACTGGTCAGTTGGGAAATGAGAACTGTATTAACTGTTAAGAGCTCCTAGTTTTGTTCTGGGTACGTAATACGCCTGCAGACATGATTCATGACAGATTATCTTTGAAGGAAATGGAACATCTTACAAGTTAGCCTTGCTGGGAAATGTTAGTTATTGTCAGATGAAAATGTAGTACTAAAATTTAAAAAACAGCAGTTGTATTTTATTGTTTGATTTAGGTTTCAACAGCATTACAAAGTCACTTAAACAAGTTGAACAGCTTCATTTGTATTTCTTCTGTAAATTAGTATCTGAAAATAACTTCAAAGAATCATAGGATGGTTTGGGTTAGAAGGGACCTTAAAAATCATCTAGTTCCAACCCCTCTGCCGTGGGCAGGGACACCTTCCACTAGACCAGGTAGCCCAGATAATCTTTTGGTTTACACTGAGATCCTGCATTTTTTCCTAGATTACCACTTGCACTGGTTACAGCTGGATTAGAACAAATAAATGAGATTCACAAAAGACTTTTGCCTGCCAGCCTATTCATTTAGTCTACAGATCATTAAATAAGAATAATAATAAAAAGGATAGTTTTACAAAATGATAGAGCATGTGAAATGAAATACCTTGTGCAATTACAGTTCAAGAGATGCACAATAAGAAACCTGTGACTCTGGAGAAAATTCGAGAAGCCTGGAGTGATGCATATGCTCTGTCTGAGAAAGTTCATCAGTTTCTTTTGGTGAGGGTGTCACAGCAGACAGTAATGTGGAATGTGTTGGGCTGGAACAATTTTAGCCTTAGTGTGAAGTCTGTTGTTTTTTCCCCCAGAAACATTGATAACATTACTGTCCCTCCATGATAAGAGCATATGTTCATAACCTCTTGAGTTCTTTTAAGCTATTATGAACACGGTGTTGGATCAGCCCAAGCCAGCTGATTGCATTCAAGAAGAAGTACCCTTCTTCTTTCTTCAAATAAGTATGTGAATCATTTTTTATCACTCAAATTATCTCTGTATTTTTCCTGTATCCTTAAATGTTGCAGAGTAAAATGGTTTCCAGAAAGATGTCTTTTGAGAGAAGAGGGCTGGAAGGACATGAAGACAGTTCTTCACTGTGATAGTGACCATGCACTGGCAGGGGTTGCCCAGGGAGGTTGTGGAGACTCCATCCCTGGAGGTACTCAAAAGCCACCTAGACATGGTCCTAAACAGCAAGGAGGATGGAGAAGATGATCTCCAGAGTTCCTTCCAACCTCAGGCTGTCTGTGATGCTGTAATAAAGAGGCTTTTCCAAAAGCATGTGTAGACAGGGCTGAAGCCACCAGTTACCTATTAGCTGAGAAATGAATGCCTCTGATGAGGGGAAACTGGATTTTAGAAGTGAAAAGGGCTAATGCCTCCAGTAGTTAAATGCCAGTCAAGGACTGGGATAGCTTAGAAGACCAGAAGATCTCCAGATGTGCTTCAGAATTTATGTAAATTCGTGTGGACGTGTCCATAACAAACAAGAGAACACTGATCCCATGTCTGTGATGTGTGTTTAAGACTGTCGGTATGTTCTTTCAATTTGTGGCATACAGTTCACCCTGAGGTATCATAATGAATTTTCTGGGCTTAAAAGTCTTATTTATTTAACTAGTATTTATGAAAGTGATGGACTCTTCATACACACTGAACCATTTTAGGCCTGCTTGGATGGCTTCTTCATGTAGTTGTCTATAACGTTGGAAAGGGTAAGCAGCAACAGAAGCAATCTGGAAGATGTGTTTTCTTCTTCCTTGTGCATACTGCTACTGGACTATTTTTACTTTTGTAAAAAGTATACTGCTACTATACTATTTTTACTTTAGATGAGATAAATTATGCATGCATATTGAGATGGGAGGGAATCTCCCATACCTGGGAGGGCATTTGGGGAGGTGAAATGGTTTTGATTGTGTAGCAGGTAGATGAAGGCATAAGAATAATACTTGAACACACAAGAGTGTTAAAGACAGTTAAGATGATGGAAAATGAAGAAAGCAGTAAGAATGGAAGAACTTTCCTCCTGAGCTTGGTGGTTGGAAAGGGTGAACAGCAGGGGAAGGTCAGAGATTGAGCACAGAGCAAAGCTCCAAGGTTTTGCTTAGGGGCTTCTCTATCTTTAAGGGCCACCCATAAAGCGTTTTGGTAGAGGTTGATGGGGGAGGTGGGAAACAGAATGAATCTGTTGTGGATCTTGGCATAGGGAGACTTGCCAGTCAGTTGGTACCTGGAGCGCCCAGGCTTCTTCCTAGCTCCACCTTCCACTTATTTTCAGAGTGCAGCTGACCTAAAGTTTTTTGTCTGTTGTAATACCAGCTGTTAGCCCAAGTACAGAGAGCTTGCTAAAAGATGAGGGAAATGTTGTATCTGGTTCCTAAATTGATTCTTCAGAGTGCTTGCGAGCGCTTGCTCTGCAGTTATTTCAGTAGCATCATATTGTCACGATGAAGACCCTTCCACAGTGAAAGAGAAAATGATAGAATTACTAACACTAAGGAACAAAACTGGACATTTTAGTCCCTCAGGTTTGCCACAGGGGAATCAAGGACAGGAGTTACACTAACCTTAAATATATGTAATTGTAAAATCAAGCAATTTCAAATGAGGTTGGCCTTCCCTGTGGAAATTCAGCCCTGGTCACAAAGTGAGGTTAAAAGCTTTGCATTTCCTTTCCCAAAAAGCATGTTAGCAAGGATGTGGGTGGTTTGAATGAACTGTGCTGATCTGCTGAGACTGTGGACACTTGCAAAATGCAGTCTGGGCCTTCTCTAGTAAGTGTGAGTGTAGAAATTCAGGTCAGTGTGGCTGTCATTTTAAAGTGATCTATTTCCAGAGAAAACAGGGCTGTCCTCTTTTAGCCGTACATGATTTTTAGGAGGCACAGGTGAGCGCATATGTTTATTTTAGAGATGTTGAGCTTTTCTAGCACAGTTGTGTGTGGGAGGCATCTGAGCTACCTATTTCTAAAGCTTCCGCATGGATGTTACAAGAGGTTTTGTTTACAGCGCAGGCACAGAGTTGATGGTTAACAGGCAAAGGCAGGCAGGAGAGAGAATTGGAAAACTGAATGGGTGGAGGCTTTATCCGAGGGTTACTTTGAGCACCCTGAGTTCAGTCACTCGCTGCAAGTCTCTGCCCTGCTTAACCCGAGGTCTCATGTTTCAGGTTATTTACACTAACCACCTGGCTTCTGCGTAACTGGCGCACCCAGGATGAGAACTGGGTGAGACAAAGGACTGTTGAAACAGTCACACAGATGGTCGTCCAAGTGAAAAGAATTGCCTTGGAGGAACTACAGAAATGCTGCAGCTTTCTGCCAAAGGTGAGATTTCTCTCTAAAACTGAGATTTGTGGAGAATGTGTATAATCTTGGGAAGGAAAAGCACCATCACTTCACTTACCATTTTTGGTTGCTTCACAGAAAAGCAACCAATAATGAGATTTTTCAGGGTGGGTCCGTGTGTTTGTCCCCCCCCTCCAATTTTGTTTTACTGAATAAGAAGTAGTTAGCCTTCGCATCAGTGCAGATGGGAAAAGGGGAGCCTTGCTGGATAATTTTAGAACTGTCACTGTGGTGAGTTGGACCACTGAGTTGGTCCTTGAAACTGCTGAACTATTAAAGTTTTAAATGAGACAGTCTGTTCTTAGGGCTCCATTCCCCTGTATATCTTTCAAACAAACACCATGCCATGCTGAGGATTGTGTACACTTGCCACAGTCCTTAAAACAGATTAAATTGAGATCCCAGCTTACATACAAATGCCAGAAAAAAAGCCATGTGAATAATGATAAATGACAGAATCACAGTTTAAACCAGGATACAAGTGTTGGCATAGACTATCACAGGAGTTACACTGATTTTGGAAAATAATGAGCACTTCTTCAAGGGACATAGTAACAGGGGGCTTTTTATCTACCTTAGAGATAGAAATGAACAGAAAAACAAACAGAACCCCCCCACAATCAATGTATAGTTTGATTTGGAGCTTCCTTTCTGTAAAAGAACCTAAAAAAAGGCAGGTGAAACTCCAAAGCAGCTAATAAATGAAAGATACCTGAGGCAAAGAGGATGTTTCTGAGGAAAGGGGAAGGTAGATATTAGACCTCCAAAGGAGTGTTGAGGGAAGAGGCAATCTCTGAGATTATCTGGTGAATCTGTAAAAAGACAGATTGCTCTCTTCTTAGGCCCATGGGTAGAGGTTTCCTCTCTCTCTGATACTCCTATATTTAGCTTTCACTCAAGCTCTAGAAATGTCTAGTCTAGTAGATGCTTTGACTTCAGTCCCTTGGGGAAGCAGAGGGTAAGGTGGTCACTGCTGAGGGAGCAATTCCATCCTGCAGGAGAAGGACAAGACCCTCCCAGAGGTCCCCCCTTCACGGGAGGGAGTCATCCCCTTAGTGATTTCACATCCCCATGATAGGGAAGTCCTGGCAGCTGTTTCTTGGCATGGGGATGAACTCTTAGCTTTCTTGAGCTAGTAGGACACCCTGGTGCCTTTTCCAAAGGGGCAAAGAGCAGAGGTTGGTGCTGGTGCTCAGTAAGGGCGTACTGATGCTCACTGCAGTGTTCACCATTGGACTGGTGAGCCAGCAGGCAGGTCGAGGTGAGCAGGGCAGGAGTGAGCTGCATGCACCACGGGCCTTCCTGAAGGGTTATGGCCTTCACTGCTCCCAAGCAAGTCCGTCCCTCTCAGTGAGTCACGGAGGACAGAGAGAAATGGAGTTGCCACTTGGTTTAGGGGAAGGAGGGAAGTAAACAGTGTGCTCCAAATATAGATATCCATTGCCTCTTACCCTCCAAAGTGCAGAGACTGCTTTTTCCTCCAGAAAAAGATTTCTTCTTGCATGGTTGGATAAGTACACATCCTTTTTGTGCAACACTTGAGACACTCGTCTCCTCTCTCCTTGCCAGTCAGTGATGAGCCCCAGTGTGTTCCGCAAACACACCACTGTGACAGTTTTCTTTTCCCCTCCTGTATTTGGTCTTTGTGCACTCCATGGAGGGTTTTTAAATCTTTCATTTCTCTTATCCTGTTTTCTTCCCAAACAGAGAATAAAACACCCAGGGGTGACTTTCTCCCTGGATACTTGTGTTTAAAAAAGGAACAGTACAGCTGTCAGCAGTATTTCAACATTTACAAAGCTCTCTCTTTTTTTTTTTTTTTTTTTTTATGTCAGTAGTGAAAATCTAGACTGCATAATCACTAAACGAACAGCACAGAGGATGCATATATATCCTTGGGGGTTTTTTTGGTCTATCTTTTTAATAAGGGCAGAAAGCCCATCTTTAAAAGACAGGAAATTAGATAAGAAATCATTAATACAGATAGTATCTTCCACAGCACGTATTTCAAGAGATTACATAAAATAGCTATAGAGAGTTCTTCCGCTTTCTCTAGTTTAAAATGCTAGTTCTCTCTTGAACTAGTTTTACTTGGTCTGGATAGCAATCATATGCAAACAGACTCCTGCCCAATCACCAGTCAAGTTGGGAATTGAACAAGCACACTTTAAATCTGACTCTTTTACATGTTCTCTAAGGAATAGCTATTTCTGGGATTTTATTTATGAAGTAGGATGTAGAAAATACACGGGGGGGGGGGGGGATTGCTGCTGATAGCACATCCTAAAATTAGAATAGTTACTGAAGCTAACACATTAGTAAGATTCCTCCCCCCATAGGATGCCACTGCTACAAGATGAGGTATCTACAGAGGGAAGCACAGTCTGCAATACCTGTGAGCTTCCAGAGAGTACACGAGTGCTGCTGGAAGTAAGATTTCACACTTGCTAAGTGGATGTTTTCAGCTGAAGTATTTGAACAATAGCCAAACGCTTCTAGAGATGGATGTTCTGTAATACTGTGATGTAAACCTTTTTATCACAGACTAGAATCAGAATGGAAAGGACTTCTTGCATATTTTCTCTACGAGTACTTGCAAGATAGCAAGTTTAACTCAGAACTTTGAGTCATGCTCCTGAAAGCGTCCACTAATGATGCTATGATCATTATTTTCATACTAAAATGTAAGGTTTTATCTTAATTTTATTGGTGCTGGATTTCAAGTTACTGTTTTTCAAGGTAATAGAACTGCAACAGTCCTTAATTTTTTTCCCCTCTTTCATGTGATTGCTTGACAACTATAAATCCAGTTATATTTAATTTAGATCTTCTAACATCTTTCCACATTTACACACACACACACCCCGTTGTTAGTAACGCCTTGGTGTGATGACTGTCATATCATTCTAAGAATTGCTATTGTAACTTAAACTCAGCCAGTACATTGAGTTATTTATGCTGGCATTTTGGCTGAGTTTGAATAGAATGCAGAATTGATGAGCTAAGAAAATACTGAGCCAGCATAATGACCACCACACAGGAGATAAAAAAGCAATAGTGGTGTGATTAAGACAACTATGAATAGAAGAAAATGAACAATGCCCCTCAGTTCCTTGGAATTGATTTCCCCAAAGCAGGAAGAAGGAACATCTGCAAGGTGAGATCACCATGCCCTAGGGCACAGCAGCCAGGGCCAGGGAGTGAATGAGACTCGGTGAAACATAGGCTGGGCAAGGAAACGAGCCGCAGGCTACAGCATTTGGGAAGGGGTGGGATAAAAGACAACCCCAAAAATCATCAAGGTGGGATTAGCAGAAGAGGATCAGTGTTATAGATCTCAGTGGATGAAAACAGGCTCCCACAGAGGGCTGCATCATCTACAAACCACCTCAATGCAGGTTTGCTTTTGCTAATACAGCTTGGGCAACAGGGCAGGTAAGAAAAATCTAAGAAAGTTCAATTTGAGTAGGATTGCTAGATTTGGTCAGAATTTCAAAACTTTGTTTTATAGAATAGTCAGCTTTTGAAAGTGCTTCTGGGGGAAAAAATATTTTTCTTCTTAAAAAAAAATTAGCACTGTTTATTTACAGTTGTGTTTTCATATAAAAATAATTTTTATTTAAAAAAATCAAACCTCTATTAACTGTATACACCTGATAACCACTTCCTATGTTGGAATATAAAATTCTGAATGACATCGCCAGATTAGAGAAGTGCCCTCAAGTAAATTGAAAAATTACGTATAGGAAAACCTCATTGCATAAATAGATGGGTAAAGGACAGAAGACCAAGTGGTACCAATTCCAGAGAAACTATCTAGGGAACGCACGGGAATAGCAATTAAATAAGAAATGTTGACAATAGAAAAAAGAAACACAATGGGGGAACTCAGTTGCCACGCAGTTACTTCTCTTAAATGATGCTGCAGACAGCAAGAGTATATTACCTGAGAGGGCAGAGAACTCAAGCTTAGAACTTTCATGTCGAAGAACTTACTCCAGCATTTCTAATAGCTCAACAGAAATGTCACAGAACATAAGCCTGGAAGAAACAAAAGTATCTCTGAAAACTTAATTGGCAAGGCTACATCTAAAGAAGTGATCTTCTCTCAAGCAGCGAAGAATGATGGCCTTGGATGGCTTAACAGACATGAGTTCTAGATTTCTTACAGGTTTGAAGCAGAGGTTTTGGAATTACAATAGCAAAGTGGTATTGAATGTTCTGTATCTAATAGCTTCCCATATATGAGAAGGAACACAATGACACTAGTTTCTGCCATCACAGCCAGTTTGTTCCAGCTCTCCAACAGCCAGGTACCAGCCATACAAACTGTCAACGTGACCTTTAGCTGCAAAGTTGGGAAGACAAAAAAGTTTAATGATTGAATTTTCTGCTGGTTATCACTGTCACAGTTGTTCTGAACAGTGTGTATCAAACAGGCCTAGGAAGTCTGCCAGGGGAGTCTAAGTAGGAACTGAGTTAAAGAACCAAACAATCCAAACCCTGAATAGGCAAAGAACACTGCTAAAATGTCATAATTAAGAGAATGACACAAGGCTTTTTTTAGCAACTATCAGCAAGAATTGAATGACTGTTTTCTCCCTGAAACAGTTGTAAGTGGGAGGATTTTCATTCAATTGGGTTTCCTTTTCCTGATAAATAATACCTAGTACATTGATTTGTTGCATGCAGCTTACCAGAGGTTTGTGGGTTTTTTCTGGTTTACACCATTTTAAACTCAAAAAATATTTTTCTGTCTTTAATGAACCTACCTAGCACACAAGTCATCTTTGTTTTTACAGTGAAAATAGTTGAATATTCTCAGACATTATTCTCACTGCTAAAACATCAGTAAAGTTGGGGTTTATTTAATGCCCTGTGAGATTTGTCAGTACTATCCCCAATTTATATTGGAAGAAACTGAGGTGAACATAGCTGGATTAATGCCTAGGAGTTGAAAGTAAGACCTGCCTCTCTGCCCTATGATGAGGTGAGTTGTCGTTCACCTGACAACTCCAATATGCTAGTAGATAAAAATTAGAAGAACTACTCAGGGTGATATATATTTTGATGTTTTAGCAAGTTTTTCAGTGGATGTGTCATACACACAGTTAAACAACAGCAGCTGGAGTTACTATGGTTAGAACCCTAACCGTTTCTACCTTCAGACATTGCTGGCTTTTGTTCAATAGCCCCCAGTTTATAGAAAACTTGGCAGGAAACTTAAAAGTTTCTGCACTGACACAGGTGAGTGAATATTGAAAAATAACAAGGCTTTGTGTCTTGATAAATGTCTAAGTGAGGGGAACAGCTTTAATCAAGGTGTGGGGAAACAGTTTTATTCTATTACAGTGTTTTAGAGAGGAGGAAAAAAGAAGTGTTTCTGCCTTCCGGAAATACCTTCCTTTTCCCTTTCTTTTTCCCCAGTCAGGTTCCTCCCACGATTTGGGATTGAGCCCTCAGTTCCGTGGGCATTTTACTCAGTGTAGGAGTTACATTAAGACCCTCCCACCCTCAGTTTTTTGCTTCCATCTCCGTTCTTGCCACTTCTGATTTTGCAATATAATGATTAGTGGACCTTCGCACTAGGCTGGATCAGCAAACTTGCCCAGGTTGAAAATGCTTCAACCTTTTTCCCCCAGGATTATTTAACCCACACTGATTTTGATTACTCTTCAGTGTTCAGCCATCTGGACAGCTGCACAAGAAATGGGATGTGAATGAAAAGACTGGGGTAAAGTCTTAGGTTCAACACCTGCTTAATCAAGCATTGCTCCCAAAGAAGCCTGTCTTAAGGGACAAAATGTGAATAACTAGGGAGAGAGAGCTGAACGGAACATTCACAGCAGCCTTCCAGGATCTGAAGAGGGCCTACAAGGATGCCAGAGAGGGACTCTTCGTCAGGGACTGTAGCAATAGGACAAGGGGCAATGGCTTTAAACTTAAACAGGGGAAGTTCAGGTTAGATATAAGGAAGAAGTTCTTTACTGTGAGGGTGGTGAGGCACTAAAACAGGCTGCCCCAGGAAGTTGTGAATGCTCCACCCCTGGCAGTGTTCAAGGCCAGGTTGGACAGAGCCTTGGGTGAGGCATCCCTGCCCATGGCAGGGAGGTTGGAACTAGATGATCTTCAGGTCCTTTCCAACCCTAACTATGATTCAACTGTAAAAGGAAGAAAAAGAGAGAGGAAGAACCAGCAGTGACTAAGACTACCAAGTACTTGTTTTCCCTAAACCAATACAGATAAATGACTACTCATTTTTGTGACATAGATGTTGACCCCTTTTGTAAGGCCCTTTTCCTGAATTATTAGGTATTCCAGTGAAAAGGGCAGTTATCTTATGCTAGCACTACTCTTGCTTCCTGTCACTTGAGCACAAGCTAAATTTCAGATATCCTGATAAAACTCTTAACTGTGGTCTTGTAAATTGTTCATGCTAAAGCCCATTAAGAGGTTTTACAAGAGACTTGGAATGTATTGGTGGAATGTATTCATTTAGATACACAAAACATCTCGAAATGTGTTTAATGTGAACAAGTTTCTAAAGAGCTCTGTATACTGAATTTAATTGCAAATACAGTGTCATAAAGCCATCTATTTGCAATTGTGTTTATCTTCATTGATTTTTCATTTCCAAAAATTCAGTTGCAGTATGATCATACAGTACCCAGCGGGAGCTGAGCCCCCAGTTTACACTTAGAGACATGTATTTTATGCTGTGCATTGTATTAAGCCTTCCCCCCTCCCCCTTTTTTTTTTTTTTGAGGGGGGGTTGTGGGGGGAATGCATAAAATTTATTTCCATTGGAATAGTAAGTCATAGAAATTGGAAGCTGAAGAAATTGCTTGGACCATCCCATAATATATATATTTTACCTTTAAATTGAGTTAAATTTTATTTAGAAGTTGCAGTACAGAGTACAATTTAAGTTCATATGACCTGGAGCAAAAAATCCCAGTCACTTTAATACCAGAAACATGTTCTTTGGCTTACTGAGTAACTCTGGCACTTAATCTCCATGTTTTGCCTCAAGGTACTTCTTCAGCAGCTCATCCTCACCTTGTGTAGACTGTGCTTCTCAGGAGTTACTGTCCTCTAACTGGCTCATTTTTAGCCAGTTACTTTTTGCTTTATAGTTGGCCAGTAATAACAAATCTCATGACAACAGACCTCAACACTTCCCAGATTCCCTTTAAACCAACTTGATCTCACACCTGATCCTCAAAAGAGGGATATATACCTTCCAAACATGACTCTTAAAACCTGTATCTAAGCTAGACACCAGTACAGGGCTTAATACAGATCATCTTGTTTTATGCCAGAGCTTAATCTGCCCCCCCTTTCCACAATTAACCTCTTAAGAGTTCCAGAAACTATACGGTATGTCTCGCTAGTTTTTTCTGTAAAATACCTATAAAATAACCTTCTCACTTCCTTTACCTGCAAAATTGCTCTCTTACCCAGATGTATCAACTATTTTAACCTAGACACTAAATCCTAAATTTGTATTTAGTTTTGAAGCATGATGTTTCTATTTTGAAACATTTGAGTTGAAGAAGCGCTTATATGTCCAAAAGGTTGGGAAGACTGTTACAGAAGTTGGAGGGAAATTTGAGAAATGCTTTGCACATCATTGGTAACAAACAGGTGAAGTACCAACTGCAGTTCTGTTACCCCTACAATCTAGAAGAGAATGGAGATGAGTCTTCATCCTAAACTGGTAATCCACCACTCTTTCTGTTATGGTATTTATTACAAATAACAGCTCTTTTCTCACCATCTTTCTCTCACCATCTCTTTGTAGGTACTATGGACTCAAGGAACTGCTGGTGTTGTAAGACCAGAAGACATCACTGTTTTCCACAGCCATATAAATTTCAGCATTACTCTATCTATTTTGATGACACTAGCAATTCTACTACAGCATTACCACCACCAGGGCTATGGGCAAGAATACTGCTACTGTCTCTCATGGAGCACTGAAATGAGGTAGATGTGTATACCTTGTCGCTGTTTCCTCAACCTGTTTCTTCTATGTTCTTCTCTGCATCACCAATGACTCTAAAGCATCCCTACTGCATGGAAAAAGCCCACTTAAGGATCATGGTATTCAGCTCTTAGTGATAACCACCTTTTTGCAGATACAGCCAATGACAGCAGAGCTTATCATCAGGATAAAACACACAAATACACAGAGCCTGCTGATATTGAAGCAGTAAGCTTCCCCCTCCTCTTTATTCTCATTTCTTTTTCAGAAGTCCCAGAAACATGGATAGTGATGGTATCATCATATGCACAACTGTTGCCTATTGTTGACTATTAGCTTGTTCTTTCCTGGGCACTTTTGGCAAGACTGTTGAGAATCAGCACTTATCTTTCACAATTGGCTCTGTCAGTATCAAGAACAATTTTGTGGTCACAGGTTTCCAGGAAATACCAATCCTTCATGGTGAATGTCCTCAAAGAGACAGAAAAGCTCAAATAAAGGAGTTTGTGGGCTAAAACTTCCATACAGCCTACATGAGTGGACTGTATACGGATGCTTGATTTAACTAAGAGATCAGTTGGGCCAGGTTGTGGTTCTTCAGGCTGCTGTTACTTACTCCATGGCTCTCGCCTTTGTCCAAGATGACCCTTCCAGCACAACCCCTATGTTGTGTGTTTCTGCAGGCAGTATTGTACCAGACTGTCCCCATCCGGCTCACCGCTTAAGGCACAGCGTGAGGGTGGAAGCTCTTTCCTCTCTTCCGAGTAAACCTGGGTGAAAACCGAGGGTCAGATTAGGAAACAGAAACGGAGGGCAGGGATGCTTTTGGAGATGCATGGTAGGCACCAGCCACTTCAGAGGCCAAGTAAGCAGAGGAAGCTCCTGCCTTCTTCCCCAACAGCTTTCTGGAAGAGAAAAGGGACGACGCCGGTGTTCTCCCCGGGGCTGACCCCGAGCCCTGCCTACCCCCTTCTCCTCCCCCGGCCCGAAAAGCGCCGCTGCTCTCCGCTCTCCTCCAAGCGTGAAGGACCTTGACGTTTCCGCGGGGGGCGAGGCCGCAGCGGCGCAAAGTACACGGGGAGGCGCTGCACGCTCCGCTCCCTCGCCTCAGCCGGGGTTCGCAGCCCCGCGGCCGCCCCGGCCCTCGAGCTGCCGCCACCGCCTCCTCACGGCAAGCTCCGCCCCTGAGGCAGCGCCGTGGCCCGGGCAGGCCCCACCCCGCTGCCTGCCCGGCGGGGCGGGAAGGGGCGGCCCCGCAGTCACCCTATAACTCCCCGTTCGGCGGGCGGGCGGGAGGTAGCGGTTCGCTCGGGAGCGGGATGGAGGCGGGAGCGGCGGCACGGCACCCCGCGGGGCCGCGGTCGCTGGGCAGAGCCCTGGCCGGCCCCCGTCCTGAGGAGCGCCCCGGCTGCCCCCCGGCCGCCGCCGGCGACTCGAAGGCCGAGGCGCGGGTGCTGGTCATCAACACGGGGGGCACTATCGGCATGGTGCAGGACGACAAGGGTGAGGGGGCCCCGGGGGGAGCGGGACGGCGGCGGGGTCCCCCGCAGGGTGCGCTGGAAACCGGCCTGGAGGGGGGTGCTGGCGGGCGC
This sequence comes from Strigops habroptila, assembly GCF_004027225.2. Classification (NCBI taxonomy): domain Eukaryota; kingdom Metazoa; phylum Chordata; class Aves; order Psittaciformes; family Psittacidae; genus Strigops; species Strigops habroptila. The sequence goes on along the minus strand of NC_046358.1, from coordinate 21,798,164 downwards.
CGGGCCGGGGGTTGCGCCGCTTGGCTGAGGCCGAGACTGGCGCTTCTTTAACTTAACAGCCCTGCTTTGTGACCGCTCTCCCTGGCGCGGTTTGTGGTTCAGCATCCCCGGGTTTCTCGTAACTGGTACGAGCAACGCCAGAAGCGTGTGTGCCAACTTCTAATCCGCTGTTCCTACCAGCTGGTTATTTGGGGGGCTTAGTTGATAGGCATCCTTCTGACAAGTGAGCCTCACTGCTAGTTAGAGCAGGTTTCGGCGGAGGACAACGTGTTTCCTGAAGCATGAGTTCTCCTCTCCACGCACTGAAAACGAAACCGGCTTAATTGTACCGGTCATGCGGTCTTTTTTTAGCCCTAAAAGATCATGTGCCTCGGATTCCCACTGGGAAGAGCGTAGGCTGTTGGAGGTGGTGGCCGTGTCAATGATTTTCAAGTGGTGACCTGGCAGACAGAGCTGATGCAAGAGTGGCAGCATGCACAGGTACTGCCAAGTGTCCTAGCAAGTGAGATCAGATGCAGCATCTCTGCTCACCTGCCTCTGGGCAGGCTGCTGCTCTCGGACCAGCTCTTGACTTCCTCCAAGAAATCATTGAGGAGTTCTGCTTTACAAAGGGAATGTGAGACTTATGTTGATAAAAGGCTGGACATGCCAAACCTCCTCCCACCAGCTGAAAAATGTTGAAGTCTCAGTGTGCTGCCTGCATTTTACACGGAAGCTTCTTGGGTATATACTTAGAGATATATGCTGTGTTTTCAGGTGCCACTAAAACTAAATGTCAGCAGATAGGTGCCTAAATTCACCTAACACCCCCTCAGGTCCCCAGTCCAGAAGCTAGTTGGAGTGGCACCTACGCACCACTAGGCCCTCACTCAGTAGGCACACATCCCAAGGGATGCCAGAAGCATCAGCTAGCTAACATATCTGGGAAAAGGAATGGATTTTGGCCAGGTCTGACTTGCTGCAGGGCTATGCGTTTGCCGGTGTTGGTATAAAGGGAAAAGGGGGGAGGGAAGCTGTCCAATTTTGATGAACATCTATTCAGTTTCCTTCTTCCTTCACTTGAGGGGCAGTGGAGCATCCCAGGGCTTCAAGAGCCTGTGTCTGTTTAGGTTCAGAAGCACAGGTACTTGTGTTGCCTGCTACAGAATTTCAAGCCCCTGCCTGAAATTTACAAAGGGCTTTGCCTCAGAGCTTCCTAGACTAGTTTGTTGGGGTTTTTTTCCTAATACATATCCTTCATTCTCAGAAGACAGTGGCTGGCTGATCCTTATTATTGTAGGGAAGATGCTCTAACGGGTTGTTCTGCTTTGGTTTTTATGGCTGTCATCTTTGTGTTTATCAAAGTTATTAAAAAAAAAGTCTGTATTTCAAGTGACATGTGGTGACTTTCCTCTCTGTCTGCATTGTTTATTCTAAAATAATTTCCTACTTGTACTGGCTCAGCTTCCTAAACACCTTTCTTAAAGCAAATAAATTAAAATGACGTGTCTCATTCTTTTATAAATTAACTATTTTTATTTTCTTTTGCGTAACAAGTGTCAATCATTAAAGCATGTGCAAACAATCTTGTAGTTATGATCCAATGATGCTGACTTGCTACATCCTGATAAGAGTTTCAGCCTGCTTTTCATGCACAGACCTAGCAGCTGAGCAGCCAGGGTACTTCTTTCAGAACATTTGGCAGTCTTTAGCGTGCAGATAGAAGCTGGTGAAAGGAAAGGCAGCGTGCTTCAAAGGCAAGAAGAATAGAAGCTCATGTCTTTTACTAATTAATGAATAGAAAATGCCTGTTTACAACCATACCAAGTGTTTTATTTCAAGCAAGGTGAACGGAAGTAGCTTCTTTGAGCTGCATGAAACCATTCATAGCAGCAACTGCTCAAAGTGAAGGGATCAAGCTAGGTTTCTACCTAACTAATTTCTGTCTAGGCTTACAAGCTTTTTCATGGCCTTCCCAGTTGCTGGGAGAAGACGGTTTCATGCTTAATATCTGACAGTTTTGAGAGACCTAATGCATTCTGCAAGGAATACGTTCCTGTGCAGAACTGCCCCCATGTGCAAGACGGATACAATCACATTCCCTCGGCTCACTGTGCATGTGTGGAGCGATTATCATCATCATACCTGGTTGTAAACCTCCCGCAGAGGTTCTGCAGTTGACCTGTGCACATGTGGCCACTCCGCCATGTCTTGGACCTGTTGGACTTTCTGCACACCTACAGGTTACTGTGCAGGAGTAATTTTCAAAGGATGGATAGTCTGTTTCTGTTTGTGAGTTGGGTGACAACCAGACTCAGTTGCAGACTCTCTAAGTATTCATGTTTTTGTTGTCAAGCCATTTCAGTGCATTTTTTAAATTTCTTCCTTCTGCTTCCTATGACTTATTTCCTCCTACAACAGCCTCTATTGGCTTATTGGTAGCTCATTTCAGAAAGACAATCTTACTGCACTCCTTAGTGAGGTTACTGTGATACTAATCTTTGCATCAAGTTTGTGTTCATGTTCTCCTGGCTGGTGCCTTCAGGAAGATTTAACCTGAAATATTAAGAGAAAGAACATCCAACAAATAGAAGTATAACTAAGTTAAATCGCACAGAAAGATTACTTATCTTGGAACAGAGTCTGCCTGGGTAACTTAGTTAATTATGTGTCTTTTCTAGACGTACAAGACTTCCAAAGGACTGACTGCTGTACTCCAAACCTTCTTCTGTTTGAAACCTATTCACCTTTCTGAAAGCTCCAAGTACTGCAGCTGCAGAAATCAGTATTTTGGAGAACACTTTCTGCTTCTCTGCCTTTGCAAAATATAGTTGTTACTTTTGGGATCTGGCAGCATAGGTGTGTGTGCCATGTGTATTAATAATCCTAAAAACTGGTTTAGTGAAGTTCTTTGTATGCCTTAGCATGGAGAGTTTGTTAGGATTTGGGATGATGACTTCAGCATGCTCATGTATGTTATGGTCCTTCTTCCCCGTGCCTGTGGTTTTGCTGGTGCAGAGCCCCCCTGACATAGCTGCATCAGACTTTATTCAGCTCCCTCTTCTCTGCTGCAGCACAGGTTATAGGATATCTCAATTGGCAAGTAGCTGTAACTGTGTTACCTATGGCACCAGGGTGAAAAGCAGAATTCTTGACTGGAGATAAGACAGAACCATCCTTGTTCTCCTCAGTCACAGTTGCTTGTTTGCTCTTCTGCCTTTGTCCATCCGCTTTGTGATGCTGGGATTGGCCAGCTAAAGTGGGAGAGGACAGAAGTTGATGAGAGTTATTGGGACAAGTAGCACAGCCTTCCTCTTCTCTGCAGGGGCGAAGTTGCTTCTAATACTTGGTTAACAAGCTTGGCTCACAAAAAATGTTTTCCATGCATAGTAAAGTAGAAGTATTCTTAAAACAGTGGCACTTGAATTCCCTCATGTTTGCTTCTTGAAGCTGTAGAGCAGAAATGCATGGATGTGTTTAGGGGACTGCATAGGTTGCAAGTGGGCAACATTCTGCAGAATGTCTTGAAAAAGAGGTTTAAGTTCTTTGGAAGCAATTACAGAAAAATCCTGATAGATTTGTGATTAAGAGATGAGGAACTGCTATTTATACAGAAGTGATTTAAGAATATTAACATACATCAGCTCTCTGGTTCCTGGAGCAAATACAGAAAGTAAACAATCTAATCCATTGTCAATATTCAGAGCAAGATGAGCATTGGCCAAACAAGAATAATCAGAAAATACCCAGAAAACACTTGAAACTGGACTGAATTTCAGAGCCAAAATGACTCTGTGCCAAAGAACAGCAGAAGTGGCCATTTATGACTAAGCTAGGAACATCCTTAGTAGCAAAACCAGGGATTATAGTTGAATGAACGAAACAACCAAAGCTTGAAAGTGTGTTAAGTGTATTTTGTAAAACAAAGTATTCCGGCAGGAATCCAAGCAAATCCACTCAAATGCTGTTGCCATCCTGTGAGAAAGTTGGCTACGAAGAGGCCTGCTGCTTCATTTAAGGCAAGCCAGGAAGGAGATTAGGGAGTTCTTAAGGATTTTTCTGACAGTTTGGAAAGTAAATGGGTAAATGGAAAAAGATAGAAATAGTATTGAAAATACTCTGTGGTTTGGAGTATTTACTGTTTGAGGGTGAAGCAAAAAAAAAATAAATAAGGATGCTAACTTGGATGAGAATCATGTTCAAAACAAACAGAAGAACTATGAAGACGGAGAGGATTACCTGGCTTCAAACTGGGAACAACTAGAACTAGCAGAAGTAGAATGATGTGGTTTGGGAGTTTGTTTGCCATCCGAACAGGTGGTATAAGACACATTCACTGCAATTAAACTGAACTGGACAGTAATGCCAGTAGAATCTTGAAGTCAAGAAGGAAGTGCCTCTGATGGAAGTTCCTTGAATGAAGAACATCCCAAAAAGTCAAATTTAAGAAAACAAGAGTGGCTTCTGACTCTGGACACCAGGACTGTCACTGTCGTTCCTGAAACAGGGTACTGGGAGATGGGATGCAAGTTAGATTCACAAGTGAACTCACTTCTATGATTCTGAGGATTGTAACATGAAAAATGTAGGTGCCTTTTTGGCAAAGAGAATGGCATACAGATTCCTTTTGAAATACCTGGTTGTAACCAGGACACTTGTAGATCCAGCAAACACTAAATGTCGTTAGGCTAGTTTAAGGGGCAGAAGACTTACAAAATTAGGCCTGACAATTAGGGCCCCTGACACAGAGAAAGACACCATCATGAGCAGGGAGAGGGTGAACAGAGTTTAAGATGCATCCACATATTTTACTTTTTCTATTCAGCAGCTTATGCACATTCTCTACCTCTTGTCAATTGAGATGTTCAGTCATAAACCCACTAGTGGAAAGAATTTATTCAAGAGAGAGTGATCAGAGCACTTAGTTAAAACTTCGGGAAGCTGATGTTTCTCTATCTCTACATACAGATCTTTGTATCTTTCAATGCTCAATACCTACTGTGGGGTTTGATTTAGATTTCTATTTATTTTTTTCTCCCTGGAGGTGCTATTGCCATTGATAGACATAACATGCAGCCTTTCAGTGTAGTCATACTACTAATTTGGTGTTTGTGCCAATACTGCAGTAGGCTAAGAAGTTGAAGTATCACAACTTGATAGTACAAAGTAATGCTCAGCGTTTTGTAAGTCTTCTGCCACTTCCTCTGCCACAGGTAGAGAATAGCTGTGGCAAATGTAAAAGAGAATGGTAGCTTTTTGCTACAGTTGCAAAAATTGGCTTCCTGCCCATACTGATGATCGGTATCTGCACACAAGCAACAATTAAAACCAAGTAGAACATAACTATTTTAAATTGAGGAGATTTGTAACATTATTTCTCTTAAAGAAAGGATGGATTTATTCAAGGCAAGAAAAGAATAACTGCACAGAGATTTATTGGTTATATTTGGTTTTCATGTTCTTAAATTGGCGATAGGCTATTTAAATTTAATTTGAAAGGATGGGCAAACAGCTGTGTAACTTGGCTTCTTCCCTTCTTACTGTGCCACTTCCTTCCTTCCATTCCTGCACCATTATTTACTTTTTTTTCTCTTTATTTTCAAGGACTTGCTCCTGAGGCAAATAAATTAGTAAGCAGCTTGAAAACAATGCCAATGCTGCATGATGAGGCATATGCCCAGGAAACAAAACTGAACAGCTTCCATGAATTTCCAGAAAACACACTGGTGCTGCCGTAAGTACGTTTTCACTGGGGAGTGGGAGGGCTAGGAATTGTTTTGCTAATCTTCAAGTAATTACATCACCAAACATTAAATGTGACGAATACATTATGAGATTAGCAAAAATGCTTATATTTACTTAAAAGGAAAAAGCCTATCATGTCTGTTTTGATACGTTTGCAATGAAGTGTCTTACAACTGTTGGAGAAATAACTTCTTAATTAGGCAACAAGGAACCATTTTGGTAGCTTAGTGCTGCATTTGTTTTCTTGTATTGGATATTAATTTGCTACTGTACAAACATACAAACATTCTATAGAACCTAAGCAAACAGTATATACAGCTCTGTGTGAATTACCTTCAGCATATGTCTGAAAAAGTAGCATCTAATTAATGCATCTGTGAATAGGCCTCATGCTTTAATTTTGCAGGCCTTCTGTTTTTAAAAAACCTAAAAGCTGATTGTCTTTCACAAATTTATGCAACATTATGATAATAAGTGGTGGGTTTACGATTAATCTGCATCGCTTCTTAACTGTTGGGCAATGATTAATAAGCTTATAAGTTTTATTTAGAAGGCAGTATGCTAATTTGAGATATTCCCCAGCTGTGCTGAATGACTGTACCCCTGTAAACATGTTGACTTTGCACAAAGGATGATTTTACACAGTCATTCAAATATAAATGGATCTATAGCTGTTTTGCTATAAGAGTAAAAATGGATACTCTTTAATCTTTAAGGAGAAAACCAGGACATACAAAGAAATTGTAAGGTTTATTAATTTCTTTCTATTTTGTATTGAGGTCTCTGTGTAAAGCTTTTAGAACTAGCCACTTAAAAGGCAGATGGCAAGAAAAAGGGTAAAGGGAAAAGAAATGGACTGCTGGTGAAATAGTATTGATATGAATATGCAGTTTGTGTTAAATATGATGGTAATTCTAAGAAAAATTGAGGTTTTAAAATACTGTGTTTAAAACAATAACTTTTAAATAAGGGATTTCAAATATAACAAAACTACACTAATATACCCATTTGAATCCTAAATATAATTCTGGTGCATCTTTTCCATAAAGAACAGAAGAGCTAAAAACAATCATTCCCATCAAAACCTGAGGTTTAAAAACCAATCTTATCTTGGTTTTTTGACACTGCTGAGTGCGGTTTCTGGAGGTTGGTCATGGCAATTCGCCATTTTCTCTTTTGTGCTAGCTGAGTGATATTTTAACTAGGCAGTTGAGAAATATTGTGAGTTTCTGAGGATGGAAAATAGGAGTATTTTGTGAACTTTTTATATGTGTGATGACCTCGATCTAAGATGAACAGTGTGATGTCTTTTCATAGAGAGGCATCAAAAGTCGTAGACTGCATTGGTCTCTGGTGTCGGTATGGTGTGTTTTATTTAAACGGCACATCCTCAGGGAAGCTTTCTTTTCACAGATTTTCAACTGACTTCCAAAGTTACTCTTAGCATGTGTGAATGTGATGTCCAACAAGGCAATTTTTCATGTGAAGTCTAACTTCTTAGGTACAGTATGTTAGCTGGTATGAAAAAAACCTACACATTGTTTAAATGCTCTCTGTGCTGTATGCAACTGTCTTGCAGGCCTCATAAATGGAGTGGGTCTGCAGATTTTATTAGCTGATGAACTGATAATTGACTCTTGGGTTTGCATATTTTATATAGCTATAAATATATACATAATAGCAAGTGGGAACCAAACACTATTGCGAATGCCAAGGGAAGGTAGTCAATTTTTCTGTGCTCTAAGCACCTGGTTTCAGGAACTTTTACACATCTATGCAATATTCTGGTCTTTTCTGAAGCCTTTGACTGTCTTCTGGTATAAATGTTGAAGTATCTATCACAGTTACAGCTGTCAGGGAACTTTCCATCATTCAGGCAGTGGAAAAGCATTGAGAATGCTCTGAAGGTCGTCCTGTTAAACGTGCTCCAGATAGCTCTGCCTGGAAGAGCAAGTAGGAAGAGCAGAGCTGGCCTGCTAGCAGTTCTTTCTTAGCTGTCCATTGGCCATTGCATTTCTAAATAAGAACGCATTCCAAGTAACATAAGAATGGCTGAAAATGGTTGATATTCTATCCTCTTCCAAGTTTCAGAAAGGTAGCAGAAAATAGTAATAGTAGAGGGTTTTATTACGCCAAATCTTAACTGCCAAGTTGAATTTTATATAGTTGACTTTATTCTGAGAGGTTATAAAGTAAATGTGGAGACTTGAACATGTTTTGTGGGGTAAAACACATGCTCTGTATGCAGTCCATTTGGCTGGCAAATCAAAGGTCTTTGAACAGTCAGATTTCTTGAGATAGCCAGGTGGAGAAAGGGAGACCTATGGTCCTTGGCGTCAGGAAGAGCAGACAGTGTGCTTAAAGCTGGGACAATCCCACTGTGATTCCATAGCCATCATCACCTTAGATAAGTCTCCTCCAAATGGGATCATGTACTTTTGTAGGTTGGTTGAGCATCTAGACACTCTTTAATCTTTGGTCTCCATCTGCTGGGCAACACACTGCATGAGGTTTGAAAGTGTTAGATTCCTCAGCCCCACAGGTACTTTATCCTATTGCTTGGCTACTCGGTTTTGTTTTGGTTGGGGTTTTTTTGGTTTGGTTTGGTTTGGTTTTCCCTTGCCTAGTTCCTTTGTCTTGTTTTTATTCTACTTAGAGCAGTATTTTCCCAGCTGTCAAGATTGTACTTGTGGCCAATAATTGAGGGCCAGTGAGTTGTTTATAGTGGCCTGAGGCCTTTGTTCTACACCTATGCCAGTATTTTAATATCTTTGCTATTATCACATGCTTAAACTCCACATCATAACAAGAGACAGCTAGTACCATATAGCAAACTTTAATAACAAGGTGACAACAGGCCTAATAGGCTGGGACTAGGGTTTTACAGAGTTAGCCTGTTACTAGCAAAGGCAACAGTTTACTTGAAGATCTTAACTAACCAAGAGAGCTTTTTCTGAAATCTGAGGTCAGAGAAACTGAGAAGAGTGGATCTTCTAAAGGCCACAAAAATGAATTCCAGTCATAAGACTCTTAAGAGAAGATACCCTTTGTGTCAGGAAAGGTTATCTATTTATATTTATCAAAGGATCAGAAAGTTGTTGCAACTGTTCTGTTGACTCCCTGTAAACCTTAGGAGCTTTATAGATTCCTCTCAGTAGCTTATGAAGCATTTTTAAACCTTAGGGCTTTGTATCAACTTTTGTTAGAACTCAGTTCCAAACTTAAACAAAGTAAGTCTGGGTTCTTCTTTTCTGTCTTTAGTTTTGCCAGCCCCTCTCCACCTCCCAAATTATATTTATTATTAAATTAAATTTAAGGATTTGTGCTTTAAACCACATCAAGCCATGGACTTATAAGCTTGGAACTTAATGTTCCAAATTTAAGACCATTTTTTTTGCCATATACTTGGGGGATGAGGAAGAAAATGGTGAAAACTAATGATACAAAGAAAAAATGAGAAGCAATGAGCTGATATTAGCTCTAATAATTACTTTTTCTTTTTCTAATTCTCTTTCTTCGTAGTGTCTCTAAGCAAAATAAAAGAATTTTTTACACAATCCTGGAGCTCTCACCACTGCTTGATTCTTCCAACATGACTCCAGAGGACTGGGCCAAAATTGCAAAGAAACTTGAGGTACTATGGTGAGGGATAATAATTCATTTATTGCTTAAACAGAACCATCAGTTTATCAAGTAGACTTAGCAAGATAAAACAATTCACTAGTGCTATATATATTTGTTTATTTAAAATGCAAATGTTACGTTTCTTGCTTAGTTACTTGCAAAATAACAAGTACTGTGCTTGCAAGGCCTGCCAATTTTTTTTCTTTTGAAAATGTGGCAAACTCATTAAAAATAGTTCATGAATAAAGTGATATAATACAGAATTATGACAGATAAGACATGTCTTAATTCTGTACAAGAAAATAAACAGGAAAACTGCAGCTATGATTAAATAAGGTATGTAATATGTAGATTGAGATGTTCTATAACATTGATTTAAATTCACTGTCCAAAAACGTTGAATAAAATCCTTAGGTGTAGGTGACTTAACTGAAGGTGGTTTAGTTACACATCATTTCAGTGTTCAAATAGCTTATTAGTTGGGTATTTATGTAGGAAATAATTTCATGTCTTTATGCCTTTCTTATACTGGACAAAGATGGACTTGACTAGCTTTGGCTTTGCAGCCAGTAGAAAAAATGCTATCATGGTTAGGTTTCCTACACTGGGAAATGTTTAAAGCCCTAGATATTTCTGCATGTGTAGATAAATTTGTTCCATCCTTCTCTAGCGTAAAAAATCCAGCATTTCTCTGCTCCTGTCCCTGTGTCTGAGCTTAGCTGTGCGCTTTTAAGAAAGTAGAAATGTGAAACATTTAAAATACTTCACACCAGGAATTCATATGTAGCTGTTAGAAATAAATAACCGTGGCCCTAGTAAGATATTGCTCTTCCACTCCTGCTCACTCTGTGATAGTGGGCTTTCTAGTGTAAATTTCCTTCTTCAACCAAGCTGTAGCAATGCATGCGAACAGTGTAATAATGCAGGGAATGATGCTGAAGATTCAGGGAAGAGTTTTTCACCCTTAGGTCCTCTAATCCTGGAACCACCGAACTAGGGATGATGCTTCTCCTATTGAATGCATCTTGCCAGGGCAGAGAAGAGATGGAGCTGTTGTATAGGTGGAATGCCTCTAGGATTGAGCAGGGGTGCAGCTAGCAAAAGCCCAGGGCCAAGTGGAGGAGGTGGCAATCCAATGCTGAACAGGAGAGAATTTACCTTCATTGTTTAATGGCATATTAGTTTTATTACAGAAAAAGTGTTTCTTTCTTGTACACTGAATGCAGCTTCTGTAAATAGAAATATCCAGTTTGTGTAATCCAAGTGAAATGTGCTGAGAAGAGAAAAAAACCCAAAACTTCTTCAGCTGTCCACCTTATGGATAGACACTTCGATATCACGTTCATCTTAGGCACGTACTTAGCAAAGCTTTGTGCTTTGTGCTGATGACTGTCCAACTGCGACATTCTAAGGTGTTTCTGTGGGATGTCTCCTTAATTGCCAGCCTGATCTTTTACATTATGAAGCTTAAACCAGGCTGTGTTCTTTCACATCTAATAAAGTTCATAATGCTGAAAATATTTGTGAGCATACTGATTGAGTTAAAGAGGACAAGTTGCTATTTCTGTGATCTTAGGCCTTCTTGAAACTTACTTACCTTGTTACTGTATTGTTGAATAACTATAGCATGCTTTTTGCATCATGCTATAGTTTGCGCTACGGAAAGATCTTGCAACACTGGCTGTTGTTCAGCTGGCTAACTTGTCAGAGATAAGCAGAAATCCCCTGAAACTTCCAGTAGGTAACAACACGTGGGCATGAGTAATAGTGAAGAAATAGCAAAAGGACAAGTAGAAATCTGCAGGTGAGTTTGGAGATGACCTTATTATCAGGAGATGCCTGAGATTCAGGAGATGCCTGTGTGCCTACTATAGTATAAGAAGTGTAATTAAAAAGAAATCATGTTTAATTCTATGGCACACCCATTTTTGCCCCACACTGGCACTTCATGGATCTGCTTAGACTTCTATGTAATCCTTTCCATGTTACCAAATTACATCAGAGACCTCAGTGTCTCTCACTACAGTGTTTACCACGTGCATCACTCTTAAAATTGAGGAACCAATTCCTTTTTCCTCCAAAAGCCAGCAGATGACTTTATTCTAACAGGATGAGCTGTGTGATTTATGGCTTTGCATTAAAAAAAACCTGTGTGCAACTGTATGTAGATTAAAGTTGTTATAAAATTCCTTTTTGCATCTGCACATGCCTGATAGTCTAAGAGACTTCTCAAAACCCAGCAAGTTTATGTACATTAACGAACAACAAAAGCCTCTTCATCCCTTATTGCTGAAGTCACGTACTGCTGCAGAAAGGATGACTTTTTAACAGAAGAGGGCACTCTTACACTGGCAGTTTGCCTGTCTGCCACTGGGATTAAATGGACTGTTTTTTCTATATGCTATGATAGCCTTGGTTTGCCTAATCTGTTCCTGTAAATGGTGTAATCCCTAAAGTAAAAGCGGCAACAAGGAATCAGACTATATACGACTAATTTGCATATGTTAACATTCCTGTTTAAAGCCATTGCTAAGCTTTTCTTAATTAGCAATCTTCTGGTTTAAAAATGCTGCATTAATATGTATACATAGAAGAACCCCTTTGACTGTTCCATAATTAGAATTGCTGGCTCTAGTGCTTAGTGTCCTATTAACCCTTAATTGCATTTAAACTGAAAACAGGATAACTTTCGGAGGAATTATGTGTGTAGCACCCTTTAAAGTATTATGCTGTTGCTTGTGTCAGTGGAAGTAATGCAGTATGTACTTTACTTGCTGATGCCAAAGCATTGCTCTAACAATGTGAAAACTGTCTCTCAATCTCCAGGAGCACTACGAAAAGTATGATGGTTTTGTGATCCTTCACGGCACTGATACCATGGCATATACAGCTTCAGCCTTATCCTTCATGTGTGAGAATCTGGGTAAAACTGTTGTTCTGACAGGATCTCAGGTAATGGACTTAATTTGAAAGTGAAGTCAGAAGCCTCATTTTTGGTTTTTATATGCAAAGCTAGGTATATCCTGATTATCACTGTACAGTTTAGGAGTGCAGGGCAGGCCTCTGGCCAGGGTGAATGGTCACAGTGCTGATAGAAATTAGTGAGAATTGACAGGCTCACCAGCTGAGGATCTGCCCCATAATTTTATCATTAATGACTTTACAACTCTGTACTAAATCAGACCAGTAGTTCATTATGGCTGGGGCCAGATGCTTCAGAGAAAGATATAAGAGGCTGTCATTGGCCATTGTGTATTAATCGGTTTATGAGAAGCATCTTTCCCGCCTCAGGTGGCTGCTGGTTGTTAGCTGTCTTTTTTTCTTTTAAAACCCTGAAGCTGATTATTTCTTACTTCATCGGTTGTTATCTTGTTGCATTCTTTATGGTTTTTTTTAATAATCCCTAAGCATTAGATGCATTTTTGATCATTTTTGTTCCATCGAACATGGTCTGTTTCCTTTCCTCTAAAGACCATATTTATTAATTTTCATACTCTTAGCTGGCGATCAGCCCTTTGCATATTGTCTGAGGGGGAGGGGTTGTCTTACTAGAATAGCTTGCTTGAGTGTAAAATACAGCTCTAATCACAAAGGAAAGATGAAACATCACACTGTAAAATTGCCCTCCCCATCTCATAACTTCCCTTTCACATGTGGTCTATTTGAAGTCAAAATACAAAAGTCTAGGAAGGAATCGGCTCCCACTTACTGTCTTGACATGGGGCAGTCTAGTTGTGATACATCATATTCAAGGTTTTACTTTCTTTTTGGGTTTATTGTTTGGAGATCTGCCCGACATATGATCTAGCAATGGAGCATGTGATTTTTTTTTCATTGCCGAAAGGAGCTCTGAGTCCTGTTAATAAAGAGACAATCTGAAAAGACATGGAAGTCGTCACTCAGCAGACCAAATTTCTGTTTCTAATCTTGTCCTTTTCTGTCCATAATAACCTGCTGGCTCAGTTTTTCAATACTATGTGGAAAGATGGTGCAAGAGAGCTGTTGTGAAGCCTTGAGTGGCAGTTCTGTATGATCTGGGGCTGTTGCTTTTTCTCGGTACAATCATTTCTCCCATGCTCAGTCACATTAACTATGCCTGCTTTCTATTTTTTATATTTTCCCTGAATCAGTCTTTTAATCTGCTTAATCACACTAGAATCATCTCTATATTAGCTTTTAAGCACTTAAATTATAAAAGTCTGCTAAGCACAGAGGGAAATCCTACCATCTGCTGCAGTCTAAAATAGTTTGGATTAAGAAGGAAACTTTGTCATAAATCATTGATACATAAATTATTCATGTATTTGTATTGCATAAGTTGGACTCTTTTTCTGCTACGTAGGCTTTACATAAGGGACAGGGTGTAATTTCAGTCTCTGCTCTTCAGGTACCCATATACGAGTTACAGAATGACGGCCGAGCCAACCTTCTGGGGGCACTGCTATTTGCTGGGCAGTTCGTGATTCCTGAGGTGTGTTTGCCTGTGAAGACAGTCTCAGAAGCTGCTTTTCTCCCTTTAGCAGGACACATACTTACATACTCAAAATATCCGGTAGACAGTAAGGAATTGCACTTAAACAGGAAGATAAATGGATTCCGCTGAGGTTACAGACATTTCCATGGCAAAGCACATGCTGTTTTCTCAGGAGTTATATCCCATTTTGCCCACATACAATCTATAAAGACTGTCAAGTCTGAAATGTAGCTTGCAGCAGACTTGGAATCAGAGGTTCCCTTGCAAAAATGTGGGATCTGAAACACTTGTAAGTCATGTTTTAGACTGAAAGTTACTTTGAAGTTTTAAAGTTGCTCTAGAACTGGTAGGAGTGTCTTTTAGCTCTAGTTCCTGAAGTGTCGAGGATGATATATATACTGTATGTGGAAGTACCTTCATGGTCTCAGCACCCTGCCTTTAAAGATGTTGGTGCTGCACAGTCCAGAATCAGAGAGAAAACTAGTCAGGTTACACCTCATTTCGTTTTTGCCATGCTCTCAAAGCCAGTTCTCATAAGACAATAGCAATAGCTGGCTGGCCAAGATCTTCATAACTAGTAACTTTGAGGTACCTCTTTTCCTTCAAATTTCAATTGACAGACTTTAAGAGTCCTGAGAAGGAATCTGTTCACGTGTGGTAACTCTTTTGAAAGTTATCCTCATTTTCACCAGGCCTTTGTTACAGTTTTGCACTCTGAATTTGGATATAACTGATGAACTTCTTGAAAAGTCCACACTGTTTCTTTCTTCTACCTCTGAAGTGGACTCAGGCACATTTGCTGTCTCCTAGACTATGCCTCATGAGAGGATTACGAAACTAGTTAGCTCTTAACTTGTTTTGTTCTTAAATTCTTAAACCAATGTGTGACAGATGTGCCAACTCTTTTTGAAAGGGTAAGAGTTGTAAACATCTACTAGCCTCTGAGTTGCTTTAAAGATTTAGAAAACACTTTATAAAGGACGAACTACAGTATTTATCTACTGAATCTTTTAATTGCTGGCTTATTCATAGACCTGTTTCTTTACTTGTCTTGCAGGTGTGCCTGTATTTTTATAATAAACTGTACAGGGGAAATAGGGTGACTAAGGTGGATGCTGCGAGTTTCAATGCCTTTTCCTCACCTAACCTGCCTCCACTTGCAAATGCTGAGGTTGATATTACAAGTAAGCAACATCATCTCTTAAGCCTTGTAATGTATGCCGCATGCAATAGAACTCTAGCTGAGAAGAATCTGTGCCTGTGTAGTTGGAATGCTGTTTTAAACTCAAAATATCTTTGAAAGCCTTGTAGCTTGCCTCCACTTTATCTGCTCTGAAACTGTTTAAATATTAGTAAGACAGAATTTATGACTCAACTGCATTTATCTCTTGAACGTAGATGTGAGCTAGCTAGACTGACTTTGACTAAAAATCCAGACTAACCAGAGGGAATGTTGCCCCTGTGCCATGAAAATGCTTGCTCTGAAGATAAAAATGAGAGTGAGGACTGAAAGAACAACGAATTTAATCTCGTTAATGACCATGTTGGGCTCCAAAATCAGGCAAAAGATTGCAGAGTACATGCAGCTTCCACAGATTCTGCTTGATTCATGTCATTGTGTAAGATGTTTTGTTGGATACGTAGGACCTGTCTAAACTGCAAGCACGCTGAAAACAGCAGACCCAGAATATGCACTGTGTGAAGTTTTTTTTCCCCTCAAAGTTACTCAGGCTCCCTATAATTCCTATGTGTCTGGTTTTTTAGGAGGGGAAAAACTGCATGAAGATTTCAGTATCCATTTGCAAAGTCATTATCACACTTGGTGTCTGTTCTTGAATAAATTACACCCTTTATATGGAGAGGGGAGAGACACATTTGGAATCTAGCCAAATGAGGAGTTGCCAGAAAGCATACTAAAGGACAGTTTTAAAAACATAACATGTTATGCGAGCTGGTTTTGGATAGGGTGGGCATATTAAAAAGGAGTAGCCCTTGATGATGATCTCCATTATCACAAAAAATAGGAATAGGAGGGGGTTCCCAAATTCTTTTGCTAGGTGCCATTAGTGGCAGTAGGAGATGTAGCCCTGTGCTGTGCAGCATGCCATTCTGAATGGTTTCTACTACTAGAGAGAGACATTCTGCAATTTGGAAAAATAAGCTTATCCCTTCTGCCTAATGAGTGGGAGTTACTTAAAGTTTCAGGATCCAAGTGCTGTGTTTGTAGCAGCCAGATACAAACTCAGGAAGCCTGTGAAATATTGTAGTAGTCCATAAGACGTCTCTCAGTTAGAGAGTCTGACACTGTGGTATTACTGTGCTGTGTCCAATATGGTGTATCTGAAATCAAGAAGAATACTTTCAGTTGACTGCTGCAGTAAACTGGGGCGAATCTTCTTTCTTGGATTTTTATGAACTGCATCAAATAGGGTATAAATAAATTCCATTTACTGACTGATCAATAATGAAATCAAGCTGTAAATTGTATGCTATTTCTCTCTTGGATTTAAATGAACTGTTCTGTGATTCCTTGCCTATATTAGAAAAATGAGAAAGTTATTAAGTACTTCCCTTGGCCCATATTGGGTCCCATTATGTTTTCAGCAGAATGACCCATTGAGATCAGTGGGAATTTCTGATTTAAAAAATGCTGGTGTGATAGGCGCTATTTTTATTTGTTTCAGTTGATTACCCAGTTAGGGTAGCATCATTTATCCAAGGTGACGGTGTCACTATTGAAGGATTGTTTCATTTTGAAAAAACATAGTTTATAGTATGGGCAATCTACTAGTGCTGCTTTATTTTGTCCAAAGTAATTGTTTGAAACATAGCTGTCTCCCTTGAGTTTGCTTGTTCAATCCTCATATGAAGCCTTCATAGAGACAAGGAACCACCTGGGCTTTTACCAAACCAAACAAATTTAGCGTCTTTTAACTTTTTTTTTCTTTTTTTCCAAATGACTTTCTATAATGTGTCTTAATCCTCCCGTAGACTGGGCTGACTCTTGCTGCTTCAGCATTATGGAGAGCAGCCTGAGGATGCGAGGAGGAGTAGGCCATGTGCAGAAACTCTTCCTCAGGCTTCCTGGTTCTAACAAAGCTGGGAATGAAAATTCCAGAGAAGCAGAGGGGGAGAGGTGACAGGATGGAACGTAATGGGATCATGGGTTGGTATACGGGAATAAGGAGAAAACATGTTCTTCAAGGCTAGGCATACTATATAAAAGCAACGATCTTAATTCAGAGCCAAAGAGGAGAGGGAGAAGCTGAGTTCCTTTTCTACCCTAGCTGCAGCTCTTTTCTTCATTTTTGGTTTCTGTATTTCTCTCTGTTCCCTCTTCAGGTGAGGCTCCCAGTAGAGTTCTGATCCTATCAACCAGGCATGTTCTTGGCCAGATCCTAAGACACCTAAGCGTCCCTTTATCCAGTTTTAGATGAGCAAGTGCGTCAGCTTCTGTAAGACTTTCAGTTTAGCATAAGAAAAGCCTGGAAGAAGTGAAAAATTCTAGCCCACTCCTGAGATGAATAAGAAACCCAATGCCAATGGGAAATACTTTTGCAGGAGAATCAAAAATCTTTGTATGAAATGGACAATATAGGAATAACAATATATATTTCAAAAATCTTAAACCGAAAAGACCTTGCCTCATTTCTCCCATATTGTGAAAATAGGAGAGACAAGGAGGACTATTTGACTTGAAATGTGCAAAGATTCTCAGTATATTTCATAACTGGTTACTCTGTTCTTGATTGTCCTAATGAAGCACATATGAAACTTGCTTTCTTCATCACACATTCATGTAACTTCTGGGAGTGGTGCACATGTACAGGACTGTGTGATGAGAAACATAACTTGCGCAGGGGATGAACAGAGCCTGTATGACTGTGCATGTAAATGTGGTACAGCAGCAGCAGGTTAGAAGGCCTTTTTGGGCTTGTCTGCCCACCAGTCTCATTAGAAAGAAGCTATTCGTCACTGGCCAAGTCTGTGTCTTGGTTGGCAGTTCTAGTTATTTATAGTAAAAAGCCCAGGTCATTTATATATTAAGGCAAATGCCAGCTCTCTTCACTGAAGTGCTTTTGGTCCCCCCCTCCCTTGTAAGTAGGCATGTTTATTCTTGCAACACCACCATTCAATTTAAATATTAATTTCAGAAGGCGTGTGTCAATTGTTTTACAACAAACTGCCAAAAAAGGGGGTCTGTGTTGGTTTGCCTCCTTCAGGAATTTGCACCCATAGGTCGGCCTGCACTCCCCACCCCTTGGCTGTCGCCATGAATCGTAATGAGCGCCGGGGCAGCTTATATAATGGTAGGGCTCGCCCGTAGCCCTGCAGAGAAGGATGAGAAGAAAGCATTGCTGTTTGTCTGGAGCTCTGCAATCACAAAAAGCTGTATTTCTTGTTTGATTTCATAACTCGGAGTTCAGTCACCACTCCTAAGGGAGGTGTTGCTCTTAGTTGCTGCTCTCCCATTATAAGTTGAAACCTGCATTGTGGCATAGGTGCTGTTTAACAATGGGGGTGGTGAGGGGTGGTGTGTGTTGCTGCTTTTGTCAACTGAGTAGAGCTGCTTTTCTTTTTTATTTTATTTTTAAGTCAGATTGATGTTTTTTTCTGCACTAACCGTATCACCATAGTGTTGTGTGTGTGAGAGAGAGAGAGAGACAGAGAATAAAGCTGAAGGAGATAAGGATATAATTTTTTGAGCAGTAATTTTAAAAGCTGTAGTGTTTGGTAGGAAGGGGGATATTGGAAATAGTGGAGTATTGTTTATGTGATGGTTTTGTTTGGAAGAATAAACAAAAAGCCTTAATATCTTGAATGCAGTCTCCTTGAATAATGCAATCTTTTCTATCACAAGCCATTTTGGATACAGTATATAAATAGCGATTACCTCTTTATATATGTACATTGCTTTATAAACTTCCTTTCTGCCATGCAATGCCAGTAACTAGCTTATGTTTCTTGTTCAGGTTTGTATCCATATTTACATAATGCTGTACACTAGATCAGTTAAACTCTTTACAAGCCCAGGCCATCGAAGTCATAACAGGTTACTGTTTTCTGTGTTGTGCCATAATGAATATCCCTAATTAGTCATAGGATAAAAAACTGTTATGAACACAGATACATACAGCTTTTTGCACTTCGCCTGCTTGTGTCTGAGTTTTTTATTTAAGAACTGTTAGTGATTCCAAAGATTTTTTTTATTTATTTTTTTTTTTTTTAATTTTTTTTATTTTAACAAAAGAAGATTGCTGTGGACTATAGGCTGCAAGACAGCTGGTTTATTCAGTACAATGAAGATACTTGAACTTAGCTATGCAATGTAAATATTCCTTTTTATGGATGTAGTCTTTGAGATGGAAGATGCAAAGGGTGTGTTCTAAATTTTTTTCCCCTGCACAGTGCTCTGTCTCACAACAGTTCTGAATAAATCCGAGATGGAGTTGGGCTTTTATGTATATTTGTTTGTCTTTGGCTTTTGCATCACACTTCCCTTTTGTTCTGCCTTTTAGGCTTGTTTGTCTAATGGAAAACTGACATCTGTGGAGTCTGCAGTACCAAGCACGTTATATAGGCTGACGGGGTTCATGACCAAGAGAATGTTAACTCAGGGGCAATCTTTAGTGTGTTTTTTAATATAGTTTGGAATTACATCACTGTACTATGTCTGCATGCATTACATTTATCTTGAAGAAGATAAGGTTTTTGGTAGAGCACACTCCAAGAGTACAGGTATAGGCCTGGTATAGGTCTGACTTCTGAACCTATCCTCTGATCTCTCTCCTTGGTGTTCTACTTTTGGCAGTATCTTAGTGATCCATGCCAAGGCAGGTTCCCTCAGTTCATTCTTCAAGTTTGTTACAGGCATTAGGGATGCTAATAGTTGCCAAACTTAGTAGTATGCTTTTGTGAAGTTTTGGCAGGGACTCCTAGCTTATGGAGGATAAAGGAAAGAAACTTCTAATACAGTTTTATTGCCATCCCTTCTTATAGAGAAGCCTGCTTTTAAAGAATTAATCTGACTGTTAGAAGGTTGAAAGGATTGGATTTATTGCTGAACACTACTGCTCCTAAAGCACAGTGCTCATGAACCAATGTGGTTAGCCAGGCCTATGAACCTCTAGCAGAACAAATGCACAGCTTTCTGCACTAACCCGTGTACATCCTGCATGCCTCTAACTCACTCTGGAAAGCTCATGGAGACCTCTGAGAGCTCCTTGGCTAACTACTAAATCCAGCCAGGTGGTTTCAGAACAGTGGTAGCCAGCTTAGCACAAAGAAAGAAACTAGAAATGGTCTATAGTTCTGTTCTCCCATTCTCAGGGCATTAGGAATCCATGTTCCAAAGTGTGGCTGGTAGGACGAACATGATGCCATGCCAACTGCTTGTGACTTGTTTAATAATGTATGGTATCTTTAGAAAGAACATACAGTGGCTCTAATTGATGACAGGGCACTGCGACAGGAAGGGAAAGTTTGTAAAGTCTTATAGGTGATTGATATATTTCTGTCCTGACTTCATGGATTGTGTAGTTTTTAGTATCTCTAGTAATGGGGCAGTAGAACAGGCTTCAATGGAGACTTTTACTCTGGTTTTTTTGCAAGTGGCTGTCTGCTGATTGCAAGAGATTGCAACAGTAATTGGCGTGAGTAACTCTCTGCATGGCTGAGAGCAAGTCAGTATTATGCATGCAGATCTTTTATCTGTCTTGCTGCTTGGGAGTTTCTCCAAAATTTAAACAGCTTAAATCGTGATGGGGAAACAGGTAGCTTTATGGTATGGTCTACTTTCATTGAAGCATGACGCTCTGAGCTGTTTGTTGGCTGCTGTTTGTTAAACCTCTTCTACTGCCTTGTAGGAGCTGTCAGCCCAACAAATGCTGTGTTCCTACACTGAAGTAGTAAAATTTTGAAATCAATAATGCATGACTTGGTTTCTAATAATGCGACACAAACAAACTATTAGTTAAACAGCTGGCTTCTGGCTCTAAATGTATAATCGGAGTTAATTGAATCCTTGCTATTTTATTTAATCGTTAGTAACTACCTAATAAACTCTGGAGGTGATTAGCGGTAACAGTAACTGAATTTGTCATCTCTTATGTCTGGGAAGAATCTGGGAAGATTTTCTAAACATGAATCCAAGCTGGTATCAGGCCAACTACATAAAAAAGAAGTTCAGGTCAGTGTGTGACAAGTAAATATCTCACCTATGCTAGACCTGCCCAGCACTCTGTTGGTTGTGGCTTTCTGAGCACTCAGAACTGTGAGAGATGGCACTAACAGGACATGTTCAGCATCGTGGACCCATCAGGTCTAGTATTCAGATCCTTTTCACAGCTATCAGACTTCTCTTTTGAAGAGGTTGTAGTAGAGCTATGCAACTTTGTGTCTCATAGATCATCTGTTTCACTAATGATCACTGAACTAAAATACCCATTTTGGAAACCTTTACTATAAAATGTTATTAAATTGAAGCAAGCATATATGTTAAATATCTCCTTGAAGGGCAACAACTTAGAAATATTGATGAGTAATACTGATTTACTTCAGAATCTAGACTACCTTAGAATTAAAGCTAAAATACAGCAGAGTTGAGCCTGGCCTGGGTGTGGCCTTGAAGACATATTTTGTGGCACCTAATAAATAAGGTGTGTTAGATCAGCTGCTATGGCTGCTGGCCTAAATGGGTCTTCATTTCCTCTTTTCAAAAATACACTGTCTTCTGTGAATCCCCTATGTAAGAAATGCTTTTAAAAACACTGCTGTAAGTATGGAGTGCTACAAGTGTACTTAATGTTATGTCTTCATATTAAATTTAAAAGGCTATTTCTCTTAACAGTAAACTGGGAAACAGTGTGGAGAGCCAATACCAAAAAGAAATTTCGAGTTCACACCAATATGAACAGGAATGTTGGGCTTCTGCGAATCTTCCCAGGAATCACTGCTGCTGTTGTAAGTGTCACCACTTCATTTTGGAAGTGGGTGAAGGGATGCTCAATACTTGATTTGTTAGCTTAAGTAGGGAAGCTGCATTATTTGTACTAGTGGTTGGGGTTTTGGAGGGAAGGGAAAGGATCTGTCGTCTTCTGATAAACATTTTTTGGAATATCAGAGCATTTAAAGGCTATTTTCATATGCCATAAACTATTGATAAAAGCTTCATTTTTTTGTGGCCATGTGAAATGCTCGCCTGCTGCATATTGAGGCACATTAATAGACACCTTGTCAAAGAATACACAAAATGGTAGGTGGGAGAGTGACTATTTCTACAACTCATGCTTGTTTCTTATTTCTACAACTCATGCTGATGGTTAACATGACCCTCAGCGTTCCTATAGAGCTGAAAATGAGAAATGGGATTTTGCTGCTGAAAATGAGAGGTGGGACTTTTTTTGCTTTTAGAAATTATTTTGCAGAACTGTGGGTTTAGGTAGATTCATCTTTAAATTTTTGTCTAATACTATTTCTGTTAAATTGACAGGTCTTTTGTGGCTGTTGCCATCTTAAATTGAATCCAGTAGTTTAAGCAGCACTCCTCAATTATATTACCATCCTTTTTAGGTGAATATGAACAGATGGAAAGGCAGAGGGGTGGTATATTTGCAATAAAACTCCAACTGCATAGTTAGCCTCATGGGGTCTTACAGTGTATTGCATTTAGCATATGTGATCAGCAAGGAAACATTCAGGTTAAAATATGTCTGTCTGGGAAGAGGAGTTTGCTAGGCATTCTCTTATAGTGAGGCACAATAGCTACCTGAGTAGCTGACCCAGAGCATATTAGAGCCTCTTTTCTTTTTAATCTACCTTGAGTTAAAACAATTAGGTTTTGAGTTTAAAAAACTCCAGGCTTCATTAGATCATTCTTTCCTGAAAGGTGAGACACTCTCTCTCTTAGGCAGACATTTGTTAACAAAGCTCTTTGCTGAAGTAACAAATGTGGGCAGGGGTGGGGGTTCTAATCTCAATAATTCTACATTTATTTTCTAAGTGTAAATCTTTTTGCTCCACCATGGTGCAACAGTCTAGCCTGTTAATGGCACTTGAACAGTAGCATCCTGTTTCATATCAAGGTCATGACTGCAGAAAATAGTTTATTTTAAAATCTATCCCTCTAGGAATTTTAAAGGAAGCTATAGAGTGAAATTCTCATTTTTTTAAAGCTTATTCTGCAGTCCCAGTCACTGCAAATGGGGAGCACAGAAGGGCATGAGAAGACTATAATGCATGAGATCCTGTAAGACTGTAATATGAATAGACCATTTTTAAAAACACTATGCCATACATTAAGATCTTAATGTGACTTAAACACACCTTCTGTCTCTCTTCCCTGTTTTGTTTTTAAACAGGTAAAAGCCTTTCTTCAGCCTCCAATTGAGGGCATTGTACTTGAAGCTTATGGAAGTGGCAATGCCCCAAACAACAGAGAAGACTTGCTGGAAGAACTGAAGAAAGCAGCTGAACGGAAAGTAGTGATTCTAAACTGTACGCAGTGCTTACGAGGGTCTGTCAAAACAGTCTATGCAACAGGGCAGGTAAGGATTGTGCAATAATTCCAGACTCTACTGCTGTGTAAAAGAACCATCCCGCTGGTACAACTTGATTGTATACTTCTAGTAGTCCCAGTATATAAAAACAAATTTATTACCTGTAAAGATATTGCTCATAAAATAACTATATCTGAAAAATCTTAACCTGGAAGCATTTAAATATGTATCTGCAAAGAAGATCCTGTTGCTCCCAGTCCGAATGGTCAAAACAGTCAGCTCAAATCCCAGATTAGCGATTGCTTGCTCCTGTTGTGTGCAGCACTCCAGGATACCTTGCATTAGATAGGTAGTATCTCCCCTAAAGGGATTCCACTGAGCTAGAAGCTAGCTTAGGGGTCAGATGATCAAATAAAGTAGTATTTGATAGGCTAGCAGTTACTTAGCTACTATGTAAGAGCATTAAGAAAGCCTGCAAATGCAAGCAATATTCCAAATTTTTTATTTGACTGGAAGTACAACTGAATGCAGTGAGAGAATGGAGAACAGTATGTAAGGAAGTGTCTGTCTTGCAGAATGGAAATCAGTTGTGTTTAGCCCATGAAGGCTAGCCTAAAGCAGGCTTTTTGTAGATACTGTTAATATTCAGGGTATTTTGTAGTGAGTTTCTCAATTGTGTATTAAGATGTGACATCACTGGGACTAATAAGAGCTCAAAGCCATGTAAGAGTATGTGTTGCATGTGGCAGTGTGGAGAAAGCTGGTTTAACTGGCCTCTATAAAAAAAACCTAGCCATTAAATAGCCAAGAAGCACTGCCAGAGGGTGACTCATTCCCCTGTTTTAGACACCTGGTTTTGTTGGGAACAACCACCCATCTGACAGAGCCAGCCTCTTCATTGACTGTAAGGCAAACCTAGGTACTCTAGTTTGGTGCTGAAACCTGCCTCTTTTAACATTGGTTTTGACACAGCTTTAGGTTATATTTGCTTCAAGAACACAGAGTCTGTTTTGAGGAGAAAGGATTGTAAGAGTTTCTTTCCACCTCTTCAGTATCTAAGCTCAGTATTTTCTGATATGGGCAGTCATTTGGGTGTTGGTAAAACTTTTGTATAACTTAATGGAGAAGTTTTGGGAAGTATTAACTTTTTCAAAGATCCCATGCTCTGTAGCAAATAGGACAGGAATACATGGGTTATACAGACCACATGGAAAGAAGAAAGCAGTTAGGTCGGTAAGAGACACCAAACTTATATTTGAAAAACAACATGAGAATGAAGCCTAGCTTTTATGTGATCTTCTGCTTGAAATGAACTTCTAAAATGTATGGAAGGAATAGAAAAACCTTTTCTATGCTTCGGTTAAAAGATTCTTCAATTAGACACTTCTAAAATGGCTTTTTGCAGTCTGGTCCAGACTGTTAGGCTGAATTGAAGGATTCTGCTCAGGTCTTACTGAACTGCTGCAAGGCTGTGTGGAAATGGGTTCACTTCTGGCTTCCACTTTTTGTATGGAACATGTTTTATGTTGCTTCAGCATCCGTTGATGGAGGCTGCCCTGTTTTCTTGGCATCTTTTGAGGAGAACACTGACAGAGCCAAGACCTACAAAATTACTTCATGCTGCTTCTTTCATTGCTTTTTCCTTTTCATAAGGAACTGCTCAGTGGAGGAAGTACCATGGATTAATGCTGGGAAGTTATTGTAATGTTTACTTTGATTTTTCTTTAAATAAAATCTTTCACAGGTGTTCACATGTGGCTAAGCCATTTTTACTCATTCAGGCTAGCCAGTGGGTCAGCTGAGTCCCTGCTTCCCCTTGAAGCATTTGTTTTAATTAACTGAATGTCTGGCCTCTGATCCATCTGCACAGTAGAAACTTATAATTGAGGGGAGTTTAGGAATAGGAAGGAAGCTGGGAAATCCCTTCCTCCTTCTCTTTCTCAAACTGAAAAATCCCTAACAGTCTTTGGCTAGGTCTGCAGTACAGAAAGTATTTTTCAACTTCTTTTTATATGTTTTCCTATGCAAAAACATATATGGGCCTTCCTGACCATGGCAAAGATCCTTCTGCTTTGTGCTTTGTTTCAGATATGTTTGGGGTTTTTTTACTACCAGGAAGATAGGTTAAAAAGGATGTCTTCTTCAGTTGTTCTTGTCAGAAGTGTGTAAATTATGTACTTTAATTGTATGTTTTAAATCATACACTGCTAGTGCAGCCTGAAAGGATCTGAAAAACTCCTGCTGTGAGCACACTGTAGTGCTGGAATTAATCCAAAGCAATGCCCCATAAAAGAATGGTAAATATGTCTGTGTGAGAACAGCCTACTTCACAATGTTCAAAATGCCACTGGGTTAAAACAGAGTAACTGCAGCTTTTCAATAAAGGGAATCTGACAACTCTGCAGATAGCTGATATGGAGCTGTAAACTTTCCCTTTTAGCATACTAAGTGACCACGGCAAGCGTTTAGTTGAATTCTTATGTGTTATTGCATGAAAAGGAATTTAAAGTAAAACTTATCTTTATTCAGCTGGTTTTAGTATTTGCTCAGTATTTGATAACTAAAATTACAGCAGCAGTAGGAGGGGCAAGAGAGTGGAGGCACAGCTGCATATTGTGTTCTCTGTAGCTACTCATCATTCATAGAAATTTTCTGTACATGCAGGTATTTCTGAATGCTATGCTAATTGGAATCATTATTCCTTTTTATCCAGACTCTCGCTGATGTTGGAGTAATTCCTGGAGGTGATATGACACCAGAGGCAGCCCTAACTAAACTGTCATACACACTCAGCAAGAGTAAGCTTAGCTGGGAGGAAAAAAGGCAGGTAAATATTTCAGTGTAACCTTGAAAGGCTTTAACTTTCTCATCTACTGTGCTAACTTCTGCTTAGCTGAATGCCTTCAGCTTCTCTCTTGCATTTAAAAGCAAATGGTTCTAGAGTGATAATGTGAACATGGCATGTTTTTATCCTAAAGGAAAATACTGTTAGGCAAATGAATGTATGTAGATTGGGAGAGAAAAGAATTCTCTGCATAAGTCAGGTAAAGACCATCACTGAGCCATAAAAGTGCATCTTGAAATGGTAGTAGTCTAATTTGGACATTTCTGTACTAAAAACCCATATCTGGAAATTTACATGGGAGACAGAATCCTAACCCTACTGAAGTCAGCAAAGATCTTGGCATTGATCTTAGCGTGGTAAAAGATTTCATCCAAGACTCATTTGCACAAAGCTAATTCTGAAAATAAATATTGCCTACAGCCTCTTCCTTTACAGCGTTACTCATGACAGGGTTAGAGTTTGTTTCTCTAAGAGGAGATACACTTTATAAATACATTAAAAATAGAGGATTATTCTAAGGACCAACTGTAACTGTGTTTAAAATCGCAACCCCTTTAATAATGTTCTTACTGTTCACTGGTGCTTAATCAAGGCTTTTTTTTCTCAAATTATATAGTTATATATCATGTTCCTTTTATACAGTTGGATAAGGGAGCAGCAGTCTGCAGGAATGCATGTGTTTCTGTGCTTGTATGAAGTGAAATCATAATCCTGAACTTTGGGAGATGACATCATGATGAGTCACTCTCTAGACTTAAGCACTGCATGCACATGTGTATCTTAGGATGGTGTTTTGTTTTTATTAAAACTGAAACAAATTTGATCATTATTTCATGTTCAACATCTTTCAACCAGTAGAGCAGCTTTTCAGACAAACATATTTGGATACCTAGGATCATAAGTGGGAGTACCACTTGTCATGCTTAGAAACAATTTCAGACTCTGAGCTTTTGGTTGTTTGCCAAAGCGCTGGCTCTGAAAAATCAGAGGAGGAGGAGGAGCTATGTGTGTTTTTGGTGAGGATGGCAAGAACGTACTATGTGCAAGAACATGCTTGACAGGAGACAAAATGCTGTGTGAAGAGTAATTGTATTGCATGTGTTTGTGTACATACACTTTAGAAACCCAGGCTTTTCACTGATGTCCCTCTGGTACACTCATTGACCCTGGAACAAACTGGCCTGTTTTTTTTTAATGCAGACTTTAATCTTCTTGCACAGAGAATTATTTGACCTGGGACAGGAGTGACTTTCCCAGCTGGCTTCCTGCCTAGGTGTGTGAGTTAAAACTTAATTTGAGATCCACTTTGCTGAGGTGAGATAGCTGACTTACTCAGGTGAGGACTTGGAGATAGGATGTTTAAGGTACCACTGGCATATGGTACTCCTGCATCTTCATGTGCTGCCTTTTGGAATGTGCTAGGCAGTTTTTCTGTGGTGGTATTGGGACTTCCTTTATATGGTTTGAAAAACAAAATAACTTTTGCAATTTCTTTGAATTAAGCAGGATCAGTTTCCTCATTTGACTCATTGTACATACCCACAAACAATTGTGTTGGCACAACTAAGGAAGCAGCATGCTGCATTGCCTGGGCAGGAATGAGTGGTAGAGATCATGAGAAGAAGAAAGCCTGGAAATATGTTGTCTGTGGCAATATCTTCAGCTAAACATATCACCAAACAATAGTCTCCCAAGAGACGGAAGCTCTCCTGAAGCTGGTGTGGTTATTTTAGGATTCTCTTTCAACACAAAGCAGCAAAGAATGTGCCCCCAGACACATGCAAATGGCTGCAGAGCTGGCTGCAGAGCTGGTAGGACTGAGTAAGGCACACAGGGCTTTCCACTGGCTGCATTTAGCACAGATGCCAATTGCTATAAGGTTACCTGTACAAAGCAATGATCTCAACCTGTGAAACTCTTAAAAGTGCGCCAAAGCAGTTGGTATCCTCTGAGTTACACGCATATGGGACTCTTCCAGCAGACAACTACAGTGTTGTCAGCTCTTGGAGGTTTTTTTTAATAAAGGGCATGCCTAGACATAAGTAAACCTGGGGCATTCCTCCTTCCAACATCCCATCTATTTTTTGCAAACTTTCACAATCCTGCTTTTTAAAATTCTAATTGAAATAACTACGTCCTCCTTTATAGCTGCATCAGCAACCTTTTGTGAAACAGTGCCAGTATGTAAAATTGTCAGAATTGAGGAATCCAGTTGCCTTTTCTTAATGACTAGCTTCACTCTCTGTTCTCCAGGTTTCCCAGAACCTGTGTTTTGGAGTATTTTCCTTTCTTTATCACCATATTCAAGCACTTTCGACACATGAATTGGCAGACCTTTTCTTGGTTTGGTTGTGGGTTGGGCTTTTTTTCCCCAGTTACATTATTGGATGCACCCATCCTGCAAACTGTTACACGCCTGCTTTAATACTGAATGACTAGTACTACTGTAGACTCTCTGCATTCAAAGCTGGCTCTGTGGCCAAATTTTAACAAAATCTGGGCTAATGAAGCCATTTGAAAACCCACTGAAATACATGACCATTCACATGCAGCACTTGGCTTCATTTTGAGGCCTACATACGCAGTCTGTGTAGGAGTATTGAGGTTTGAGATTGCTGGCAAAAGGCATCATTTCAGAATATTCTGGTCTTCAGCCTCACTCTGCTAATTACTTAGTATCTTTGCGTTTTTAAGTAGGCTGCAGCTACCCCACTGGGGAACTTTTGTCTACATACACTAAAAAATGGGGTGTTCTGTTATGCGCTTATTTTGGTTTCTTTGCTTTGGACAGGCAAAAGTTTTATTTGCCTTTCTTTCCCCCCTCCCCCTTGTCTTTTTAAACTTGCAGTCTTCATGGAACAGTAACTATTTCTTTAATCTTCTGTCTGCATTCAATGAGTTTCCATAATTCCTCCAAACAATTTTCAGACTTGATCCTAAGGTTTTTTATTAGACTACTACCATATTTTTCCTCTGCTAACAAAGGATTTGATTGCTTGCTTTTCAGATGCTGAGTGAGAATCTAAGAGGAGAAATGACTGTTGTACCCACAGGAGCCAAGATCTCTTTGAGAGATAGCAAGTTTATTCAAGTGATTGCCAAATCTCTAAGTATCAGCAGCAAGGAGGTACACACTTAAATATTTAAAATTGAACTTATATAAAGCTGTAAACTCAGTTAAATAAACCTAGCTTAAAGATGAACAGCAAAGCTGAAAGAAAATGGAACATTGTAGCTTTTATATTATTTTTTTAGTACTGAGTGTCCCAGCTAACCATTTGGGTTAGGGAGAAAGGACACAATGACAAGCATAACATTAAAATGTTTTTAATTAAAAACATAATAACTTTTTTTTTTTCCTCTTTGTAGCCCCATCTTGAGTTTATTTTTTTGGCTGGCTAGTTGCAATAACAAGCTTCAGACAATTGCTGTAATTCCAGCTATCAATGATATCAAGTAGTACTTAGTATTTTTGTGGTCAAATGTATTGACAGTTTGGAACAATCCAAATAATAATGGGTAAACCATCTTAATTTTACATGCAGTCATAGAAGGCTGATACTAGTGAAGCACTATACAAGTGTAATTTGTGGTGTTTAGTATTTGTCCCTCCCAACTGGCAAATCAGAAAATGTAGTATTGGTTGTAAGATACAAGTATTTGCTTTTCTCTTGGCTTGGTTTCAGGGAAGATGGAATTTTTAGTAGCTATTGAATCCTGAATGTATGGTTCTTCTTTAGTAAGTATGAGAAATGGGAGGATATTTAGGGTGCCTATGGGGCTTGTCAGTGGAAGTTTGGAGGTAGAGGTTACACAAATGTCTGAGGAATCACATGAAGACAGTTGATCCAGTCTTGAGGAGACTGAACTATATAGTCTTTTCCAACTCCTACCAGTGCTGTTTCTCTTACTGTACTGATGTGTAACTATGGCAGTACCAAGATGTTAATTAGTGCATACAGTTTAAATGGTATATGTATATGTATGTGTCAGGTTATTGTAGTTTTGCCAGGGAGGAATATAAATTTTATGGATGTGAGACTGACAAAATGTAAAATAAACATCAGACTTCTTTCCTTCCAAGAACTAAATGCTACCATTTTTAAATATCCAAATGACTAATTTGGAAACTTTACATGAAAGCGAGGGTAGTATTTTTATGACTTAGACATCAATCACATTAGAGGTGAGGCTGATATTAAATGTTTAATTTTATTTGTTTCTCAGGAGTTAGAAGCCGTAAGAGATGCATTAATTCCACCTTTGGCTTGTGCTGCAGCTAAACTGGGTGACATTGACGCACTAAGAGCCATAGCAGAAATGGTAATGTAAATTTAACAGTTTGTACAAAACATTGTTTTTTAAAGAGTTGTAAATGAGGGGGGGAAGCTATAATCACTGGTAAGCAACTACCTAAGTCTTAGAATCAAGGTGCTTTGACTAATACAATCAGTTTCAAGGCTTCTCAGTCTTTGCCTTTCAAAAGTGGTATGTTTTTTCCCCTATCTGGTTCTCAGCTGTTTACATTTTCTTTTGAACTGTGAAAATACAGGTAGATTAAAATGTAAGTTCTTATCTGCTAACTTTGGAACACTTTAAAATGGTTTGTGCTGCTTTTTTTCACTTAACTTTCTTTATGCATATTCATAGTATCCAGCTTTTGAATGTAAATCTGTCATGGTTAAAAAAAAAAAGAACTTGAAAATTATATTTAAGCAAAACACAGTGCAGTGCTAATTCAGGATTTTTGGCCCTCCACATAGCTCGAGCTTGGGTTACACCTGAAAAAAGAAACAGGCATTTCACTGTATTATCTTCTACACCTCTTTTTTTTTCTCTCTTTGCTTTGGTCTTGAGACTTCAATAACAGGCCTCAAGTAAGGACAAATGTGTCTTGAAAATAACAATAAACTAAGACAAGTAAAATTAGCAGACTATAGGCACAAAGCTGCTGTGTGGTCTACTGCAATAAAGAGCATATCTGAAGGGGCTGTAATGAGAATATGTGGAGGGGGGAACGTGCAGAAGGTGGAACGAATATCTTTATTGGTGTTAAAACAATGCTACAAGATAAACTTTTGGTAAATTTGACAAGCTTAACAGTTTGGTGGCAGAATTAAAATGTGGTGTATGCATCCACTGTTGAACCAACAACTTCTTGTGCAGCCATTATCTTTGTAGCATGCAAAGGATCTGTCCTTTTGTAGGGTGGAAACCTGAGCTGTGGAGACTATGATGGCCGAACTCCACTTCATATTGCAGCCTCTGAAGGGCATTTACCATTAGTTGAGTATTTGTTGACATCTGGCGCAACTGTTTATGCTAGAGACAGATACGGATCTACCCCGCTGATGAATGCGATCAGGTTCAGGTAACAAAATAATTTATATACCGCTCTATGTAAAGTTTATAAACATTCTATCATTTTGGATTTAAAGTCCATAACTGTGTTTTGGTCTTGTTTTGTCTCAGCAAACAAGTAAATGACAGCAGATAAAGGAACAGAAACCAGTTTCATTTCAAAGGATGTAACTAGTCTAAATTAAAAGATCGTTTCAAAATAATACAAAAAGAAAGCCCACGGCAGGGGAGTTGGAACTAGATGATCTTTAAGGCCCTTCCAACCCAAACTATTCTGTGATACTGTGAAAGCAAACAACTTGGTATGCATGCAGTATTTTAGCATAAGGTAACTTATTGCTGCCTTCGTGCCAAGACTTTGTCCATAATTTCAGGACTCCACTCTTTGTTATGAAGCTTCCTTATAAAACAAGCCAAACTGATCACTCCTTTTGACTGTCAGAAGTGAGCATGCAGGACCAAGAGCTGTCTGTTTTCTTTCTGCCCTCCCCTTTCTTATCAAACCCAGATTGTTTCAATTGGCACAACATGTACCGGTAGGTTGGTATGTTTTAATCTTTTCCTTCTACCAGTGCTTTCCTGAGTCTCTTGCTCGGTGACTGGTTGTCTGATTTCTCCTTTCCGCCCCCTCCTAATTGTATGGGATGGCTACATGGCTCTGCCTGCTTTGTGGATTTCCTCTTCCTGTTCTTCTGGATGTCAGCAGATCTTGAATGGTAGTCATGGACATACAATTTACTGGTCTCTTCCATGTTGTATAATCCTAAGGAATGGCCATAGCACAGACTATAAAGGATATCAGTTATCAAAATTTAATTTTAAAACAGTTTATATAGCCTGGGGATTCATAGAACCATTGGTCTTCTAACATGTTAGAAACTGCATGCTCTAATCTCCTGTTTCTTTGATCCAGTTTCAGTTCCTTATCTCATATTCAGTCTGTATGGTGGCAGGAGAGAAGCTTTTTTCTGTAAAGGAGCTTGGAGTGGTGATAGGATTTTCATGATCTTCATGGATGTCTGTCCCCAGATATTCCTTCAGCTTTCTAATGCTGACAAGTTTACCTGGTCCGTCAGGCTGGAGTTAGCTATGTGAGAGGTCTGACAGTCCTGGTATTGCATTGGCTGCAGGTGTAACTTGAAGGCTTTTTCTGTCTCACAGACCAGATGCAGAAAACTCAACAGGCTTTATTAACTTGAGACCTGGAGTCCTGTGTGGGCCACACTGTGGTATTGCCATACCTAATGCATGGTCCCCTATGGCTTTGTAGTTGTTGCTTTATCTCATGAATATAGAAGCCCTTCAGTGGCAAACCCTTAAAGTCTTAAAGCAAAAACAAGCCCAACAGCAAATCAAACAAATAACCTCGCAGTTGAATAGAGGTGGCTCTGGTCCAATGTGAGAAAATGCTAAAGCATTAGATACCATTAGAAGTTCCTGCAAATCAGGCACCTACTTTTTTTACCGCACCCATCTACCGCCTGAGGAATTTCACATGAGCTTGTTGTTTGGATTCCTTAGCATTGCCACTCCTATATTAGACTCTTACTATGACTCTTAAGCACTTTAAAACTGCACACCCATTTCAATATAGGGAATTGTAAAAGGAAACTGCACCATAACCATTTTCAGTTTCTCTTTTTGTTTCTGCTCTTGGAATGAGAGGAAGAGTTGACTTAGAACTAATCTTATAAATGTGTTTTTGTGATCTGGTGTGTACTCACGCTGCATTTAACACTGATAAGCATATAAAGGAGAATAGTAAAGAGCAGACAGCTGTATATGTGCGTAATTAGATACCTACTAAAAAGATTTCTGCTACAGAAATATTTCAATTCTATTTATTAAATAGTTGCATGCAGAAAGGGAAGAGATTATCCTGATGCAGTGTAAAAAGAGGCAGAGAGGGAAGGGAGAAAACTGATCTTAATGAGCAGTCAATGCTTTAAACTGTTTAATATTGTAACTTTCTCAATTTTACTGAATTGAGCCAATGCATCAGCATAATCCCATTATCTGAGAATTAATATTTGTTTAATTGGCATTTAACTGCAGTACGGTATCCACTCATCTTAAAAATAGCTTTCTTACAGTATTTTATGTCACATTTCTCAGTAGCTTGCCTTTTAACTTAGCATGCAAACCTATATAATGGTGACTGATTTCTCTTTTCCATTTAATAATTTGTAAAGATGATCAGGAGTTACGTCTCTTCTTAAAAGCTTGTTAACATGGCACTGTCAGCACATGGACTGGCAACTTGAGCTATACTAATGATAGTCTCTTAATTTTTGTTACTTTAAGGGACTCTTTGTTTCTTTAGATGGTAAAATGTGGAGTCCCCTTGTAAATAAGAAATAAACTACTGCATTTCTGCTTTTTCATTTGTAACTGCAATTTGCGTGTAGTCTCATTCATTTTATGCATGAAGCTCAACAGACCACTGTTAAGTTAGGCCAGTTGCTTGACATATCAAAATTAATAGCATTCCTTTAATTTCTTACAGTACCCTCAAGGGATAATTCATTTTCAAAACAATAGAATAGTATTTTTTTAATAACAGAAACTGTCTAAGCAGGAAAATGTCTTTAAAAAAAATTGTGTATATTTAATGTAGTAAAAGTACTTCCATTTACTTGTAGAGTAGTGGTAAAAGGTTGAAAATGGGGAGTTGCTCATACAGTGCTGTGAGAACATCAGATTAGAAGCAGTAAAATTACCTCCCACATAAATATGAATTTAAATACTTGATATTTTGCAAGGTTACATTTACATTACTTCAGGAAATCTAATGCAGAGTGAAAATCTAACCACCACTGACTCCAGAAATGCTCTGAAGCCTATCCTTGCAGTATTTGAGCATAAAATTCCCACTGATATGATGCAGAAAACCAAACAAGTAAAACTAAGCTCATCCTGCCATAACCATTCCAGTTGCTAGGGGAGCAAGCTTGAAAAAGAATGAAGCCAGTCAAGTTTGGATGTGCATTACACCTGCACATCTTTCTTTAAAGAGAGTTGGTGGAAGGTGTGCACCCTAAGGCCCCAATCCTGCAAACTCTTACATGTGTATTAATTTCACATGTGTGATTCATCCTTTTTGAAGTTGATTCACTTCTAATAAGTATCTGCCAAGTCAAGGCCTAAGATGATATGTACTGTACAGCACCTTGACTGCTGTAGAATCCAGAACCCTCATGAGCCATAAGAGTTCATATGCCTTTATATTGAACTCAGACTTTGCTCATAGCAGTAAATGTTGAAGACCACAATGAATAATTTATTTTGCTATTAATCCATTAAAATATTTACATATATTGGGGATTTTATCTCCAGTGTTATCAATAATGGAATCTAGCAGGGACGAGACACTAGAAACACTTTTTGTCTGTTTTTTTCTTCAGAGAGCAGATTAATGATAGTGGTAGTATGAAAAGGCTAACTTAAATAACATATGCAAAATAGCATTGCTTCTGCAGCAATGTCTGACCAAGAGCCAACATGTTGGTAAGAAAAGGGAGAGTCAGGAACAGTTCACAGGTGACAACAGCTCCTCATGGTTTTGCTTATCAGATGGGGCTAGACTAGGCAAGCAGCTGTGTACCCCAGGTTAACATGGTGTTGGCCTTCCCTCTACACCTTGGACTTCCATTGTCCAGCAGTTGCTCTGCTTTTGGTTTTATGTTGTCACCTTAAAATGGGATTTGCATTTGAACTGTTCCCAAGAAGTTCATGGCTCATGACATCAGCTGAACTTCAGGCCAGCTAAACTGTGACCCTTGTGAGGCTTTTGTAAAGCCACAGGAGAGCAGAACTTAAACAACTTCTAAAGACAAATATCTCTCATGTGCCTAAGACATAACAGTATCAGAAAATTCACAGCCAGCCTCTTGAAATATGAATAATGCTCTTGTGGTAGGTACAAGACAGCAGAAGTAGTACTCTGGATAGGGCTTAAGTTTCTGCAGAATGTAAATACTGTTTGACAAGCTGTAGTGCGACTTACCTCCCGCACAGTTTTCATGTTGAGTGATGGGAATGTGTGAGGTGGTCCATTTGCTTTCTTGGATGAATCTGTTCTTCACAGTCACAGTACTAAATTTAACACTTTTAAGTTGTGCAATACTATTTGTCCTTATTCTTCCCCTCTCTTACCCTTCCCTTAACAAGCAGCGTGGTATACACCACTTCCTCTTCTTCCCACCATACCAAGAAACATGATTTTGAATGATTCCCAGTCATCAGGACATTGTACTTCTATTTAGAAATGTTTTATTGTAAGCATTTATTGTAAACATTATTAGTTTCAATGCTTAAATATTTATTTTATTTCAAAATATTATTTTTCCTCATTTAAATTTGCTGTATGAAACGTGGGGTAAACACTTCCAAATCTGTCTGTATCAAATTATAGAGTCCCTACTCAGAGTAGTAATGGCTGTGTGGTGTAGGTGGGACATGAAATGCTTTCTGGAGGGAATCTCACTACCAGTGAGGAGTAAATAGTTACAATAGGGGAAAAAAACCCAACCCTGTCTGTTCACTGGAATCCAGGCATACAGACTTCATAGGGGAAACACATTGAGGCAAGATAACACACAACATCATTACATGCTTTGCTGCCTTTTATCTTTTTGTGCTGTCCCATAGCATAGCTTTTATTTTAAAAAGCAGTAGTTTCATGCTGTGATTTCAAGTATAAGGCAGGAAATAAGGAATGGTACAGGGCAGTCATTGGAGAGTAAGCAGACACTCCCCATTTTCAGTTCTGTACCCAGTGTGAGCTTGAGTGAACAGACATATTCTGCTTTAATCTATTTTATGTCAAATTTCTCTTCAGCTAACTACTGTTCTGCTTCAGTCTGAACTAAAAATGTCATATATGTAGAATTCATTCTTCATCACAGATTGAAATAGGAAGCTGTGCCATTATTTGCTGGCTCAAGGAGATTCTTGTGGATGACTAGCCATGTCGTATGGGACCCACCTGAAAAAATATTTTAGATAACTGAACAAACCTGCAGCATGTGCTGTTCCAGCAATGCTTTGCCATGAAACAAAGATTTTATTTTTTTTTTCTGTCAGTTGAAACAAAGTAAAATTTAAAAAAATCTGCCTGGTAGGTTAAATAACCTGTGTTTGGAAAAGCAAAATGATTCCTATAGCATTTGTGCAGTCTTTGTTTAGTTTATAAATTAAGATCTTACATGACACATGTAAGTTTACATAGGCTTAATATGGGTAACTGTAAAGTAACTTCTCATTCTAGATGGAGTTTCCTAAAAAGTGGTAGAGGGATGAGATAAGCGGTTTAGCCAAGTTCTAAAATGGAAAGGTCAATGGCTACTTCCAAGAAAATGCAAGTGATTAAGCAGAAAGTATATGTAAACTTGTGTTTGTTTTTAATTACTACAGATGAGTTTTTAGGTAATGGGTTGGAAAAGCCCATATATTTCCTATTACAATGATCATAGAATCACAGAATGGTTTGGGTTGGAAGGGACCTTAAAGCTCATCTAGTTCCAACCCCCTGCCACGGGCAGGGACACCTTCCACTAGAGCAGGTTGCTCAAAGCCCCATCCAGCCTGGCCTTGAACACTGCCAGGGGTGGAGCATCCACAGTTTCTCTGGGCAACCTGTTCCAGTGCCTCACCACCCTATGGCATGCCTAACTCTTTATTTTGAAGTGTTATGGTGTAGCAACTTACTTATAAGAGGAACTGTGAAACTGCTCCTGATCTACTGGTCTCACCACACTCTTTCTGGAGGAAAAAAAAAAAAAAAGGCGTTTGGATTTGTAAAGTAGATCATTTGTTCAGCAGAGAAGCACACTGTCACCTCCTTTTCAAACCTAGTTCTGAACCTTTCACTAGGTCAGTTGTGAAAAACGTGTTTAGCACATTTGTCATCTGTCATGGTATTTCCTATCAACAGTAGTATCTTTAGAGACCAGCCTTTTTCATAGACTTTCTCAGTCACCTGACTAAGATACAGGAGTTGGCTGGTAGTGCTCAAATATCCATTTTTACCTTTATCTCAAAGGAATGGATAAGGAAGACTTCCTAAAGACTCCAAGTGGAAAAGGTCTTGGGAGGAGGAGGTTAGGAAAAGATGCTTTCGTGGGAGGTTTCTAAGAATACTCACTATAATTTTTAAGCCCTAAAAACCTGGTTCGCTACTACATTAATCTAAAGATTCATTGCTTATCTGTAACACATGCATTTTATTCAAAACTGATACATATGGACATTGTATCCTGTAAAATACAGGAATGATGCTATGTAATAAATGTCCTCACTATTTGCATGTATGTCAATTAGTAATATTTCAAGTGTTAAATTAAGCTAGCACCAATGTAGGGAAAATAAAAATCCTCTGAAGAGGATGCATCCCTTTCATTTTCAGAGCTTAACTTAACACTTCCATGAGCTTAGTATGTGAATGATTTTTTGACTGGGAGTCAGCTCTGTTTACTACATCTGCTACCTTGGAGAAGATTCATTGGTTCGATGATTGTGGCAAATATCATATAAGAAATTTTGCTGTTTGTGTATTTGGGTAATGCTGGATTTAGGACGGAAAAAACTTACTGGTCAAGACACTTACTCTGTTTTTCTGTTCCTGTCATAAAGGCACATACAAGTGATTAATTTGTTACGAGAAACGGGAGCGCACCTTTCAAGCCAGGACTTGGAGAACATTGGAACAATACTCTGCAGGTAAATGTAACACAAGGTGAGGTGGCCCTAAAACTGGGATGAGATGGAACGGGATGATTTTTCAAGAGAGACTCAGAATGGAGAACAGTATGTAGGCAACTTCCAAGAAATAGTTGGGTCCCTAGCACATGATGTGTCTATTTCTGTGCTAGACTAGAGGAAACAAGTAAAATGATAAATTAATCAACTCTGTGTCGGAGCACCAATAACTCAAGAGAGCTCCAAAGCAGGAGGCATTGTGGGGATACATGAACTGGAAGCAAATACACCCAGCTATTTTCCAAGCACTTTCACTGAGGAAGGTTAAAGAGGAAGCTGTGCAAGGTGTGATTTAATAGCATCCCAGTTGGAGAATAAAGCTGCACATAATGCATAATTTTTATTTCCTTAAAATCCACATTTCACTTATGTGGGAATGGCTTCTACCCTAACTATCATGCAACATCGTTCTTAAAAATAACAGAATAAAATAGACAAATAGGTTTAACCCCAATGCTTTTCAACAACTGCTCACTGTCTCTATATTTAATTTAAGAGGATATAATCCTCTGTTAAAGCTGGTTTTCCATACAGTTGTTTTTAATATATAAGATAATTTAATGATATGGATATATATTATGAAAAGAAATAGATGCTTGATTTTCTTTTTCCTGGTACTAGTCCTGAATTACAAATTACTCTGAAAATTGTGTGAAGGTTTCATGTATTTCCTAAAATTACTTACACTTTTTACTTCATTTCTTCTTTTCTTCTCAAAAACAAACAAAAAATACTCCTGAGTACCTTCATATCAAGACTTCGCATAAAGTTAAAATCCGTGCTTCTCAGGGCACTGCAAGTGATAGAACAGAACTAAACCCTTGGTTTGCATAGCTTCCATTTGCGAAGGCAGCAAGAGGAGTGGCTTAGGGAATGACATTCCTCTGCAAATAAATTGGCCCCTTACTTAGCCCTAGTGCCACATGCAGAACCAGTTTAGCCAGCTGACCTGGGAGTAATGCGTCCAGAGAACAAGGGTCCTTTAAACAAAATACGCTTCTAATGCAGTTTGCTGCAGCATTTTAGGAAATATCATACATGCTGCGTCTGTATTGCACGAAACCCTGTTGTTCAAAGCTTCTGAACAGAAGGCGGGAGTGCACGTGCGTGCAGAGGTTGAACAAGGACTCAGCACAGAGGACTGTACTCAGGGTGAGGGGGAAGAGGCTCTCTCACCTCAGCATGGGTCAGGAGCCAGTGTCTTGACTCTCTCCCAGCTGGCAGCTGAAGTAGCGGCTGTGGCCAGAGGCATGTCCACTGACAGACATCACTGCATGGCCTACACCAGGAGCACAGCCAGCCTGAGGCAGTGGTCAGGCTTCAAGACTGCACTGAAGTGTCTGTGGATAGTGGCTTTCCCCTACACTGCTCCCACAGAGCTGAAGGGTTTTCTTTCCTTTTGGTGTTTTAGAAGGCCTGGTAATCTTTTGCACCAAAGTGGACTTTTTCCACAGAGCATTATCCGGATGCCTAGAAGTTATTAAATCTGAGGTACTGGTGTTTGTCCTCCTGACAAAATGTCTCAGG
Source organism: Strigops habroptila (assembly GCF_004027225.2). Classification (NCBI taxonomy): domain Eukaryota; kingdom Metazoa; phylum Chordata; class Aves; order Psittaciformes; family Psittacidae; genus Strigops; species Strigops habroptila. The sequence goes on along the minus strand of NC_046358.1, from coordinate 21,758,353 downwards.
TGCGTCTTCTGGATTATCCTCAGATGGCCTTACTGATACACTCATTTTTCCAGCATGCTAAGGCGCACTTCTCTGTCATACCTCTTACCTCCTCCTTTTAAGCCTTCTCCTTGCAGGCACTTGCACCTTCATGGCAGTCAACATGTTCACATGGTCAAGCTGCTCATAGAACAAGTCCTTTAAGACATCTTCCCTCTGTCGCTACGTACCTATTCTGAAACAAACTGGCTTTCATAAAAGACTATAAACAGTGATTTTTGTGTTCTAATACTGTCTCGGCTTCCTTCTGTTTAGACTTACAATTTTAGAATAGAATAGTTCGGTTGGAAGACTTTGGAGATTAAATAAAAATAAATGTGCTCCATTGGCTTTGGTGATGTTTGAGAGGGAAAGGAGTAACAACCAGAACTGAGAGTTGGACAGTATTAGTGGGAACTCTTGTGTAGGAAATGGAGATGCACACAGGTGCAGCGACGATGATCTAGTTATTAAATCTTTCATGGTTTCATTTGCCAGTTTCTTTTTTTAAGGAGAGATGCTAGCTTGATTTTTAGAGTCACTTTGTTGATGTTTGGTATCTGATTCATGGCTTTGTTTTGAAATAAAAAAGAGATCTCAGTGGTAGTAATTTGTTAAAAATGTCAGAATCTCTTCTCATATTGCAGTGTTATTGTCATCTGTCTGCAAAACCAAACCATGACGAGGTAAATTGGGACACTCAGACTTATTCTGAAGGCTTGTTGAGTTCTGGAGTTGGTAAACAGTTGCTTTGTGTTTGTTTTTTAAAGAAAAAAAGCTCGTATAGAATTAAGATACTCTGTTCAAGTCTGTACTTCACAAAATTAAATAGAGGCATAAAGCCAAACCAGCTTTCTCTTTGATATTCTTAGATTTCATAAAATGATATGATACAATATACAAGGTTGCAGCCTTTCAAAATCAGCAACTTTCAGAGTAAGATGCTTCTTCAATTTAACATAAACTTAGGCAGTAAGGCTTGTAGAAGGAAGGATAAATAAGCCTCTGCAGGAATTAGGACCAAGCTTCTAATGCCTGCTATCTTTCAAATAAGTCTGTTTTTCTTAACTGAGACACGGCGATACTAGCTAAGAGCAGCAAGCTCAAATGTGTTCAGGATGGAACAAACCATGCCTTGTGCTGGACTTTTAACTTGCCTTTTAGGATTTTAATTAAAAAAAAAAAAGGGGGAGAGGGGGAATTTTCTCTTCTGTCAGGGTCACCCACCTCACCAACTAGTGAAAGTGTTCCCTAATCGTTTTATATAGACACTGAAGAAGAAGAATTGCTGAAAAATCAGAGCTTTGTGTCCCTGGGAAAGATGAAATCCTAGTACCTGAGGAGGCAGGAGGGAACCCCAAGGTGTCATTTCACAGTACTCATTGCTTCCCAGATCAAGAACTGCATTGGCCCTTGTCCTTCTAAACCCTCTGAGGCCTGAGAAGCTTTGCCCTAGTACCCTGACAATCACAGAGCACCCGTTAAACATCAGCTCCTGTAACTGAGTTTGCTTGGTGCTAGTGTGACATGAGGCACAAAATCAGAGAGTATAATTGCATTATCACTATTCTTGACATCTTAGCTCCCTCATCGTCATGGCTGCATTAGCCATGCTGAAACTGTGAAATGGGTACATAATAATTTTTCCTGAATGCGAGAGTATTGATAGGCAGCATCCCTGGTAATTATCTGCTGTAAAAGGTATCAGTCAGAGTTTAGTAAAATGTGTGAGGTAGTTCTTTGTCAACAAAGCGGGTTTTAAACATCCTCATAAGTGAATATTGAAGTTATTTTTATTCCATTTCATGATATAAAAATGATGGACTTGCTGCTTTGAAGATGCACTTGTAGTTGGAATTGCTGGCATAAATACCTGAAAAAAACACATAGCAAAGATCCCTATAGCGTATGTTGAGAAGTCCTATGTATATATTTGACTATATGAAGTACACTTACAGTGTGTAAAGGAAATACAGATGTGTATGGCTTGACTATGGAGATCTGAAATTGGAGAAAATCTTTTGTGGTGTTCTTGATTATAATCAATTTAGTGAATGGTAGGAATCTTCTGTTTAGAGTGCTATCTAAATTTTCTCGCAAGCTACATCGCTTTTTGTTCTCTGGGTCACAGTCCCCATAGAATACATTTCTCGCTTGATCAGTAAATGGCTGCTGCAAAATTGAAGACAGTTCTGTGTATCCAGATTGCTCTAATGTCACAGGAGATCACAGTTTTGACCTCTGGCAATGTAGGTTAAATTGCCTTTTCTGAACAGGAGCTATTAGGCAGTTAATTTTCAGTAAGTGCAGTAGTCGTTTTGTTGCTTACAGTGATTCTAGCTGAACTGCCCGGCTATGTAGGTTGGTAATATTTCTAACTGTGCTGGTCTTCGCCCAGTGGTTTCTGCTTTGCACCTGGCTGAACGATGAGATTCTGTTTGGCATATACAGTTCTTTCCTGTCCAGTGCTGGAGACGGCTGTAACTCTCATGTGGTAGGTAGGCTTTTTGTTTGTTTGTACCTTAATCCTGGGACCTTCCAGTGTTAACAGCAAGAGACTTGTCTTTGTATGTGAAGATAATTCTTGTGCTCCAGAAGTGGCTGCTAAGCAATTTCTTCTTTGCTTTACTAATGCTTACACTTTTTCTTTATTAATTTTTACTTTTTCTGCAGCTTCCTAAAGGTCTTCCCACTGAGCTTCCTGTTAGACTGCTGCTGTTTCCTTATTGCTTCTAGGGGCCTTTTTTTGTGATGTCAGTTTTCATTAAGGATTTATCGATCCTTTTCTTCATGATGTCAGCCTGAAGCACTGTTAAATCTTATAGCACCCCACTGCCACTTCCCTGTTCTCCAAAGATCGTAGCTGTAGGTCTTCTGCCCTGACTCAGGGTTGGTGGGATTGCAGGGAGGAACACAGAGACTGTTTGCTTTCCCTTTCCATGCCCAGCCTCTGGGACTGCTGCAAACAAAAGCTTCTGACTTTCTCCTCAGACTGCTGCAATTAGAGGCTTCCACTCCCCTGAAAACATTTTTTTCAGGTACTTAAGAGATTTAATCAACAACAGAAGCGATTTCAGCCTAGCAGAGAAATGAATGTTGCAGCCGTGCTTTCACGGTTTCTTTCATAAGCTTAGCTGACTGTCTGCCCCTTGCATCTTCCAGCCTTCTCCACTGTCCACCAGGTCTGCCTGGCTTGGTTGTCATACTCAGGAGTTCGTCACCATCCTCCATCCCTGCTGCCAGCAGTATGCCTTTCCCCCCACAGCGAGCACTGTTTAAGGCAGCAAACTCTGAACTTTGTAAGTCTGGGGAGGGTTCCCCCTCTCTTAATGAGATTCAACCTCACTTGATTATGGTTCTGCTGAAACAATCTGCAAGCACAAAGCAAGCTCAGGTCTGCAGCCTGACAGATGTTGTGTCTTGAGAAAACTGAATGTAGTCCCCTTAGTCTTGCTGTTGGTTCAGCCTGTCTGCAGGCTTGATACAGACCATCATGCCTTTGCATATGTACAGGCTGTTAGCCATTCTTATGCCAAATAGAAGTTCAAAATGAACCTTAAATATTATGGATGAGACTACCAGCAGATGTGTGAAGAAACAATCTGGTGTATATTATGTGATTAATTTTGATCCTTTCTATTGCTTGTTGCACATGGCATAAAGACAGAGGTCATCTTTAAAAAGCCTTTTTTTTTTTTACTTGCACATTTAAATGTTACAAATTATTCTATAAATTTCAAAAAATGTTGCTGTGTTACTGTCCAAATGAGACCACGTAAATGTCCTGTCCTAACTTCCAATAGCAAACATAGTTAGGCAAACTTGCGAGGGGGTTTCTAGTGGTTTTATATAGGGCATGCTGATTGCTAGCACATCTGCTTGTGCTCTCAATACAGCTGCATCTTGATTTACCCATTGCCCTCCCCCCAACTCATTTCATGAGATAAATATTGTGTTGTGAAATATGAAACTACGTGACTTTTTTTTCCCCTTTGGTCATAGTCACACCCACTATGTGAAACCAGCCTGTTGTAAGTACTTATAGCATAGCCCTATTAATTTAAGGAACTGATTCATCATGCTGTGTTGCTTGCTCAGCTATTCAAAGCTGTTGTAATAGTGTTCCTTTGCTTACCTCTCTACCCTGGCAGCCATGTTGAGCCTGTTCTGGTTCAGCTTCTGCCTGCTGAGCTAACTGACAGGACCCAGGAGCACACCGAAATATTTAGAACCAGTATTAATTATTCTTTTTCCAGCCTTACAGCTAAAGGCGATGTGGATGGGCTGTATGCCTGGTACCTAGCTGGTGCAGACCTGAAGCAAACTGGTTATGATGGCAGGAATCCCCTACAAGTAGTAAGTGTGCATATGGCTGTACCTCTGTATGGTGTGCTAGCTGTCGGGTAACAGTAGTTTGGGAAAAGTAAATACTGCTTTGTGGACTATAGAGCAGATTAGAGTTTGTTACAAACTCAAATCTGATGCTGTTCTGAAGTAATAAATTGTTGGAGCCAGAATTTTCTCATCTATGTCAGAGGAATTAAAATTTAAATTTGATTTTAATTATTTTGTGGTAACATATTCTTACTTCCCACAAGTAAGTATTTGCATGTCCTGGTGCACAGGATGGCAGGATTTATTCATGTTTCTACTTACAGGCAGAGGCTACAGGGCATAAGGAGGTTCTTGACTTCTTAAGACAAAAACAGTAAAGAAGGTAAGATCTTGGTTTCAAATGCACAGATCAGCATATACATGTATGAAGTGGGATTTTGTATTTAAGCCCTAGTTCACCCTGGGGCTGGTTCAGCTGCTGTTCCTGCCTTAGTTTCTGATAACGTGTCTGATTACTTTAATCCTTCTTTGTAGAGTGGCGCTAATGTTTATTCCTCTTTCTGCCTAAGCCTGGAAGTGCTCTCTTGTGGTGCGTTCCACAGTGTGGTTCTGAACTTGGTTCGGAATGTAAAAGCTAACAAAATAAAACCACTAAGGTCAACAGTCGTGTTCCATTGGCCTGTTGACTTGCCTGCATTAGAGAGGAAATGTGTTTTATTGGACACTTTGCCAGGCCTGGTTTTTGGTATGCCGTGCCCCCAGCACAGGAGCATCCCCTTCTCCAGTAGAGCTGTGAGGTGATCACGGCCATTTGGCTTCACAGCTTCCCACTCAGGAATTGCTGTTGTGCTATCTACAGCATTTCCACTGGTGCTCTCCTTCTAGCTTCTAATGGAGTGCCATACACCAGCCCATCTTCTAGCGTAATGTAGTCAACCATGATGAGAAACATGGGGCAGATTCTTAATAGACAGAAGGTAGTTGTGCTACACGCACAGACTGCAGAAGGCTCTCTTTCAGCAGAGAGCTCTGCAGCGGGGTTCCTCCCCCTCCCGGCACAGAACAGGGCAGCGCTATGCCCTCTCTCTTACCAAGGCTCTAGATGTAGCTGCCTGGTTGTCTCTGACATGGACTTGCACCATGAATCTCTTTTGTGCTGCTAACACACAAGGTGTGTTTCCCTAGCTTGTGTGCATGTGAGGCGGGTGTGAGCCTCGTGTTCAAAGCATCAGATCTGACAAGTCTCTCTATGGGAAACTTGTCTGGGCATTTGACCTTCTCCAGTGTTGTGCTGTGCTGTTACTGGAGACATGTAAAACACTTGCCTTTAGTTTCACAGAACTCCTTTCTGATGCAATACGTTGTTGATTTAGGTATTTTTTCTCCAATATATTGGCAAGTCTAATCCCAATTTAAATATTGGGAGGAGATATTCTCCTTTAGTTAATAAAATTAACATTAAAATTAGTTAAGGTTTTTGCTGCATTCATGACTACCTTGCCACATGTTAAATATGAAGTGAATATGTTAAACCCTCAACTTCTTCATGGATCATCTTTTAATTCCTTTGGACTGAGCCACCAGTAGTGTAGGCAGTCTGAAGGAAGTCTTCAGTACTGTGTGAGAACTTGCTTGGCAAGCTACCAGGTAGTCTCTTCTTGGGAAGGTTCTGGATACTGCCTAGTTCTAAACATCCATTTTCTCTTTCTCCAGAGGCTGTAGAAGATGGTCACCCTCTTCAGAAACACCAGCTTTGGACATTAATAATGTTAAATGGTTGTGGGAGGAAAAAAGGAAAGGAACAGTGGAAGCTGTGGTTGGAGCACACAGGAAAGCTAGAGCTTAGAAATATCCTTTATTTAGGATCACATTAATTAATTCTTACTCATTTTCTAAAAATTATTTGCTGCTTTACCTTTTAATCACTTTTCTTGAAAAGAAATGTTTTTAAAACAAGTGAGGCTGGAATGTATTGCCTTTATGTACAAGTTCTGGTTTTAAAGAGGCCTTTTGAATCTTCTTATGTTATCAATGAGGACAGTATCGCAGGCCCAGCAAACAGAATGCTGTGGTGAATTCATACAAAGAAAAAACAGTGGATTGTGCGTTTCTGGGTTTCAACTAATAAAATCTCTGAGGAACAATGTTGGTTTCACTTTGTTTTTTGCCATGGCTTGTATCACTTCAGTTGCAATTACAGCAATTGTGAGTGTCAGTGCAAACAATTGAATCAGTCATGGGCATCTGCCTGCAGTTGTGTACTAATCTTCACCAATGTGTCACTATAAAACCTCACTTAAAATGAGTAGGAGGCAGATGCCATAAAGCATGTTTGTGGGACCATCTAAGTGAATTGATTGTTTTGTTTCTAATAGCATCTTTCCCACATCCTGACTGGAATATAATCAAGATTGCTACATGCTGGACACATAATTCTTTGGACAGTATTAACAGACCCCAAGTTTAAAGTTCTAACACTTTCAGGCTAAAGAAAAAAAGCAATACGTCTTTACAGCTGAGTCCACCCTACAATATGTAAATGCAGAGAATACTTCAGGCAAATGCATATATTGGAGATGGCAACTTTTAATTTCACATACAGCTGCTGCAATAATCTATGTGGATTTTCTATCTGCTTCATCTGAAGGGAATCTTTGAAGTGCAGATAGTTTTGTCTTTTTCCTCTTTATACTCTTCAACCTTCCCACAGCTATTCTTATCATGGAGAAAAGCTGCATGGAGTACTTGCTGAGCCTGCCAGTATTAAAAGATTCCCAAGGTATGTTGCATGTCAGATCCCCCAAAAACAAGGTAACTGTGCTTGTAGTTTGAGGAGACACTGTATATGCTCCATTTAAAAACAAAACAATAACATAAAACTGCCTGATTTTTTTAATGTGAAGAGTAGTGTACCTCTTCACTACGGACACAAAAATTACAACTATACTGTCTCGTTATTAAATAATTGATGTTACATAGCAATAAACATGCTTTAGATTGAATAAAATTAATACGGTATTAAGTCAATGAGATCTAACATCAAAAATCAGGCTTCAAATTCATCACCTTTTGCGTGTCTTATCTGTAAATACATAAAGGTGATGTAGGTAACAAAGTAGTGTTTGTGAAAACTTTTACGATCAGCAGAAAAACCAGGCACAGACTCTTCTTCATGTGGAGTTTAGATCTACTGTCTTAACTCTTGCCTAGTCAGTAGTATAAAAGCTGATACACTGAACTAGTAAATCCCTTAATAAACTTCTCTGCAAGTGACTTTCTTGGGATTGGAATATTTTCTTCTTTTTTAATGATTCTCAAATGCAATCACTTGTCCATTCTTTATTTCTGTACCAGAATGACTGACTGTAACATATGTAGAAGCATCAATATTTTCCTTATACTTTCAATAAAGGCTCATCTGATCTACAGAAATTTTTCTAACAAACAATAACATTCTTATATTTCTAAGATATGACATCCATCTAAAGTACAAAATATACTTTCTTTTTTATTTAAAGAGAGAATGGTATTCTGGTATGAATTACTGAAATATAGGTCTCAACAGTAAAACTGAAGGAGAGGGAAGAAAACAGGCAACCATTTTCTTCCTGCATATGAGCCAGGTAAAGACAGGAAGGATGACATTTAGAAATGTGATCCATTAAGACGACTTTTAGTTAGAAGCTCATAAAGCTAAAATGAACTGGTGTGGGTCCTGTTTACAGTGAGAATAAAGCAGTATTAGCTTCTTTCTGACAAACCTTTACAGAAATACATATCCTTTTCGTATGTTATCTTGCGTAAGTTAGTGTTCCTGCAACTTTCTGGAAAATTTACAATTTGCCTTATAAATAGACCAATATCAAACAAATGTTTTAATAGCAAATGCATGAATGCAAATTCAGCATATATCTGAGAAAGAATTGGATTTCTTTTACACGTCAAAATTCCATTCAAGAACTGTTAACAGTCTACAAGTGTTAAGAGAAACTGTGTATAGGGTGCTGTGATTTAAGAAGTGACAAGAATCACTCAGTCAAGGCCAGAAACTTCAGCTCTTGATTCAGTGTTGGGGACAAATGTCAATAATGCTTTTGACATCCTGTGTTTGTCTTGTTCATCTATTACACACTTTGCTCCATGCAGTGGATTTAATAATCATAA